>NC_091059.1:71698167-72300213 GCF_000393655.2 Nicotiana sylvestris | reverse complement strand
AATAAGTAGGGCGAGTATTTAAATAGCCACTTTTCCCTTATTTATTTTATAAAAAATAGTACAATGATTTATGGAAACAAATTAAAGGTACTAAATTAATTAATAATATATAAATATCAAACTAAAAATACTGGAATCAATTTTGTTATTATAAACACAATTAAATCTTAAAATAGGTTAATATTGCAATTATATGCAATTTAGCTTTAAAATACTAAATAAATTGGTAAAAAATGTGCAAAATTACCTTAGCTATATTTTGGTATAAATATGAGAATACAATAAATGAATCACCAAGATGATAATTTTGGGGATAATTATTGGGTTTTTCTTGATAAAATAAGGCAATAAAATTGATTTTAAAATCTTTAAAAATTGAGAAAAATAATAGGACCTTGGGACATACTTATATATGTATATACATGCTATTTTGAAAAGTATTTTGCATATAAAAAATACAGAAAAAAATTGGGTATCAACAGCTGCCCCTCTTTACCCGGGAAGGATGAAAGAGTTGTCGGGTAAAGATATGATGGCCAATTTGACCGAACGGAATGGTTTGAAGAATTTAACCGAGCTCTGTCTCTTGAGCTACCTACATATCCCTGGTCTTACAGGAATCAGGCCATATGTAGTTCAGGATCCGTCGGCGGAATATGCCGATAGAGATTTTCAAGAATGGAGCAATATTCAAGTTGGGGTGAATGGCTTGAAACCTGCAAGGTCTCTGGGAACTGGAGAGGGATCGCTCCTGCTAGGATGTTTGTTTCTCGCTGGTTTACCTGCAAGTAAGCGATACAAGCATATATTGTGCTGAAATTTAAACGTGATGCAAGTTCCCGTCGGACCATGAATGTTGTCTTTGGACGTTTAGGATGACGTCCTCAGACCATGACGTCCTGGGCCATGAAGCGTATGATAAGGGATTCGTAGGCCATGAAATGATGCTCTCAGGCTATGAGAATGATGCCTCCAAACTATGACGCCTTTGAATAATGACATACAAAAGATAAAAGGGGTCCTCAGGCCATGGCATGGCGTTCTCGAGCTATGAAAATGGTGCCTCCGAACAATGATGCCTTTGGACAATTTTGGCGATCTTTAAGCCCATGGAATGCAGTAGGTGGCGATCTTTCATCCCATGAAATGCTATAAGTGACAATCTTTCAGCCATGCAAACGTAAAATAAAGCGGCGATATTTCAGCCATGCAAGTGTGAAGGTGGCGATCTTTCAGCCATGGAATGCAGTAGGTGGCGATCTTTCAGCCCATGAAATCAATAAGTGGCGACCTTTCAGCCATGCAAGTGTAAATGAAGTGGCAATATTTTAGCCGATGCAAAGCATAAATAAGGTGGCGATATTTTAGCCATGCAAGATGTAAATAAAGTGGTGATATTTCAGCCATGCAAGATGTAAATAAAGTGGCGATATTTCAGCCATGCAAGATGTAAATGAAATGGCGATCTTTCAATCGATGCAGGATGTAAATGAAGTGGCGATATTTCAGCCATGCAAGATGTAGATGAAGTGGCAATCTTTCAGCCATGCAAGATGTAGATGAAGTGGCGATCTTTCAGCCGATGCTTGATGTAAATGAAGTGGAGATCTTTCAACCATGCAGATGGAGGTAAAGCTTAACCTCGGAAGGCAGAATGGTAGCCTTATGCAATGCAGAGAATGTAGATGGAGACAGAGCTTAGTCTCGGAAGGCAGAATGGTAGCCTTATGCAATGCAGGAAATGCAGATGGAGATAGAGCTTAACCTCGGAAGGCAGAATGGTAGCCTTATGCAATGCAGGAAATGCAGATGGAGGTAGAGCATAACCTCAGAAGGCAGAATGGTAGCCTTATGCAGGAAGTAAAAATAGCAAATGGCAATAGAGTTTTCTTAGCTGATAGCGGATTATGGTATCGTGATTGCTGGGGATATTGTGCCCTCTGGGGACACAATTGTGTGCAGATAGCACCTGTGAGTAAGTGCCACGGTTTTGAGAGTTGTATTCCTGACCAATGTTTGTCTCGTGAGTGTATGGTATATTTGATGATTTTACAACTCGAGTGCCTACATCCAAAGAAAATCGTGAGTTTTGTAAAGGGGAAAGGTTAGTTCGTGTCCCTTGCTGGCTTTGCTTGACCTGCTCGATTTTGATCTGGTGATATTTCCCGTATCATTGGTGTAGCATTGCTAAACAGAGCGATTTCAGAAATAAACATCCATAATTTTAGTAAAGAAAATGTAACATAAATACATAATTAAGAATAGTTTTCTTTAGAGGAACCGACGACTGCGACGTGGTTCAAGACATTGCAACTTTTCTTGCTCCGGAATTTTGAGGGTCCTACTCAAAATTCAGCCCCAGTTTATTGGGTTGCTGCTTCTGACGGCTTCTTGTGGCGAATGGCTGAAATCACTTCGAAATTTTGAGGGTCCTCCTCAAAATTCTTCCCCAGTTTCTAATTGCGGGGGAAATGAAAATTTTATTGACTTGTGACCGAACCCATAGGGCTGCCTACGTATCCCCTCTTAAACAGGAATCAGGTCAGGCGTAGTTCAAACTACATCATAAAGATTACACATAGTATCGCTTGACTGCGTCTGAATTGATCGACTTTGGCCAAACTTCTCTGTCCATTTCTGCAAGTATGAGGGCTCCTCCTGTTAGAACCCGGTGGACCATGTATGGACCCTGCCAGTTGGGAGAGAACTTCCCCTTGTCTTCATCTTGATGCAGGAAAATTTTCTTCAATACCAACTGCCCCAGTGTGAACTGTCTCGGCTTGACTCTTTTGTTGAAGGCTCTGGACATTCTGTTCTGATAAAGTTGACCATGGCAAACTGCGTTCATTCTTTTTCCATCTATAGGAGCCAGCTGCTCATAACGACTCTTCACCCACTCTGCATCGTCGAGCTCTGCTTCCTGTATGATCCTCTAGGAAGGGATTTCTACTTCAACTGGAATGACCGCTTATGTACCATATACCAGCATGTAGGGGGTTACCCTAGTTGATGTGCGGACTGTGGTGTTGTACCCTAATAAGGCAAATGATAGTTTCTCGTGACACTATTTATGTTTCTCTATCATTTTCCTCAATATCTTCTTGATATTCTTGTTGGCGATTTCTACGGCTGTGAGCACGTAGTTTTTCCCTATATGAATTACTCCCATAAATTCAAAACAAAATGATTTCTTTCAGTGTTTGCAATTTCGTAGATTTTTGTTTGGTATTATTTGCATTTGTATGTGCATGTTCATTTTATCTAATTAATGAAAAATACAAAAATATGGTGCATTTTCATTTAGGATCTAGTTTTACATTTTAGGATTAATTGATAAATTAGTTGTTTTATAAAAATGGAAAAATCACTAAAACAAATATAATTTAATGTTGTAATTATTTTGGTAGTTTTTCCTTTAATTTGGTTTTTAAGTAATTGTGGTAATTATTAGTTAGAGTTAATTAATTTAATGTGGTAGGATTAATTTGATTTAGGATTTAGTTAGGTTTTTATTTTAATTTTGAAAAAAAAAGAAGGAAAAGAATAATTTTTTAAAGGGACAAGCATTGAATCAGAATTTGGGCCGTTTTTATTTCAATTCTGTCAAGCCCAACCCAATGCCCCTTAAACCCGTTAAACCCGCCGAATCCAAGCCCAAACCCACCTCCAATACCCGGTCCGCCCCCACCAGTGACCAAACGACGTCGTTTCCTTGCTTTCCATCACAGTCGTTGATCTCATGTGATCCAACAGCTGTGAACTGGGCACCAGCAAATATAAACCTGTCCAAAACGTTAACCCCCCCCTTTCTCATCTCTCTCACACCCTTCAGAGAATACCCGGGCAAAACCCTAGCCGCCACCATTCCCACCACCCAGAAACCCGGTGGCACCACCTTCTTTCATCCTCAAAATCACACCAGACAACCACCTCCCTCTCCTCATCTCGAATCCCCGCCCCGTTTGCTTCAAATCCCCCTGGAGTTTCTCAAATTTTAGATCAAAGACTCAGACACTAAATTTCCAAAGCATAAATCAGTGGTCATGTTGAAGATTTGAAGTCGGAAGAGGTTTTATGCATGTGTTTCATTTGAGAACATGTGATTAAAACCCATTCCGGTCCAAATCGGAGATTACCGGAGGTCTATCCCAAGCTTGGCCATTCCTTTAGGTATCGTTGTGTATTTTCTTTGTTTCCACCTTTTGTTTTAGTCACCTCTTCGTCTATTTCTAATTCCTCTCTTTTCTTTCTATTTTTTTTATTTTAAATCATTTTCTTTCTCGCATGTTAGGATGGGGTCATAGTACTGCCTTTGTTATTAGGCTGTTCATGGTCGTGGTTTGATTTTTTCAATTTTGTTTAATTTTAGTTTCGTGGGATTCGTAATAGCAGGAGTTTATAACTCCGCTGGCTCGTTTGCTTTTGGGTTTGGCTGTTCAATTTAGGATCTGGGCTCCGTAGGTCAGGAGCCCATAAAGGGGAAGGCTCAAATCTGGCTGTCCAACCCACGGGTTAGGTGTGGGATTTGGGTTGAATTTGACCCATAATCTGAAGGGTAAATAACCTAAACTTTAAGGTTAATCTAGAGAATTGGCATAAGGAATCTTGAGTGTAACTGAATGGGAAGCTTCCAGGAAGCTGGGGGTAGGGATTAAAGTGAATTTCTGGAAATTAAGCTAGGGACACTTAAGCAAAAAATAAAATTCAAAAGGGGGCAAACTGCAAGCTAAGTTTGCCCTAATAGCTTGCTTATAAAGGCATCCTAAACTTGCCTTTCAAGGCAGACCCAAGAGAGATTTTGAGAGCTGGAAATCCAAAAAATATAGAAGATGCATAATTTTACTAATTTTATAGACTGCAAGAGTTAAAGGATTTTCTAAGAGAAAAATCTAGGAAAATACCAAACGGCTGAATTTTACTGTTCATTGATTTCCTTCTCTGATTTTTTTTAAAAAAATTTCCAACCTGCCAAAGAAATCTTTTATTTATTGAGTGTTCGAGATGGATTGAATTTGGTTTTAAGCTTGGTTTGAATTCTGCTGAGTTACCACTTGATTGAAACTATTTTTCTGGATTGCTGCACTTCTTTCTTGGTTTGGAGTTTGTTTTGTCGGAGTCCTGGTTGCAGGGTTCTGCTACTGCTGTTGCTGAGCTACTGACACTCATTTATACTTTGTTTCTTCTCTTTCCCAGGTACATTTCGATCTTTATGGGTGTTATTCGATGTGCAACTTGAAATATGAGTTGAAATGAGAGGGATATGATGTTGTTGATGGACTTTACCTTTTCTTCTTTCAGTGTTATGATCACCATGTAGCTTTAAATGCTCTGTTTAGTGTATTTGTCAAAGAATGGCTTGTAATTGAGAATTATACCATGCTAGTTTTCCTTTTAGTATTTCCGTAATTAGTGTTGGATTTCCCTTTGCAGTTCATCTTGTACTGATTAATGTCAAGTTCGTTCGTTAAATCTTCGATTGTCATTCTGATTTTGAGCATGCTTGTACTGTGTTATTGTCTCCACCATTAATACA
Organism: Nicotiana sylvestris; assembly: GCF_000393655.2. NCBI lineage: Eukaryota > Viridiplantae > Streptophyta > Magnoliopsida > Solanales > Solanaceae > Nicotiana > Nicotiana sylvestris. Next base: position 72,294,680 of record NC_091059.1, on the reverse strand, counting down.
AATAGTGTTGCTAGCAGATTTTCTTCTTGATATGTTTTCTTGTGTCATCAAGTTAAGCGTTTGTTCTTACTGTGATCAATTCATACTGGACTTCAAATGAATTTGGGAAGCATGATGGTTGATTGCCTTGCAGATTATATTGCTTCGATAATTGCCAAGTTCTCTGTGGTATTGAAATGGGGTCAATTGTTTAAGCACACTACAACATAGTTGTTGTTTAAATAATAGTAGGCTATTGAAACAATTTACCAAACCATTATTAGTTGCCTAACGTGAATTCCGTGAATAATTTAAAACTTTCGGAAAGTTTTGTTTTTGGTCTTTTCCTTTTGTTTGTTTTGTTTTGTTGTCCTTTATATTTATATATATGTTAGCAAATAACTTATGGCCCTCATAATCTTAATTAAGAATTTTTAGACAATTAGATTTGAGGTGTGTCATATTAAGTAAGATATAGTTTATGGCCCTCAAAATCTTAGTTTGAGTTTTCCTTTTAAAATTGGAATCGAGGTGTGCCGTGCCAAATAAACTCTCAAATGCATGGCCCTCAATTAATTAACTTTAATCCTTAAAAATCGAGGTGCGCCATTTAGTTGAATTTCCAGGGCCCTCACAAAGTTGCAAATGCATAGTTGCTTTAGGCGCGTTATTTTAAAAATTTACCTTCCTAAACTCGGGTGCGCATTTATGTGACCCAAATCCAAATCTCAACAATGTTAGATAAAATATGTCGAGGACCGCGGGTGCATCTATGTGACGTGGTTCAAGACGTATTTTAAATGACGTTACAATCTTCCTAAAATTAATTAAAAGCGGTTGATAAGTTAAAATTGAACCATAGGCTAAAACATGTATTAAAATCAGATAATAGGCCAATTATAACAGTTGAGTGACCGTGCTAGAACCACGAAATTTGGGAATGCCTAACACCTTCTCCCAGGTTAACAGAATTCCTTACTCGGATTTCTGGTTCGCGGACTGTTAAATAGAGTCAGTCTTTTCCTCGATTTGGGATTCAATCGGTGACTTGGGACACCATAAATCTCCCAAGTGGTGACTCTGAATCTTTTAAATAAATCCCGTTTCGATTGTCCTTTAATTGGAAAAACTCCCTTATACACCCTTCTCGGGGGGGTTTAGGAAAAAAGGAGGTGTGACAGCTCTGGCGACTCTGCTGGGGATCGAATCCAGAATCTCTAGTTCAGGGTTCAAGAATTCGAGCATAGAATAATTGTTATTATTTGGCTTTATTTGTTTTCTGATTTTATTACATGTTTGGGCCTAATGTGCTAAATGTTGCTTTTACCGCTTTGACATTATCTGCACTGTATATAAACTGCTACGAAACCCTCCTCTTCTCATCTTCGGGGATGTGCTCGCTGGTTGAGACTCCCTATTCTGTTAGTGTCATACCTTGAAATAAGAAAGAGTCTAGGACAAGTTACTAAGCCGGATGGCCTCTTGGTTCTCGGTACGTAGCCCCCTCCTCGGCTCGAGTTGTCCGCTCGGGTACACAGTCTAGAACATATACCCAGGTTTTGAACCTAGAATAACTCAGCCTCATGCCGGATCCCTAGTAGGAACGTTTGTTTGCATCATGTGCATTTTGACTTTGGAGACTCAACACAGGGGTTGGGTCTGTCTAGGACAGGTGTACCCGAAATGTAAAGACCATTATGATGCATCTTACTTGCTACTTGTGCATTCATTTGCTTTGGATTTGCATGTCGACCGGCTTATAAGGAAAAATTAGAAGGGTTAATGAGATGGTTGAGAGGGATAAGTGTTTGTTTTGAAAAACCAATGTCCCAAACATACCGAAACTCTGCCGAAATTTTGAAAGTAAAAAATAATAATTTTGTAGTTTTCAAGAAAAGAAAATAAGGAAAATCTTTGTGTTTTAGAAAGGAAAAATAGTTGGTTTTATTTTGACAAATTTGCCCGAACTACGCAAGTTTGATTCTCACAGGGTGTGAGATACGTAGGCAACCCCCATCGGGTCCAACTTCCTTTTTGCAAAAATAGCCACAAAAAAAAAATATTTGCTTTTGTTTGAAAATAATTAGGGTGACGCCATTCTTGTCAGAAATAGCTGAATGTCCCTAAAAGGGCGCCGGAAGGTTGTTTTTGCAAGAACAGCCACTTGTGGTCATTTTTTTCCCCAAAGGTTTTCACCGGTTAGACAACACAGCCTTAAAATCTTCAACTCCGGGGTGCTGAAAGGTCGTATTCGCAAAACCGGATTTTATTTTTTAAAATGAAAAGTGTCAATTTGTTTTTGAGTCAACTAAATCGTGATTTTTGCTTAACCACCCTAATAAATGTGCAGAATGAGCACAAGTCGGAATTTGCCAATAACAGCCGTGAACAAGATCCCTTTGGAGTTGCATATGTGGTGGGATGATTTGGGTAAATCGGGACAAGACACGGTCAATCAATACTTGGGAGGCCTCACTGGGTTGTTGAAGATTAATCCTAGGGGGGACATCATAAAGGCGTTGGTTACATTTTGGGACCCGACCCACAACGTATTTCATTTCTCAGATTTTGAACTTACCCCAACATTGGAAGAAATAGCCGGATATATTAGGAATCCCAATGTTCCCCTGAGACACCAGTACCTGATTGCTCCAAGGGTCGTAGTCGTCCACAGGTTCTTAGACTTTTTGAAAATAAGCAGGGGGGTTCACAACCCAGACTTGGCAGCTGGTTTTTGTACTTTGCAGTTTATATACAATAGATATGGTCATGTAGGAGGGTTCAACAAGCCGAAAAATAAAATTTGCCTCAAAGGAAATTGCCTAAAGTGGGAAGAACACAGGTGTTTCGCATTTATGGTGGTCTTCTTGGGACTTTTGGTGTTTCCTAGAAAAGATGGGAATATTCACATATGAATAACCGGAGTTGTCAGTACTTTGCTTGCTCAGGCCGACATCACCCTCGCACCATAATAGTAGCTGAAATCTTCCGCGCTCTCACAGCCTACAAAGCCGGAGGAGACTTTTCTGAGGGGTGCAACGTGTTGTTGCAGATGTGGATGATCGAACACTTATGCCATCATCCTCAATTTATGAGCTATGGGTTGACAGACAAGACATGCGTACAAGAATTTTACACAAGGGTTAATGGGACCAGCTTGCTGGAGGGGGTAACAGAGTGGGAAGCACGCCTCCATTCCATCACTGCAAACCAAATAGCGTGGACTTTTGGATGGCTGTCTGTGGATGAGGTCATATACATGTCAACCACCGGGCCTCATTTCCTCTTGATGGGACTCAGGAGTATCCAGCCTTATGCTCCATATCGGGTTTTGAGGCAGCTGGGGAGATGCCAGATACTTCCGAGAGATGAAGATCTTAGTGCCCAAGTAGTCGAGATCGGACCCAACGATCAATTTCATGAAGCAGCAGTCCGCCTAATCTGGAGAGAATGTTAATACTTAACAGCCAATACCTGCGTGCGTGATAACTCCAAAGGTGAGGTTTCAGCGGGATACCTTTCTTGGTATAGGAGAGAAATTGAGTTTGGGAGGCCGGCTAAAAGACCCCATCTTCAGGAGTTCGTCGAGGCATCACAGGAACAATGGGACTGGTTGGCCAAAGAAAGCGAGTATAGGGCTACCATAAGCAAATTGGAAAAACAAGTCAGAGACCTTCAGTTTGATAATAGCTTGCAAACCGCAGCGGACAAAGGAGAAAAGAAAAAGCTAGCCACAGAAAATGAGGCCCTTCGAGCCCAGATTCAGAAAATGAAAATAGCGGCAGAAAACCCAGTCCGAAGTGCCAAAGATGAGAAACTCATATCTAGCTTGAGGCAGAAAGTGAGTGATTATAGTTTTGATTTGAACAAAGCAGAAAGTGAACTAGCCAAGGCTCGAAAACAGTTGGCTAAAAATGCAGATCAACGAGCACGTCTGGTTAAGCAGCTGAAAGGAAAGTACGATGACGAGGTTGCTGAATTAAAGAAAAGGGCCATCGCCACAGAAAACAAAACAGTCAGACAGGCGAAAGACTTCAAGGCTGAAAGGGAACAATGTTATACGGCAATGGCACGGCTAGAAAGAGACTTGCAACAATTCCAAGAGCATTACCAGGTGGCCGAACAAACTTTGGAAGCCAGAACCGAATAGATTGGGCGTTTATTGCAAGAGAAGGGTGTCACAAGAGAGCGAGTCAAAAGGGTCGCCAACTATATCGCGATGAAGTGCAGTAGCTGTAAGGATATGACTAGATCTATGTTCTTCGCTACTGTGATGATTTTTGTTCGCTGGGTAATGGAAGATCTATACCACCTCCAAGGGGATTTAGCGAGTTGGACCGCGGCGAGGCCGAATGATGCCCCGCAGGTCCCGGGGGCAATTGAGGCACTGATGTATTCGTGATTTCTTGAGTCTGTATTTTCTTTCTATTAAATTCTGCCAGTTTGTATTGGAGTCTGTATTTCTTTTATTAAAGTATGTGGGTTGTTTGTTTTTCGAGTCTGTATTTCGTCTTTCATCAGAGTCTGTTAGTTTTTGTTTAAGTCTATGTCCGAGTCTTATTATGAAAATTTTGAAAATTCCAAAAAAAATGTTTTATTATTTTTATCCCCAAGAACTACGCTTGGTCTGAGTCATGCGGGGTCATGATACGTAGACAATCTCCATAGGATTCGACCGTAACCAAATGAAAAAGAGAGAAAGAAAATAAGAGGAAAAACAAGAGAGTAAAGAAAAGAAAAGAGCGGAAAAACAAGAAAGAAAAGAGAGAAAATAAGAAATCAAGAGAGAAAATAAGAAATCAAGAGAGAATAAAAACAAAGAGAGAACAGAGGCAAAAGTGAAAGGAACAAAAAGAAAAGAAAAGAAAAGGGGGAAGTTTGCAATTGGAAGTAAGAAAAGGTCAGGATGACGCATGCAACCGATCAAATACATAATAGAGACGGTTAACTGTTTAGGTGCATTCATGCCCAATGTGTGGTTACCAATCTGTTAAAGCCTAATCGCTAACAAGGTTGTTGTTTGATGTATTGAGTCTAGGCAGGTGGTTAGTTGATTGGCATTCTGGCAACTCACTCATACAACACCCGTTCAAAAGACAGGCTGAATATGGCCAACCAAGAACCGGAGACAAGTATTGTTGACCCGTCAAAAGAGGTGGAAGAACTAGATGTTAATGCAATAAAGGAAGAGATGTATAAGTTAAAGCAGCAGATGGTTGAAATGTACCAAGCCTAGGCCAAGGGGCATCCACCACCGGTTTATCCCGCCAACCTTGCTTACATCCCGCCATCGGCCCAACCTCAAGAGCCTCCCACTGTGAACTCATCTCCAGCCTTTCCCCTCTACCAACAATGCTATGGCACCACTTCCCATACTTCTCAAGCTCCACCACCCAAACAAGTCCCATACCCTCCCCCACCAACTACACCCATTTTTGTAGCACCTCCACCTGCTACATTACACTGATCTTCCAGTGAACCTCTGTTCCAAACTCACGACAACCAGTACTATCCTCCTGAACCCACCTTCAACTTTCCAGAACCATATTCTCACACACCTCATCTTGATCTCCCGGCAGAGACCGAGAAGCCACCCAAAACTCCCGAGCGTGAAGAGATGATCAGAAAGGTCAAAAGCTTAGAACAATCGTTCAGAGATATGAGGGGGTTGGGAGGTCAAGTAAGTGTGGCCTATAAAGATTTATGGTTGTTCCCAGATGTTCAGTTGCTAGCAGGGTTCAAAATGCCCAAGTTTGATCTGTACGACAGGCATGGTGACCCAGTAGCACACTTAAGAGGATTTTATAGCAAGATGAGAGGAGCAGGTGGAAGACATGAATTGTTGATGGCGTATTTCAGCCAAAGTTTGAGTGGATCGGCACTAGAATGGTATACCAGACAAGATCACAGCAGGTAGTACACATGGGACAATTTGGCCCAAGCTTTTGCCTGCCCTTTTCAATACAACCTCGAAATCATCCCAGACCGTCTGTCATTGACAAAGATTGAGAAGAAGCCCGGTGAGAGCTTTAGGGAATATGGATTCTGTTGGAGAGAGCAAGCAGCGAGGGTTGACCCTCCGATGAAAGAAAGTGAGATGGTTGATTATTTCTTGTAGGCTTTGGAACCCACTTATTTTGGTCACTTGGTGTCAGCAGTAGGCAAGTCCTTTAATGAAGTTGTAAAAATGGGAGGCATGGTTGAGGAGGGACTCAAGTCCAACAAGATCATGAGTTATTCAGCAATCAAAGCGACCACCCAGGCCATTCAAAATGGTATTGGGGGTATACTCGGGAAGAAGAAGAAAGAGGATGTTGTTACAATTGAGTTGGGATCTTAGGTTGTATCCAGAAACATTCCATGTTACTACAACCCGCCTCGACCCTACCACCAAATTTACCCCCACACTCCATATAGTCCACCACAACACTACTACCCATCGCCTGATCCCCATGTTTCCGTCCATCACGCACAAACCTATACCCAACCTCCCGCTCACGCACAATGGCGTGCGCCGGCTCTACCAAGTCCATACCTAGCTCCACAAAATGCCCATCGACCCCCAAGAGCCTACAGAAATCCCCCTGGAACAGGTTTTCGGCCAAATCAAGCCTTTAAGAATAAGAGGTTGCAGAAACAGTAGACTTTAACTCCATTGGGAGAATCATATGCTAGTCTATTCCATCGACTGAGACAGTTGGGTATGTTGAATCCGATCGAGGCTAAACTGCCAAATCCCCTTCCAGAAATCTTGACCGCTCGATGAGTTGTGAGTATTATTCAGGGACCCCGGGGCATGACATAGAGAAATGCTGGAAATTGAAAACAGTTATTCAAGAGCTCATTGATACTAATCGGATTGAGGTCCAAGCCCCGGAGGCACCCAATATCAACCAGAACCCGTTGATGGCCCATCGTGAGACTAATATGATTGAGATAGTGCATAAGGGAGGGGAGCCTAATAAGCCTTCGCAAACTATCATAATGATTCAGGCTAGTGAAGCCAAGCCATTTGAAAAATCAATAAGCGAGAAGGTTGTGATCAAGTTTAATGGGGCAAATAATGAGCCATCTGTGGAGGTCAAGAAGGGGTCCTCAAGTGGCGTTGCAGGAAAACACAAAAGAGCAAAAGTGGTAGTGCCAAGAGTGACAAACAAGCCTGTGGTAATTGTGAAGGGTGCCTGCACAAATCCTGTCATTATCAAACCGGTAACTCAATTACCCATAGTCAATAGCAAGGCAGTCCCATGGAATTATGAACAAGTGACAGTGACTTACAAGGGGAAATAGGTTAAAGAAGAAGTGTGTGAGACTCATGGTCTGACTCGATTGGGGAGATGCTTTGCCCCCGAAGAGTTGAGAAAAGCTAAGACCGCAAAAGAGAATCCAGTGTTCGTGAAGAAAGCGGTGACCGAGGAAGAAGTATATGAATTTCTGAGAAAGATGAAAGTACAGGATTATTCCATTGTGGAGCAGTTAAGGAAGACACCGGCTCAGATCTCGCTCTTGTCATTATTGATCCATTCAGACGAGCACCGTCGGGCTTTGATGAAAATCATGAATGAAGCCCACGTTCCTGACAAAATCTCAGTAAACCACTTGGAAAAGATAGCTAGCAAGATATTTGAGGTAAACAGAGTCACTTTTTCTGATGATGAGTTACCCGTGGAGGGTACCGAGCACAATAGAGCCCTCTATCTGACGGTGAAATATAACGATTCTGTGGTTACTCGAGTACTTGTTGACAATGGTTCCAGTGCAAATATTTGCCCTCTTTCCACTCTGAACAAGTTGAAGGTGGATGATGAAAGAATTCACAAGAATAGTATCTGCGTTAGGGGATTCGACGAGGGAGGAAAAGATTCGGTCGGGGACATAGTGCTCGAGCTTACAATAGGGCCAGTTAAATTTACTATGGAATTCCAGGTGCTCGATGTGGCTGTTTCTTACAATCTGTTGTTAGGTCGACCCTGGATTCATGCTGCCAAAGCGGTCCAGTCCACTCTGCATCAAATTGTTAAGTTTGAATGGGATAGACAGGAAATTGTTGTGCATGGCGAAGACAATTTGTGTGTTCCCAGTGATGCCATTGTTCCATTCATAGAGTTTGAAGACGACAAGGGGCCGTGGGTTTATCAGGTTTTTGACACGGTAGTGGTGGAGAAAATTCCTGAAGGGAAGTGCGTTCCAACTCCAAGGGTAGCTGCTGCATCAGTCATGGTTGCCCTTGAAATGTTGAAAAACGGTTTTGTACCGGGCAAAGGTTTGGGCGCATCTCTGCAAGGTATCGTACAGCCTGTTTTTCTTTCTAAAAACTTGGATACATTTGGTCTGGGGTTCAAGCCCACAGTCGCAGACGTGAGAAGAGATAGAAAAATGAAACAGAGAGCATGGGCCCTTCCAAAGCCAGTCCCGTGTCTTTCCCGATCATTTGTCAGGCCTGGTACCAGAAAGCGCCCAGTGATGGCGGTTCCCATTTCGACACGGGGCCGTGGGTTTATCAGGTTTTTGACACGGTAGTGGTGGAGAAAATTCCTGAAGGGAAGTGCATTCCAACTCCAAGGGTAGCTGCTGTATCAGTCATGGTAGCCCTTGAAATGTTGAAAAACGGTTTTATACCGGGCAAAGGTTTGGGCGCATCTCTGCAAGGTATCGTACAGCCTGTTTTTCTTTCTAAAAACTTGGATACATTTGGTCTGGGGTTCAAGCCCACAGTCGCAGACGTGAGAAGAGATAGAAAAATTAAACAGAGAGTATGGGCCCTTCCAAAGCCAGTCCCGTGTCTTTCCCGATCATTTGTCAGGCCTGGTACCAGAAAGCGCCCAGTGATGGCGGTTCCCATTTCGGTGGTTGATGTGGATGAAGATTTGATAGAAAGGTTCTAGAGTATATTCGCCGATGTGAACGTTTTGGAAGCTGGAGAGGGTTCTAGCAAGGCGGATGTGCAATTTGTTGGGCCCGGTGCAAAGATTAACAATTGGGAAGCTACTCCTCTCCCCACCAGGAGGGAGCTTTGGTAGTTTGCTTTGATTTTTTTTTAATTTATCTAGATTATTCCAGGGTTGTAATTCAGATTCTATGTTCCATCCATTTGGATATATAAACCCCTGTTATCTTTAATTTCAATGAAATGCAATTTCTCTTTTCCTCTCTTCCTGATAGTTTTATTTTTGTTTTTCTTTTTTCCTTGTACAGTTCTTTTTATGTTGGCTTCAATGATATGACATGCATGCGGAATCTTTGGCCCAGTCTTAAAAGCCAATCTAATTCTGAAATAGTAATTCAAGAAATAGAATGTGATATTGAATCGGAATATGACGAGGATGAAGCCTTTAAAGAGATTAGTAAAGAATTAAGTCATTTTAAAGAAAAACCCAAGCCTAACCTGAGTGATACAGAAGCAATCAATTTAGGGGACCAAGATAATGTCTGGGAAACTAAAATAAGTGTCCATCTTGAACCATAACTCAGAGAGGAGATAATTAAAATATTGTTCGAGTATAAAGATATTTTTGCATGGTCCTATGACGACATGCTAGGTCTAAGCACTGGTTTGGTGGTTCACAAATTGCCCACTGATCCGGCATTCCCCCCTGTCAAGCAGAAGATGAGGAAATTTAAAATTGATATGAGTGTGAAAATCAAGGAAGAGGTCACCAAACAGTTTGAGGCCAAGGTCATTTGGGTCACTCGGTATCCCACTTGGTTAGCCAATGTAGTGCCTGTGCCGAAGAAGGATGTCAAGACCAGGGTGTGTGTTAATTATCAAGACCTCAACAAGGCGAGTCCCAAGGATAATTTCCCACTGCCAAACATCCATATATTGATCGATAATTGTGCCAAACACGAGGTTGGTTCTTTTGTGGATTGTTATGCGGGCTACCACCAGATCTTAATGGATGAGGAGGACGCGGAAAAGATAGCATTCATCATGCCATAGGGAACGTACTGCTATCGAGTCATACCATTTGGTTTGAAAAATGCCAGGGCAACCTACATGAGGGCAATGACGACCATATTCCACGACATGATACACAGGGAGATCGAGGTCTATGTGGATGATGTGATTGTAAAGTCTAGAAAGCAGTTTGACCATGTCAGAGATCTGAGAAAGTTCTTCCAAAGGCTTCGTAGGTACAATCTCAAGCTCAATCCTGCAAAATGTGCGTTCGGTGTTCCGTTTGGAAAGTTGTTGGGATTTATAGTCAGCCGATGAGGTATTGAATTAGACCCGTCAAAAATCAAAGCCATCCAGGAATTGCCACCTCCGAAGAACAAGACTGAGGTGATGAGTCTGTTGGGAAGATTGAATTACATCAGCCGGTTTATTGCTCAGCTCACGACAACGCGTGAGCCTATCTTCAAATTGTTAAAGAAAGATGTTGTAGTCAAATGGACAGATGAATGTCAGGAAGCCTTTGATAAGATAAAGGGGTACTTGTCAAACCCACCTGTGTTGGTCCTACCAAAACCAGAGAGACCTTTGATTCTGTATTTGACAGTCTTGGACAATTCATTTGGATGTGTGTTGGGACGGCATGACATCACTGGCAGGAAGGAGCAGGCCATATATTATCTCAGCAAAAAGTTCACATCTTATGAGGTTAAGTACACTCAGCTTGAGAGGACGTGTTGCACCCTAACTTGGGTAGCCCGGAAGTTGAAACATTATTTGTCCTCTTATACTACTTACCTCATCTCTCGCTTGGATTCGTTAAAGTATATCTTCCAGAAGCCCATGCCCACGGGAAGGCTCACAAGTAACAGATCTTGCTCACAGAATATGACATTATCTATGTGACTAGGACCGCAATAAAAGCACAAGCATTGGCCGACCATTTGGCTGAGAATCCTGTGGATGAAGAATACGAACCTCTGAAGACTTACTTCCCTGATGAAGAGGTAATGCACATTGATGAGTTTGAACAGATTGAAAGGCCATGATGGAAACTTTTCTTTGATGGGGCTGCTAACATGAAAGGCGTTGGGATAGGAGCGGTACTTGTTTCTGAAACAGGGCATCATTACCCTGTTACGGCTCAGCTTCGGTTCTACTGTACTAACAACATGGCGGAATACGAGGCATGCATTTTGGGTTTGAGGATGGCTGTGGATATGGGTGTCCAGGAAGTCTTGGTCTTGGGTGACTCGGACCTTCTGGTACACCAGATTCAGGGAGAATGGGAAACACGGGATTTAAAACTCATACCGTACCGGCAATGCTTGCATGATCTCTGCCAACGGTTTCAATCAATAGAATTTAGGCATATTTCGAGGATCCACAATGAGGTCGCTGATGCTTTGGCTACTCTGGCATCAATGTTACATCATCCGGATAAGGCTTATGTTGACCCGTTGCATATTCAGGTCTGTGATCAGCATGCTTATTGCAACATGGTGGAGGAAGAGCTCGATAGGGAGTCTTGGTTTCACGACATCAAGGAATACATCCGAAGGGGAGTATATCCAGTACAAGCCACAGGTGATCAAAAGAGAACAATTCGTCGCTTGGCAAGTGAATTTTTCTTCAGTGGAGGAGTTTTGTACAAAAGAACTCCAGATCTAGGGTTATTAAGATGTGAAGATGCCAGACAGGCCGCAGCTATCATGACCGAAGTACATTCTGGAGTCTGTGGACCGCACATGAGTGGGTATGTGCTGGCAAAGAAGATTCTCCGGGCAGGTTATTATTGGCTCACCATGGAGCGAGACTGTATCAGCTTCGTGCATAAATGTCATCAGTGTCAAGTGCATGGAGATTTGATTCATTCTCCACCATCTGAATTACATACAATGTCCACACCATGGCCTTTCTTTGCTTGGGGAATGGATGTTGTTGGGTCAATCGAGCCAGCAGCGTCCAACGGGCACAGGTTTATTCTGGTGGCCATTGATTATTTCACCAAGTGGGTAGAGGCTAAAACATTCAAGTCTGTAACCAAGAAGGCGGTGGTCGATTTTGTGCATTCAAATATCATTTGTCGGTTCGAGATACCGAGGGTGATCATTACAGACAATGGGGCTAATCTTAATAGTCATCTGATGAAAGAGGTATGTCAGCAGTTCAAGATTACACATCGTAATTCTACCCCATACCGCCCTAAGGCAAACGGAGCAGTTGAGGTGGCCAATAAGAAAATAAAAAAGATACTTCGAAAAATGGTGGAAGGTTCTAGGTAGTGGCATGAAAAGTTGTCGTTTGCATTGCTCGGTTATCGCACTATTGTCCGTACTTCAGTAGGACAACTCCTTCTTTGTTGGTGTATGGCACCGAAGCAGTGATACCCGCAGAAGTGGAAATTCCATCCCTTTCGAATTGTCGCGGAGTCTGAGATCGATGATGAGGAGAGGGTCAAAACCCGCTTAGAACAATTTAGTTTGATCGATGAAAAGAGACTGGCAGCAGTGTTTCATGGCTAGTTGTATCAACAGAGAATGGCAAGAGCATACAACAAGAAGGTGCGTCCACGAAAGTTTGAAGTGGGGCAGTTAGTATTGAAACACATTCTTCCTCATCAAGTTGAAGCAAAAGGAAAGTTCGCCCCAAATTGGTAGGGGTTGTTCGTCATGACTAGAGTGTTGTCCAATGGTGCATTGTATTTGACAGATGTAGAAGGCAAATGTGTAGAAATGGCTATCAATTCTGATGCAGTCAAGAGATATTATGTATGATTTTTTTCTTTGATTGTACTTGTTTGTATTTGGCATGTCTCGAATATTGAAATGACGAAGGCATTTTGTTCTGCTATCTAAACATTTTATCCCTTGTTACCCCTTTGAGCCTCATTTATTTTCTTTCATACCTCTCCTTCGGAATCAATAGCAAATATCGGAAACACAAGCGTAAAGATAAGTAAAGAAAAGAGAGAAAAAGAGAAAGGAAAAAGAAAAGAAAAGAAAAAAGAGAAAGAGAAAAAAAAAGAAAAAAAAAACAACAAGAAAAGGAAAAACAAAACATGAAAAGAAGAGAAAGAAAAGGGAAGAAAAATCACAACAAACAAAGTAATTCCTAGGTCATGAACTACGTTCTACCTGATTCCTTTTAAGGATATGTAGGCAGCCTCACGGTTCGATCCCATCAAAATAAAAATCCAAAAGTCCCCAAACAAGAAACTGGGGCAGAAGTTGTGATTGTTATCAGAAATCTGATTCCGAAGGTTGTAAATTTGAATCCAATCAAACGGTTTTGAGCCTTTTATACCCTTCCTTTCTAAACACATCCAAAAGCCACATTACGGTCTAAAGAAAGATCTTCTGATCAGTCTTCGGGAAATGCCAAGTCAAGCAGGTGGCGGTGATTCACATCAGGGGCAACACTTCAATGCAAAGAAAAAAAAAGTCAAAAATAAGAGATTCTTATTGGTGAAATCCCCCACGGGCACCGTAAGGCGACAGGAGCAGAGAGAAATGAAAATGAGAGAGTCTTATTGATGAAAACCCTCACGGGCACCATAAGGCAATGGGAAGTTGAGAGAAATAACAAAATGAGAGAGGCTTGCTGGTGAAAACCTTTCAAGGCACCGCAGGATGAACAAGGTAGGGATTTGAGTTGAAGAAATCAGGTTATGGAAATTCTGGGGGTAACAAAGTATGGCAACTGAAAGTTGATTGGTTGGACAGATTGGGCCGATTAATCCAAATTTCATGTCATGATCATTGGTGCCAGTTGTTCCACTCAGATAAGTCTCTTTTCTTTTTCTCTTCAGATAGTCTTCCAGTTTTGGGTTTCCTTATCCTTAACTCTGAAAGTCATTGCATTTCATTTCTTTGGGTTTATTTCTCTAAGATGTTCCCAATGTCAGTTCTGTTTAAGCAAATAAGAAGGAATTTCAAAGCTCACTACCAGCTTCAAGATTGCAAAGCACAGTGCGGCCAGAGCGCACCAAAGATATCATGATGTAAAAAAGGATAAAATGCCAGCAAAAGTTCCATCGGCAAAATGATTTGGTAATTTCATGGGAGATGCAGAGGTTCAGTTAAAGGGGTTAGAGATGTGAAACAACAGTTCGGGGATAGAACACTCGGATCATACAAGTTATGGGTTTTTGAAAGTCAGTCGGAAAGTCAAGCGGTTCAGGGCCAGTTCGGGGAAGCCAGTCAAAATAAAACAATTCAGCGGAGAGACCTTCAGCAAGAATGCCATCAACTAACCACCACATTTTAAAATTGACAAAAAATTTCTTTGATTAAAACAGGGGCAGGAAGTTTCGATTGTTTCAGAGAAACCTTTTGAAAGAAAGGTGGTCACCAAACAGGTTTGATTTTTGATTTTCAGGACCCTCCTGGAAAATGGGACCTAGTTTAAATGTTCAAAATAGCATAATCTAGCATAAATGCATCCCAAAGGAATATAAGTTGGCTTAGAAGTTTGCATGTTCGAGATAGGATTCAATTAGGAGTTTCCAGGACCCTATTGAATAATGGGACTTAGCTTTAAGATTTCGATTAGGTAACAACATTTAGCGTAGACCCTACTGTAGGGTAGATAATTCAGCCATGAAAGTTGTCACCCTTAAGATAAAACTTGACCTTTGATTTTCAGGACCCTCCTGGATAACGGGGAGTAGTTTAAGACCTTCTCAGATAACAAGATGTAGCAGAAGCCATGCCTTTAAAAGATATAGCTTAGATTTAAAATTGTCGTTCAGCTAATAATGGGACCTAGCTTTCAAATTCTTAGTAATATTTGGTGATATGGTTTGCTATACACTAACATATGTGCCCAGATACCTAAACTGGGGTAGGAAAATGTTCTTTGTTTTGTCTATTTTGTTGAAGTCAGGAGCCCGCCTGGAGAGCAGGGATTACATTCATGTTCAGCAGTCAGGAGCCCGCCTGGAAAGCAGGGAATACATTTCAGTTTAGAAGTTAGGAGCCCGTCTGGAGAGCATGGAATACATTTCAAGTCAGAAATCAGGAGCCCGCCTGGAGAGCAGGGAATACATTCAAGTTAGAAATCAGGAGCCCACCTGGAGAGAAGGGAATACGTTTCAAGTTGAAGTCAGTAGTCCGCCTGGACAGCAGGGAATACGTTTCAAGTTGAAGTCAGGAGCCCGCCCGGAGAGCAGGGAATACATTCAAGTTTAGCAATCAGGAGCCCGCCTGGACAGCAGGGAATACGTTTCAAGTTGAAGTCAGGAGCCCGCCTGGAGAGCAGGGAATACATTCAAGTTTAGAAATCAGGAGCCCGCCTGAAAAGCAGGGAATATGTTTCAAGTTGAAGTCAGGAGCTCGCCTGAATAGCAGGGAATACGTCTCAAATTAAAGTCAGGAGCCCGCCTAGAGAGCAGGGAATACTTTCAAGTTTAGCAGTCAGGAGCCCACTTGAAGAACAAGGGAGTGCAATTCAAGTTTTGGTTTTCAAAATTCTTTGGTATTCGGTAATGTGATTCATTTTACACTTACACATGGGCCCACATACCCAAATTGGGGCAGAAAATTTTCTTTGTTTTGTCTATTTTGCTGAAGTCAGGAGCCCGCTTGGATAGCATGGGAATACATTCACGTTTTGAAGTCAGGAGCCCGCCTGGAGAGTATGGGAATACATATCAAGTTCAGCAGTCAGGCACCTACCTGAAGAAGGGGAAAACATCTCAGCTTACAATTCAAGGTGGCACGAATGGATGTCATCGAGAGAATAGAGGACAACAAGGCAACAAGAAATACAAAAGCAAGTTTGAAGATCTAGATAGGATTTTGTAAAGCGTAGATCATAGTCTAGTGTAGCTTCTTTTATTTTTGACATGGTGTAATAAGAGGGTTCAGTAAGCAATAGTAGCAGCAACAACAACAGTGAAATCATAGTTTCATGGTAGTCCCAGTTACCAAACATTCCTGAACTACACTGACCAGATTCCTTTTTAGCCAAGGATATGTAGGTAACCTCTGAAGCAGGGTGCGGTCAAATCTTTCAAAAATGCTTCCCACGGAGTATTCAAACGGGCAAAAAACGCTCGTATCCGCTCACTTTATCTTTGCACGAAAACTCTTCATGTTTTCGAGCAAAAAGGGGCAGTTGTGAGCACGTGATTTTTGCCCTATATGAATTACTCCCATAAATTCAAAACAAAATGATTTCTTTCAGTGTTTGCAATTTCGTAGATTTTTGTTTGGTATTATTTGCATTTGTCTGTGCATGTTCATTTTAGCTAATCAATGAAAAATACAAAAATATGTTGCATTTGCATTTAGGATCTAATTTTACATTGTAGGATTAATTGATAAATTAGTTGTTTTATAAAAATGGAAAAATCACAAAAAAAAATATAATTTAATGTGGTAATTATTTTGGTAGTTTTTCCTTAAATTTGGTTTTTAAGTAATTGTGGTAATTATTAGTTAGAGTTAATTAATTTGATTTAGAATTTAGTTAGGTTTTTATTTTAATTTTGAAAAAAAAAGAAGGAAAAGAATAATTTTTTAAAGGGACAAGCATTGAATCAGAATTTGGGCTGTTTTTATTTCAATTCTGTCAAGCCCAACCCAATTCCCCTTAAACCCGTTAAACCCACCCAATCCAGGCTCAAACCCGCCTCTAATACCCGGTCCTCCCCCACCAGTGACAAAATGGCGCCGTTTCCTTGCTTTCCATCACAGCCATTAATCTCATGTGATCCAACGGCTGTGAACTGGGCACCGGCAAATATAAACCTGTCCGAAATGTTACCCCCCCCCCTCTCTCATATCTCTCACACCCTTCAGATAACACCCCGGCAAAACCCTAGCCGCCACCATTCCCACCACCCAGAAACCCGGCGGCACCACCTCCTTTCATCCTCAAAATCACACCAGACAACTACCACCCTCTCCTCATCTCGAAACCCTACCGTGTTTGCTTCAAATCCCCCTGGAGTTTCTCAAATTTTAGATCAAATACTCAGACACTAAATCTCCAAAGCATAAATCAGTGGTCGTGTTGAAGATTTGAAGTCGGACGAGGTTTTATGCATGTATTTTCATTTGAGAACATGTGATTAAAACCCATTCCGGTCCAAATCGGAGATTACCAGAGGTCTATCCCAATCTTGGCCATTCCTTTAGGTATCGTTGTGTATTTTCTTTGTTTCCACCTTTTGTTTTAGTCACCTCTTCATCTATTTCTGATTCCTCTCTTTTCTTTCTGGTTTTTTTTATTTTAAATCATTTTCTTGCTCGCATGTTAGGATGGGGTCATAGTACTGCCTTTGTTATTAGGCTGTTCGTGGTCGTGGTTTGATTTTGTTCAATTTTGTTTAATTTTAGTTTCGTGGGATTTGTCATAGCAGGAGTTTATAACTCCGTTGGCTCGTTTGCTTTTGGGTTTGGCTGTTCAATTTAGGATCTGGGCTCTGTAGGTCAGGAGCCCATAAAGGGGAAGGCTCAAATCTGGCTGTCCAACCCACGGGTTTGTGGGATTTGGGTATAATTTGACCCATAATCTGAAGGGTAAATAACCTAAACTTTAAGGGTAGTCTAGAGAATTGGCCTAAGAAATCTTGAGTGTAACTGAATGGGAAGCTTCCAGGAAGCTGGGGGTAGGGATTAAAGTAAATTTCTGGAAATTAAGCTAGGGACACTTAATCAAAAAACAAAATTCAAAAGGGGGCAAAGTGCAAGCTAAGTCTGCCCTAATAGCTTGCCTATAGAGGCATCCTAAACTTGCCTTTCAAGGCAGACCCAAGAGTGATTTTGAGAGCTGGAAATCCAAAAAATATAGAAGCTGCATAATTTTACTATTTTCATAGACTACATGAGTTAAAGGATTTTCTAAGAAAACAAATCTAGGAAAATACCAAACGGCTGAATTTACTGTTTCATTGATTTCCTTCTCTGATTTTTTTAAAAGAAATTTCCAACCTGCCAAAGCAATCTTTGATTCATTGAGTATTCGAGATGGATTGAATTTGGTTTTAAGCTTGGTTTGAATTCTGCTGAGTTACCACTTGATTGAAACTGTTTTTCTGGATTGCTGCACTTCTTTCTTGGTTTGGAGTTTGTTTTGTTGGAGTCCTGGTTGCTGGGTTCTGCTACTGCTGTTGCTGAGCTACTGACACTCATTTATACTTTGTTTCTTCTCTTTCCCAGGTACATTTCGATCTTTATGGGTGTTATTCGATGTGCAACTTGAAATATGAGTTGAAATGAGAGGGATATGATGTTGTTGATGGACTTTACCTTTGCTTCTTTCAGTGTTATGATCACCATGTAGCTTTAAATGCTCTGTTTAGTGTATTTGTCAAAGAATGGCTTGTAATTGAGAATTAGACCATGCTAGTTTTCCTTTTAGTATTTCCGTAATTAGTGTTGGATTTCTCTTTGCAGTTCATCTTGTACTGATTAATGTCAAGTTCGTTCGTTAAATCTTCGATTGTCATTCTGATTTTGAGCACGCTTGTACTGTGCTATTGTCTCCACCATTAATACAAATAGTGTTGCTAGCAGATTTTCTCCTTGATATGTTTTCTTTGTGGCATCAAGTTAAGCACTTGTTCTTACTGTGATCAATTCATACTGGACTTCAAATGAATTTGGGAAGCATGATGGTTGATTGCCTTGCAGATTATATTGCTTCAATAATTGCCAAGTTCTCCGTGGTATTGAAATGGGGTCAATTGTTTAAGCACACTACAGCATAGTTGTTGTTTAAATAATAGTAGGCTATAGAAACAATTTACCAAACCATTATTAGTTGCCTAACGTGAATTCCGTGAATAATTTAAAACTTTCGGAAAGTTTTGTTTTTGGTCTTTTCCTTTTGTTTGTTTTGTTTTGTTGTCCTTTATATTTATATATATGTTAGCAAATAACTTATGGCCCTCATAATCTTAATTAAGAATTTTTAGACAATTAGATTTGAGGCGTGTCATATTAAGTAAGATATAGTTTATGGCCCTCAAAAGCTTAGTTTGAGTTTTCCTTTAAAAATTGGAATCGAGGTGTGTCATGCCAAATAAACTCTTAAATGCATGGCCCTCAATTAATTAACTTTAATCCTTAGAAATCGAGGTGCGCCATTTAGTTGAATTTCCTGGGCCCTCGCAAAGTTGCAAACGCGTAGTTGCTTTAGGCGTGTTATTTTAAAAATTTACCTTCCTAAACTCGGGTGCGCATTTATGTGACCCGAATTCAAATCTCAACAATGTTAGATAAAATATGTCGAGGACCGTGGGTGCATTTATGTGACGTGGTTCAAGACGTATTTTAAATGACGTTGCAATCTTCCTAAAATTAATTAAAAAGCGGTTGATAAGTTAAAATTGAACCATAGGCTAAAACATGTATTAAAATCAGATAATAGGCCAATTATAACAGTTGAGCGACCGTACTAGAACCACGGAACTTGGGAATGCCTAACACCTTCTCCCAGGTTAACAGAATTCCTTACTCGGATTTCTGGTTCGCGGACTGTTAAACAGAGTCAGTCTTTTCCTCGATTTGGGATTCAATCGGTGACTTGGGATACCATAAATCTCTCAAGTGGAAACTCTGAATCTTTTAAATAAATCTTGTTTCGATTGTCCTTTAATTGGAAAAACTCCCTTATACACCCTTCTCGGGAGGTGTAGGAAAAAAGGAGGTGTGACAACGACTCCATTCATCTGGGGTCTGTAGGCTGTAGAATTCTTGTGTTTGATCTTGAAGGTTTCGCACATGGCTTTCATCAGGTCACTGTTGAGGTTGGAGCCATTATCAGTAATGATTGACTCTACAATTCTGAACCGGCACACGATACGGTCGCGGACGAAAGCCGCCACGACTTTCTTAGTCACTGCCCTGTAAGATGTTGCTTCAGCCCATTTGGTGAAATAATCAACTGCTAGTAGGATGAACCTATGCCCGTTTGATACGGCAGGTTCGATTGGTCCGATGACATCCATTCCCCAAGCGGCGAACGGCCATGGTGAGCTTGTTGCATTAAGCACATTTGGAGGCACCTTTATAATGTCTGCATGTATCTAACAGCGGGTGGCACTTTCGGACATACTGGATGCAGTCTGTTTCCATAGTCATCCAAAAATAACTAGCCCGGAGTATCTTCTTGGCTAAGACAAAACCGTTCATATGAGGACCGCAAGTCCCAGCATGGATTTCTTCTAGTAGTTTAGATGCTTCCTTTGCGTCGACACACCTCAGTAATCCCAAATCTGGAGTCCTCCTATACAGGATTCCTCCGCTGTGAAAGAAATTGTTGGACAGCCTCCGAAGTGTGCATTTCTGAGTAGGATTTGTGAGCTCTGGGTATTCTCCTTTTGCTAAGTATTCCTTGATATCATGAAACCAAGGCTTTACGCCTGCTTCTTCTTCGACATGAGCATAGTAGGCTGGCTGATCATGGACCTTTAATGGAATGGGATCAATGAAGTTCTTTTCTGGATGTTGTATCATGGATGATAGGGTAGCCAATGCATCGGCAAACTCATTCTGGACTCTGGGAACATGCTGGAACTCCGTCTTTGTGAACCTCTGTCTCAACTCCTGTACGTGATGCAGATAAGGGAGTATTTTGGAGTTCTTGGTTGCCCATTCTTCTCGAACCTGATGTATAAGCAAATCTGAATCCCCAATCACTAGCAACTCTTAAATGTTCATGTCAATAGCCATCCTGAGCCCTAAGATGCAGGCTTCATATTCGGCCATGTTGTTGGTACATGGGAATCTGAGTTTGGCAAAGCCAGATAATGCTGACCGGTTTCTGATACCAGGACTGCTCTTATGCCAACTCCTTTGAAATTGTTGCTCCATCAAAAAATATCCTCCAACCATCATAGGATTCTGCAATGTCTTCTCCAATGAATAATACCTCTTTATCAGGAAAATATGTTTTTAGGGGTTTGTATTCTCCGTCCACGGGATTTTCAGCGAGGTGATCTGCTAGTGCCTGTCCCTTGATCGCCTTCTGAGTCACGTAGACAATGTCAAATTCACTCAACAGGATTTGCCACTTGGCTAGCTTGCCAGTGGGCATGGACTTCTGAAAGATGTACTTCAAAGGATCCATCCTTGATACGAGATATGTAGTGTACGCACAGAAATAGTGCCTCAGCTTCTGAGCTACCTAAGTCAAAGCACAACAGGTGCGTTCTAACAGAGAATACCGAGCCTCGTACGGGGTGAACTTATTACTGAGGTAATAGATGGCCTGCTCCTTCCTCCCTATTTCATCATGCTGACCCAGAACGCAACCGAACGCTCCATCCAATACTGCGATGTAGAGTAATAGAGGTTTACCCGGCTCGGGGGGAACCAAAACTAGTGGTGTTGACAGGTACTTCCTGATTCTGTTGAAGGCCTTTTGGCAGTCATCAGTCCATTCGGTAGCGGCGTCTTTTTTCAACATCTTAAAGATTGGCTCACAGATGACAGTAGATTGTGCTATGAATTGGCTGATGTAGTTGAGTCTCCCCAAAAAGCCCATTTCGTCCTTCTTGTTATTTGGCGGTGGCAATTCTTGAATAGCTTTGACCTTTGATGGATCCAGTCATATTCCTCAGTGACTTACAATGAACCCAAGTAGTTTTCCGACAGGAACCCCTAATGCACATTTCGCGGGATTTAGTTTCAGGTTGTACCTTCTCAGTCTGTTGAAGAACTTCCTCAAATCTTCTATGTGATCAGTGGCTTTCTTGGAATTTATGATGACATCATCTACATATACCTCAATCTCCTTGTGTATCATATCATGGAAAATAGTAGTCATGACCCTCATGTAGGCGGTCCCTGCATTCTTCAACCAGAATGGCATCACCTTGTAGCAGTACATCCCCCACGGCATAATGAAAGCCATTTTCTCAACATCTTCTTCGTCCATCCAGATCTAATGATATCCAGCGAAACAATCTACAAATGATTGCAACTCATGCTTTGCGCAATTGTAGATTAGGATGTGTATGTTAGGCAAGAGGAAGTCGTCCTTTGGACTGGCCCGATTGAGATCCCGGTAGTCGACACAGACTCTTACCTTCCCATCCTTCTTCGGCACCGGCACAATATTGGCTAACCATGTCGGATATTCTACTACCTTGAGAACCTTAGCTTTGACCTGCTTAGTAACTTCTTCTTTGATCTTCATACTCATATCAGGCTTGAACTTTCTGAGCTTCTGCTTTACCGATGGACACATCAGATCAGTTGGCAGTTTGTGAGCCACTAAAGATGTACTCAGACCAGTCATGTCATCATACGACCAAACGAATATGTCCTCATATTCCCTTAGAAATTCTGTGTACTATTTCTTTGCTGACAATGACAAATGAACGCTGATTCGTGTTTCTTTGACGTTCTCTACATCTCCCAGGTTAACAATCTTAGTCTCATCCAGGTTGGACTTCGGCCTGTTCTCAAAGTTCTCGACTTCTTTAACAATCTCTCTGGTATATCATCCTCCTCTGAATCTATGTTCGTTTGTTGCGTTGTCTCATTGCATGTCACAGTCATTGGTTCATCAAGATAAGTAATAGTAATGTTGTATAAGTAAAGTAATGAGAGAAAAATAATAAGAGTAGGATTTATAGGGAAAATCGAAATGCTTTGATAAATTCCATAACTGTTTTGAACATTGAAGATCTTATTGCGAAATTTTAAAATGCGAAAGGAAAGTCAATTAGTAAAAACAAAAGATAGTGCATGATGCTTTGTTCAGCCTTGCTACCCTGAGGTTTTCCAGGATCTGGTGGTTCTGATGGTCCAATTGTTGAGGCATGCTCCTCGGCTTACGGCCTGTATGGAAGGGCCTTCCTCCCCCTCCTCCTCGAGAACAACACAATAGTCCATGTCATTATCTTCTAAGAACAAGTTCTTCACCGCTGCAAGTGCTTCTTCTTCATTTGATCCATAAATAATGTCAGCCTGTTGGAAAGTCTACTCCAGATATGGTATTAGCTGCTCTAGTAGATAGTAAGGACCACGCCATGGTGGCGACCAGCTATTGAATTCCTCCTAGGTGTATTCATATCCTAAACCGAAGGTAGTGCCATGTTTCTTGAGTTTTATGGGTTTAGAGATTCCTTGAAGGTTCTTGTATAGCCCTTTGCCAGGTTCGTATCCGCTCCAGTTCAATATGCTTTCAATTTTATTATCCCACCATTTGTCTTTGTCAATGGCGTTGACTTACTCGATGTGGTGATCGGTTTTCCCACCTATCTTTCTTCTTCCTCCGATTGCTGGGATGGTTTGCCGACTGTATATGGGATTGCTACCGTCACCGTGAATGATCACCTCTTGGTGATTCCACTCAAACTTCATTGCCCTATGTAGTGTTGATGCTACAGCCCCAGCAGCATGAATCCACGGCCGTTCCAACAGCAAGTTGTAAGATGTCGGCACATCTATTACTTGGAAATCTACATCAAACCAAGTAGGCCCCATTTGCAAGCATAAACTAATTTCCCCAATAGTGGACCTTTGGGAACTGTCGAAAGTTTTGACATTGATGGCCCCGTCCTTGATCTCATGCAGCCCCTTTCCCAATGTTCTGAGTGTTACCAACGGACAAATATTGAGGCTAGACCCTTCATCAACAAGATCCTAGTGATAAAATAATCTTCGCATTGCACAGTGATGTGCAATGCTTTGTTGTGACTCAACCCTTTTGGTGGCAGCTCATCTTCATGAAAAGTGATCTTATGACTTTCCAATACCCGCCCTACCATGTTTGCCATTTCTCCTCTGGTGACGCTGCCTGGTACATATGCCTCACTCAGCACCTTCAACAAGGCATTCTCATGTGCATCGAAACTTTGCAGCAAAACTAGGATAGAAATCTGTGCCGGTGTTTTATTCAGCTGATCAATGACTGAGTATTCCTTGGCTTGTATCTTTCTCCAGAGATCATCGGGCCCGGTTTCAATGATGGTCGGCCAACCAGAGGCCTGCTTACTCGACTCAGCTAAATGCTCCGGAGTATAAACCCTGCCGGTTCTTATTATACCCTGTGCCGCAACTATTTCCCCGAAATTGGCTTTCCCTTTCCTTCTCGCCTCGGTTATGTAATCCCAAGGTATTGCATTTGTATGGAACGGTGTTGCGGTCGACATTGCTACTGGAATAGGCACCTTTACTCCAAACGGAGCATGTATTTTGGAGGGTAAAACTGCAACTTCAAACAGTGCGGGAGCGTTTGCTGGAGACCCAAACTCGACCTCAATTGGTGTTGGCGTCTTTGCAGGGGGTGATACTTCAAACTCAAGTGGTACAGACATGTTTACCTCGGCATCCCCAGAAGGTTGAGTCTGGACTATAATCGGATTAAGGGTGACTATTGGCTTTTTTGGTTCGTCACCTTCTATGATTAAACCGATTGATCCTTTGGGATCCCAATCATCCTCTATTTCAATCATGTGAACACCTCCACCCTTATGGTCCGTCATAGGGTTGTTGCGTACATTCGGAGTAGGCTCCTTTGCCACAATGATCTTGTTATCAATCAAAGTCTGGATCTTGTCTTTCAGAGAGCGGCATTCATCAATGGTATGCCCTTTCATGCCGGAATGGTATGCACAGGATTTATTTGGATTGACCCATTGAGAAGGGTTTTCAGGGGTTATAGCAATGATAGGGGTGACATAACCAGCAGCTTTGAGCCTTTTGTACAGCTGGTCAATTGGCTCAGCAATGGCGGTATACTGTTTGGGGGGTCTGCGGTCGAAATTTGGTCGAGGTCTAGGAAAGTTTTGATGTATGGGAGGTGATTGATAGTGGGATGGATGAGCATTGTAGGCTTGGTAGACATGTGCGGGTTGGAAATATTTGGGTGAAGTAGGTTGATATGTAGGAGGTGGGGGTGATTGGTAAGTAGGTGGTGGAGTTTGGTAAGAGGGTGAGGGTGCTTGGTAATTCGGGGTAGGCTGATTTGTGAGTGGAGGTATCGGATAGGCTTGGTATTTTATAGGGGATTTAGCTCTTGGTGCAACCCTTACGGCACCTACGTCCCTTTTCTTGGATGTACCACCAGACTGTAAAGCCTTATTAGTAGCTTGCAAAGCTTCAAAGTTTGTAACCATACCACTTTTGATGCCTTCCTCGATCCTTTCCCCTAGCTTGATGATGTCGAAATATTTCTGGCTCTCAATCAACATCAGACTTTCAGAGTACTGCGAGTCTTGAGCCCGGACAAAATACTTGTTCATTTGTTCTTCTTCTAAAGCCGATCTGACCTTAGTGGCTTCTGATCTCCAACGAGTAGCGTGCTCGTGGAATGTTTCTGTGGGCTTCTTCTTTAAATTCTGGATGTAGAACACATCTGGCGCATTTTCTATGTTGAACTTGAACCTGTCCATAAAGTCAGACACCATACTCACCCAGTTCGACCATTTCTTCGGTTGGCTAATGTACCAAGACAGAGCATCTCCTCTCAGACTCCTTATAAAAAGCTTCATGCGAATCCTTTCGTCCTTCCTTATTCCGACCAGCTTGTTGCAGTATGTTCTCAAGTGGACTCTTGGATCCCCTGTACCATCAAACATCTCGAACTTAGGAGGTTTGTACCCCTCGGGAAGTTCGACATCCGGTTGTATGCAAAGATATTCGTAGTTCAACCCTTCAATCCCTTTACTTCCTTCGACACCTTGAATTCGACTAGTCAATTTCTTGAGTTCCGCAGCCAGGTTCCTGATGAGTGAGTCTTTATCATCAGACTCGGGTGTGCTTGAGATGGGTTGGGTGGAGTGTGGCATGGTCTCCACATAGATGGGGGTGTTATGGTGGGCGTGAAATTCAAAGGTTCAGGGATGAGCAGTGGAGTATTGTTGGATGTGTGGCAAGTATTGCAGTGGTGGTGATGAGCGGGATGGTTTTGTGACTTTGGAATATTTTGTGGATGTGTGGAGTTCTGAGCATTCGGGAAATTAATGTCGGGAGTGGTGAGGGAAAATGATAGGTTCACCAGATTCCGTACCTGATCAAGTTCTTCTTTAAATTTCAGCAGCTTTTGTTCAAGCTGGGATGCACCTTCTTTGGAAACCTGAGTACCATGAGTGACCTCTACCCGTTCAGTTGAGTTTTCCTTTTTGTTTGAATCTTCCATCTTCCCTTTGTTTTTGTTTTAGATAGGACTAAGAGGACGAGTGGGTGGAGGGCCCCTGGATCTCGTTGAATAAGATGATGTTGTCAGAGTGCAAGAACTAACCTTTGGGGAGGGGAATAAATAAAACAAAAGTAAAAACAAAAAAGGTAACAAGTCAGTGCGAATTATAAGAAAATGTTGCGATATTTAAACACATAGTGCAAAAATGTAAATCGTGTCCTATTTGGGAACCTCTTTGTTCCAGAAGTAGGCCTAGCGACAAGTTGATTTGGAGAACTTAGAATGCTAAATGCCTCGTTTTATTGATATAAAGTAGACGAATCCCAAAACGACACAAAATAACAGGAAATAAAACGTCACTAGTGGCCATGGGCCTTATTACAATTCTTAAAGCAAAAGAACAAGCTCCTATCTACTTGGTCCCAAAAGGACCTTCCCCAGACTCGGCATCGTCGAACAGCTTTCCCAGTTCGCGAAGTCCCAGCAATAGGTAGGCTCTGGCTAGATTTCCGCCCTCATTTCCCTCAGCATTTTGGCAATCCTCGATCCTTTTGAGGAACTTCCTTTCTAGCTCCACTATGCCTCGCTCCAAGTGTCCCAGTCACTTGTTGGCACTAACAGCCATGTCTTTCCACTCCTCAATCAGTTTTTGGTTGGCTTCTTGTATCTCACGGTGCTCGCTTTCACATTCCCGGATCCTCTTGCGCAGTTGATTGTATTTGACCTATGCCTAGGCCCTTTCATCTATGATCCTGTTGCCCTAACAAGTCCTGGCTGACCCAGACCATCGTGATTAGATTCCAACCAGCCTGAATAGTATGGAGTACAACTAGCATGGTATCTGTCTGGTTCGATAGTGTCTCTTCCCATGATGATCTTGCAATGCCACATATGTTGAGCTTGGCACTTATAAGAACTTTCATTAGCTTGGAAGTCAGCCCGAAAGTGACTCATCTTGTCTACCCTTGGTATAACCTGCTTCCTACCAGCATGTCTCATAACTCGAAGAGGGACATAAGGGTAGGTTCCTCTCAGACCGATTAGTATCAAATAGCGCATCCCTAGATCGGACAATGAACTCCTCAGTAGGGAACCACTCGGACATCCATTGTACTTGATCCTTAGTTAGATTTTCAAACAGCTCTAACCATCCCTTGGCATCTTCTGGCTGGACAAATATGTCGGGCATGTAGTTCATTCATTTCGGATGATGGAAGGCGATATGATCGTCCCGGTCTCTTCGCTGAATTTCCTGTTGGTATTCACCCCTTTGTAGATGCTCCATGAGCCAAAGCTGAAGTAGCAAATTGCAGCCTTCGAAGCGTTCGGCTCCTCGTTGACACTTCTCCAAGGCTCGGTATATCTCCGCAATAATCATGGGCACAATACTGAATGGTTGCCCACCAATTCCCTCCATTAGAGTTTTGGTTACCATAGCTATCCTGGTGTGGATCCTGGCTTTCTTCATTTGGAAACACTATCATCCCCAGGAAGCAAAACATGAAGACAAAGACCCTTCGGTGAATATGCCCCAATGATGTGAGGGCGAACTCGTCCGGATAAGTACGATAAGATTTGTTGTGACCGTACCTCTCGTACAAATAATCAAAGGGAATATACAACTCTTTCAAGCATGTCAAGTCTGGATTCTTCTTTAGACCCATAATTTTGAGGTAACCTCTACCCTTGCGTTTTTCGACATTAATAAACCCAAAGTTTCCCATGGTGTACCAGCTAATCCTCCTATTTCCTCCAGCATGGGTGTCATCTCAATGTCCCGAAGCAGAATACAGACCTATCACAATCCCAAAACAGAGTAGTAGCTTCTATGATCTTGTTGTTAGGTTGGATTTCCAGGAGAGAAGGTAAATTTCCTAGGTATTTTCGGACAAGATCTGATCATTGGGATGAAGATCCTCCCACCAGCTTAGCAATTTTGGGTGGATGTTGATGAGCATGCCGAATCTGGGGACTTCGTGCCTCATATTTCTGCAAGACAAAAGGGTTAGGCCCTTACCCCCACCAGACTCGACTATTTAACATCAACAATTAGCATGAAGCATTTAGTTCTCCAAATAAATGCACAGAACGTGATGATGTCCGTTTGGGTTTTAGGAAACCTAGTGGACTTTGGACAAGGCTATCTTAAAGAGTCATTATGCGTACAACATAACTAACTCGGCTAGGTTTGACCATGATGCATGCACAATTAAACAGAGTAAGGTTTTTATGGGGTTTTAGACTGGTACCCTTGAGCAGACAACTCAAGGGGGAAAGGCACAGAACCATCGACTGGTTTTACCGCAAATACGCCTTTTTCGGGGGTGATAATATCGGAAGAGCGCAACCACTCATTATAAGCGTTGCTATGGTATTTGTTTGGCACGTGTGGAATATGATGTTGAGCATGATTATTCAATAATTAAAGCAGATTGTCACGTATTTGCATGTTAGGAAAGCAGTAAATACAATAGTTTTTTCATAACTTAAAGCGGTAGCAAAGGGAAGTAGTAAAGGAAAGAAACAAAAAGACAAGTCAGCTTTTCAATCGAAAAGAAAATTGAATGCTTAAAAGAAATAAACAAATAATTGCGCATAAATTCACAATAATAGTCTGAAATGGTAAAAGCCCAATATCCCCAACAGAGTCGCCACGCTATCGCGCGCCCTTTTTCTATCGAAATCGGGTTTATAACATTTGGGAGGACAACTCGTTCCCTTATGGGAATTGGGATTGAATAGAAGAGTCGCCACCTAATGATTTAAGTGCATTAGGACACTAAGAAAGGTTTGATTTGAACAACCAAAGATTGGGTAAGGGCTTGAAATTATCCCAAGGGGAAGGTGTTAGGCACCCCTTAGGATCCACTAGTGTGGTTCCCGGCCAGACAATTATTGTGACTTTAGATACAAATAACACGTAGGCAAATAAGAACTTCAAACAAGAGGGGATTTTCACGTAATGGTTACAAATAACCAAAGTAAAAAAGAAGTTGATTTTTTCTTTAAAGAAACAGTTTAAAAGAGAAAGAAACAAAAGGAGCGGAGGGGGGTCCTATGTTTATTAATAATATGGATCACCCTACACAACATTCGGTAATCACTCATTAATGAGGGGCTACACGTGATGTTACAGTGTGGTCATCATATCCATATCTACCCTTCCCGCCCTGTTTAAGGTATTAAAGCGCGGAATGGTCTCGTTTACTTATTGCATGCTATTACCCGCCCCAATCCTATCAGTCCCGGAGGTATTTGGGACTACTAATCCTAAAAGGGGGAGATATTGGGCTTATTTGTGGTTTCAAAAGGGTAAAATACTAAGGCGACATACAAAAACATGTATGGCACATTGGGGAAAGAATACAGCGAGTAGAAAGGCTCAGATACACCTCCTTTAAACAAAGAAAGCAAGTAAATAGCATGACTTACACATACTATTTAGGGCCTGATTAAACTTAAAGGTTGAGGCAGACTAATTTATTCCATAGTTCAGATAAGAAGCCCGAATCAGGCCTGCCTGTTGGTTGTAGCATATAAAATCTGATTCAGTTTATAAACTTTCACCCTATGGCTTGCCTAAGTGTTAGACGAAGACCCTATAGGCATGATATCTACCGATTCCAGAAACAATGAAGTAAACATGAATATATACTGATCTAAGAAAAATTGTCTCTTATTAAAAAGAGCATGCGTCATTGTTACTAGTTTAGACTTATAAGCGAGTGAAGCGGTTCAGATTTGATTAAAGCTCATATAGGCATGCTTTCTATGTGTTGTCAATTTTGGACACTTTTATAAACATAGTAAAAATGCAAAAATTCTATAGGCACGGCATCTAGATGTTGAATTTCGTTTAAAGCCTATGAACATGATATCTAATTACGGTTGATTATTTAAGACCTATAAACATGTTTGCCTAATGAGGAATGCATATGCAAGATTCAGAAAGAACCTATAGGCAGGATATCTATATGATATGCAGAAATTCAGAAATAACCTATAGGCATGGTATCTATACGCGAGAATGCAGAAATTCTTAGAGACATCGTATCTATATGAGAATGCAAGATTCCTATGGACATGGTGTTTATATGAGAATGCACGAATTCATAAACTCTTATAGGTAGGTTATCTACCCCTTTTTGCATACATAGTTACCCCTCCCTTTTCACTAGCCGTCCCCCAGAGTTTTATTACAAAGTTATTATAGCCCAGACTTCCTGTCTGAAGTATGAAGTAAACCAACTCCAAGAGATCTTATTTCAAAGCCTTTCTCCCATTTGGATATGTTAGAGTTCCCTAAGAACCTCATATGGACTCCGGGCAATGCTCACACCCAAATGCATTATAGATGAAGACATAGTGCAGTATGGAAGGGCCAGCCCTCAAGTGTCCAAGTTCATATGGAACTTAAGGTCCCAAGACAAGGCTCACAAGAGAGGGGGGAGCAGAACTTAGAGACTAAGAGAGGGTGCAAGTGTAGAATTCTGAAAAGGGGAAAGGGAAACAGTTTACATTAATACACATATGGGTATTGGGAACGGGGAGGTGGTAAATAGGCAAAGATAGGCTAGTGGGCATACCCAGCAATGGGAAATGTTGGCACACCCATAAGCCTATTAGAACACATTGTTTAGAAGTTAGGATCCTTTAAGGGATCAAATTCAATCCATAGACAATAACTTGCATATTGCCATGTTTTAAACTGTAACTCAAAGCACATTAAGGGAAATAGGGAGCGATGATTCATAGCAGAAACAGGCAGTAGGACATAAGCATACTAATTTGAATGTTGAACTCTATAGAAAGCAGTAAAGTAGACATGATACAAAGACCGTAAATAAACACATTGTAGTGGTGCTGAAGCTTAAATCAGGACATACCAGTTTCAAAGGAAACAAACAAAGAAAAGTAGTAGGTCTTGTAAACAGGCCATAATGCAGACAAAAAGAGAAAGTGATTGTGAGAGAGTATGAGTTCAGAAGGATTCTCATGTGTCCTCTTTGTGAAAAAGGGTCGTGCCTTTTATAGTGTGAAAATCATGAAGAAATAAGGTAAGAAAATAGACAAGGAACTGATTGTCAATCAATTACACAAGACTTCCATTAATTAAGGGACTCAGATTCAAATGGGTAAAAACAATTTAAGGAGAGAAAAATGAATAAGCACTTTGTGTACAGCATGCAATTAAGGGTAAATACATAAAGGTTATTTAAGGACATAATTTCTGGAATATGCGGTTGCACAAACAAGGCAAGAAAATCAATTAACAGCCAGTAAATCAAAGGTCAAGGATCTTGTATGAATGAACCGATTCAAAAAGATGGGAAAGGTTTTTTAACTTAAGGGAAATCAGCAAACAATGGAAAGGGAATCAATCAGACCTATTTAGAAGGAATTCAAATCAATCACGAGTTGAAAGCCTTTTTAGAGGAAGATTCATCACATATAAAGAGCACACAAACACATTGAGTTGGAAGAAAATGTTGTGCCATTGCAAAAATCAATAGAAAAATCCAGTGAAGAAAGAGTTTTAGAAGAGTTTAGCCAAAGGTCCGAATCATATGCAAACACGGATGTCCAAACTCGGTTCAGAGACTCGAAGTTGGTCTGAATGAGTTAGGGGTTCTAAAATAAATACCCTAGTTCAATTAAATCACATGATCAAACTTGGCAAAACCCCCTAATTCTAGGGTTTCCACCTTGAATCAAGTACAGAGATGAGAAGGCAAGTAATCGAAACATGCTCAGAGGTTTCTGTTCTATGAAACCTCTTGCATGTTTCTTTCAGCAGCAGAAACTCATGAGAAAACAATGATAACAAGTAACACGCAGAACATAGTAGCAGAATTCAAAGAAAAAAATAGAGTAGAAGAAGCTAATACGAAACATAATAGAGAAGACTGATAAGAACAGTAGAAGAAGGATGCTAAGAAATTTAGAAGAAACTTTAAAAAGAGCTCAGTAAAAGGAACTTAATAAGGAAACTTAAGAACTTTGTAAGAAAATATAGTAGGAGAAACATATCAGAACATAGTAGAGAAAGCATACAGTAGAAAAGCATACGAGAATATAGTATAGGAAAATACAGCAGAAGAAGCACGTAAGAACATGGTAGAAGAAAATACAAGAACCCAGTAGAAGCAAATACACATAAAAGAAAAAAGAAAGTAAGAAAACACTAAAATACTTTCAGAAAACCCTAGATAGGAAAAGAAAGATTTTGAAAGTAGTTTTTTGAAAGAAAAGTCAGGAAAACGTTTAAGACCTTAAGGAAAGCATGGATCTGGAACAGATCTAAGGGAATCGGAAAAACCTCGAAGGGTTAGGGTTTCAGAAGAACCCTAGAAATGAGAAAGGCTTTGAAAAGTCACCGATCTGAGTCAGAGAGGTCAGGATCAGGCTCAAACAACCATGGTATGCCGGAGCAAGGCCGGAGATGGCCGTGGAACCTTGAATCAACAGAGGTCTGGGTACAAACCTTCAAGGTCAGGCCTTGAATCTTTAAAGATCATGTGTGTAAGAGCAACAGGAGGTAGGTATAAGACTCCCACAGCCCTGGAAGCCATGGATTCTAGTGGCTTTCAGGGTAGAAACGGTAAGAGGCGGCTAGGGTTCTGAGAAGACTCGAGAGAGTGGAGGGTTTCAGAGGCGGCGGGTAGGTGAAAATGACTTAGGGTTAGTGGGTTGGTGAATTAAAAAAGGAAAGGAGAGAATGTGGTCGTTGATCATTTTGATCAATGGCCTGGATTAAACGGGGAGCCGGGTGAGTTGGATTTAATTATGTCAGGGGCAAGTAATTTTAGGAATTGGGCTGGGGTTCAATTGGGTTTAATTGGGGTAGAATTTAGGCTAAATTGAAATAAGTAGGGCTAGTATTTAAATAGCCACTTTTCCCTTATTTATTTTATAAAAAATAGTACAATAATTTTTGGAAATAAATTAAAAGTACTAAATTAATTAATAATATATAAATATCAAATTAAAATACTGGAATTAATTTTTTAATTATAAACGCAATTAAATCTTAAAATAGGCTAATATTGCAATTATATGCAATTTATCTTTTAAATACTAAATAAATTTGTAGAAAAAAATGTGCAAAATTAACTTAGCTATATTTTGGTATAAATATGAGAATACAATAAATGAATCACGAAGATGATAATTTTGGGGATAATTATTGGATTTTTCTTTATAAAATAGGGCAATAAAATTGATTTTAAAATCTTTAAAAAATTGAGAAAAATAATAGGACCTTGGGACATATTATATATGTATATACATGCTATTTTGAAAGGTATTTTGCACATAAAAAATACAGTAAAAAATTGGGTATCAACAGGTACTTCATAGTTAAGAAAAATTCTAATTTCTGTATTTAAGCTTTTAAATATCAAGGAAGGTTGATAAATTCATTTTCTAATAGTTAGAACTCACGGGATAGTGATCAGAAGCCGCGAGTTTGATTTATTTCACTTATAGTGGACTGCTTTGTAGCCCACTCGTGTTGGCCTGGTGTGCTGCTGATTTATAGAGTTTGGAAGGATGAAGGGCGTGGAGAAATGCCACATGTGGTAGGGTAGTAGGTTGGTCGCTCGTCATTGCAGTTTCAGGCTAATTGATAACTTGTTGATTGGGTGTGTTATGGTATATTTGGGATTTTTGTTGTATTGAAGGTACCGAATTATAGTTGGGTTCTTTTAGAGTTGCTGATTGTATTGTGTTTGTATCTCAACTATAGTAGGCTTGAGGGAGCAGTAAAATTAGGGGAAATGTTGCACGCTTTATTTTAAAATCGAGTTATCATTTGAGATACGTGATATACTAGCGCCATCTAAGTTTTACATGTATTTCTTCATTATAGGATTGGCGCGCTAGTTGTCATAAGCCAGGTGTGGAGTTGCAATGATTACTTGAGGTATGTTAAGGTTATCTCTTCTTTCCTTTTGGCATGATCCATATGATACCACGAAATGAGCAAGCATGCAAATTTCAGAAATGGTTCTATTCTTAGAAGTACTAGGTTGCCTATGTTCTTGATTGCCCATGTATCCTATTATTATATCGTCTGTTTATGGGTCTCAGTAAATACGTAAGTTGGTAAAGTCTATCCGAAAGTATAATGATCTTATGACATTCTGAGAGATCTTATACGTTGCATTCATTTATACATATACATAGACCCATGACCAGATTGCATTATATACACGTATATTATATGTATATAGGGTATGGGGAAAGGTTATGGCGTTATATACACTCCACCACCCGATCAGCTGGTATACATTTATGAATTCGCCCATAGAGGCTGATATGATATCATATGATGCCCTCAGAGGCTTGATGATGTTATGTATGCATATATTTATTCATAGTATGATATTTATACACATATGCATGAAATTATAAATGTTTCATGATTCGCAGAGCTATTTAGACTTACAGGTTGAGTTCCTTACTCCATGTTTCTCTCATGTCTTTTATATATTGATTTTCATGCCTTACATACTCGGTACTTTATTTGTACTAACGTCCCTCTTGACTGGGGACGTTGCATTTCATGCTCGTCGGTCCCGATAGACAGGTTGACAGTTCTCCTAATTGACTATCAGCTCAGCGAAAGGTATTGGTGCACTCCACTTGCTATGGAGTTAAATCTTTGGTCAGTATGATTTGGACATGTATTATTGGTATGGCAGGGCCCTATCCCGACGTTTATGACATTTATGTACTCTTAGAGGCTTGTAGACATATGTCATGTATATAGATATTTTTATGGCCTTGCCGGCCTATGTTTTGAGTTTACAAATGATCATGTCGGCCTTAAGGCCCGTATGTCACATGCATAAGTTTCTATGTCATGTTGGGTCATCCTATGCCTATATTCCCTTATGTTTTATTCTGGTTATTTCATGACGACCCTTTTTGGCCCATTTACCCATAATGGTCTGATAAGAAAGATATGTTATGTTGGTACTCAGTTGGGTAAGGCACTAGGTGCCCGTCGCGGCCCATCAATTTGGGTCGTGACACCGTCAAATCAGGAACAAAATTCCACAGTCTGCAACCAAATAAATAGAGCACGTCTCAGACATAAACTCTCCCATCAATGTCAGTACTAGAATCTCCATACCTGATTTCAATCTCTACCACATAAATGGCTGACACATCACACTTTTACAATCATATCGGGGGAGATACTCCCACGACCTTCCGTACTTGGTAGAACAATCCGCACATCCATGACTACCAAACATACTATTATTGTAATGAAAATTAAGAATCCATAAATCAACACACAATGCCTCTTCCACAGAACATCATTCTCATGTGACACAAAAATAATGCTAACGTACTACGCACATCTGAAATCTCTCCCTAGCTCTTTCGAACTCGTGACATTCCTGTCAAAACTGGATCGCAACCTTGATCCTCAAATTCCAATTCCATATCGCTCACTGCACCTATCGTGATGCTACGTGAGAGTATAAGAATTTCATCATAACTCTTGAACCACCGGTAGAATAAACACTTCATCGGCTAGAACCTTTCACTTAACTCATTTTAGAAGAAGAATTGCAATACACAACCAACTTTCCATAGCCGCAAAAGACATAGAACTGAAGTCATGTTCTAAACTGTCAAAAATATTTTGGGACCTATTTACACATAATCAAAGCCAGCACGTACAACCACAAAACACATGTATTTCCTTACTAAACCGAAGGAACCGATCATTTTATTAACCATTCCGATCTAAACCACTACTAGACTGACTCAGCTTCTTCCAATTTCTTCTTGACTTGCCTTCAGAATCAATACCTCTATTCAATTATATAATGGATCCCAATCAACACTTATCCCGAGTGACCCATATCTCGAGACCACATTATTTCAAATACCCATAAGCCATTTCATACCCTCCTTAGGCAGTCCATAATAACTCCAACTGATACACATGTGCTAATTAGATCTTCTATGAATCCGAAGTTGTTTCTCCCATTATTCTAACACTGCACTACAGACCTGTTGATAACATAGAAATGATCCAAGTAACCTTCACACTCTACATAAAATCCAATCCTCAACCATATAATGAACCTAAAAATCCTTAAGCACCATACATAAAATCTCGAATCCACTAGAACCATTGTTGAGAGTCACCCACTCTAGTACAGTCTAGATTATTTAACCAAACCACTACTACTCCATTAGCACATGGGCACTCCAATAATGAAACCGGATGAATACTTTCCCTTGTACATAACATCCATCAAATCCCTTGCTCAAATTACCCCTGATGTTTTCTTCCCTTAGTAATAAATAATCCACCAACGTACCGATAACCCGAAACTGCAAAGGCACATCACCATGTGACCTAATCATAGAGGTAAGATCCCCCACATATCTTAAAGCCTTAATCATATCAATCCAAAGCCCACAATGACTCCTCCTCCTCAGTTACTATGATCTCGCATCATTGCTCAACCAAATTTCTTATAAGTTATTGTTTCACTAATCATAACACATCCCGAATTATCACCCACAATCGTACACTCGAACTCCTGACAGTCATACCACCTTCTTCAAGCTATCCAAGCTCACATCGCAATACAAGCATCCCATGTTGGGCAAAAAGTAGAACTCTTCGTAGGAACCTCGTCAAAACCACACAATCACTATCCTGCTCACAGGACATAGCCCACATGTGTAACCCCATATCGACCTCCTCCAATGTCATTGTATGGTTACATCCATCATGAAATCGATTAATCTTCCGGGATCAGGTCCACACTGATTCGACAACTGTAAGAATCCTTTCATTCATTAACATCACTCAAAGGTCCAACAATATGTTTGAAACTTGAAGCCATACTGCATCCAAAAAAATGATCTCCCTATATTTTCCTATATTCCAATTAATCCCTTCTTATCACATTCAAAATTCCTAAGCACAGAAACCACCTCAGGGATTATCTCCCTCAAACCATCAATACTAGAAATGCCGAGTTGATCCTAAAGTCGCAACACACAGCCATCTCTGATAATTTCCACTTAGTTTCCATCTCACAACACCATGCCTAGAGGAAAACAAATGAAGACCAACATGCCAATGAGCCTCAATACGTTCAATCAAGGATGACGACACCATAATGTTAACAAGAATTCCACCAAATTTGGAAATATCATCTTGACTAGGCAACACCAACACTGGGCTAAAATGACAGAACACTCCTCCACAAGACAACTATAATGGCGCGCCCGCATTCACAGGTAAAAGCATCATGCACCTCTATAGCATCTTCACAACTCATCGGTGCTCAACTAATGAAAAAATGCTCAACGTCGCGTACGACTAAGTAGGAAGGAACGAAAGGCATAATCTTCAACGAAATAAAATCACACGATGAGGAATCAAGGAAGGGAAGCTCTCCTAACTATGTAGCCTCTCAAAGATAAGTAAATACATCTCCGTACCAATCCGCAAGACTCCACTAGACTTGCTCAAGACTCGGGAGACCTAATTGAACCCAGTGCTATGATACCAAGTTGTCACAACCCAAAACCCACTATAGGTCATGATGGCGCCCCCACGTCACCATTAGGCAAGCCAGCAGTGAACTACCTACTTAATTATTTATTTTATTATGTTTGAAATCATGAATCTTATTAGATAGAAAAATCAAGGCATTAAATATCTTAGATACATAAAATTTAAATAAAATATAAAGTAAAAGTATGTCAATGTAAAGCAAACCATAAACAAATTCTAGAATATCCCAAAACCCGGTATCACAAGTGCATAAGCATCTGCTAGGAAATATGACAACAGTACAATAATTGTCTGGAATACAAGATAGATAGGATAAAGTAAATAATTATGATGGAGACTCTATGTGTTGCAAATCGTAGTATGAAATGCAGCTCACCACGAAGTCCCCTCAGCAGTTGCGCCTACGCACCCAAATGCCCACCAAATGAACCTGTCATATCCTGCATATTTAGTGTAAAAGTGCAACATGAGTACATAAATCAATGCATACTCAGCAAGTATCTAGCCTAACCCCAAAAAGGTAGTGACGAGGGGTCGACATTGACACTTACTAGAGATCCAGTAAATCAAATATAACAAAGTAGACAAGTATGAAACATGGTAAGTAAACAATAAATGCAGATATAGGAAAATAATACAGTCTAAAGCTGAAAAATGAACACAAAGTCCTCAATTATCGGATACCTCCTCAAATGGAATACGTAATGGTCAATACCAAATCAACGGTAACATTTCAAGTCAGGAAACTCATAAGTATGCAGTCTTATCAAGTATTTTGCAAGATTCTGCCGAAGCAAGCGGCCCGATCTAATAAGATTTTTTCATAGAACTGCCGAGGCAAACAAACCAATCTCATAAAAGTGTAATACATAATCCTATCGAGGCGAACCGCCTGATCCCATAAGAATATGATGCTTGATACTACCTATAAGGCCCCATAAAATTTCACCTAAAACCCAGGGTTTCTTGGGCTTAGCAGGGTATTACAGGAAGTTTGTGGAGGGGTTCTCTACTCTTGCCTCCCCGTTGACTAATTTGACGCAGAAGGCGATTAAGTTCCAATGGTCAGATGCTTGTGAAAAGATCTTCCAATTATTGATATCAAGATTGACTACGACACCGATGTTGACCCTACCAGAGGGTATAGATGGGTTTGTGGTATATTTTGATTCTTCAAGGATCAGACTTGGGTGTGTATTAATGAAACATGGAAAGGTGATTGCTTATGCCTCTAGGCAACTCAAGAATCATGAGAAGAACTATCCAACACATGACTTAGAGCTTGCAGCGGTGGTATTTGCATTGAAATTTGGCGTCATTATCTGTATGGGGTCCATTCAAATATATTCACGGACCATAAGAGCCTTCAATATATTCTCAAAAAGAAGGAATTGAATCTGAGTCAGAGAAGATGGCTGGAGTTAATCAAGTATTATGACATCGATATTCAATATCACCCAGGAAAGGCTAATATTGTAGTGAATGCTCTTAGCCAGAAATCTATGGGCAATTTGGCTCTCTTGGAGGTATATCAAAGGCCATTGGCTAAGGAGGTTCATCGATTAGCTAGTTTGGGAGTTCTTCTTGCGGACTCAAGTGAAGGAGGGGTAATTGTGCAAAATAGGGTTGAATAATCTCTGGATGTGGAAGTTAAGGAGAAACAGTACGGCGATCCATTGTTGGTACAGTTGAAGGAGGGGATTCATAAACATAAGACTATGGCTTTTTCTCTTGGCATGGATTATGGTACACTAAGGTATTAAGGGCGACTATGTGTTCCAAATGTAGATGGTCTCCGAGAAAGAATCATGATTGAGGCTCACACCTCTAGATATTCCATGCACCTTGGCTCTACAAAGATGTATCATGATCTTAAGGAATTCTACTGGTGGAATGATATTATAAGGAACGTAGCGGACTTCGTGGCGAGATGTCCAAATTGTCAACAAGTCAAAGCCAAACACCAAAGGCCCGGTAGGTTATCATAAACCATCGAGATTCCAATGTGGAAATGGGAGATAATCAATATAGATTTTGTGGTAGGACTACCTCGCAAGTTTGACTCGATTTGGGTGATTGTGGATCGACCCACGAAATCAACGCACTTCTTACATGTTAAGGCTATCGACGCAGTTGAATAATATGCTCAGTTGTTTATCAAGGAAATAGTCAGGCTGCATGGCACTCCAGTTTCTATCATTTGTGATCGGGGGGCACAATTCACAGCTAATTTTGGAAGAAATTTCAGTAAGGGTTGGTTACTCAGGTAAATCATAGTACAACTTTCCATCCACAGATCGACGGGCAAGCAAAACGGACCATTCAGACGCTTGAAGTTATGTTGTGTGCTTGTGTTCTTAGCTTCAAAGGTAGCTGGGATGATCATTTGCCGCTTGTAGAATTTGCCTACAATAAAAGTTATCATGCTAGCATTCAGATGGCACCTTTCGAGGATTTATATGGTATGAGATATAAATCTCTCATTGGGTGGTTCAAGATTGGGGAAGTAGAGTTGATGGGGCCAGACCTCGTGCATCAGGCTATGGAGAAGGTAAATATCATTAAGGAACGATTGAAAACTACCCAGAGTCGTCAGAAGTCCTATTTGGATATTCGTCATATGGATTTGGAGTTCCAAGAGGATGACTGGGTATTCCTGAAGGTTTTCCCCATGAATGGCGTGATGTGGTTTGGTAAGAAAGGGAAATTGAGTTTGAGGTATGTCAGACCGTATAGAATCGTTCAGAGGATTGGTCAGGTGGCTTACACGCTAGAACTACCTCTAGAGATGTCATTAGTGCACCCGGTGTTTCATGTATCCATGTTGAAGAAGGTGGTTGTAGATTCGTCACTCATTATTCTAGTTGATACTATTGGGGTTAATGAAGAATTGACTTATGAAGGAATTCCAGTTGCCATTCCTGATAGGCAAGTTCGAAAGTTGAGAAACAAAGAGATTGCCTCCGTCAAAGTATTATGGCGAAACCAACAAGTCAAAGAGGCCACCTGGGAAGCCGAGGAAGAGATGAAGAAGAAGCACCCTAATTTACTTGAATAGCTATGTAGTAGAGTCTATGATGTTGAAAGCTAACTTTCTACAAATTATGTTTCCCTTGTATAGCTTTTGTTGAGGTTACTCCTTCTTGGTAATGCAATGTTTATGGCATTGTGTCCAGTGTTGTTTCCATGTTATTTTACATTGTTTTGTTGTGGTTATGTTGTTAGGACTGGTTTTGGGATTCTCTGGCAGGTGGATAGGCCCAATTACAGGGGAGACTCTAGCGAAATTTTTGGAAATTTAGGGATTAGTCAAAAATTTGGAACTGCTGGTGTGTGAAATAGAAGCGGAGTCACGTTGGTTTCTAATGGCAGATTTTGACCCTCATTCGAGGATGAATGATCTTAAGCGGGGGAGGATGTAAGGCTCTGTAAAATTTCACCTAAAATCCGGGGTTTTGTGGTACCAAGGTAGACTTATGTGTTGATGATTGTACAGATTCTTTGCGGCTTGAAAGCTCGATGCATATGGACTTTTTGGGTTGAACAATGCATTGAGGAATTGAAGAAAATTTTTGGCAGAGTAGGGTGTTTTCTGCAATCTATTCTGCGGTTGTAGAACTAGTCTACGGACTGCAGATCCACCACAGACTGAAGTAGAGAGTTGGGAAAAATTTGGATGTTAATTTGCGGTAAATTATGCGGCCGATTAATCTTTTCTCGGGCTGCACATCAGTTGCAGAAGTCAACATGAGAAATTTCGTAAGGAGGTTTTGTGACCGCAAAATTGGTCTGCGGACCACAGATCTATCGTATACATGATTAGAAATGCCTAGTTCTGGAGGGCCTTTATGCGGTCCATTTTGCGGACCGCCGAGGTGTTATGCAAATTGGGGCTTCATTTTTCTAATTTTATAACACGACCCTATTTTGATATATATGCATAAAGGGCTATTTTTGAAGCAACAATTTGATAGTTTGAGAGTGAGGAAGTGTTATGGAGTGATAGGGAAAGTTCCTAAGCTAATTGCTCACCAATTCTTGCTCAAGGCTTAGAGAATTTACAAGGAAAACTCACTTGGTCTTCATCCTAGATGTAAGATTCTACTCTCTAGCACTCAATTTCGGGATTTAACCGAGAATAGGTAATAAGACAAGCAATTCTTGGGTATGAGAGTGTATCTATGCATGCATGAACAATCATGAGTGTGGGAAGGTAGTTGAGTCAAAATGGGTAGACCTTGGGGTGTAGGGTGAGGGAAATCCGCCATAGGAGAAGCTAGAAAACATAATGCCCACCTAGCGTTTGATAAAATACTCAAATGAATTGGAACCATGAACTCATTCCTAATTTGTGTTCAATTTTGTTATATTACTGAATAGATCAAAGTGGATAAGATTTTCGAATATTATAGTAATTTAAGGAAGCTCAAGGCGAGGTATGCTGGCTAAACCTCTCTCTTAGAATTAAATCCCACGATGTTCATGTAAGTTCTGAGTTGTTCATTATAAACTTTCTATTCTGAATAAGCTTGGAGTCAAAAGGTATATATATAATGTGTTCCGAATATTCTTATGACATTATGTTGTTCTTCGGGGGCGTTCAAAGCATGAGTCATGTATTAAAATATTGTGACATCAAGTCAAGTTCAAATGAAAACCGTTATGTCAAATTTTGTAAGAAATCTCCATGTGCCTATCACCCTTATATGCTCACTTGTTTATTTAAAAATCTAAAGTTGAAAAGCCTTGTTGTTGATTATCCGTGATGATATTTGAAAGTGAAAGAAGAGACCATGAAATATGATGTATGGCCAATGTGCCGAGAATGATATTGCGTTATGGCCATTGGTGGCGTTGAAATAAATGATATGTAAAAGATTATGAAATGATTGGTAAATCCCTTTAAATAATATCTGCTTTGGGAGTATCGTTCAGTCACCGAGGAAGGGTAGGTCAAAATGACCTAACCCCGAAACTACACGTGCCGGTGTAGGAGTAATTGAGGGGTAAATCCCCGTATTAATGTGATGAGGTTGTTTTCCTTATATGGGATGAGGTTGATGTGCTGAGATGTTTCCCCTTAAATGGGATGAGATTATTGCTAGCAAGATGTGATGTGATGTCGACCCACACGGCATTATGGTGAGACGGCTTAGCCAATCGGGCTGAGATCGGACGCCATATCGCGCACATGGTGGTATTGTATGTGGATGTCTTGGGGTGACACAGCTTAGCCGATCGGGCTTAGATCGGACTTTGTGATAAAAACACGATGGTATATCAGTGCTAAAGATCTCCTAACTTAAAAATATTTAAACTTACTTGAAATTTACCTTTCCCCTAAACCTTGATACTATTTGAGTCTCTTATTGATTTCATGTTTCCTTCTCCGTTTACTCTTACTCAATCTATTGAGAGATTGTTTAGTTTTACATACTAATACTATTCTATATGTTCTAATGTCCCTTTTGCCGAGGCGTTGCATCTTTAATGGATGCAGGTGGTTCCATAGCAGGCGGTGTTGATCCGTGATAGCAGCACACCCTCTCCTCAGTTGACTTGGTGAGACCCACTTCATTTTGGGGTCCTGTATCTCTTGTCCTTTGTATGGTATTAGACGTATAGTTGAGGCCTTGTTTCTGGCATTATCGTAGCACTCTTTTGTTTCTGTTAGAGGCTCTGGAGACATAGTGTGGGTTGTATCTCATTTTGGGAAAGTTAAACTAAAATTGTTATAATTGTATTATATGTTTCACCTCAACTACTAATGTATAGTGTACTATTTTGGAGACTTGTTAATGACATAACTAATGGAAATGAACTGGTGTTATTCATATTACCTCTTACTGTCTAAATAATGAAACATATCTTCTCTTTATTCATGGGTGAATTGGGTAGACGGCATTGTGCAGGTTTGCTCGATCAGGGTATCTCGATTGAGCGTCGGTCGTGCTCCTTGATGTCGGGGCATGAATGCTGAGGTGAATGATCCAATCCCATAATAGTGTATTATAATATCCTATCAAGGCGAACAACCAAATCCCATAAGAATATGATATGTGATACCGCTGAGGCGAACGACCCAATCCCATAAGAATATGATATGTGATACTGCTGAGGCGAACAACACGATCCCATAAGAGTGTATTACAATATCCTACCGAGGTGAATGACCTGATCTCATAAGAATATGATACGTGATACTGCCAACACGAACGGCCTGATCCCATAAGAGTGTGAAGCTTTACAGGTCTTTGACCCCACTTACAAATATATGTGTGAGTTATGGAATTCAAGATAAACTTTTTAATGGATACGCACAGCGCGGGAGAAATCCATAAGAGAAGTGGAATTTCTACGGCTAACCAAGTAGCTCGTAAAATATCTAAAATAACGAGTCCATTACTCTACGCGAATTTAGTCTCAGATCATAATGTGAATTAAAGTAATTAAACATGCAAGGAATAACTCAAATAGTACAATTAAAGCATGGCGTGAATTTATGTCTACCTGGACATAATCAAGAATTCCAGCATACGCACGGACACTCATCACCTCATACATGTGTAGCTCCCACAACATGTAGCATGTAATAAATATAATACCTACGAGATAAATTCCCCCTCACAAGGTTAGACAGGAGACTTACCTTGCTTCGAAATCCAATAAGCGGCTCCAACACCTCTGTAACACCTCAAACCAATTCCATATGATCCGAAACTAGCCAAAGTATGTTGAAACCTATCAAAATATACTCAAAACTCATAATTCAATAATTAGAAATAAATTTCCAACTCCGCACGAAAAGTAAACAAGTCAACATTGGGCTCGCATGCTCGAATTTCGAAAATTATTGAAAATAATATTACCCATAACTTATATAGTGTTTATCCATAAAAACATCCAATTACGTCCATGAATTGACCATCAAATCAAGGAATTACCATTTCTCAACTTTGGTGCTCAAAACCCCAATTTGTACAATCCAAACATGGATAAAAATGATAACCAACGTAAATACTCATGGTAAAATATCAAAATAAAGGATAGATATTTACTCCCTTATTGAGACGAGAACGACGCCACGAAAATCACCTCAAATGGAGCTCTAGGTCATAATACATGAAGTGAAGCTACTCAAGGTCTCAAACCACCGAACAACATGCTAGAGCTCAAAATGACCGGTCCGGTCGTTACACTGATATATCTTTTTTGGGTTAGATTTCTTTATTGAGCTCACATCCTCCAGCATGTCTGCAATTCATACGATTTCATGATATTCAGAAACAAAAATCACTACTTTCGGACTAAAAACTAAAGCAAGAAGGTACTAACAGTGGTTAAGATCCACACTTATCAAGGAGCAGTGGGGATGCAAGTTGTATGTAGACCACGACTGCGGACTATATTAGAGAAACTTCTAAAGAGGTGTTAG
This sequence comes from Nicotiana sylvestris, assembly GCF_000393655.2. NCBI lineage: Eukaryota > Viridiplantae > Streptophyta > Magnoliopsida > Solanales > Solanaceae > Nicotiana > Nicotiana sylvestris. The sequence goes on along the minus strand of NC_091059.1, from coordinate 72,249,707 downwards.
GGGTCACGAAAGGCTACCCCAAGGTCACAAAGGGGACTGGTGGTGGAGTGAAGAGGTCCAAGGAAAAGTAAAAGCTAAGAAATGAGCGTATGTGAAACTAATGGAGAGTGTCGATAAGGAGGAGAGGAGGATGAATCGGGAGTGTTGCACCCTATTTTGCATGAGTCAAAATAAGTTTCAATTAGTGGTTTCCTTTTTGTTTAGGTAAAGAGTCGTCACCTCATATTTAAAGGTATACTAGGGTACCTATTCGTTTATTATTATCCCATCAGTTTGCTATCCGGTGAGATTTGGGTAAGGGTTCTTGTTCTTCTAAAGGGAAGGTGTTAGGCACCTCATAAAATTTACGTGAGGTAGCTTCATAAGACTTAGACTAGATTAGGAAATTAGGTGTCTTCTACTTAGTTAGTACTTGAAAGTTTGTGGCTTACTCTATGTTTTTGTTTAAAGTCCATCATTTGAAAGAAAATAGTATATTTACTTCGGAAAGAGATCATGGGTTTAATTCGTAAAAATCTTTGAAAAATGTTTACATCGAAAAGATTGAAAAGATTTGGAAATGTCCTTGTAATGTTTCTATCCACAAGACTTGAAAAGGTTTGTAGAAGGCGGCTATGTTTTGAATGCTTTATCTTTTGAAATAACATCGTTATTTGTTTAAATCTAGTAAGTAAAGACTTTAGGAAATTGGTCCTTAAATATACCCATGGAAATTGGTTTCAATTTATAGCTATGTTTTGAAAAGAATTCATTGAAGTTGGATAATACATAACCCCCCATCGTTTTTTATTTTCCCTTATAGAAAACCAACTTCATAATCATCCTTTCAATTCCGTCTTTTAAGAGAAGAGTTGCTTTCTTTCAAAATCTATTTTTAAACTTTAAAAGAACTTCATTAAAATGGTTAGCATGAATAGAGATGAAAATTGTATAGCAGAATATAGTATAAACAATGGTTTTTCTTTTAGTTACCTATAGTCTTTGGCTTGCGTAGGTTCCTAAAATGATTATAGCATAATAAAACATTCAATAGTAGCATTCGTGTCATAATATATATACAGAAAATAGATAACAAACTCAGTTTATCTAATAGTGAGAAAAGGAAACGGAACTAGAGTCGAAATTTGGGCCCAAAAGAAATGTAGGCCCAGCAGATTTCGAACACAGCAGTGGCAGGCTTCAGTGATAGACTTTGGGCTGGAACTTGTGCATGAGTTCTGGTCTTCTGGAGGACTCAGCAGGCCCAGTTCGATCATTCTTGCAAAAGAAAGAAAGACATTCGAATGCTACAAGGGGCCCAATAAGTTATAACAAATATCGTGACGAAGTGTATAGTAAAGACAGGTGTAAGGCCCAATAAGATAAAGTGGTTAAAGAGTAAGCAAAATTAACGATCACAGTAATTTGCATTAAACCTAAAGAGATTAAGTTCATTAGTGATCACAGTCAACTTATATTCCAAATCCTATATTGTTAACAAGATTCAGCTTCTTCTTTATGTGATAATACAGTTCTAAGGGAGAAACATGAGAGTACTAGCATGAATGTCTCTTGAATGAAAGACAAGGAGGAAGTATATTAACAAATAACCAGGAGTAGAGGTATACAGAGGATATTCAATTATATACAAATGATTTTCCTAAAGGATTGCAAGGTTACAGAGTATAGCAGAGGAGCAGATGATATAGGATCAGATTGTTATGTTCATTATAGAGGTCCAAACTATAAGAACAGGCAGGTTTTACATGTATTAGACAGATATGGTTCCAGTAACAAATCTATCAACTCAGGTATGCAGGCAGCTGTGACAACATATGCATCATGATGAAGTTCAATTTTTAGATATATTAACAGCATAGCTAATTTAGATTTTCCGAGACATGGCCCTTGATAGGAAGGTGTGGAGATCGAGCATTAGGATTGTAGGTTAGTAGGTAGTGGAGCATTTTTTTTACTTCATACCGGGTGAGAGGCTAGTCTGATAAGGTTTGTCTTAAACTACCAGCGGTTAATGTTATGTTCATACTATTCTTCTATTTTTTATAGCATCGAGTCTTCTTTACTGGTTATTGTTATTGAGTTTTATCCATTTTTTGATTCTTTTGATGTTGTTATTATTTCTATAATTTTTGTTGATGGTACTGATACATTGTCTCTTTTCCTCTTTTTCATTTTCTTGAGCCGAGGGTCTGTCAAAAACAGTCTCTCCACTCCATCGGGTAGAGGTAAGATCTGCGTACACACTACAGTCCCCAGACCTCGCACTTGTAGGATTTTACTAGGTTGTCGTTGTTGTTGTTAACAACATAGCTAATCCAAGAGATGATAAGGAAACAAGTATAACTCTTAGCCAAACTCTTAAAGATAGTTAAGAACATGGCTTAAAGTAGACTAACGAGCAGGGTAACAGCTACCAGAATAAAATACGGAGTTACCACAACCTTTAACCATGGAAATTCAGTAAGATTTAGGTTATTCACTTTTAGAAGACATTTATCTAGTAGAGTCTATAACTGTAGCTAAGCAGGCACATGATCATGAGGAGTAACAGAAGTTTTTTATGGTGTTTAAGGAGCTATAGGATTGCAAGACATACTTGAACAGCAGGGAAAGTAACAACTAAGCTAGTAACTATAATAACGGACTTGTATTAAACCTCTAAGTGTATACAACTACCATAGTTCTAACATTATCAAAGCAAAAGTAAAATACATGGCACAAATTAGTAGGTAGTAGTCCTGATCAATGTAAGACAGGTGCATCATACATGAACTCCCAATAAGACATCAGAAAGGTCTCAGACCATGACACGTGCAGAGAACCATTAAGGCTACTTGATAAACTATAGAAGTTCAAAAAAGTTCAGATTGTTCAACTTAGAGAAGCATTTATTAAGTTCACAAGGATAGTCTATTAGACTTAACATAATTTTAGATCATTAGAGAAAACAGTTGGCTCATACAATAAATATAATATTCAATGATAAGCTAATAACATACATTATTAAGTAAAGATAAACAACAAAGACAACATAGTAAGCATGATAATAGCTTAAACAGTCTAAGAAGGAGGGTGGTTAGTATACACTAACTTTCCTCGGAGCAGCAAACCAAACCAAGTCTTTTGTTTTGCCTTTTAGGAACATAAAACTCGAATTTCGAACAATGAACGAACTCAGAACCGGAAAAGAGAGGAAGAAAGTAAAAAAATCAGTTAAAAACCTTAGCTTTCCATTGTGTGTGAAGTGATTCTCAGTGTATGTTGTTGTGTGTTAGGTGTGTCCGGTGAAAGCAATTAAAGCCTCTATTTATACTGGCACTCAATGCTTTAGGATTTCAACAAATTTGAATCCAAGTAGTGGAAAGTAACAAAGACTGGATGATGAAAGCAAAGTCATAGAAAATATAGGGGAAATAAACATAGAAATTATTTGGGCACGAGGGGATGACCGTTGAAGGCAAAAAGACCCACCGATCAAAGCTTCAAAGTCCAGGTCACTACGTTTGACCTTTGGATGTCGAATAACTATGATGAAACTTTGAGGCAATTACATGCATGCTCCGATCTGATGGAGCATGAAGGTAATCCAACGATTTTGAAGTTTTATCTTTAGGCTAAAGTTCTAGATTTTGGGCGTTTTGAATTTGAGTGACGATAATGGAATTGTACTGGCGGGATTCACGGCTTCAGGAGGAAAAAGGGATGATTTCATAGTTGATCAATTGACCTTGCACGAATTTGTGCAAGGTCTTATGATTGATGAAGGATGGGCAGACAAAAGAAAAAAGAGCAAATGGGGAAAGGGGGGCGGCTGGTCAAGGAGGAAATGAATTAGGGTTTTGGGTAATTGTAGATTGGTATCTAAGGTTAAGAATAGGGGACGAGATATGGGACGTTGGATCATTTGATCAACAGCCCTGATAAATCAGGACTTAAGAATTTTAAAATATTTTTTATGAGGAAAAAGCGGGAACTGTTGGATCTGTGTGATCCTACGGTTGTGATAAATCTAATAGGAGAAAGTAAATAAAAGGAAAATAGGAATAAAATATGGACCGTCATGGTTTGAATCGACGACCGAGATCGTTTGTGCTTGTTTTATGAGTAGAATTGAAGGGTGATATGGCACGATTTGGTTGGCTTAGAGAGGAGGTCATAGATTGCCAACATGGGTTCGTGAGATTGTTTGGACTAGGTCAGATGCGAGATTGGGCCAATTTTAATTTAACAAATAGCCCGTTTATATTTAATTGTGTAATTGTAACTGTAGCCACTTAGTTTTTAACCCTATAAAATTAATTTAATTAACTTAATTAATCTTAATCAAATGTTATAGAAAATATAATAATAAAATACACTTAAAATTATTGTAATTAATTATTTATTTATTAGAAAACTTTATTTTCTAAATTATGAAAATTATTTTAGAATAAATTCAAATAATAAATGAGTTCATTAAAAACTAAAGGCTAGTTTGTTAAATTAATTATAAAAACCGTGTATAAAAATATAGAAATTACATTAATTATTTCAAAATAGTAACAATAAAAATTATTGATTAGAAATATAGAAATTATATTAATTATTTCAAAATAGCAACAATAAGAATTTTTAATTCAACACTATTAATTACCTATTTATGTTATATTTATATAACAATAAGAATTATTGATTAAAAAATATTTTTAACACATTTATTTCAAATCCTTAAGTATAAATAATTTTAATTTTAAAAGGGAGGATCAAAATTGGTTATCAACAGCTACCCCTCGTTAACTAGAGACGGTGAAAGAGTTTTCGGTAAAGAAATTAAACTAAGACCAATTTTGTCCCAACCTCAGGCATGTATTGTAGGAATGGTATATGGATTTGTAGAAGATTATGAGTTGTATGATTAAGGAGAGACCATAGAATATTTCATGGAATTGGGGAAAATGGGGCCGAATTCTGGCTTTGAATCACTTACATACCTCGGGCTTAATGAGGATTGGGCCTCATGTAGTTCTGAAATGATGATTAGGAGAAGGCAGTGTTCACAGGATTTGCCTATGTATCTTATTATGACGATATTGTAAGACGAGATGATTTTGAAACCCAAAATGACTTTTGGATTGTATCTTGATTATGAGACTTCGATGATTTGGAGTTATACTAATCGTATTTGAGCTAGAGTTTATATCCTTGTCACTCTTATGAGTTTATTATCTCTCATAGCATCATAGCTTGGTTTGCTGCTTAGAAGAAGTTCCACGCCACAATGTTTGATCCTACAAAAGCAAAGTACACAGATACTCATATATTGTAATGCAGATATGTTAAGATATGATGTAAATAATGCAGGAATGATGATGCCTGGCTTCCGGCTAGCCGTTATTTGTGATCAGGTGACAGGATATTTGAATCTGAAGTCTCCGAGCTCGGGAGTATTATTTAGGATGTCGGAGATGGACATATGAGTTTGGCTTGATTGTTAGTCGGGCTGTGTATCATTCCGAAACTGTCAGAGAATTAAGTCTCCACACAATGGGAGTATCTCTATGCGATGGGAGTAGTCAACTTGAAATGTAAAATATCTACGCACGATGGAAGTATCTCCTCGCGATGGGAGTAGTTGACTTAAAAAGTAAAGTATCTCCTCACGATAAAGTTTCTGACTTGAAAAATGTAAAATGCATGTAAGCTGCATAAATAAAACATCAAAACATTCAAGATAAAACAAAGAAATAAGGAGAATTCCCAAGAGATACTTTTGACTGCAAAACTAAATTGCGGCGGTCGATCGACGAAATATATAGCGGAATAGGATGTTCCTTTCTTCAATCGGCGAAGTTGGCGATGAAATTTGCAACTATCTACTTGGAATCTTCGATATGGCACAGTGACGGTGTAATCCTTTTGAAGTGTTCCAGTTGGAGAAGCAAAATATTTTCTATATATATGGATTTTATTGGAAAAGACAGTCGCTCAATTTATACAAGGTACTCCGATTGATCGGGTACGCGGTTTGCTATATACATGGCGCTGATTGGTGGGGCCAATGGTTCGTTATGTACAAGGTACTCCGATTGGTTGAGCAGACGATTTGCTATTTACGATATGCTTCGACTGCATTGGAGGCTTGGTTCTAGAATAGGTGCAAAGAATTTTGTGTTAGTCCTTAGTCATATGAGAAAAATAAATTAAATAATGAAAGAGAGATAAGGGTTCATGAGAATGTAGCGATTCTGTCATTGTTTCAAGTGTGCCCCAATATTTTTCGTCTCCTGTCGGTCCTGTATTCAAAGAAAAATTCTTCGTATAGGGGGGGGGTTGTCGGTTTGTGTTGATCCCAGGCATGGCCTTGCCTCGGATATGGTGAGATTATGCCACAAATTTCAGTAGGTGGAATGATAGAGTTTTTGTAAAATATTTTAAAATTTTGTTCATGTTTATGGCAAGCGCCATCGTTCCGGGTTATGACATGTTGTAGAAGTTCCCTCTGACGCAAATGTTATTTCTGGATCGTTCTGCCCCGTTGATGTCGATTCCCATAAATGACCTTGATGATGTAGCTTCTTGTTGTCGCGATTGCATCCTAATCTAAACAAATGCATTACAAAGGATTTTTCTAGAGTTATGACCGAACCTTTTCAGGTTACCTACATATCCGAATGGAATCCGGTCTGAATGTAGTTCAAGGGAAATAGAATGGTAAATGAATTATGATGATAATAGAGCCTAACTCAGGAAACCTACGTATCCAAATAGAATCTCAAAATGTAGTTCGATTATAATAGATGCAAAGCGATAAAAATTTAAATGAAGTGGCCGAGTCCGATTCAGAAAGCCTACGTATCCAGATAGAGTATGTCTGGAAAGTAGTTCAATTACAACAGATGATTGAATTCGATACGGATTGCCTACGCATTCACGCCAAAGGAAATCACGTCATGGCATAGTTTCGATTACATGCAAAATAATGTTTGGGTTTTCTATTACAAAAGAAGAAAGGAGAGAAGGAGAGAGACCGGACCCTACGTGGGTTGCCTACGTATCCCACCATGGAAAGTCAAGTCTGGCATAGTTCCATTACAACTAAACCCTAATTCTACTGTCTTCAAATGTAGTATCTCTTAATTGCATCTAAGTTGATGGGCTCGTGCTGACTCTACCGTCCATTTCTGCTAGGATCAATGCTTCTCCTAACAACACTCGATGGACCACATAAGGACCTTGCTAATTCGGCAAGAAATTTCCCTTGGCTTCTTCTTGATGAGGGAGTATCTTCTTCAAAACCAACTGCCCCAGCATGAATTGCCAAGGTTTCACCTTCTTATTAAACTTGTTGGCCATCCTATTTTGATATAGTTGACCAAGGCATACTACGTCCATTCTCTTTTCATCGATGAGATAATTGCCCCTGTTTGACCCGTATCCATTCTGCATCAACTAACTTGGCTTCTTGAATGACTCTCAAAGATGATATCTCGACCTCTATGGGGATCACAGCTTCGGTACCATATACCAACATCTATGGTATTGCTCCAATAGAGGTTCTCATAGGAGTCCGACAACCTAATAAAGCAAAGGATAAATTTTCGTGTCATTGCTTGTGATTGTCCACTATCTTTTGTAAGATATTTTTGAAGTTTTTATTGGCCACTCCAACTACTCTACTAATTTGCGGCCTATAGGCTGTGGAATTGCGGTGGAAATTTTTGAACTTCTCTCATATTTCACTCATGAGATCACTGTCGAGGTTGGCTGCATTGTTAGTGATAATCGACTCTGGTATCTTGAATCGGCAAACTACGTTGTTATGGACAAATTTTTGTACCACTTTCTTTGTAACGACATTGTATGTAGAATCTTCAACCCATTTGGTGAAGTAGTCGATGGCTACCAGGATGAAATGATGCCCATTTGATGCGGCGGGTTCTATCAATCCAATTACGTCCATACCTCATGCGGCGAACGGCCAAGGAGAACCCATCACATTCATCTCATTAGGTGGAACCCGGATGAAATCCACATAAATCTGGTACTGGTGACACTTCTACACGTAACGGATACTATATCTTTCCATGGTCATCCAACAGTATCTGGCTCTTAAAATCTTCTTCGCCAAAGTGAAACTATTCATGTGAGGTCTGCACGTTCCTGCATGTATTTCTTCTAGTAATCAGGTTGCTTTAGTGGCTTCTACACACCCTAGCAAACCCTAGTCCGGGGTCCTCCTATACAGGACTTCCCCGTTAAGGAAAAATTGATTTTCTATTCTTCTTAACGCTCACTTCTAACTGTTGGTGGCATTCTCTGGATATTCTCTAACTTCGAGGAGATTTTTGATGTCGTAGTACCACGGCTTACCATATGGCTTTTCATCTACATGGAAACAATATGCATACTGATGTCAAACCTCTATCTCAATAGGGTCGATGTAATTCTTATCTAGATGTTAGATCATGGATGACAAGGTTGCAAGAACGTCGACAAACTCATTCCGGATTCTGGGAACGTGTTTGAACTCGATCTTGGTGAATTTCTTGCACACTCATTCATGCAATGCAAGTATGGAAAGATCTTGACATTCTTGGTAGTCTATTCACCTTGAACTTGATGTATCAGTAAATTAAAATCTACTATGACCAGAAGTTCCTAGCTGCTCATGTCGACTACCATCCTAATCCTGAGGATGCATGCTTCTAACTCTGTCATATTATTGGTGCAAGGGAATCTTATCTTAGCTGAAGTCGCATAATACCATCCTAACGCAAAAATTAGGACTACCCCAATCCCTATACCTTTGAAGTTGGTTGCTCCGTCGAAAAATATTCTCCACCCTGGGTACAACTCTGCAATGTCCTCTCCTGCGAATAACACTTCTTCATCTGGAAGTATGTAGTTAGCGGCTCGTAAACCTTGTCCACTAGGTTCTCTGCGAGATGGTCAACAAATGCTTGTCCCTTGATAGATTTTTGTACCACGTACACAATATCGAACTCGTTTAGAAGAATCTGCCATTTGGCCAAATTTCATATAGGCATCGGCTTCTAGAAAATGTACTCAAGAGGGTCGAGTCGGGATATCATATGTGTTTGCCGACATGTAGTGCCTTAACTTCTGAGCGATCCAAGTCAAAGCACAACAGGTCCGCTCTAACAAAGTATATATGGGCTCATATGGTGTAAACTTCTTAATCAGGTAATAGATAGCATACTCCTTCCTCCAAGTCTCATCGTGGTGTCCCAACACGTATCCAAACGCATTATCTAGAATTGACAGGTACAGTAGTAGTGGTTTCTGGGTTCAAGGGAACTAACACTGATGGATTTGACAAATACTCCTTGATCCTGTTAAATGGCCTTGATCTTTGAAGGATCCAGTTTTATCCCTTTCCTGTTGAGGATGAAACCTAGTAGTTTTATGGCGAGGACTCTGAATGCACATTTTGCAAGATTCAACTTTAAACTATACCTCCGCAAACGTTCAAAGAATTTCTTCAAGTCATTCAAATACTCCGCACTCTTCTGAGATTTGATGATGATATCATCCGCATATACCTCGATTTCCTTTTGGATCATGTCATGAAAGAGGGTCATCATAGACCTCATGTAAGTAGCACTGGCATTCATGAGACCGAATGGCATGAATCTATAGCAATAAACTCCCCATGGCGTTGTGAACGTTGTCTTCTCCGCATGTTTCTTATGCATCAGGATCTGGTGGTACCCAATAAAACAATCCACAAATGACTGCAACTCATTCTTCACACAATTGTTGATAAGGATATGGATGTTCATAAGGGAAATCATCCTTTGAACTAGCCTTGTTGAGATCTTGATAATCCACACAAATCCTAATCTTCTCATCCTTCTTTGGCACTGGTACGATGTTTTCCACCCATGTGGGATAATTGGTGATTCTCACCACATTTTCCTCTATCTTCTTGGTGAGTTCTTCTTTTATCCTCAAACTCAAATCCAACTTGAACTTTCTAGGTTTTTGTTTAATTGGTGGTCTTGTAAGATCGGTGGATAGTCGGTGCGAGACAATGACGGCATTTAATCTAGGCATGTCGTCATATGACCAAGCGAATACAACGATGTATTGTCGGAGGAGATCGACCAATTCTTCCTTCTGTTTTGCCTCTAAGTGGATGCTGATTCGAGTTTCTTTTGCATCTTATTCGCTTCCCAAGTTGACTACTTTTGTTTCTTCAAGGTTCAACTTCTTCTATCTTTCTAACTGCTCGATCTCTTGTGGGAGGTTCTCAGGCATAATGCTCTTGTCGTACTCCTCATAGTGTAGATCATTTTGCTCGAGGGTTTCATTACATGTCATAGTTGCGGAACATGGGTTTTTATCAATTTGATTATTAAAAAGAAAAACTAAATATAAATAAAAGCAAAAAATGAATTTGCAATGATTTCAAGAAAGGTGATTCTTTTATTTCATCAAAATGTAACGTCTAAGCGTTCAAGGAGGCAATTGAAAAAAGGTACAGGCATGGTTCAGGCCTCAATTGACCGTGCATTTTGTCAAAATTATTACAATTCCACACTACCAAGAATCCCGGCAAACCAGAGACGGGATGGTGGTCCAATTCTACAAGGCCTCTCCTGGTTCGGCATCTCGAATGGTTGGTGTCTTGATGTCAGCTTTGTCGTGGCATTCTTTTATCATACTCATGAACAATCTTCCCATTCCATCAACGATGTCATCCTCTAGTGGTGAGCTCTGACTCGGAACACGCTCTGGTACAAAAGCCTTTTTCCCAAAGTTGGCTTTCCAGTTGGAGGTTGATACCCTAAACTAGTAGTGCCCTTCTTCCTTTTTGGCTCAAGCAACTCCATTATCCCATCTGATCGAGCTCTTAGCCCGGTACCTGGATGGTATCTATACTTCATCATCTCTCTCATTTCCATCTTCGATCTGTGTGGTGAATACATACCCTAATTTTGCTCATTATTTTCCATCTTCGTGGTCTGCATGATCTCGACCACTTAAAAGGCGACCACATCCAATCCTTCTATGAAGGAAACTACATGTTCTAGGTAAGATGACTAACTCCATTCACCATGTATATAATCTCTCTCTTGACAATCCCACTCGAACTTCATGCATTGATAGAGAGTGGATGAAACTGCCCCTATCATGTATATCTAGGGTCTTCCTAGCAACAAGTTGTATGAAGATGAAATGTCCATTACTTGAAATAGTATTGGGAACTCATCTGGTCCAATCTTCAGGGCTAGGTAGATCTATCTAATGACATCCTTCTGTGACCATCGAAAGCTCTCACTCTTACATGGCTTCCTTTACCTCTCTCAAATGGATACTCAATTCTCGTAGAGTAGAGAACGAGCAAATGTTCACTCTGGATCCTCCATCAACTAGCACTCGAGACATCACTTTATCCCCACACTTGACTATGATGTTCGGGGCTCTGTTATGGTCCACACACTCTATGGGAATCTCGTCTCTTCGAAAGGAAATCATGTGTGCTTTGACCATCTTTCCAATGGTTGCTGCCAATGCATCGCTGGTAGTGTTGCTCGACACACTTACTCCACTTAACACCTTCATCAAAGTATATTTATGATTGTTAGAACTCATCAGCAGATCTATGATTGATATGTGTGCAGGGGTTTATTTCAACTATTCTTCCATGGAATACTCCTTAACTAGCATGTTCCTCCAAAACTTTGCCTCCTCCGCATCCGTTATTTTTCTCCTCGATTTTGTTCTTTACTTGAATTTTCTCGATTTACCTTTTCTGGAGCATAGCACCTTCTTGAATTGTTCATCCCGTGAGCAACTACGGAATCTGTCATTTTACCATTTCTCTTTTGCTGATATGTCCTAGGAACCACTTTGTATTCTTGACTCTCTTCCTTCCCAACGACAGCGGTGGACCATTGTTGGTGAGTCTCGACCATCACCGGAGGTTTGAACTACACATTAATCAATGAAGTTTTTGGGATGGGACTCGTGCAACCTCGACATTCCCAATTATGACGATGGTCCCCTTCAGATCATAATATTCGTCCAAAGCGATCATGTTAGCTCCTTGATTTATATGATTTGGCAATGGGTTATGATTCTTATTTGGTAGAGCAGAGGTACATTATATTGGAGGCTCCACTGTTGATTATCGATTCAATCTCATTCTTCAGCCTGAAACAATCCTCAGTATCATGCCCAGGAACGTCTGAATGGTAGGCACAACGCTTGGTTACGTCGAAGTATTTGGAAGGTTGGTCAAGAATTCTCCCTTCCACTGGGTATATCAGACGGACTCTTCTTAGCCTTTCAAACAACTGGTCGAAGGGTTCAGACTCTAATGACTCTAATGATTTCTTCTACAAATTCACTAGAGCAAACATGTCAAGAGTGATCTCCATATTTAAATAGGAAATGGTTCACATAGTCCTCCGCCATGTCTTGCCATTCTCTCAAATTTCTGGGGTCCTGGCGGGTGTACCAAGTGAGCGCGTCCCTTGTCAGGCTCCTTATAAATAACTTCATTCTAAGCTTCTCATTTCTTCCTACCCTGACCAGCTTATTGCAATAGGCCCTCAAGTGCGTATGAGGATCACCCGTTCCATCAAAGATCTCAAATTTCGGAGGCTTATACCCTAGAGCATGTCAATATAAGGATGTATAAATAAGAATTCATAATCCAAGCTCCCGCTCCCTCGAGTAACCTAGAGATTTTTCATCTACTTTCTCAACACTAATAACTGTTGTAACACTTACTCTTCTTCTTTGTACTATGCTTCTCTCTCCATCTCAACATATTGATCGATCTCATATGGCACTCTAACCGTGATAGGTGCTGTGAAGGTAGGTTCTAAGGTGGCGTATATAGGTGGAACATACCAATTGTTTGTAGTGGTGTGTGCCGTAGGTATGTATTGGGTCTAATTTTTGGCAAAAGTGACGTTGTCGCAGGGAGGGGTATGGACTGAGTTGGTAATGACTGGTGGGTTTTGTAGTGTCTGGATGTAATTCGGGACATAAGGGGTATGTATTGGAGGATTTGGCATATTTGCAAGGGTTACTGGTGGTACAACTTGTCTTAGGGATTTTTAAGACTGTGGTTTGGGTACTATTTGTTTGTCGGGTGATTGAAGGGAAGTGATCAGGGATTGAGTCTAATAAAGGAATGTGGGGTGGTTGTGAAAGCATCGCCACATCCAAATACGCCAGCTCCCGAATATGTTGTACTTCTTCTCTTCTAGATACGTGATCATCATTGCGAGAATCATCCTTTTCCCCCATTGCCCTGGTTTTTCGGCTATTACCAGAGTGTTTCCAGTTGGATCATCAATTATAGACATCTTCCCTTTTGATCTCAGGTTGTATGGTGTTTTAGCTAGTTTTTTGTGGCAACACAAACCGACCTCTGTTTTCGGGGAATAATAATAAAGTAAACAAAATAAAAAAGAAAGAAGCGTAGAAATTAGTTTCACGTGTTCAAGATAAGAGTGTTTCCTAATATGCGAAGGGACCTCTCTTTGCCAGAGGTAGGCCTATGTCACAAATGTTTGACGAATAATCAGATTTTGATACGGAGCAAACTTTGGTTTTTTCATTAATAATATTTGTATTACAATAGGATGGCCCGGTAGTTACAACATTGTTTTTCCAATATCCAGAAGGTTACATAGGTTCATGGGCTTTCCTTTAGAGAAATGAAAGCGGTACAAGATAAAGGGTTTAAGATAGAGGGAATCAACTAGCCACTAATAGTCATCTCCCAAGTCTTCTTCCTCAGGCACCTCCTCAAGGTCCTCATCCAATTTTTCTTCTTCCTCATCGTTATTGTATTTAGGATGTTCTTCGGGATCCTCTTCCGGTTCTTTCTACGATTCAATATGTATATACTCGATCATCATCCTCCAGAGGTCGCAACATATGGTCAACTGACCCTGGAACCATTTCCCGATGCATGGTGGTCGTAACGATATAATGAGGCAAAATCTCATGATATATTTGCAGGGCTGTTGCTGCATCTTCTAGCCCTGACACTCCTTCTCTGCTTGGTCGAGACAATTTATCCTCCTAATTGAACCACACAAAGTATTCTAGAGTACACCACGAATTTTGACCCATTGACATAATGATTAAGTCATTCCACTCGTCTTGAAGTATCCTCACCCTTAGTATTGGGATTTGTCCGTTGTAGTTGTCTTCATAAAGAGTTGTTATCGACCATAGGAGTACATCCTGGATTAGACCAAACTGTCTGAGAACTCTTAGAGATGCATACGGTTGAATGCCTTCAAGTACCACCAGCTTGATGAAGAATTTTTCGGGGGTCCTTAGAGTTGCCTTGCCACTTTACCACTAGAGATTCCAGTTTATCCATTCTCTACATAGGTGACTTAGCATGTCTCTCCATTCCCCTTGCTCGTGTGGTGAGACCCAATGTCTCATTCTCTCGTTGTGACTCCTAATCATGTTGTTGATACCCATGAAATAGACGACAGTATCCTCCCTTTGAAAGAAATTCTCTGTGGCCCATAACTGGTGTAGTAGATTACAGTCTTTGAAAATGTCATACCCTCTGGAACATGTAAACAATGCTCGGAGTGTCTCTGCTAGTATCATAGGAACCAGGGTAACTTGGATATTTTCTTGAACATATGCCAAGGCCACAGACAACAAGTTGATGTTGATTTACCCTTTCCTTTGTGGGAAGACCAGTATTCCTAACAATGCAAAGAGAAGGTTAGAGGACAGAGGCTCTCCCAGGTCGCTTGATCACATTGAAACTCCCTCATATGCCACTTGTAACTTTAGCGATGCCCAACCCTGTCGAATAGTTGGTCCAAACTTACCCATCCATCTTTAATGTTCCTCAGATTTTGATTGTTGGTCAGATCCAAAGCGTGAAGAAACCTGTGGCCGGGCATGGTAACTGGCAGTATCGGCTTTCTCCCATCAAACATCAACTGTGTGAAGCTAGTGACTTCCTCCAGTGTTGGCATCAATTCAAAATCGACGAACTTGAACACCACTTTAGCTGGGTCCCAGAATTCCACCGGTAGCTTGGTAAGGACTATGTCGGCCCAAATGTTCATTAAAGTGGTCAATGCTCCCAAGTACATTCTGATTTCATCTCCATGATCTTGACAAACTTTTCTCCACCATTGTTTTAGCTTGTGTGGCACTCCCATGACCCTATTGATTACGAAGATGTTGTGGTTGATTTCCATTTAGAAGAGGTGAAAAAGAGGTTTGGTAAGTGTTTGCTCTAGATCTTTAGCGTCTCATCTGGATTGGTTTGTCGTTCCACAATAGGCATATCGTTGGGTGCATGACCCGTTGATATTAGGGTGGCTTTCCTAATTGTGAGTCGATGCCAAGGACCAACTCACCTAAGGTTTATGAAATATAACTATGTTTGCTAGAGTAGAGTGTTTCCTAATTCCTGGAGTTGAGACGTTATGTCAGTTGACCTGACAAGGCCATTCGTTAAAACTAATGAATTTTGAAAGAAGGTTCAGAAGGGTGTAAAAGACAACCCTCGCATGTCATTATGTGTGATAGTGTACGGCTAAGACTCGATAGGAAAGAATGTAATGATAGTGTATATAAAATGGTAACAGATAGTTGGGATAACTGTAATAATAAAGCAGGCAGATGAGTACATGCTAAACAAGTATGACAGGTAAGCACAAATTTACGAAATTAAGCACAGTTAAGTGTATATAAATAAACATCCCTAAATTTCAGATCTAGTCTAAGTTTCCTAAGGTTAGAACCTAAGTATAAAATTCCCTGGCAGAGTCGCCATATTGTTTCACCCTATTTTGCATGAGCCAAAAAAAGTTTCAACTAGTGGTATCCCTATTGTTGATGAAAAGATTCGCCACCTAATATTTAAAGGTATACTAGGGTACCTATTTGTTTATTATTATCCTATCAGTTTGCTAACTGGTGAGATTTGGGTAAGGGTTCTTATTCTTCTAAGAAGAAGGTGTTAGACACCCCCTAAAATATAATTGAGGTAGCTCCAAAGGACTTAGACTCGGTTAGAGAATTAGGTGTCTATATTCTACTTAGTTAGTACTTAAAAGTTTGTGACTTACTCTATGTCTTTGTTTAAAGTTCATCATTTGAAACAAAATAGCATATGTACTTTGGAAACAGATCATGGGTTTAATTTGTAAAAGACCTTGAAAAATATTTACATCTACAAGATTGAAAAGATTTGGAAATGTCTTTGTAAGGTCCTAGATCAAGACATGTATAGAGAACCATTAAAGCTCTTTGACTAACTACAGAAGTTCAACAAAGTTCAATTTTTCAACTTAGAGAAACATTTATTAAGATCGCAAGGATAGTCAATTAGCATTAACATAATTTCTGATTATTAGAGAAAACAATTGGCTCATACAATGAAGATAATATTCAATAATAAGCTAATAGCATATATCATTAACCAAAGATAAACAACAAAGACAACATAGTAAGCATGATTATAGCTTAAACAGTCAAAAAAGGAGGGGGATCAGTATACACTAACCTTCCTCGGAGCAGGAAACTAAACAAAGTCTTTTATTTTGCCTTTTAGGAACCATAAACTCGAACTTCAAACAATGAACGAACACAGAACCAGAAAAGAGAGGAAGAAAGTAAAAAATCAATTAAAACTCAAATCTTTCAATTGTGTGTGAAGTGATTCTCAGTGTATGTTGTTGTATGTTAGGTTTGTCCGTTGAAAGCAATTAAATCCTCTATTTATAGTGGCATTTAATGCCTTAGGGTTTTGGCAGATTTGAATCTAGGTAGTGGAAAGTGACGAAGATTGGATGATGAAAGCAAAGTAGGTAAAATCTGAGAAAATAGAGGGAAAATTAACATAGAACTTACCTGGGCATGAGGGGATGACCGTTGAAGGCAAAGATCCATCGATTAAAGCTTCAAAGTCTAGAGAACACTACGTTTGACCTCGGAATGTCGAATAACTAGGATGAAACTCTTAGGCAACTCCATGCATGCTCCGATTTGATGGAGCATGAAGGTAATCCAAAAATTTTGAAGTTTCATCTTTAGGCTAGGGTTTCAAATTTTGGGCATTTTGAATTTGAGTGACGATAAAGGAATTGTACTAGCGGGATCTGCAGCTTCAGGAGGAAAAAGGGATGATTTCATGATTGATTTGTTGACCTTGCACAGATAAGGTATTGTGATTGATGGAGGTCGGGAATATGAGAGAATATAGAACTCAAGGGGAAAGGGGGCGGCTGGTCAAATAGGAAATGAATTAGGATTTTGGGTAATTGGGGATTGGTCTCTAAGGTTAAGAACATGGGAAGAGATCTGGGCCATTAGATCATTTGATCAACGACCCTGATAAATTAGGACTTAAAAAAATTAAAATATTTTTATGAGAAAAAAGGGAACCGTTGGATCTGTGTGATCTAATGGTTGTGATATATCCGATAGGAGAATGTAAATAAAAGGAAAATAGGAATAAAATTGTTTGAATCGACGACCCATATCGTTTGTGCTTGTTCTGTGAGTGAAATTGAAGGGTGATATGGCACCATTTGGTTGGCTTAATAAGGAGGTCATAGATTGTCAACATGGGTTTGTGAGGCCAATATTTGCGCCAATTTTAATTTTTCTAATAGCCAATTTATATTTAATTGTGTAATTGCAATTCTAGCCATTTAGTCTTTAACCCTTTAAAATTAATTTAATTAACTTAATTAATCTTAATCAAATGTAATAGAAAATATAATCATCAAATATACTTGAAATTACTGTAATTAATTAATTATTTATTAAAAACTTTCTAAATTATGATAATTATTTTCGAATAAATTCAAATAATAATCGAGTTAATTGAAAACCAAAGGTTAATTTGTTAAATTAATTGTAAAACTCATGTATCAAAATATAGAAGTTATTTTATTTATTTCAAAATAGCAAAGGTAATATATCTATAAACATTTAACAACGAATTATTAATTTAACACAAATAATTACCTATTTATGTTATATTTGTATAAAATCAAGTATTATTGATTAGAAAATATTTTTAACATATTTATTACAAATCATTAAGTGTAAATAATTTAAATTTTAAAATAGAGGGTTATTGGTTGTCAACGGGGAGTATTATAAGAAGACTAAGAAAGAGGTGAATTTAGCAATCATGAATGCCAAGATTGCGATATTTGAATGCTTGTATGAGGAGCTGGGGGCAGAGGCAGTGACAAGAAACTATTTCGGTTAGCCAAGGCTAGAGAGATAAAGGCTCGGGACCTAGACCACATGATTTGCATCAAAGACAAGGAAAGTAAGGTCTTGGTAGAGGAGGTGTGTATTAGGCGCATGTGATAGACTTGAGGCGTGTATTAGGCGCAGGTGATAGACTTACTTCCATAAACTCTTGAACGAGGATGGGGATATGATCATTGATCTTGGGGAGTTAGAAAAATCGGAAAGCCAACACGATTTTGGATATTGTAGACATATTAATGTAAGTAGTTTGAGGAGGTAATGAGGAAGATGAGTAAGGGTAGGGTGACCAGACCAGACGAGATTCCGGTGGAATTTTGGAAGAACGTGGGTAGGGTAGGCTTGAAGTGGCTTATTGGTTTGTTTAATGTTACTTTTAGGATGATAAAGATTCCTGATAGCGGAGGCGGAGTTTGATGGTCCCATTGTAAAAGAACAAGGGTGATATCCAGAATTGCAATAACTATAGGGGTATCAAGCTACTGAGTCACATTATGAAAATTTGGGAGAGGGTGGTGGAGATGAGGGTGACAAGGAGTGTGTCTACTTGGAGAACCAGTTTGGATTCATGCCTGGGCTGTCGAATATAGAAGCCCTTCACATGGTAAGGAGGTTGATGGAGCAGTACAGGGAGAGGAAGAAGGACTCGCGTACGATGTTTATTGACTTAGAAAAAGCCTACTATAAAGTCCATAGGGATATTTATGGAGATTTTTAGAGATTAGCGGTGTTCTAGTAGCGTACATTAGGGTGATTAATGACATGTACGATGAAGCTAAGACTCGGGTGAGGACTGTGTGAGGAGACTCAGATTAATTCCCAGTGGGTGATAGGGTTGCATCAAGGATCATCTCTCATCCCATTTTTATTTGCCTTGGCAATGCATGTGTTGACACGACACATTCAAGGAGGGATGCCACGGTGTATGTTATTTTTAGATGACATAGTGCTAAATGATGAGATGCGTTGTGGGGTTAATGCTAAGCTAGAGGTGTGGAGACATACCCTGGAGTCTAATGGTTTCAATTTGATTAGGACGAAGATAGAATACATGGATTGTAAATTTAATGTTGGGGCTCATGAAGCAAAAGTAAACATAAAGCTTGATACACAAGTCATCCCCCAGGAAGATGTCGCACATAGTATTGGAGCGAGATGGATGAAATGAAGGATGTAGCACATTGTATCGAAGCGGGATGGATGAAATGGAGGCTCGCTTCTGGTCTTTTGTATGACAAGAATGTGCCACCTAGATATAAGGGAAAGTTCTATAAAGTGATAGTTAGACCGACTATATTGTATGGAATCGAGTGTTTGCGAGTCAAGAAATCTCATGTCTAGAAGTTAAAAGTAGTAGAAATGAGGATGTTGAGATAGATGTGTTGGCATACCAGGAAATATAAGAGTAGGAATGAATATATTAGGGTCAAGGTGGATGTGGCTCATGTAGAAGATAAGTTGCGGGAATCGAGGCTGAGATGGTTCAGATATGTGAAGTGGAGAGACTTTGATGCCCCGGTTAGGAGGTGTGAGAGGCTGACCATGGCGGGTTAGAGGTAGGGTAGAGGGAGGTCTAAGAAGTATTGGGGTGAGGTGATTAGGCAGGACATGGTGCTACTTCAGCTTACCGAGGACATGACCCTCGATAGGAGGGTGTGGAGGTCGAGGATTAGGGTTGTGGGTTGACAGGCAGTCTAGAGTTTTGTCTAGTCTTTCCAGTAGTAATAGTACTAGTCTCATATTTTCCTATTCCTATCCCCTTTCTATTACATGGTATGTCAATATTTCCAGCAAGATTGACTCTATTATTGTAGTGTTGTATTCTTAGATCTTTGTTATTGCACGTGCACCATTTGATTCTGTGTCATATTACCTTGTTGTTGCTACATCTATTTATGGCTTCATTTTTACTTTTGTTGAGTTGCGTGTCTTTCGGAAATAACCTCTCTACCGTCACAAGGTAGGGTTAATGTCTCCGTACACTTTACCTCCCCAAACCCTACTTGCGGGATTTCACTACATTTTGTTGTTGTTGTTATTGTTGTGAATACTCTAAGTTTTAAATTAAATATTATCAATATAAGCAATGAATATGTCTCATTATTTTAGGAATATTATTGTAAATGTATTAAATATATAAACTTAATATTATCTATGTTGTAAATTGAATATTGTTATTTATTGTGGGATTTGTCTTGTGCAAGGTAGCTATTTTTTAGGAATATGATAAACTTGGTGCGATTTGTGGCCTCGAATAAGTTTGTGTTGTAACGACCCGACTGGTCGTTTTGATCTCTAGTGCATCGTTCAACGGTTTGAGACCTCGAATAGCTTCACATCATGTTTTATGACTTGTACGTGTGGTCAGAATTTAATTTTGGGAAGTTCAGACTTGATTTGGAAAGAAATATTCTCAATCAAGAAGTTTTAAGTTGGAAGAGTTGACTAAGGTTTGACTTTTGAATAAACGACCTTGGAATCAGGATTTGAAGGTTCCAATAGGATGTATGTTGATTTTGGACTAGGGCATATGTTCGGGTTGAGTATCGGGTGGTCCGGAAGCATTTCGGTGCTTATTGTGGAAAATTGGCATTTTGAAGGCTTTAGAATTTTCTAAGTTTGAATTGAAGTGGACTTTGGTGTTATAGATGTACGTTTGGGATTTTGAGCCTTGGAATAGGTTTGTATCGTTATGTGTAACTTGTACACAAAATTTGGCATCATTCTGGAATGTTTAAGTATGATTCGGACGCGTTCGTCGAAGTTTAAATGTTTGAAAGTTGAAAGAAGGATTTTTATTACTACTGATTCAGAGGCGTTTGTCATTCTAGATGTTTAAGGATTTCATCTTGTCTTAAAACTGCTGATTTCTGGTGTCAGATTTGTTCATTGCGATTGCAATAATAGGCTCGCGATTGCATAGTGTTGATTGGGAGTAGTGTGAAGTTGTTCTTTGTGATTGTGTATAGAGGCTCGCGATCCCAATGTTTGGTCAGTTGTTTCATCTTGTTCACATGGAAGGAGTCGTGAACACGAAGGGTTAGCGAGACGGCCTGGGTTTGGAAGGTTGTTCTTCGCGATCATAGGGATTGCTTCATGATCGTATAAGGTATTGGTCTGAGGCATGAAGGTTTGGCTTTCGCGTTTGCAGAGCTACGCTTGCATTCACATAAGTTATTCAGGCAAAGGTTTGCGATCGCGTTTCATTGGTCGCATTCGTGTAGAAGAAATCTGGGACAAGGATGGCTTGGCCTTCACGATCGCGAGGGTACTTCTGCGATCGCGAAGAGGAAGGACCTAGACAGACTTGATTTTTATACGAGATTTGATAAAGAGTTGCGTACTTGTGGTGACCCTGTGCAACTTGTGGCGTTATATGAGTGAGATGGCTTTCTAGATGCTGATCTATTTATTGCACCTTAGTCATGCTTGGGCCCTTGTAGCGCATGATACTAACCTTCTCCCCAAGGTTATGTTTATGCACTCAGCATGCCTGTTGTTGATATAGGTGTGTTTTGTGGGTGTGAGCATTTTTGGCTTGATGAGTATTTCCCTCACTAATTGTTATGTGTGGATCAGGTGGCACAATGCCACTGGTATGATGTTTAGATCGGGTTGCACGCCGCAATGGTATCATGTGTGGATCGGTTTATATGCTGCAATAGTGAGATATTGTGCACGGTTTCTCATACTTATTTTGTGTGCCTTGTTTTGCATCTCTAAGATAGGTCATAACATCTGTTTAGTCGTTTTATTCGTTATGCAGGTTGGATAGTTCTTTGCCCGAGTTCATTTTTCCTTAGTTGGTCATGTTCGAGTCATGTCTTGTTGACGCATTGATGTCGTCGTATGAGATTTTAGGTGGGTTTTGATGTGGCTTGTCGGTCGAGCAGCTTGTACGGGAGAGACGAGGTCATCGAGCCTGAAGTCAGAGCAATCGGACTTATATAAGGTATTAGATAGGGGAAATATCACTACTCAGTTTAGAATGAGGTTTTGGTTCTTGTTAAGTGGAGGAATTCCATGAATTATTGATTTGGGGGGTGGTTATGAGATTCTACACATCTCGTTCATCATTGCAGTATCGCGAGGGTTGGAATCGGACTTGCATGTGTTATGATATATATACGGCATCAGATTCATGAATTTTCAGCTATTGTGGTTGGATGATGTTATTTTGGGCATGCGAATTATGTGGCGCGATGTGTGATTACAACATGGGTGGATGATCATGTTTTGGGTTCAGCGTATTGAGATAAATATGGTATTCATATGTTGGAATCAGGTTTATAGAGAATCATGGATGTCAAAATCTGGTACTAAGGCTTGTGGGTTAAGGTAGTAGGAAGGATCTTCAGTCTGGCTCGAGCTAATGTGCTCACTTAGGTTGTGGTGGTATGGGTAAGTGCAAAAGGCGTTAAATAGTGATTTTGGACAACTCCGGAGCAGTTCTTGGCATGTTTGAGGACTAACGTATGTTTAAGTGGGGGAGAATGTAACGACCCAATCGGTCGTTTTGAGCTTTAGCGCGTCGTTCTGCGGTTTGAGGCCTCGAGTAACTTCACTTCCTGTTTTATGACTTGTACGTGTGGTCAAAATTTAATTTCAGGAAGTTCATAGTTGATTTAGAAAGAAATATTCTCAATTCGGAGCTTTAAGGTTGAAGAGTTTACCAAGATTTGACTTTTGAGTAAACAACCTAGGAATCGGGATTTGAAGGTTTTAATAGGTTCGCATGATGATTTCGAACATGGGCGTACGTTCGGATTGAGTATTGGGTGGTCCGGAAGCATTTCGGCGCTTATTGTGGAAAGTTAGCATTTTGAAGGTTTTAGAATTCCTAAGTTTGACTTGAAGTGGACTTTGGCATTATATATGTCTATTTGGGATTCGAACCTTAGAATAGGTTTGTATCATGATTTGTGACTTCTATGCAAACTTAGGCGTAATTACGGAATGTTTAAGTATGATTCGCACCCATTCATCGAAGTTTGAATGTTTGAAAGTTGAAAGAAGAATTTTTATCGTCATTCATGGAATTCGAGCCTTTAGATACGTTTGTTAAGGTATTGGGACTTGTTGATCATTGGACGGGGACCTGGGGTGTGATTCGGGGTGGTTTCAAACCATTTCATCTTGTCTTGAAATTGCTGGTTTCTAGTGTCAAATTTGTTCATCACGATCGCGTAGTGTTGATAGGGAGCTGGGTGAAGTTGTTCTGCACGATCGCTTATGGAGGCTTGCGATCGCTGTGTTTGGTCAGTTAGTTCATCGTGTTCGAGTGGAAGGAGCCATGAACGCAAAGTGTTAGAGTGGTGGCCTGGGTTTTGAAGGTCTTTCTTCGCAATCGCATGGGTTGGTTCGTAATCGCATATGGTGTTTGTCTAGGCATGAAGGTTTGGCCTTCGCATTTGCGAAGCTAGGCACGTGTTTGCGGAGCTAGGCATGCATTTACGTAGGCTATTCAGGCAAAGGTTCGTGATCGTGTTTCATTGGTCGCGTTCGCGTAGAAGAAATATGGGACAAGGCTGGCTTGGCCTTCGCGATTGCGAGGGCAATTCCGCGATCGCGAAGAGGAAGGACCTGGGCAAACATGATTTTTATATGGGATTTAGTTCATTTCTCTCTCATTTTCACTTGGTTGGGCGTTTTTTGGAGCTCTTGGAGGGGAGATTTCATCATCTATTATGAGGCAAGTTATTCTCACTTGTTGTAAGTTAAGTACATGTGATATATATAGATTCAAACATGGAAAGTTGTAGAAATTATGGGATTTTGGAAGAAAACCTATAACTTGATGTTCTTTGGATTTTGACCACAAAATTGGACATGAAATTGGGATTAAATTATATATTTGAGTTTGTGATATTATGGGTAATGATTATCTTCAAAAAATTTCGGAATCTGGGCACGTGGGCCCGAGGGTTGACTTTGTTGACTTTTCAAGTGGAGTTGAGAATTGTTATAAATTAATTAATTATGAGTGTTGGAGTATATTTTTATTGGTTTGCATGATTGTTTGACTAGTTTCGGATCGATGGGCATTGGTTTGAGGTGCTAGAGAGGCATTGGAGCCGGCTATGGAACTTCGAAGTGAGATAAGTCTCCTGTCTAACTTTGTGAGGGGAAATTTACCCTGTAGATGTTGTATTTCTTACATGCTACATGTTGTGGGAGCTACGCATGTATGAGATGACGAGTGTCCGTGTATATGCTAGAATTTTTTATTATGTCCGGATAGACTTGGAATCACGCCATGCTTTAATTGTATTATTTTAATTATTCTTGCATGTTTAATTGCTTAAATTCGCATTTTGACCTGAGACTAGACTCGTGTAGAGTAATGGACTCGCTATTTTAGATACTTGACGAACTACTTGATTAGCTATAGAAATTGTACTTCTCCCTCGTTGTGCGTAATCATCGGAAAGTTTCTCTTGAATTACATAACTCACACATATATTTGCAAAAGTTTCACATTCTTATGGTATTGGGTCGTTCGCCTTGGCAAGATATCATAACACACTCTTATGGAATCGGGTCATTCGCCTCGATAGGATATTGTAACACACTTTTATGGCATCGCGATGTTCGCCTCAGCAAGATATTGTAACACACTCTTATAGGATCGGGACGTTCACCTCGACAAGATATCGTAACACACTCTTATGGGATTGGGACGTTCGCCTCGGCATGATATTATAACACACTCTTATGAAATCGGGTCATTTGCATCGGTAGTTCAATGAAACGCTCTTATGGGATCGGGTCACTAGCCTCGGCAGAATCGTGCGAAATACTTGATTAGGAGTCCACGTACTCGTGAGTTTCCTAACTTGTGATGTGACCGTTGATTTAGTATTGACCATTACGTATTCCATTTGAGTAGGTATCAGATAATTGAGGACTTTGCATTCACAATTCAGTTGTAGAGGATATTATTTGCCTATATATGTACTTATTGTTTACTTGCTATGTTTCATACTTGTCTATTTTATTATATTTGATTTACTGGACCACTAGTAAGTGTCAATGTCGACCCCTCATCACTACCTTTTTGGGGTTAGGCTAGATACTTACTGGGTAGGCGTTGATTCACGTCTCATGCTGCACTATTGCACTAAATGTGCAGGATCTGACAAGTTCATTTGGTGTTCATTTCGGCGTGTAGGCGTAGCTGCTGAGGAGATACTTATGGTGAGCTCCATTCCATGCTACGATTCGTGGCGCACAGAGTCTCCGTCATAATTATTTACTTTATCCTATCTATGTTGTATTCCAAACAGATATTATATTGTTATTGTACTTCCTAGAATATGCTCATGCACTTGTGACACTGGATTTTGGGGTGTTCTAGAATTTATTAATGGTTTTGCTTACCATTGACACACATTTACTTTATATTTTATTTAAATTGTATGTATTTACTTTTTTTAATACATTAATCTCTCTATCTAGTAAGGTTCATGATTTCAAAAATAATAAAATGAATAATTAAGTTGGTAGTACACTGTTGGCTTGCCTAACGACGACCTTTGGCGCTATCACAACCTATAGTGGGTTTTGTCGTGACACGTGTTATGTTTTGAGATTGGTTGGTGTGTTTGGATGAGGTTCTAGGGGCCTCGGGTGTTTCGGATGGGCTACAGGCCTTTTCACCATGTTTGGACTGCTATTTCTGATGTCTGGTGTTTCAATCAACGCGATCACGATTAAGGAGTTTCATTCGTAGAGGTCATTTTGGCATTTGGCAGGTTTGCACTTTCTGTTCGCGAAGATGGGGACGTGTTCGCGAAGATTTGCGGAGGCGATCGCGAGTTGATCTACGTGTTTGCATAGAAGGAGAGACTTGTTGGGCATTATGCATTTTAGCCTTCATGTTGGCGGAAAGTGAAGCGCGTTTGGGGGAAGTGGAGTGTGTTCGCATAGGCATATGTTGGCTTGGTCATCGTGTTCGCGACTACTAATTCATATTCACGAAGAAGGATAATGTTAGCTGGGTGGGTTGTTCTTCGCGATCACTAAGGAATTTACTCGATCACAATGTGCATACCTGGTCCGACCTATTTAATACTCTATTTCGAGGGTTTTGGTTATTTTATCACATTTTGAGTTGGAGAGCCCGGTTTTGGGCGATTTTGTAAGGGATTTTCATGATTTAGATCGGGATAAGTATTTTTGACTCAGATTTGTTTAATATTTCATAATTCCAACTTCAATTTTAGTGTTTGATTGATGATGTAAAATAGAAAATTTGGGGATTTTAAATAAAAAGGTATCTAAAACATGAATTGATGATTTTAAGGTCGATTTGAGGTCGAAATTGGATGATTTTGATATGGTTGGACTGGTATCGGAATGGTTGTCCGAAATTTGTGAGTTTTGTCAGGCTCTGGGGTACAAGCCTAGGGTTGAATTTTAAATTCTAGTTAAAGATCGAAACTTTATTATTCGAAATCATTTTCTATGGCTTTTATTTATGATATTAAGTCATTTTGGATAGATTTGAGCCGTTCGGAGGTGGATTTGAGCGGGAAGGGCTTACTAGTGGATTGTTAGCTTGTTTGAGGTAAGTATCTTACCTAATGTTGTGTAGGGGAAATACCCCGTAGGTGCTAGTCCTAATTGTTGATTTGTATGATGTGATAAGCGATGTGTACATGATGTGACGAGCATGTATACAGGTACTATGTGTGGTTTTGACCGGAATAGACTGTATGCTATTAATATTCCTTAATGTGATAATGAACTTTATATGAAATTTGTAAAATCACTTTATGACTATTTAATCATGTTCATTTTATTGACTTAACCTTAGACATGCTTTATTTATTGAACACTCCTCCGCTTCTATGATTATTTGTTATGTCCCCATGCACAGTTGTTCAAAGTTATGAACTTATACTTTGATGACATTTTTGCACCATTGTTGTGATATTGTAGTACTTGGCATTATTGTTTTGTGGTAGCGTAGCACTTGTGAACATTTTTAGTGGATTAATTGGGGATGCCAGCACGAGGTTTTTGCCATGCACTTTTTGTCTATGGTTGTGCGCGTGGGGAGAAATAAGGATGACGTTATCTCGGGTTGCCCACATTGCATAATAAAGGTGGTTATATGCGCATGTGGCGAAGTAAGGGTGGCATAACATTTTTATGTGCACATGCGGCGTAATAAAGGTGGCATTGTTGATGATGTTATGTGATCTTTTAGGGTGTCCTTATTGTTGTTGTGATCGTGTTGAGACAGGGTTGTTGATTTTATTTCATAATTGTTTCTGAAAGCTTATGTTTTTCCCTTATTTGAGTTAATTATTGTATTTGACATTTCATCACATGACTTATCTCTATTTGATGTTTCATGATCAAAGATGGGTTTTACTATCTTGAGTTGTTGTTACATGTTCTAAAGGGGTTGTGATTACTGTTTTTAGTTATATTTCAATTATCAGTTTTCTTTGATATATTCATTGTACAGGTTATTTATCTAGTGAGTATCAAATGACTTGTACCTCGTCACTACTCTACTTATGTTAGTCTTGATACTTACTCAGTACCTGCTTGTGGTGCACTCATACTATACTTCTGTATATTTTTGTGCAGATCCAGATACTTCAGACCAGACTGAGCGGTAGTGAGGCATTTCACACACAGGAGACTTCAAGGTATCCGTGCATGATCCAACTGCAGGACTTGGCATCACCCTCTTATTTCATTTATACTATTTATGTATTTCAGACAGTATTGTATTTTTTAGATGTCCTCATGTATTCAGTTAGAGCTTGTGACTCTGTTCCACCTAGTTCTGGGAAGTTATGTTGAGTATTGCCTCTTGGGCCTGTATTACTCATATTTCCGCATTTATGTTAAATTATGTTTCGTTATATCATGCTTTAATTGTTCTAAATAATTTTAAGTGACAGGCTTACCTAGTTTGGAAACTAGGTGCAATCACGACTCCCAATGAGGGATTTTGGGTTGTAACAAGTTGTTATCAAAACTCTAGGTTCATAGCTTTTACGAGTCACGAGAAAGTTTAGTAGATTTTTGCGGATTGGTATGGAGACGTCTGTACTTATCTTCGGGAGGCTACAGAACCACTAGGAAATTTCACTTCTTTCATTCCTTTTTCGTGTGAATTTATTGATTCTGGAGCTTGAGCTTTACTCTTTCTATTCTCTCACATATAGTGAGGACACACACTACCGGATCAGCTGGGAAGACACTCGCGCCCCTTGCTAGAGTTATGAGAGGCGGAGGCTGAGGTAGAGGTAGAGGAGGGGCACGTTCTTTAGCTAGAGCACCTGCAAAAGCAACAGCTGAGGAGCCACCAGTAGCTCCGATTGGGGAGCTGGCACCTGAGACGCCTATTGCTACCCCTGGACTCTAGGAGACTCTCACACATTTCCTGAACATGTTTGGTACCTTGGCTCAGGAGGGATTGATCCCAGTTGCACCAGCTACTTCTCAGGCTAGGAGAGGAACTTAGACTCCTACCTCCCATACCCCAGAGCAGCGAACTCGTGTTGAGCAGGCTCCAGGTGTTATGCCAGTAGCCTGCGATCAGGGTTCGACCTGAGGTCAAGCCAGTGGCATCAGAGGCAGAGCAGAAAAGGTTAGAGAGGTTCAAGAAGTATGATCCTCCTACTTTCATGGGCGTAGCTTCAGAAGGTGCGCAGGGTTTTCTAGATCAGTATCACTGTATTCTACATACTATGAGCATAGTTGAGGTGAGATGGGTTGATCTTACTACTTTCTAGCTGACGGGGTCATCATGTAGATTTTGGCCCGTGTATTAGGAGAGTAGGCAGGTTGATGTAGCGCCACTTACTTGGGCTTAATTTTCTATCCATTTTTTAGGGAGTTCGTTCCACAGACCCACATGGATGTGTGGCGTACATTGTTCGAGCAATTGCGCTAGGGTACTATGACCGTGTTTGAGTATGCTATGAGATTTAGTGAGTTATCCCTTCATACAACCTGCTTTGGTTTCTACAATCAGAGAGAGAGTCCACAAATTTATCGAGGGGCTCAGTTATGGTCTCAGATTTGGGATCGCACAGAAATTGGAGACTGATACTTCATTCTAGCATTTTGTGGAGATTGTTAGGAGGTTAGAGCATATTCGTGGTCAGGAGAGGGAGGATAGGGAGGCCAAGAGGCCTCATGGTTCATGAGGATTTGGCGGCTTCTACTCTGGGGGAAAGATCCTTCATGGCGGTAGTTTTGTCAGTCAGCTAGTTTAGTTTGCACTTTAGGCTACTCGTAATGCTTCGGCTAATGTATTGGGTTAGTAATTTTGAGATAGTGGAAAAATGACAGCTATTAAGAATCTCAACTGACAAACATAAAAAAGCTTTGAAGTTTGATTTCAAAAATCGAACTTTGCGAAATTATAATTTATTATGATTAGGTATTGTTGTAAATGATTGGAAATATCCTTTGGAGTTTATATCTCGAATTTTTTAGAGAATTTGGTAAAAACTCGAGTTGATTTCGGTTAAAATTTTAAACTGAAACTCGAAGAAAAAGACATAAATAAATTGTATATATTTTGTATGTTGTATGTGCAAACGACATACAAAATTTATACAACTAATTAACATAATTGTATATAAGTAGTACATAAGTTGTATGTAAATTGCTGATTTTGGCCGGATTTTGTACAAAAACAAATTTGTATTTCAATTGAATATATATATATATATATATATATATATATAATATTTTTAGTTATGTTTTATAAATAAAAAATCTAGGTAAATCAGATAAAAATGTCCATGAAAAATCCTAGTGATGTGTGTCAAGCCATCGCAAAAATTCAACGCGAAGACGAAGGAAGCCCATAGCTGAAAGTGGCATAGTTTTTCTTGGTATTAGATATTTAAATAACAATATCTCTTGTTAGTCCATGAATTGCCCAAGTAAAAACATGCACGTATGATAAGTAGACTTGCTACTTTCTTGCTTCTTTAATCGAGCAAGACTTGGGGAAGGGCCAGTCGTGCGCTTGCCTTATCTTCACACTCTCTCTATCTCCTCTTCTCTTTGCTATTAATGCTAAAACTTAGATTTTCTTATGAAAGGTTAAAGATAAAGCCAACCCTGAATATGTTAAAGATCCCATAAGTCTTGAGTTAACACTCATGCTATTAAAATCTCATGGTAAGATTGATTCAAACTCTTTAGTTGGCAAAAAGTGCTTAGATAAATATTAAATAATGATTTAGAATCAAGTTATATGAGTATAATGGCCACAAAAAAAAAAAAAAAAAGGGTTAGAGACCAAGTATAGAAAATAGTACAGCTTCGCCCCAAAATATGATCACCACGCGAGCTGAATTTAGTCAAGTGCAGGACAAAGCTTAGACTAGATACTTGAAGTGTCGATGTCGACCCCTCGTCACTACTTTTTCGAAGTTAGACTAGATACTTACTGGGTACATGCTGTTTACGTACTCAAGCAATACTTCTGCACTAATTGTGCAGGTTCTAAGACAGGTACATCAGGCGGCCATTCGGGCGCGCAACCCCGTTACCCGGAGACCTAGTGGTGAGTTATTTCCCATACTCCATTCTGCAGCACCCGGAGTCTCCTCCTTGTTGTATTTATTATTTTTGTCTATTTTATCTCAGACAGTAGCTATAGGGGTTTTATATATTCTAATAGATTGCTCGTAAACTTGTTATACTGGGTTTTGAGAGTTACTAGTAGATGATTATGGGTTGTTGCCAATTAATATCACTATTTAACTCTTATGTTTTATTTATGTTATGTTTAGTTTCTATGTTAAATAAAATTTATGATTTAAAAGTGATAAAATAAATAATTAAATAGATTAGTTCACTGTTGGCTTGCCTAACAGTGATGTTGGACGTCATCACGGTCTATAGCGGGAATTGATCGTGACACTACAGCTGCTCATGAGCCAGTTCAGGATCAATATGGTTCAGATGCAGAGGCAGTGGAACATGATTTTTCGGTTCCCCCCCAACTTCTATGGAACCACAACCAGTTTCTTTAGCTAATGTAATCAGGTGCCATGCAGCTTGAGTTAAGCCACAGTACTCTACTGGGCTTCACCCTTCCACCTTCACAGACATAGGCCTCAAAGTAGAGCCAATGTAATTTTTGGAGAAAATTAATGAAATATGTGTTTCCTTAGATGTTTGGATACTCAGGCTATTAAGTTGATTGTGTATCAGCTGAATTAAGCTGCAGGAGACTAGTGGAGAACTTACAAGAATAGTAGAGTTATGAATCTACTACCAATCTCTTGGACACAATTCAAACAGGCTTTCATGGAACGGTTGTAATGACCTGATAGCTCGTTTTGATTACTATCTTTCTTTTCATTATTTTAGGAATTTACATAGCTTAATATGATAATTTATGTGACGACCCGGCCAGTCGTCTTAAGAATTAATGTCTCGATCCCCTATTAACTGTTTTTCCGTGTTTATTTCTACTATTTTGATTTGTCGAGATGTTCGGTTTTGAGTTTCGGGGAGTTTTGGGACACTTAGTCGCTAAATGAGAGCTTAAGTGTTGGAAATTTGACCGTAGTCGAAAAAGTGTGAAGACGGGCTCGGAATGGAAATCTGATAGTTTCGTTAGCTCCGTTGGGTGATTTCTGGCTTAGGGGCGTGTTTGGATTGTGTTTTGGAGGTCCGTAGCTAATTTAGGCTTGAAATGCCGAAAGTCGAATTTTGAAGTTTCCGGTTCGATAGTGTGATTTTGATATGAGGGTCGGAATGAAATTCCAGAAGTTGAAGTAGCTCCGTAGTGTTGAATGTGATGTGTGTGAAAAGTTTCAAGTCATTCGGACGAGGTTTGATAGACTTTTTTATCGAAAGCGTATTTTTAGAGTTTTGGAGTTCTTAGGCTTGAATTCGCGGTTGATTCATAGTTTCGATGTTGTTTTAGGTGTTTTAAGGATTGGTACAAGTTTGGACAGTGGTATTAGACTTGTTGGTGCCTTTGGTTGAGGTTCCTAGAGCCTTGGGATGGTTTCGGAAGGTTGTCGGAAGAATTTGGAACTTGTTTGAGCAGCTTCAGCTGCTGGTTTCCTATCATAACCGCATCTGCAAGTGTGGGACCGCAAGTGCGGCGCCGTAAAAGTGGCTATATGGCCGCAGGAGCGAGATTTAGTCCAAGCTCCAGGATCCGCAGGTGCGGCTGGGTTTTTGCAGATGCGGTGTTGTAGATGCGGCCAAGCGACCGCAGATGCGGACCCAGCCCGTTAAGTGACTTTTCGCACCTGCAATGCATTCTTCTGCAAGTGCGGGACTGCAGGTGCGCTCCCTTCACCACAGTTGCGGTAATCGCTGCGTAGAATATGAAATTTCGAGGGTTTGGTTTAAAACTTGGAAAAATCAAATTAGAGCTCGGGAGAGGGCGATTTTTGGAGGAAATTGAAGATGAAATCGTTGGGTAACAATTCTTTAAGTCTTTCTAGTTATATTCCATCAATCTATACTTAGTTTTATCATTTAATTTCGGATTGGAGATGAAAATTAGGGAAAAGCTGGGAGAAAGTTCTTAGACCTAGAATTCGAATTTTGATTGGGAAATTGACCTTAGATTTGGATAATTTTGTTATGCATGAACTCGTGAGAGTATGGGGATTTTGAAAATATAAATGTTACCCGATTCCGAGACATGTGCCCAAGGGGCATTTTGGTCATTTTACCTAATTTTGCGTATTAGCTTAGAATTAATTGTAGAGTCAGTTACTTGAAGTGTTATTTACATTATGCAATTGGATTGAATAGATTTGGGCCATTTGGAGTCTAGTACTAGTGGTAAGAACGTGGTTTCGAGTTGATTTTGAGTTGGTTCGAAGTAAGTGGCTTGTCTAACCTTGTGTGGGGGACCTTCCCCTTAGGATTTGGTATTACTGTTAATTGAAATGCCTTGTACGTGAGGTGATGAGTACGTACTTGTGCTAATTATTGAAAATTAGGTTTTCATTAAGTAATTACTAGTATGCTTCTTTTCATGTTTATATTACCTGCATTTAAAGCCTGTTGTTATCTTAGTAAAGCATGTCTAAGTGTTTTAATTGCCTTATTTGCTCAAACTGCTTTACTTGAATTCTGTGCAGCATGCTAGGCTAGAATTACTTGTTTGCCTTGTTATGAAATTGGCATTTCTGAATATTTTCCTGATGCTACTGTGTAATTACATTTGGGACTATGGATGTGGGATTCCGGTAGCTCCCCCTTGTCTGTTTATTTGGGACTACGGATGTGGGATTCCGGTAGATCCCCATGCACAGTAATAGGGAACTACGGGACTGCACCCGGTAGATTCCCCCAGTACTGGGTATTTACATTTAGGACTACGAAACGGGATTCTGGTAGATCCACGCGCAATATGAGTTGGACTACGGGACGGGATCCAGGAAATCCATTGGATATGTATATTTGGGACTACAGGACGGTATCCTGGGAGATCCCCGATTGTTATTTTGGTGCTGAGCCGTATTTCTTTCTGTGTTTACCTTGCCTCTATAATAGTTGTTGTTGCCCTTTTATATCTTGTGTTACTTTTACTGTTGTACTTATTTATACTATTCTGTTCTTCACTATCAAACTTTATATTTTATTTAACCTCAATAGGGCCCTGACCTTCCTCGTCATTACCCGACCGAGGTTAGGTTTGGCACTTATTGAGTACCGTTGTGGTGTACTCATGCCCTTTCTGCGCATGTTTTTCATGTGCAGATCCAGGTACTTTGACTCAGTCCTATCACCCTTGAGGTGAGGCGACTGCTCCAGAGTCTTCGAGGTATATATGTCGCGTCCGCAGACCGAGGAGTCCCTTTCTATTCTATCTTGTAGTGATAGCCCTTCTATTTTCTTCTGTTGATGTAGACATTCCGGAGTTAGAGCATTTTTATTATATTCGTAGCTTGTGATTCATGGGTTTCCGTGTTTTGAGAAAAAAATGTATTGGTTTTAAGAGTTAATATTGTGTATGCCGAGTGGCACTTTTAAATACTGTTTTATTACTCTATTCCTATTTTAAATTATTTTCTTCCGCAAATTTGGTTTATCTTCCGCATTTTAGGCTTACCTAGTTGTAGAGACTAAGTTCCGTCACGATGTTTCACGGAGGGCGAACCGGGGTCGTGACAAGTTGGTATCAGAGCTCTAGGTTCATAGGAGTCATGAATCACAAGCCGGTTTATTAGAGTCTTGCTGATCGGTACGGAGACGTCTGTACTTATCTACGATAAGCTATGTAACCGTTAGGAAAATTTCCACTTCATTTGATTTCCTTGTCGTGCGAGATTTTATGTCACAATTCTAAACTTCTGTCATCTATTCTCTCAAAGATGGTGAGGACATGCGCTACCCGAGATGATCAGGCACCCGCGCCACCTACTACAGCCGTCAGAGGCCGAGGCCGGGGTACAGGCCGAGGACGCGCACGTGGTGCAGCCAGAGCACCTACGCGAGCTGCCACCGAGGTACCACCAGTAGTTCCAGCCGGAGTCCAAGCACCTTATACGCCTACTGCTACTACTACTCCAGCACTTCAGGAGAGTCTGGCACAGTTTATGAGCATGTATACCACTTTGGCTCAAGCAGGGTTGTTTCCCCTTGCTGCAGCTACGCCTCAGGCCAGGGGAGGAGCACAGACTCCCGCCGCCCGCACTCTGAGCAGTGAGTGCATGTTGAGTAGGTCCATGAGATTATTCATGTACAGCCTGCATTCCGAGACCAGCCCAAGGACTGGGCAGAAGTTTCCAAGGATGAGCAGCTGAGGCTTGAGAGGTTCAAAAAGTAAAAGCCTCTTGTATTTAGTGGTCTAGCATCGGATGATGCTCTGGGATTTCTAGATGAGTGTTACCGTATTCTCCGTACCTGGGTATATCAGGATCGAGCAGGGTTTCCTTCACTACTTTCCAGCTTCGAGGAGCCGCTTATGAGTGGTGGCGCACCTATGAGTTAGACAATCCGGATGAGGCTTCTTCACTGAATTAGACTCAGTTTTTAGATCTGTTCCTGAGAGAATATGTTCCTCAGAGCCTCAGGGATGTGTTGCACACAGAGTTCGAGCATTTGTGCCAGGGTTCTATGACTGTCTCAGGGTATGCTGTCTGTTACACTAGTTTGGCTAGACATGCACCAGCCTTGGTTTCTACTGTTCGTGAGAGGGTTCGCTGGTTTATTGAGGTCCGTATTCCCAACATTAGGTCTAGCATGGCTCGTGAGTTGGAGATGGATATTTCTTATCAGCAGGTGGTGAGCATTGCTAGGAGGATTGAGGGTATGCATGCTAGGGAGAGAGAGGAAAGGGAGGCCAAGAGGTCTCTAGAGTCGGGCCATTATTCTGGCACCCGTGCCCCAGCTGCAGGTCGTCATGGTAGGGGTTATATGAGTCGCACTGTTTATTCAGCTCTTCCAACATCCAGTGGTATTCTAGCTCCTCCTAGACCTCAGGAGCCTTATTATGCACCTCCGGTTTCTAGCGCGCCTCCTACGCGGGGTGCTTTTAGAGGTTAGTCCAGCAGACCTGGCCCGAGCCAGTCACAGCCGCCACGTCCTCCCAGAGCTTGTTTTGAGTGTGGTGACACACGCCATATGGCGAGGGATTGCCCCAGATTTGGGAGAGGTGCACCTCCATAGACTTCTCAGCTACAGCGTGCCCCATAGAGTTCTCAGGCTATGATTACAGCTCCAGTTGCTACCCCACCTGCTCAGCTAGCTAGAGGTGGAGGTCGGGGAGGTAGAGGTTGCCCTAGAGGAGGAGGCCAGGCCAAATACTATGCCCTTTATGCCCGTACCGAGGTTGTTGCCTCCGATTAAGTCATCACATGTATTATACTGGTTTGTCACAGAGATGCATCGGTTCTATTCGATCAAGGCTCCACTTACTCTTATGTGTCTTGTTATTTTGCTCCGTATTTGGGTGTACCTCGAGATTCTTTGAGTTCCCCCGTTTATGTTTCTACTCCTGTGGAAAATTCTCTTGTTATGGATCGCATTTATCGGTCGTGTTTGATTGCTCTTAGTGGTTTTGAGACCAGAGCCGATTTATTGTTACTCAGCATGGTAGATTTTGATATTATATTAGGCATGGACTGGTTGTCACCCCATTATGATATTCTTGATTGTCACCCCAAAATCGTGATGCTGGCTATGCCAGGTGTACCGCGTGTTGAGTGGAGGGGTACTTTAGATCACACTCCCAATAGAGTTATTTCTTTTCTTAAAGCTCAGCGCATGGTTGAGAAGTGGTGTGACGCGTATTTAGCTCATGTGAGAGATATCAGTGTTGATGCCCCTTCAGTTGATTCAGTCCCAGTAGTACGGGATTTTCCCGATGTGTTTCCAATTGATCTTCTAGGCATGCCGCCTGATAGAGATATTGATTTTGGCATTGATCTATTGTCGGGCACTCAACCTATTTCTATTCCTCCTTATCGTATGGCTCCTCCTGAGTTTTAGGAGGTGAAGGATCAGTTACAGGAATTGCTTGATAAGGGTTTTGTTCGGCCCAGTGTATCACCTTGGGGTGCTCCTGTCTTGTTTGTGAATAAAAAGGATAGTTCTATGCGTATGTGTATTGATTATCGCCAGTTGAACAAGGTTACAGTGAAGAACCATTATCCTTTGCCTCGTATTGATGATCTGTTTGACCAGCTTCAGGGCGCACATGTGTTTTCTAAGATTGACTTGTGCTCAGGTTACTATCAGTTGAAGATTCGGGAGCCAGATATCCCGAAGACTGCTTTCAGGACTCGGTATGGTCATTACGAGTTCCTTGTTATGTCATTTGGCCAGACCAATGCCCCAGCAGCCTTTATACATTTGATGCACAGTGTGTTCCAGCCATATTTTGACTCGTTTGTCATTGTCTTTATTGATGATATTCTGGTGTATTCCCGGAGTCGGGAAAATCATGAGCATCACCTGAGGACAGTGCTCCAGACCTTGAGAGAAAAGAAGTTATATGCTAAGTTCTCGATATGTGAGTTTTGGTTGGATTCCGTGGCATTCTTAGGCCACGTGGTGTCGAGTGAGGGTATTTAGGTGGATTTGAAGAAAGTAGAGGTCGTGCAGAGTTGGCCCAGACCATCCTCATCTACAGAGATCCGTAGTTTTCTTAGTTTGGCGGGTTATTACCGTCATTTTGTTGAGGGGTTTTCGTTGATTGCATCCCCTATGACCAGACTGACCCAGAAAGGTTCTCTGTTCCAGTGGACGGAAGAGTGTGAGGCGAGCTTTCAGAATCTCAAGACAGCTTTGACTACAACCCCAGTTTTGATATTGCCTACAGGCTCGGGGTCTTACACTGTTTATTGTAATACCTCAAGTATTGGCCTTGGAGCAGTTTGATGCAGTACGGTAGGGTGATTGCCTACGCGTCCAGACAGTTGAAGGTTCACGAGAAGAATTATCTAGTCTGCGACCTAGAGTTAGCTGCCATTGTTCATGCCCTGAAGATCTGGCGTCATTATTTGTTCGGTGTGCCTTGTGAGATTTATACTGATCATCAGAGCTTGCAGCACCTATTCAAGCAAAAGGATTTAAATTTGCGCCAGAGGAGGTGGTTAGAGTTACTGAAGGACTATGATATCACTATTTTGTATCACCCGGGCAATGCCAATGTGGTATCCAATGCCTTGAGTCGCCGGGCAGAGAGTTTGGGGAGTTTGGCTTATTTACCAGCATCGGAGAGGCCTATGGCAATGGATGTTCAGGCCTTAGCCAGCTAGTTTGTGAGATTGGATCTTTCGGAACCTAATCAGGTTCTAGCTTGTGTGATATCTTGGTCTTCCTTATTTGATCGTATCAGGAAGCATCAGTATGATGACCCTCATTTGCTTGTCCTCAAGGACAAGGTCCAGCATGGTGATGCCAGAGATATGACTATTGGTGATGACAGTGTATTGAGGATGCAGGGTTAGATTTGTGTACCTAATATTGATGGGCTTCGGGAGTTGCTTCTGGAGGAGGCCCACAGTTTGCGGTATTCCATTCATCCGGGTGCCACGAAGATGTATCAGGATTTGAGGCAACACTATTGGTGGAGGCGGATGAAGAAGGATATAGTTGGATTTGTAGCTTGGTGCCTCAACTGTCAGCAGGTGAAGTATGGGCACCAGAGACCGGGTGGGTTGCTTCAGCAGATAGAGATTCCGGAGTGGAAGTGGGAGCAGATCACCGTGGACTTTGTAGTTGGTCTCCTACGGACTTTGAGAAAATTTGATGCTATTTGGGTGATTGTGGATCGGCTGACCAAGTCCGCACATTTCATTCTTGTGTGTACTACCTATTCTTTGGAGTGCCTAGCGGAGATTTATATCTGGGAGATTGTTCGTTTGCATGGTATTCCAGTGTCCATCACTTCAGATAGAGGTACTCAGTTCACATTGCAGTTCTAGAGGGTCGTTCAGCATGAGTTGGGTACTCGGGTGGAGTTGAGTACAATATTTCACCCTCAGACGGACGGACAGTCCGAGCTCACTATTCCGATTCTTGAGGATATGCTCTGTGCGTGTGTGATTGAGTTTGGAGGGTCTTGGGATCAGTTCTTGCCATTGGCGGAGTTTTCCTACAACAATAGCTATTAGTCCAATATTCAGATGGCACCATATGAGGCTTTATGTGGTAGGCGATGTAGATCCCTGGTGGGTTGGTTCAAGCCGAGTGAGGCTAGATTGTTGGGAACAGACTTGGTTCAGGATGCTTTGGAGAAGGTCAAGGTGATTCAGGATAGACTCCATACAGCCCAGTCCTGACAAAAGAGTTACGCGTACCAGAAGGTTTGTGATGTTTCCTATATGGTTGGGGAGCGGGTTCTACTTCGGGTTTCGCCTATGAAGGGCGTTATGAGATTCAGGAAGAAAGGAAAGTTGAGTCCGAGGTTTATTGGTCCTTTTGAGATATTGCAGCATGTTGGGGAGGTTGCTTATGAGCTTGCCTTACCTCCTAGCTTGGCAGGAGTTCATCCGATATTTCATGTTTCGATGCTCCGGAGGTATCACGGTGATCCGTCGCATATGTTAGATTTCAGTTTAGTCCAATTAGACAAGGATCTATCCTATGTTGAGGATCCAGTGGCAATATTGGACAGACAGGTTAGAAAGATGAGGTCAAAGAATATTGCATCAGTAAAGGTTCAGTGGCAGGGTCAGTCGGTCAAGAAGGCGACCTGGGAGACTGAGCAAGATATACCAGCCGTTACCCTCATATTTCACTACTTCAGGTATGTCTCTATGCTCATTCGAGGACGAACGAATGTTTAAGTGTAGGAGGATGTGACGACCTGACCGTTCATCTTAAGAATTAATGCTCCAATCACCTATTAACTGCTTTCCTCGTGTTTATTTCTGCTATTTTGGTTTGCCGGGATGTTCGATTTTGAGTTTCGGAGAGTTTTAGGACACTTAGCCCCTAAATGAGAGCTTAAGTGTTGGAAATTTGACCATAGTCAGAACAGTGTGAAGACGGGATCGGAATGGAAATCTGATGGTTCCGTTAGCTCCGTTGTGTGATTTCGGGCTTAGGGGCGTGTTCGGATTGTATTTTGGAGGTCTGTAGCTAATTTAGGCTTGAAATGCCGAAAGTAGAATTTTGAAGTTTCTGGTTTGATAGTGAGATTTTGATCCGAGGGTCGGAATGAAATTCCGGAAGTTGAAGTAGCTCCGTAGTGTTGAAGGTGATGTGTGTGAAATGTTTCAGGTCATTCGGACGAGGTTTGATAGACTTTTTGATCGAAAGCGTATTTTAAGAGTTTTGGAGTTCTTAGGCTTGAATTCGCCGTTGATTCATAGTTTCGATGTTGTTTTAGGTGTTTTAAGGATTGGTACAAGTTTGGGCAGTGGTATTAGACTTATTGGTGCCTTTAGTTTAGGTCCCTGGAGCCTCGGGATGGTTTCGGAAGGTTGTCGGAAGAATTTGGAACTTGTTTGAGCAGCTTCAGCTGCTGGTTTCCTATCATACCCGCACCTACGAGTGTGGGACCGCAAGTGCGGCGCCACAAAAGCGGCTATGTGGCCGAAGGAGCGAGATTTCGCCTAAGCTCTAGATCCGCAGGTGCGACTGGGTTTTCGTAGATGCGGTGCCGCAGATGCGGTGCCGCAGATGCGGCCAAGCGATCGCAGATGCGAACCCATCCCATTAAGTGAATTTTTTCACCTGCGATGCATTCTTCCACAAGTGCGGGACCGCAGGTGCTCTCCCTTGACCGCAGATGCGATAATCGCTGGGCAGAAATATGAAATTTTGAGGGTTTGGTTCAAAACTTGGAAAAATCAAATTGGAGCTCGGGAGAGGGCGATTTTGGGAGGAAATTGAAGAGGAAATTATTGGGTAACAATTCTTTAACCCTTTCTAGCTATATTCCATCAATCTATACTAAGTTTCATCATTTAATTTCGGATCGAAGATGAAAATTGGGGAAAAATTGGGAGAAAGTTCTTAGACCTAGAATTCGAATTTTGATTGGGAAATTGATCTTAGATTTGGATAATTTTGGTATGCATGAACTCGTGAGAGTATGATGATTCTAAAAATATAAATGTTACCCGATTCTGAGGCGTGGGCCCGAGGGGCATTTTGGTCATTTTACCTAATTTCCCGTATTAGCTTAGAATTTAATTGTAGATTTAGTTACTTGAAGTGTTATTTACATTATGCAATTGGATTGAATAGATTTGGGCCATTTGGAGTCGAGTACTCATGGCAAGATTGTGGTTTCGAGTTGATTTTGAGGCAGTTCGAGGTAAGTGGCTTGCCTAACCTTGTGTGAGGGACCTTTCCCTTAGGATTTGGTATTACTGTTAATTGAAATGCCTTGTACGTGAGGTGACGAGTGTGTACTTGTGCTAACTGTTGAAAATTAGATTTTTCTTAAGTAATTACTAGTATGTTTCTTTTCCTGTTTATATTACCTGCACTTAAAGCTTATTGTTAGCTTAGGAAAGTATGTCAAGTATTTTAATTGCCTTATTTGCTCAAACTGCTTTACCTTAATTCCGTGCAGCATGCTAGGCTATAATTACTTGTTTGTCTTGTTATGAAATTGGCATTTCTGAATATTTTCCTAATGCTACTGTGTAATTACATTTGGGACTACGGATGTGGGATTCCGGTAGCTCCCCCTTGTCTGTTTATTTGGGACTATGTATGTGGGATTCAGGTAGATCTCCCTGCACAGTTATATAAAACTACAGGACTACACCTGGTAGATTCCCCCAGTACTGGGTATTTACATTTGGGACTACGGAACGGAATTCCGGTAGATCCCAACGCATTATGAGTTGGACTATGGGACGGGATCCCGGGAGATCCATTGGATATGTATATTTGGGACTATAGGACAGTATCCTAGGAGATCCTCGATTGTTATTTTGGTGCTGAGCCGTATTTCTTTCTGCGTTTACCTTGCCTTTGTAATAGTTGTTGTTGCCTTTTTATATCTTATGTTACTTTTACTGCTGTACTTATTTATATTGTTCTGTTCTACACTGTCGAACTTTATATTTTATTTAACCTCAATAGGGCCCTGACCTTCCTCGTTACTACCCGACCAAGGTTAGGCTTGACACTTACTGAGTACCGTTGTGGTGTACTCATGCCCTTTTTGCGCATGTTTTTCATGTGCAGATCCAGGTACTTTGACTTACTCCTATCACCCTTGAGGCGAGACGACCGCTCCAGAGACTTCGAGGTATATCTACCGCGTTCGCAGACTGAGGAGTCCCTTTCCATTCTATCTTGTAGTGATAGCCCTTCTATTTTCTTCTGTTGATGTAGACATTCCGGAGTTAGAGCATTTTTATTATATTCGTAGCATGTGATTCATGGGTTTCCGGGTTTTTGGAAAAATGTATTGGTTTTAAAAGATAATATTGTGTATGTCGAGTGGCACTTTTAAACGTTGTTTTATTACTCTATTCCTGTTTTAAATTATTTTTTTCCGCAAATTTGGTTTATCGTCCGCATTTTAGACTTACCTAGTCGGAGACACTAAGTGCCGTCACGATGGTTCACAAAAGGGAAAATCGGGGTCGTGACAATTTATGACTTGTGTGCATGATCCGTGTCGATTTTCGAAAAGGTTATGTGTGAAATTTTGAAGAAAGTGTGATTTTTAACTTTAAATGTGACTAGAGTTGATTGCGGTCAACATTTTTAGTAAATGATCTTGGGTCAGTATTTTGACGATTCTGGTGAGTTCGTATAATGATTTTGGACTTGTACGCATATTTAGTTGGGGTCCCAGGTGACCCAAGACTGTCGTCACATTATGTGAAAAGTTTGAAAACTAAGTTTTGAAATTGAAAATCTTGAGTTTTAATAATCGATTCTTGATATTTGAGGTTATTTTAATGATTTGAGGTTGTGAGCAAGTTTGAATGATGTTATTATACATGTGTGGATATCCGGATTGGAGCCCAAGGGACTCGAG
Source organism: Nicotiana sylvestris (assembly GCF_000393655.2). Classification (NCBI taxonomy): domain Eukaryota; kingdom Viridiplantae; phylum Streptophyta; class Magnoliopsida; order Solanales; family Solanaceae; genus Nicotiana; species Nicotiana sylvestris. The sequence goes on along the minus strand of NC_091059.1, from coordinate 72,207,031 downwards.
TGAGTTTCAGATACATTGCGGATGGTTTTGGATAAGTTGATAATTTGTTGATGGTGTTGATCTGCAAGTCTCACATTTGCGAGAACCTTTTTGCAAATGCGAGGCTCGCACTTGCGATGTCAGGCTCGTAATTGCGAAGGGCGGCTGAGAGTTGGGCTCTTCGCTAAAACGAAGAGGTTGTCGCATTTACGAACTTGGAGGGGATCACATTTGCGGTATTTCAGCCGCATTTGCGACACATGCTTGTGGCTGGTCAGCTTCGCAAATGCGAAGCTTAGTCCGCATTTTCGATGAAGGGGACCTTCGCAAATGCGAAGGTTATTTCGCAATTGCGATAACTGAAGGGCTCAAAAGCTATTCACTTTTGCGAACAGTTGTTCGTTTTTGCGAGCAAGAGTTCGCAATTATGATCATATATGCAGCTAGGTAAAATGTGGGAATTTCGTGACTTGGCTCATTTTACACTATTTTTTAACCCTAGACTCCATAGAGGTAATTTTTGGAGAGCAAATTTTTCTCAAATTTATAGGTTAGTAATCTTAACTTATTTTTATTCAATTTATATTACTTTTTCATGAATTTTATCATCAAATCTAAGAATTTTAAAGTAGCAATTGAGAGTTTTGGGTAGAATTTAGGGATTTTATAAAATTAAGATTTAGACCTCAATTGAGGTCGGATTTCGAAATAAATTACATATTTGGACTCGGGAATGAATGTGTAATCGGGATTTAGTTTTAATTTCGGATTTCGACCAAATGAGTCCGAGTTGACTTTTTATTGGCTTTTTTAATTATACTAAAAATTATACCTTTTTCATTCGAGAGTAGTTTCTAAAATTTGTTTTGACTTGTTTAAATAATATTTGACTAGATTTAATTGGTTTGGAGGCTTGTTCTAAAGGAAAAGTCATATTGGATTGTGATTGGTTATCCTTGATTTGAGAAAAATAGAATAGAATACAGTATATTTGCTATGTGAACTATGTATTGGGGCGGCGTATATACAAGGTGACAAATGTATATGCGGTGTCCATGAGATAAGTATACAGGTAAATTTAGCCATATTTGTGCCAAGTTATTTGTATATTATGTTCTCCGCTTTAGATAGATTGTTTAATTCTTTAATTACTCGTATTCATGTTATTTCTGATGTTGAGATTATTGTGATATTAGGTATTGAGATTATTGAATTGCTGATTGGTTGTTGGTACTAATTTTTGAAAGATTCTCATACGACGTGTTGTGTTAAAATAATATTGTTGATGTTGAATTTGCTTCCCTCCTTGCTTGATAGTGTGTTGTATGTAATTGCTTGATGATGAGAGTGAAACACATGAAGGGTGTTGTCGTGCTTGTAAGGAAGAGTTATTGTGCACGATGGGTGTTTCCATATCTTATTTACATATTGATATTATTTCTTGAGTGAAAGTGAGGATATGCACGAAGGACATTTCCGTACTTTTTATCATTTTATCATGTCAGGATGAGATAGAAGCATGAAGGGTGATGCCGTGAAATTATTTTATATTATACTGTAATGATGAGAGTAAAATCACGAAGGGTGATTCCGTGCAATCATTTTATATTATATCGTAAGGATGCGACTAAAGGCACGAATGATGATGTTGTGTAACCATTTTATATTATACTGTAAGGATGAGAGTAAAAGCACGAAGGGTGATGCCATACAATTATTTTTACATTATTATGTGAGGATGAGAATAAAAGCACAAATGATGATGTCGTGCAATTTTATTGATTTTATTGCTTTTTACTTTGACATTGAAACGTAGACTTGGTTTTATGACTTTGTTATTTAGTCTTGAAGGACTGTTCGGTGTTGTTGTCACTTTACTTTATGTTTCCGCTGATTGCCCCTTACTTGTGTACTTGTTTCCCCTTTCACATGTCCATATTCCATTATTATATTTGATTTTTTACCTGTTATTTTGTTACTTATTGATAAATAACTGCATAGGTTTGTTACATGTGCCTTTTCTTAGCCTCGTCACTATCTCATCGGGGTTAGATTCGACACTTACTGAGTATATTGGGTCGATTCTACTCATACTATACTTCTGCACTTCTTATGCGAATCTGATTATTGGTACCAGCGGAGTCCCGAGAGGTGCTTAGCAGATATCAGGCAAGTGATTTGATGTAGAGCTGCAATCAGTCCACAAGCCTTCATATTCTTTTTTTTTTGTACTAAAAGTAAATATTATATATAACTAAGCATGCGTACAGAGTGGCTGGTGCATATATTGCACCATATTACAAACCAAGTTACTTGTAGTAGCAGTAAGCATATAGCCAATTAAGTTAGGAGTAGTAGCAGATCTTATATTACAAATATTAGTAGTAGATCTATCTCTATTTAAGCCGCCAATACAGCTTGGACTAAGACTATAAAGGTTCCGTCCATGCACTATAGGTGGTTGATCTTGAACATCATGTACATTTTGTGATATTGAGCGGATCCTTTGCAGTCCTAACTTGTCATCTTCCAAAATTTGTTCAGCAAAAAGTGGTGGCGGGTGCAAGACTTCTATTTGATAAGTTGCTTGCAAAAGACTTCCCAAATTTGCTAATTTATCTGCTAATCTTTTTTGTTCTCTATACATATGTGTAAGCTGCGGATCATGGAGCATCCTTAGTAGGTACCTGCAATCATGTGATAGATTAGCAAATGTTAAATTATCAGTACATAGTATTGCAATTACCTCTTTGGCATCAATTTCCACTTGAATTGGTATTAGATTATGAAGCTTAGCCAAAGTAAGTCCATGTAACAATGCATACATCTCAGTTGTAATAATAGATTGTGATGGAATGTTGCCTGAAAACCCTAGAATCCAGTCTCCATTATAATTTCGAATAACTCCGCCAATGCCATTCTTATGCTGAGATGAAGAATGTGCTCCATCCGTGTTTGGTTTGTAAATGTTAGGCTTTGGAGGTATCCATTTTAAAGGAGTTCTTACGTGTCATTGTATTTTATGATTAGAAGCAATAAGATAGCAAAATTCAGTGGCTTGTTGAGTAGTGAAGTGGACGCTAACAGGTTTATGCAAGTGCTCATAAATATTTTTATTTCTAGTTGTCCAAATATTCCAAAGGCTGAAAGGCACATAAGCATGTGAATTGATGTTGTGAGGAAATATTTTCTGTTTGTAATTCATCAATTGAGTAAGCCATTCATGTGGCATATCCAAGTTAGTAAGGGTATTGACATATCCTCCCATTCCTAGTTCATTCCAATAGATTATAGCATTTTCACACTTTAGAAAAATATGAGTTGCTGATTCCTCAACCTTATGACAATAATGACATTCTGCATTTGAGATAATATTGAGATGATGAAGAAATTGAAAGGTGGGCAGTCTATTATGATTAAGAAGCCAAATAAAATACCTAATTTTTGGGTGTATTGGTAGTTTCCATATCCAATGGAATGGGGATATTATACTGTGATTATTGTTGGAACTATCTTCTAGGGCTTTATACATAGAATGGACTGTAAATTTACCATTGGGAGTTAGTGCCCAGTAGATGCTATCACTCTTTTTACTATACTTAGAAATGTATTGATTTCTTATAAGGTTCTGGATATCCTGTGGGAGTTCCACAGCTAAAAGGTCCCATTTCCAACCATTATCATAAATAGTGTGAATGTTCATTAGTTGATGTTGGTAAGGTAATGGTCCACTAATTACTGAACGAAGAGTTAATCTATTTTTAATCCAGCAGTCGTGCCAGAATTAATATTTTTACCAGTTCCAATTTTCCATTATAGTCCAATTTGGCAACTTATCCAACCTCGTAATATACTGCGCCAAATTGTGGAGTAATATGAAGATGGTGTCTGATGAATGAATTTATTAACTAATAGATTAGCCCAGAGTTGTTGAGGAGAATGAAAAACTCTCCATGCAAGACTTTCTAGTAAATCATTATTCTTTTGTCGTAAATTTTGGATTCCTAGAGCCCCTATTTTTCGTGGTGTAGTAATTTGCTTCTATTTTAAAAGGTGTATTTTTTTTTGTTGGCAGTTGTTCCCCACAAAAAATTGTGTTGATATTGATCCATTTTAGCAAGTATGTTCGAAGGGATTTGAATATATTGCAGGACATGATTTGGAAGATTATTTAATGTAGATTTGATCAGTGTAACTTTTCCAGCCATTGTTAAGAAATTAGTTTTCTATCCCGCTAGTCTAGATTTAAAGTTATCAAGTAAGAACTGAAAGTCCCTTTTTTGTCTTGCCTGAAATATTTGAAAACCCAAATGTTTAGCAAAACTAAGACCTTCTTTGAGTTGAAAGCATGCCATAGCCAGATTCTTATCAATAGTTGTACAGTTCTTTGAGAAGAATAGTTTTGATTTGTCAAAGTTAATTTTTTGGCCTGAATAGTTTGTAAAATGATTTAAAACATCAATTATTGCATTACAACTCTTAGTAGTTATTTTTGAGAATAGGATAATATCATCTGCAAAGAATAGATGTGAGAGTTTTGGTTCTTTCTTTGTAATACTGATAGGTTGTCATTGTAAATAATCAACCGACAAGTTTATGCATTTTGAAAACATCTCCATGCACAAAATAAATAAGTAAGGTGATAAAGGATCACCCTGATGAATTCCTCTTGATGGAGTAAAATAAGGAGTAGATGAGCCATTAATGAGTATCGAAGTAGAAGTCGTAGTAACACATGACATGATTAGCCAGATCATTTTTGTAGGTATGCCAAAATAGACAAGTGTTTTCCTAATAAAAGACCATTCTAAACGATCAAAGGCCTTTTCTAAGTTTAGTTTCAAAAGCATATATGCACTCTTTCCTTTGATTTTTGTAAAATGATGTAGAGCTTCTTGAACTATTATAGCATTGTCAGAAGCTCGTTTGCCTTATTGAAAACTGGTTTGTGTGGGGCCTATTATTTTAGAAATAATAGGTTTAAGCCTATTGATAATTATTTTTATTATAATTTTATAAGTGGTATTACAAAGACCTATTGGCCTATATTGTTGAAGTGTTTGAGTATGCTTTAACTTAGGTATAAGACAAATATAAGTCTGATTTAGTAATGGAGGTATAAGACCAGTATTAAAGGTGTGACTACAAAATTGTTTCACCTTGTAACCTACATGAGCCCAATATCTTTGATAAAAGAAGGGGTAAAAACTATCCGGACCAGGTGCCTTTTAGGGACTAAAGCCGTGAAGAGCTTGAGTAATTTTAGTATCCTTTAATGGTTCTTCTAAGGATTTTAAATCTTCAGAATTAAGGTGATAATTATTGGACTCATTTATAATACGAATTGAGTGTTCCTGCTCTGTAGCAAAAAGGTTAGAGTAATACTTTAGGATGATATCTTGAATTTCTTTCTGGTCAAACTCCAGTTACCAACTGAGTCTTGTAGTGAAGTCATTCTATTTCTCCTACGTCTATTTAAAGTAGACATATGGAAAAATTTAGTATTGGCATCACCGTCATTTAACCACATTAGTCTTGATTTTAACTTCCAAAAATCCTCCTCACTTCTAAGTATACTACTAAATTCAGTAGTAAGCTGAGTTTCTAAATTCTGAAGGAACAAACTAGTAGGATAATGAATTGAGCATTGTATTCCTACTAACCTAGCTAGTATTTTGCTTTTACGAGTAAAAATATTCCCAAAAGTCAAGTGATTCCAATTTGTGACTACTTCTTGAAATTGATTTGTTGTTTCTAGTAGAGGCTTATTGTCAGCCCATGCTTGTTGTACTAGTTCTAAAAATTGTGGGTGTGACACCCACATTGTTTCAAATCAGAAAATTTTTCTGTTAATATTTATTATGGGTTCTAATATTATTAGTAGAGGGCAATGGTCAGAATATGTTCTAGGTAAATGTTGTACCATAGCTTCAGGATACATGTCTAACCATTCATAGTTGGCCATAAAACGATCAAGCCTTTCAAGAATAGTGTGACCATTTCTACGCTTATTAGTCCACGTAAAACGACTACCCTTGTATCCTAGATCTATTGATTGACAATAGTTGACACAATTTATAAATTTGTCTGCCCTATTAGTACTAATAGGTAATCCACCAAATTTTTCTTTTGCATATAATATATCATTGAAATCACCTCCTATGAGCCAAGGAATATTATAAGTATCATGTAATCTCATTAAATTTTTCCAAAGCTGTGTACGTAGATGGTATGAGTTACTAGCATATATAGCTGAAAGAAGCCATTTAGGAACATTGTGACGTACCTGAACGAGGCAGTGTATCTCCTGCTCAGACATTATCAATTCCTCTACAGTGATGAGAGCCTCATTCCAGAAGACAACTAACCCTCCAATGAGCCCATTAGCTGGAACCTGTGACATGTTTGAGAAACCAAAATCCTCACGAAGCCTCTCATGATCATGCATGTGTGTTTCCAAAAGACTAACTAAAGTTGGCTTATGATTATCTAATAGGGACCTAAAATGTTTCCTAAACTCTAGATTGTGAGAACCCTTATAATTCCATATTATGAAATTCATGATACTAAGTTGAGGAGTGGTGACTAGGGGAGTCAGAATTAGAGGGGTGACAACAGAGGTTTTCATCTGACTCTGAGGATCCAATACTGGAGGAGGAGGAAGAAGTGTAGGAATGATCACCATTGAATATTTTCCTGCTACTCAATTATTTGTGACTCGAGAGTATAGGCTGCATGTGGTCATGTCTGGAGGACACTTTAGAATGAACTTTTTTTTACTCTTCTTTTAGGTTGTAAAGATGGATTCCCTTTAACCATAAGAACTCCGTCTTTGTCTCCCTTAGCTCCATTAGGATCTGAGCTAATTCTTGCCTTGTTTCTATATCTAGTGCGTTGGGAGATGGAGGTGGAGTGTGTGGTGGACTTTCCTGAGGTGTCAGTGTTTCTAGGGGACTGTTACGAGTGGAATATGGAGATAGTGGGTTTAAGGAGTTTAGGTTCTGGAACCATGGTGCATAGATCTGCCCCATGTGATGTGGAGGATAGAAAGGCAGGAGTGTTGTTGTTGAGTTGAGCACTAGAATTGGAGGAGGCATTGGGTATGTCCACTACTGGGGATTTGAAGTTGATGCTTGGTTCTCTAGTATGAAGGGTGTTTGAGTATTGTACCATTGATTTTGAGCATATGCTTCCATCCATAATCTCATCCCCTCCGTTACTATTTTTGCCAAATGTGTTGGATTTTGGAGTAGGAGAATAACTTCCTGGTTGTTGATCTCCATTGTGAAGACTACTGCATGACCCTGTAAACCCATCTCTAACCACGACTGGAGTGGGAGGTCCATCGTGGTTTGCTGGGATGTGTACACTAACGGAGTTGTGATGTGTGGGAGTTTGGGACATTGCATGATCAGTCTGGGAAGATGGAAGAAACGATTGTTGTCTAGATTTCTTAGATAAGTATTGTTCGAGTTTGGGGGAAAGGTTGGTCGTTGCATGGTTGTTATCTGTAGGAGTATGAAGTAAAGTTGATGTGTTAGAAGATTGTATAGTATTTGTAGAAGTAGAAAGTAGGTATTGTAAGTTATAGCAAACCTCCTGTTGAGATTCACATGGGAGGTAATGATTTGGTTTGTATGAAAAATGAGGTTGGCTAGGCTGATGTTGGATGTAGGGTACTGTAGCATGCAAATTAGGTTTGCTGCTATCAACGTGTAATCCATGTGTAATTGAATAGTCATGTGAAGAAGCAAAGTTGTGTATTTGGGATTGGGTAGAATTGTTGTTTGGCTATTGCTCTACATGGAGTTCCTTAGGTGGCGTGTGGAAAGAGTTAGGCATGCTCTGAGAGGTTATGTCTATTAGAGGTGTAGTTGGTGCTAATGTATTATGATTAGAAGTAGTGTGTGTGTGATTGGTAGAAAGGGTTGGCCAATGCTTAATAGAATTGTCTCTTAGTGAATCTGATTTGGGTTGGGTCTTTGGTGTATCTTTTATTGGGCCTGTTAGTATGTTAGTGTCCATATCCATATTAGATTCATTGGATTCATGCATATCAGGTAATTTGTTATATTTATTAGCAAACTGCTTATTATACGGGTTGTTAGTAGAAATTTTATGGGCCTTAGCAGGCCCAACAGTAGGCCCAATACCAGGCCCAATAGCAGTAAGAGACTTACCTGGATGTTGCCCTATCCTGACCGCCTCCGGCGGCGCCCTATTGTTGGTTTGATGTCGGCTAGGGTTGTATCGTGGCAGGTGTTTTTTTGGAAAATGTACAATTTTCCATGCAAACTCTTGTGTTGCTTCTGGAGTTGATGAAGTAGAGGTGAAACTAGTGTTAGGCTATAGAGATATGTGTGGTGTGTAGTAACAATTTATATTTGCATGTACAAATCTCCCACACTTTGTGCATAGTAAATTAAGCCCCTCATGTAGTAGCATCTGGTGATGATGTCCAATGAGTAAATGTATTTTGAGAGGTTTCCCAAGGGCCACTTCAATGCATATTCGAGCATACTTTTCCCTAGTAGTAGAGGAGGTAGATGCATCAACCTTCAGTAGTTGTCATAATTTAGAACCCATCTTTCTTAGAATTTGCTCAACGTAAAATTCTGTAGGAAGTTCCGGTAGACGAACCCATATGGCTGAGTATGTAAGTTGTGTAGAGGATACATGGAATTTAGGTTCCCATTTACGAACAGACAAGAAGTGGTTTAAAACAAACCATGGACCCTCATGCAGTGCTTTAAGCATATTTTCCTCCTTTTGAAATTTGATTAAGAAAAAGTCCGAGCTCAAATCTATTAAAAGAAGATCCTCAGTTGGATTTCATAGTGCAATTAGTTTAGCATGCAGTATTTAGTGTGTTATTTTTCGACCAAATAGCTTAACAATTACTGAGTATTGTCATGGCATATATAATCGACATTTATCTTCCGTAGTGATAGGAATAAATATGTCTTCATCTTGGTTTGTTGCAAGACTCTCATCCCCAAGTCAAAAGAGTGGCTAATGCACTGCTGGATATGAGGAGTTGTTGATTGATGTTTATTAGAGATTAAGGCTTGAAGGAAGGAAGTTGGAGGATTGGATTGAATTTTATCATCGATTTGCATAGTTCCAATATCGGGTGGCTCTATAAGATCTTTGGTAGAGGGACTTGGTGGTATAAGATTATCATGGCTAGTGATTTAGTTAGGGGTTGTTGTATATGAGATGTAAAGAAATGAAGAAGACTAAACTGTGTAAAAGTATTAGAGAGAAAAGCTCTCACATCTTTCTAACTTTAAAATTGTCGACGTTTCCAGCACCTCTTTCATTCGCCTTAAGTCATATTCTTACTTCTATTGTGTTGTTTTCATTTTTCGAACAATATTTTATTTTTTTTCAAAAACAATGTACGTAATAAACTATAGAACGTCATGTACTATGACTCCACATCTTGGGATGGTTTGCATTAGATGTTGGTTTTAGACTAATTATGTATATCTCTGAGTTGCTTTCACACTTAATTATTATTATTATTATTATGTTGTTAGTCATATATTGTAGTTCTTTACTATTTAACTATTGTGTGTTGGCTTACCTAATAAACAGTATTAATTGCCATCACGATCCTGATTGGTAGGAATTTTGGATTGTGACCACGGTTCTTGCCTAGCAGCCAATAGGATGAACTCAGACGAGAATTTAAAAACCTCATATATGAATATGATACAATATCAATTATTGAGTATGAAATGTAGTTTAACAAGTTAGCAGAGCATGCCCCCATATTCATCCCTAGAGAAAGAGAAAGGATCAAAGATTTGTGGATGGTCTTAATCCGTACACAACAAGGGATATAGTCTCACACGTGGATGATATGACGTTTTTACAGGTAATGAAAATATGCAAACGCTACGAGGTTTGACAATTATCATACAGTCTTGAGAGGCTAAACGGTCTCTTGGATACTCTCAACGACTCAACCCCTTAAGAAGTAGATCAATCAAAATACATAAAATGTCAGCTGAACTTGTAGTCAAATTCCCTTTACATACTTATTGACCATGAAAATAATTTTACACACCCAAACTTTTATGAAGTGTGTCAATGACACAATATTAATTCGAATATTGAACTGACAGCTCGAAATTTTAATTCGAATTTTTTTTTCATCACAGGTGCAAATTTTGACAAACTCAGCACCTGATTCAAAATTTTAAACCCAATAATTCTTCAAATCAATTTTAGAACATATACAACAATTTAATTCAGCAAACAAGATCTACAATTAGGTCCAAAAAAAATTCCAACATTGTTTCCAAATTTCTCCGTCCAAATGCTAATTCGAAAACTCAAGAAAATCTAATAATGGAGGTTCTAAACTTTCTCCTCCCAAATGCCGATTCAAAAATTCGACACCACCACCAATCGTTAAAATTACCTTTCCTTTCATTGAATGTTATAGGGTAAATTTGTAGATTGGGCATCTTTTTTATGGTGAAGCTATCGACGAATTGCTCAAACCAGATGGTCTTTTCTTTTTTCTTCCTCTTGTTTTGTCTTTCTTTTTGTATTGTTTTTTTTTGTTTAAAAAAAAGTCCATTTTGGTTTAACTTTTGACAGATGGTAGTTAAATAAGATTTTGGGCAAAATTTTTGCCCTTCTCACACATTTATTTTTTTGTTAAACACGCGCATGCCAGCTAAGCAAACTCCCGTGTCATTGACACACTTCTAACAAGATTTGGGTGTGCAAAATTATTTTCATGGTTTACAGGTGTGTCAGTATTTTGTGTATTTTGCCATTATGATATATTGAGTATTAAAGGCAAAAAACTTTCACATATCAATTAACGCAAGTATATTTAGTAAAAATGACATTCCTTGAAGGACAACAGAACATGTTAAGCTTACAATAGGGCGTAAGTCATTTTCTCCCATTTAGTGTAGTATAATTTCACTAGGCAAATTATTCACAACCAAAAACAATGAAACATTTGTGTATACGATCAAAATCAAGAAGCCCGATTTTGAAGTCTTAAATTGGGCTATGAGTCCGAGTCCGGGCAACTCGAAGTAGAGGTCAGACCCGGTTGGAGGACACACACCTTGAGGAAGCGGATCGAAGACCTAGCACGACCTACATCAAAGGCAGTACAATCTTGAGGGAACTTAAGAAAGAGCGAAAATTTCTCAAGGACACGTAGGTCAGGGTATAAATTAAAGGATAAGATTTGTAAGAAATGGCATAGGTCCGTACTAAGTTATTGTGCACCTGTACCAATAAAATTCTTTACTACAATTAGGAAGGTACTATATTAGATTTTCTCCTCCTATATAAAGGGAACCGCAATTATTTTGTAAGTATATCTCACATTATTCCTGTAATAGAATATTCTACTCTGTTTTTTCTTGTTTACCGTGCTCTACAAGTGTTCTTCAGCTTTATTGTTCATACTCCATTGCTTTTAGCTGACCTCGAGGCCACCAAGAAAGTCGAGCTCGAGGTCCTCATTATTACAGTAACACTGGTTTGGTTCATCAATTCTTCTTACTTAAACTTAACATTACTTGTATATTCACTAGTATTAAAAAAAATCACATATCTTTAACACCACAAATCACACTTAATTGTTATACCCATTTTTCGAGGTAAACAGTTTGGCGCCCACCATGGGGCTAAAGATAATAGTGATTATTTTAGTGCTAGTTTTCTGATAACACACGTTACTCTTCACACTTTTTCTTATCAATGATTATTTGATTTCAGGCCAAAATATGTCTAGCACACAAAATGCACCTTCTCATGACAGTGAGGGACTCGGAGAAAACAGCGGTATAGGGTCGGTGTCCCTCCCATAAACCCTGGGGGAGTGCCTAACGTGGAGCTAGTTGATATCAGTTCGCACAACGCTCTAAACACGGACACAGGCACAGACCCCGTAAGGAATGCACACAGGGAAGCCCAGGCCGAAGGCCAAGAAATGCGAGGAATGGAAGAAGGAGGAGTCAGCCTCCACGTGATATTTGAAATGCTGCAAGCCCAGCAAGTCGCCATCACTCAACTTTATAGTCAGAATAGAACCCCCAACACAGCCGAACTAGTGAACACTCGGCGTGCAGAACCAATAAGGCCCGATGAAAATGGCTCAGGGACTGACCCCGCTATTATGAAAATGCTCGAGGAGCTCGCCAAAAGGATAGAGATCGAAGAAAAGAAGATTGAAGAAAATGACAAAAAGGTGGAAACATACAACTCGAGGGTTGACCAGATACCGGGAGCACCTCCGATTTTAAAAGGACTGGACTCAAAGAAGTTCGTGCAAAAACCATTCCCCCAAAGTGCGGCTCCAAAGCCCATCCCGAAGAAGTTTCGGATGCTAGAAATCCCGAAATACAATGGAATCACTAATCCCAACGAGCACATAACCACATACACTTGGGGCATAAGGGGGAATGATTTGGAAGACAATGAGATTGAATTAGTTTTGCTAACAAAATTTGGGAAAACTTTATCTAAAGGTGCCATGATTTGGTACCATAACCTACCCCTGAACTCTATCGATTTGTTTTCTATGTTGGCAGATTCATTTGTGAAGGCACATGCCGGTACCATGAAAGTTGCAACAAGGAAGTCCGATGTATTCAAAATAAAGCAAAGGGAGAACGAGATGCTGAGGGAATTTGTATCCTGTTTTCAATCAGAACGATTGGAGTTACCACCAGTCTCCAATGACTGGGCCGTACAAGCCTTTACTCAGGGGCTAAATGAATGAAGTTCAATAGCTTTGAAGCAGTTGAAGAAGAACTTGGTCGAGTAGCTGTGACTTGGGCGGATGTGCATAACAGGTACCAATCAAAAATTAGGGTCGAGGATGACCAATTGGGAGCCTCCTCGGGCTTAGTTTATCCAAGCAGGTTACTAGCAAGGGAGTGAGGAAACGTAGACAGGGGATCAAGATTCAACAAAGAAAGGTATCAACCATATGATCAAAGGAACAACGACCCGAGTCACAACACCTCTCGGAGCGATCGAAGAAGTGACCGGGGACAAGGTTCACGAGGGCTCATGAGCAAGAGCGGGATCGATAAGCACGCCGACCCCGCTAAGGTCCCCCGGTTATCAGAATACAACTTCAACATAGATGCATCAGGGATCGTCCCAGCTATTCAAAGAATCAAAGATGCTAAGTGGCCCAGGCCAATACAGACCGATCCCTCCCAAAGAAACCCGAACTTGATGTGCAAGTATCATGGCACGCATGATCATAGAACGGAGGACTGCAGGCAGCTGAGGGAGGAAGTGGCTAGGTTATTCAATGAGGGCCACCTTCAAGAATTCCTGAGTGAGCGGGCTAAGAATCACTTCAAGGAAAGAGATACAGGCAGAAAGAATGAACCTAAAGAACCTCAACATGTCATTCACATGATCATCGGTGGACTCGACGTCCTATAGGGACCTATATTCAAACGTATCAAGGTATTCATCACAAGGGAGAAACGGACTCGGGATTACATGCCCGAGAACACCCTCACATTCAGCGAGGAAGACATTGAGGCTTTAACTCAACCTCACAATGATGCACTGGTAATTTCTATCCTTTTAAATGAAGTTCAAGTTAAACGTGTTCTCGTGGATACAGGTATTTCGGCAAATATAATCATGTCAAGGGTTGTGGAGCAGCTTAGGCTGATCGACCAAATCATACCGACATCTCGGGTCTTGAATGGATTTAACATGGCAAGCGAAACAACGAAGGGAGAAATCATCCTCCCAGTCAAATTGGCCGGAACCATACAAGACACCAAATTTCATGTCATCGAAGGTGACATGAGGTATAATGCTTTGCTTGGAAGGTTGTGGATCCATAGTATGAGGGCGGTGCCATCAACCCTCCATCAGATGATGAAGTTCCCAACAAAGGATGCCGTGAAAATAGTATATGGAGAGTAGCATGCAACTAAGGAGATGTTTGCAGTGCACGACTTGGCACCGGTATCGGTACCATCCACATTTGAAAAGTCGAAGGACGAACAAGTGGCCAAATAGCAATCACAGCCCGTGCCCTTGGTTGAGCCTAAGGGACAGGTGTCCGATGAACAGGTTGCTAAGGATGAAGAAGAAGATTTTCTCAACCCCCCCCCCCAAGCCTTCATTTCTCCCGAAGAATCGGATGCAACGAAGTCCACAGTCGAGGAACTCGAGCAGGCCCTATTGATCAAGCATCTTCTAGAATGAAAGGTATACCTGGGGACAGGGTTAACCCCCGAACTCAGGAAAAAACTCATTCAATTTCTTATGAATAACATTAATTGTTTTGCCTGGTCCCACTTAGACATGACAGGAATCCCACCGGAGATAACTACCCATCGACTAAGTGTCGATCTCAGATTTAAAAATGTGAAACAAAAGAGGAGACCTCAGTCTGAGGTAAAGCATGCATTCATCGAAGAAGAGGTATCCAAACTTCTCAAAATAGGATCCATTGCGGAAGTAAAATATCTCGAATGGCTAGCTAACATAGTGGTAGTCCCTAAAAAGAGGAATAAACTTAGAATATGTGTAGACTACAAGAATTTGAACAAAGCACGTCCTAAAGATTCTTTCCCACTGCCTAACATCGATTGATTGATCGATGCTACGGCTGGCCACGAGATCCTTACCTTTCTTGATGTCTACTCCAGGTACAATCAGATTCAAATAAACCTGGAGGACTAGTAAAAGACTTCGTTCATCACGAAGTATGGTACATATTGCTATAATGTAATGCCCTTCGGGCTAAAGAACGCAGGGCCACATATCAACACCTAGTTAATAAGATGTTCGAACATCAAATAGGCAAGTCCATGGAAGTTTATATTGATGACATGCTAGTTAAGTCCCTGCGCACAGAGGACCATTTGACCCATTCGTAGGTAACATTCAACATCCTAAGAAAGTACAACATGAAGCTCAACCCCCAGAAATGCACTTTTGGAGTCAGCTCGGGCAAGTTCTTGGGCTTCATGGTATCGAACAAAGGGATAGAGATCAACCCCGATAAAACCAAAGCCATCGAGGAGATCACTGTGGTGAACGATGTGAAAGTCGTACAACGACTGACCGGTAGAATAGCTGCCCTAGGCCGATTTATCTCGAGGTAATCAGATTGGAGCCACCATTTCTTTTCCCTACTCAAGAAGAAGAACAACTTCGTATAGACCTCGGAATGCCAACAAGCCTTGGAAGAATTAAAACGGTACCTCTTGAACCCACACCTGCTCCATACTCCAAAGGAAGATGAAACACTCTACTCGTATCTAGCCATATCCGAGGTAGCGGTAAGTGGTGTGTTGGTTCACGAAGAGCAAGGTACGCAATTCCCTATCTATTATCTGAGTTGGACTTTGGGAGATGCTAAAACCAGGTACCCCCATTTGGAAAAGTAAGCTCTTGCATTAATAAGTGCATGTAGAAAACTAAAACCATATTTTCAATGCCATCATATATGTGTGTTGACCACGTACCCATTTCGAAATATCTTGCATAAACCCAAATTATCGGATTGGTTGGCCAAATGGGCATCAAACTTGGAGGATATGATATCGAATATCAGCCTCGAACGACTATCAAGTCCTAAAATTTGGCGAACTTTGTGGCCGATTTCGCGCCTGCCCTCGTGCCTGAAGTAGAAAAGGAACTTCTGTTAAAAATGGGTACGTTGTCAGATGTATGGACCCTCTTAACAGAAAGTGCCTCGAATATGAAAGGTTCCGGGCTCTGCATCATTTTAAAACTGCCTACGGGCGGTGTGATTAGGTAATCTATCAAAACTTCTAAGTTGACTAACAATGAGGCCGAGTATGAGGCCATGATTGCAAGTCTCGAACTAGCCAAAGGCCTTGAGGCAGAGGTCATCGAGGCAAAATGTGACTCTCTTCTGGTAGCAAATCAAGTAAACGGGAGCTTCGAGGTTCGAGACGACCGAATGCAGAGGTACTTGGACAAACTTCAAGTGACACTACACTGCTTCAGGGAGTGAACATTGGATCATGTACCTCAAGAGCAGAATAGCAAGGTCGATGCACTTGCAAAATTGGGATCATCGGTTGAAGAAGATGATATCGTCCGAGGATTGTCGTCCAACTATCGAAGTCGATGGTTGAAGAAGGTTAATTCAACAAGTTTAACGTGGGATTGAAGGAATAAGTACATCGACTACTAGAAGCATGGTAAGCTCCCCGCGGACCCAAAGGAGTCGAGAACACTTCGAACCAAAGCAGCTTGATTTTCACTCGATGAAAATGGAATGTTGTATAGAAGAACCTTCAATGAACCACTGGCACTGTGCTTGGGACCCGGGGATACCAATTACGTACTACAAGAAATCCACGAGGATACTTATGGGAACTATTCTGGTGCGGACTCTCTGATTCGCAAGGTGATCAGAGTGGGGTACTAATGGGATACCATGGAAAAGGATACCAAGGATTCCGTTCGAAAATGTAACAAATGCCAAAAATTTGCACCGATGATCCATCAACCCGGTGAACAACTCCATTCGGTCCTATCCCCGTGGCCTTTCATGAAATAGAGGATGGACATCGTCGGCCCCCTACCAATGGCGCCAGGTAAAGCTAGATTTATTTTGTTTATGACTGACTACTTCTCAAAATGGGTAGAAGCGTAGGCCTTCGAGAAAATAAGAGAAAAAGAAGTCATCGACTTCATATGGGACCACATCATATGTCGGTTCGGGATACCCGCCGAGATAGCATATGACAATGGAAAGAAGTTCATCGGCAGCAAGGTAACAAAATTCCTCAAGGACCATAAAATCAAAAGGATTCTATCAGCACCTTACCACCCAAGTGCAAATGGCCAGGCTGAGTCCACAAACAAAACTATCATTCGAAACTTAAAGAAAAGGTTAGATGATGCTAAGGGGAAATGGAGAGAAGTGTTTCCCGAGGTGCCATGGGCATATCGAACAACTTCGAAGTCGAGCACGGGGGAGACACCATTTTCTTTGGTATACGGATCTGAAGCATTCATCCTAGTCAAAGTCGGGGAACCTAGCGTCAGGTTTCAGCATGCCACCGAGGACTCAAATCACAAAGCTATGAACACTTCTCTTGAACTACTTGATGAAAAACGAGAGGCCACATCAATTTGAATGGCCGCACAAAAATAAAGGATCGAAAGGTATTACAACAGAAAGACGAACCTTCAATATTTTAGAGTCAGGGACTTGGTCCTAAGGAAAGTCACTCTCAACACTCGATACCCAAATGAAGGGAAGTTAGGTCCCAGTTGGGAAGGACCGTACCGTGTCCTCGGAATCATAAGGAAAAGATCCTACAAACTTAGCACAATGGAAGGCGAGCAATTATCAAACAACTGGAATATATCGATGCTCAAGCGATATTACTGCTAAGGTATGACCTTCTCCCCTTTTCCATTTGTATTTAAAACTAACTCCTTGCAGATGTTCGATTGGAGATATCGAGGCATCTATTAGCTCGAAGGCCTTGGGTTTGAAAGCATGCATTGCACTCTTTTTTCCTTAGATCGGGTTTATCCCAAATGGGTTTTACCGGAAAGATTTTTTAAGAGGCAACACCTATATGCTACCTAAGGAACATTCAATAGAGTATTCAAGGCTTCTTTTCAATTAACCTCGAACACTTAGAGGCATCACCCTCGGTAGACAATTCATGCCAAGGAAGGCCTCGATAGGCAATGTTGTAATTGGCCAAACGGTCAAAAGAACTGTGCCCACATAGAATAGTCGAGCCCCCAGCGGCAAAACATGTACGCATGTATCAAATATTTGAAGAAGCATTTTTATTATATCTAAACACTTTGTGCCTCAAAGAAGTCCATTATTTTCACATTTAATGGCTCAAGGGCCAAAACCCTGAATGCACCCGAACACTCGGGGACTATTATCGACTATCGACATATCGAGTCATCGAACACTCAAACTTATAAGACCTCAAAGAGACACACTCGAACTTATAAGACCTCAAAGAGGCACACTCAAACTTATAAAACCTCAAAGAGGCACATTCGAGCTCACAAGACCTCAAAAAGGCACCCCCTCGATATTACGGCCAAGGCCATCACACTCGGGGACTAAAGGCTACAGCCATATAAAAGACTACGGTCATATGAAAAGGCTACAGACAAAATAATGCGGCTCGGAGACGTCCTACTTCTGCCATAAAACTAAAGGCCTTCATATACTTCAAAAAAATCGGTTAACTCAGGCTACCCTCGGCAAAAGCATATTATCGGGGGCTTCAACAAAATCAGCCCTCGAATAATGCGGAGGCTTCGATAACATCATCCTTTGAAAAAACCTCAAGAGGTATTCGATTGATGTTGCATATCAAATTACAAACGAAGTTCCAATCAATCGAACCTTCGAACAAATCGAACAAATATGAATACAAAAAATACATGCTAAGGCATACCAAAATTTTCACTAAGTCTTTATCCAAAAAGAGGGAAAAATTTATAGCCATTTTAGAGGCCGAATCGGCCCTACCTAAAGAGCCTAAGGGCCAACCCAAAAGAGTCTAGGGCTGACCTAAAAGAGCCTAAGGGCCAACCCTAAAGAAAATAAGGGCCGATATTTAAAAGCTTAAGGGCCAATGTTTAAGGAGCTTAAAGGCCGAGGCACACCGTGCCCGAGACCTTACCCAACTTGAACTCGAAAGTCCTTCACCCCAAGCTGATGTCAAATTAACTTAAGGCCCGGCTCGAAGTTCGAACCTTAAGGATTAACCTAAGGGTATTATGTTCTATGTCTAATAATCGGACTAATCGTCAACAACACCAAATCTCATTTCAAAAGTGAAGGCGAGGCAGAATTTAACACAAAAATAAAGATGAAGCAAAGTCTTTTATATTCAAGAGATGGTCCAAAACACATTTACAAAACTCCCCCATGGAGCCCTTACATAAAATTAAAAAAGACATAGTCTACCGTCGGGGTCACTCGCTCGGGGGCAGCATCTACCAAAACTACATTTTCGGTGGTCTGACTTTTGACAGCCTAATCTTCGGGAACCTCTTCTCCCTCGGGGACTTCATCTTTGTCCTCCCCACTCCCGGATCCACTCACCACATCCTCGTCATTGGAGGAGACAAGAAACCTAGCATCGGTTTCCCGTGCCTTTGCTTCGGCTATCTCCCTAGTAAGGTTGAACCCTCGAGCATGGATTTCTTCGAGAGTCTCCGTCCGGGCTTGGAACTTAGCCAATTTATTGTTCCATCTCTCCCGGTCAGAGTCCTCCTTCAAATCAGCTTGAACGGTCGCGGCTTCCCTCGTGCATATAGCAATGGACTTATCAGCCGCAGCCTTCGTCTTCTCAGCTTCGGCCTTAGCCTGTACAGCTTCAGCCTTAGCCTGTACAGCTTCGGCCCGGTCTTTAGCCAGCTCGGCCTCCAACACCTCGATTTTCCTATCCTGAGCCAGACCCTTCGCTTCAATGCCTCGGAGCTGAGCTTCAGCCGAGGCCAATTAGGCTACAATAGCTTCCTTATCGGTAGCAAGTTGATCCATGTTCTTCTTCCACTGATGAAAATCATCCTGAACTTGATCTACCTCACCCCGGAGCTGCCAATCATATCTAGCTTTTGCTGCAGCTGAGATACTAAAGTATTAGCCTCCGAAGTAGGGCCAAGAAGGCCGAACTCTATTAAAATCACAGTTACCTGCTTGTCTAGCTCGGACTCGCTTTTTGGGGCTTTGGCCAACGCAGTTTAGAGATCCTTAAGCTCCTCTTCCTTCTGACTATAGAGGAGCCTCAAGGCCTTCTCTTTGCCTGAGACTTTCTTGAGCTCGGCCTCACATTGGCTCAGCTTGGCTCAAAACTTTGCAAAGGCATATACATGAAATGGAGACATATCAGTCGAAAGAAAAGAAAGAAAAAATTGCAAAGCTAAAGGTAAGTACTTACCTGGGAAAGGAGATGTTGAGCCTCTTCAAAGGTAGTAGACGCATCATTCAGGTCATCGGCATCCTCAATCCCAACGTAGCAACCCTGGAAAGGATCGTCCTCGATGACTTTTCTTGGATCGGGCTTAGGCAAAGCGTTGGCCTCTTCAATTGCCCCTCGAAATAAGTCGGCAAAGAAAAGGAATGACTTGTTGTCGCAGCCCCGAGCTCTTCACTCGGGGCATTCTCATTAGCATTGGGGGACTCAATGTTTACCCCCTCCGGTATAGTTGGTGAAGATAGAGGGACAATCTCAACCTCTGGGGACATAGGAGCCTTGCCCGTTTCTTCCCTCCTGGCATCCTCACCACGGGATGGGTTTTCTAGTTTGGAAGGCTCGACGGCCTCGACTAGATTCTTGGTCTGAGTCACTAGTGCTGACTCTTCATCATTATTTTCCTCACCATCCGGAAAGTCATGGGCCGAGTCTGTGCTCGTTTGAGCAAAACGTTTCCGCAGCCTTCGAGTGGAGGTTTTCTTATCTTGGGGGTCTTCGGGTTTTGAGACCCTTTTTCTTTTATTGTCCTTCTCGGGCTTTGGATTGGCAGGCTTGGTTGTTTTCTCGAGCGGGGCCGGTCTCATTTCGGATACATCTCTAAGGCCTGCATATGCAAGTATCAGTTAGTAAAAATACCGCCAAATGTACGGAAAGTGTTGAAACTATAGAAAGGCACTTACCGTGGTTCTTGGCCTCCCACTGGCCCTTTGCTAATTCACGCCACTTACGCTTGTTGTAGGAAGAAGTGGCAGCTAACTTTCTATAGTTATCCTTGAGGTCAGGCACCGCTAGGGGCGCCCAAACTTTGGCTGCCAAAAGAAAGATAAGGGCGTTATAGAACATGAAAGAATATGAATGTATACGAGAAATACAAACTCCACTTACGATTAAAAATCCACTTCTCCGGGAACAGCATTTTTTCTTCGGGGATGATGTCCGAAGTTCTTACTCTAATGAACTGGCTCGTCCAACCCCGGTCTTTGGGTTCGTCGGTGCTGGCGAAGAAGGATTTTGTTGTTCGGCATTGCAGCTTGATGAACCCTCGCAATAATTAGGGCTGATACAACCGAACTAGGTGGCTAAGGGTGAATTCCAAACCCTCGGCCTTTTCAGAAAAGTACTGCAACATGATCATGATACGCCGAAAGGAAGGGTGGATTTGACCGATGGTGACTTTGTTCGTCTTGCAGAAGTCGATCACCACCGGATCGAGGGGACCCAGTGTGAAAGGGGTAAGTGTAAACACTCAAAAACCCTCCTTGTGGGTAGTTATGCTTTCATCAGGCCTTGGGATCTGAACCTCGACCTCGTCTCCCCACCAACAATACTTCTTTACTTCCTCGGTGTGCTGCTCCGTTATCAGGCTAATGTATCGAGATACGTGCTCGGCCTTCTACATCAGGAGGATTCTCGATACTAAAGTCCTTCTTGATGATGCAATCACCAGGGGTGATTTCCTCAAGTGTTGGCGGCACCACCAGTTTGGTCGGCCGGGAGGCAGAGGAAGATGATGATTTATCCTTTTTAGGGACCGTCTTGGATGTTTTGGCCATGGTTGTAAGATAAAGAATGCGGTTACACAGGGATGTGGTGTTTCCGGCAAGAGCTTGGTGTTTTCCGGTGCTTAAAGAGGCGAAGGAAGCGAGTGATTGAAGAAAGAGATGAAGATGGGAAAGGATTGAAGAAAGGGTAAAGTTCTTTACTTAGATAAAATGCCCCATATTTATAGAGGGGCAGCGACGGTTCGGTGGCATTAGTGACCGACCAACGCTGGCGTGCATTCAATAGTTCTAGGGTAGTGGGTCGATGGAATGTTTCGGTCACTTCGAATGCTGGCATCACGAGGATGACATCATCACTAAGGGCTTCGAGAATCCAAATCGTTCCATATCATTTCATTCTAAGAAATGCGGGGACTATCTGTATACAGTCAAAATCAAGAAGCCCGATTTTGATGTCTTAAATTGGGCTATGAGTCCGAGTCTGGGTGACTCGGAGTAGAGGTCAGACCCAGTTGGAGGACACACACCTCGAGGAAGCAGATCGAAGACCTGGCGCAACCTACATCGAGGGCAGTACAATCTCGAGGGCACTTAAGAAAGAGCGGAAATTTCTCAAGGACACGTGGGTCAGGGCATAAATTAAAGGATAAGATTTTACGAAATGGTATAGGTTCGTACTAGGTTATTGTGCACCTGTATCAATAGAATTCTTTACTACAATTAGGAATGTACTATATTGGGGTTTTCTCCTCCTATATAAAGGGGACCTCAATCATTTTGTAAGGATATCTCACAATATTCACTATAATAGAATATTCTATTCTGCTTTTTCTTGTTTACCGTGCTCTACACGTGTTCTTCAGCTTTATTGTTCATACTCTATTGCTTTTAGCTGACCTCGAGGCCACCAAGAAAGTCGAGCTCGAGGTACTCATTGTTACAGTAACACTGGTTTGGTTCATCAATTCTTTTTACTTAAATTTAACATTACTTGTATATTCACTAGTATTAAAATAAATCACATATCTTTAACACCACAAATCACACTTAATTGTTACATCCATTTTTAGAGGTAAACAATTTGACTAAGATCGATCAAAGTTTTGACTAATATATTCTCAATCAACTTAATTTCTTGAGGTTGTTTGGCTGGAAAATGAGTCTTATAGTGAACACAACTGTTCGAGCTTGGACTGTGAATTATTAAAGATGAAATTGTAAACTACTAATGTTTTGCTGTTTGAACTTTCTGAAAATGTTTTTACCGTATTTGTTTTTAAAATGGACACTGTTTATTGACAAACTAGTAAATTTACCCGCGCTTCGCGCGATTATAAATGATATTTGTTAATTTATGAATCGATTATACACTAATAACGAACTTAAAATACTATTTTTTTCTATAGAAAAGTAAATTGTTATAAACAATATATATATATATATATATATATATATATATATATATATATATATATATATATATATATATAAAATCAAGAAATCGTTAATTTCCTCGTCATTTATTTCGATAAGACGCACGAATCTCACTTTTCAAGCTTGGATGGCTAAGATTATGGCCAAGTCTTTACAAAAGTCTTCACTTAGTCCCATCTTATCCAAAAGAAGAGAAGAACTTATTCTTAAACCTAAATTTAATAATGTATAATAGTAGTATCATTTACCGGAATCTATTTAAAGACCCCATTCCACAAAAGGATTAATCGGTCATTTGCAATATGACAAAGAACAAAAATGTAACAAAGGACAAAAAAGGAAGAGAACTTCTTTTAGAGTTCCTGTAAATGTGATGAGATTATTTTCGATGGTTACTAACGTTTTTTTTTTTTTTTTGGGGTTGCAAATTAAATATCTGCTGAGAAGTTGCAGTAGCGTTTGCGAAAAACTGAACGAATAAGAGAGTAAGCGTTAAAGAATTTGGCATTCCATTTTCAAAGATAACCAAGCAAAAATTATATTGTATGCTTTCCTTTTCGATTTTATCCTTCGTATATGTGGATTGATCGTAGTAGCAAAACTGCTTCAATAGAACTTTCTTAAACTGAAGATTTATCACCTAAAACCTCTGAAAAAAAGAGTACATATATGATTGATTATGAAGAGGAAGAATGACATATTGAATTTTTTATTTTACAACTTTAATCATGTACATTCCCATTAATTAGGACGGAACATTTTTTAATTAAACGTTACAGTGATTCCACAATTTTTCGAAGAATACGACCTTTAAGAACATAAATAGCAATCATAATTGGTAGTTTTGTTATCATAATAGCGAAGATAAATAGAAAAAAATTGTAGCACAATAGCAGACTAATATTACTAAGTATGTTCATCTCTAACATTTTTAAAGTTTTAGATGGGACAATTCTAGATTTTAAAGTTGACTACCATATATTATCAAAAAAAGAAAAAACAAATCATGTGCTTGAGTAACGTAAAACTGTAAATAAAGTAAATTTGTACAACTTAATGATCACCACATATTCACTTTCTATTATTTCCTCCGTTCCAATTTATGTGAACATGTTTGACTGGGCATGTAGTTTAAGAAAAAATGAAAACTTTTAGAATTTGTGGTCCTAAACAAGTCAAAAAGGGGTCCAGAGTATTTGTGTAGTTATAAAAGCTTCTCATTAAAGGTAGAATTAGAAGTTTATGCTAAATTGTTTCCAAATTTAGAAAGGGATTATTCTTTTTGGAACGGACCAAAAAGAAAATAGGTTCAGATAAACTGGAACGGAGGGAGTACTTTTAAGGGAAGACGAAAACCAAAGAAGAAAGCCCTCATTCACAATTATTCACGTTTTTGTATTTTTTTTTTCCTCCACGATTATGCAGTTATAAGGTTTTTAACAATGTTAAAAAATATACAAAAGAAACTGAACGAAAAAACAGAAACAACAGCTTTTACTGTATATGTATAGCGATAGTCATTATTCAAAAGTCAACAGGAAAGGAAAGGAAACGAAAATCTCTTACTTGGTTGGGTTCAGATGATCAATTCCAATCTTTCTACGGTGCAACTCAAGTTTCTGTTGAGTCTAGTCTCTGCAGGTATGAAATGTTGCTACTTATTATTAACCCAACAGGACATATATAGGAAAGAGCAATTGACCTCATGATAAAAAGATCGAGTACAAGTTGTGAACATTCATGTGAACTTGCTGATTAGATGTAGAAAATATCAATCTTGGGGCGAGGCTTCTGGCACTGGCAGCGGAGATTTAGAGGAGAATGCAAGAGATCTTTGTTCCTCACTGTATAGTATCAAACATATAGTACTAACAATCTTGGCATGCGGCTTCTACCGGTCACTGACGTACGTTGCTTATTTGTCTCTTTGTACTTCACGAACCTCTGTATCTACATGCGTCCATTTACTTGATTGCCAAATCTCATAGAATACAAAATGATCAAGTAATATATAACGGGTAAGCACATTGATGAACTATTAAAAAGAATTAAATGTTTAAATGCTTATTTAAAATAGAAAGAATGGAATTGCAGTAACGGGTTACCACATTTATGAATAATGAGAGAATGGAAGGAGTAAGACGTAACCACATCGATGTATAAATTACGTAAACAAAGAGAAAGGTTTGGTTGGTTTTACTTGTTATAAACTGCTAGGCTTCGTTATTTTCAATATGATGGAAGAAACAGTTAAGTTTCTTCAACAGGAACCTTTTCAATGAAGATGTTTGGTTTTTGGTACTTAATTAATGAAGTAAAGGGGAAAAAGTAGTAGGAAATCTCAAAAAATAGAGGAAAAAGATAAATGCATCATCGGCCAAAGAAGCAGCCACATCACTTGACCAAGGGCCCTCAATTATATATATATATATAGATAATTTAAATATACCAATTTGCAAACCAAAAACAATGTAAATTTTCGTTTGTACTAAATTTAACACATCAGAATACTCTTTGCATGTTAAAATCAAGATTTGACAAAAATAATAGGAGGGTGGTGGTTAAGAGTAAAAAATGGGTAAGAATAACGGAGAGGTTGGGTCATAGGTGGAACAACGAGTTAATTTTGTTCATGGTCATTGAACTTTTGGGTTTGTTATCCAAAAGTCACTTTTCTTTTTTTATTACGTAAAAATCATTTAATTTTGTGTTAATTACACAAAAGTCACTTTTCTTTCTTTTGTTACAGAAAAATCATTTTACTTTGTTCTAGTTATCACAAAAGTCATATTTTTACTTGAAAAGTCTATTATGCCCTTGATATTATACAAACCTTCATATTTATGTAATACCTTCTATATTATATACTATATAATATATTTTTACCTATGTATTTTATTTATAAATAAAATAAAATAAAATAATATTATTTTTTTATTATTTTTATACTATATTCGTATATTTAATTTTTTCTTAACGCTAGTTTTCAAAATATATTAGTAGCGTTATTAAATTTGTCAGTAACTTTAATATATATTAGTAGAGAAATAAATCGGCAAGTACATTTCCGTGAGAAAATTCGTAGGTAAACAAACAAAGAAAACGAGGAAAAAATCATATGTTAATGTGAAGGAAAATCCCTAGGTAACTCTACATGTGATTTTAGCTGGGGATATTTTCTTGGGGATTTACCTGGGCAATTGGTCATTTGAAAAATTACACTACTAGAAATTCGGAAAAAATCATCCAAAAAAACCGACCAAAGTTAGCCGGTAATGGCCAATAACCGTTTAAAACGCGACCATTAACATGTGATCGGTATTTTGAAGGTCGGAAGGGCATACTGACCAAAGTTGGTCGGAATTACCAACCAACTTTGGTCGGTCAATTAAATTAAAAAAAAAATTGCTGAAAAAAGTTGTTTTATAACGCTACTAATATATCTTGAAAATTAACGTTAAGAAAAAATTAAATATTCGAATATACAACAGCAACAACAACAACAACAATCTAGTATAATCCCAATAGTGGGATCTGGAGAGTGTAATGTGTACGCAAACCTTACTTCTACTCTGGGGTAGAGAGGTTGTTTCCAATAGAACCCCGACATCCTTCCCTCCAAGAACTCCCCACATTGCTCTTGGGGTGACTCGAACTCACAACCTCTTGGTTGGAAGTAGAAGGTGCTTACCACCAGAGCAACTCACCTTGTCTAAAATGTATATTATAAAAATAAAATAAAAAAATAATATTAAGTTATTTTATTTATAGATAAAATACATAGGTAAAACTATATTATATAGTATATAATATAGAAGGTATTACATTAATATGAAGGTTTATATAATATCAAGGGCATAATAAACTTTTCAAGTAAAAATGTGACTTTTGTGATAACTAGAGCAAATTAAAATAATTTTTGTGTAACAAAAGAAAGAAAAGTGACTTTTGTGTAATGAACACAAAGTTAACTCATGATAATAAAAAAAAGTGACTTTGGGTAACAAACACAAAAGTTCAAAAAGTGACTTTTAGGTAACAAACACAAAAATTTAATGACTATGAGTAAAATTAACTAACGTCTTATATATGCTTATACTAGCTTTTCAATTATGATCGTCAAAAGTATAACAATTTTAGAAGAAATATGACTAAGGTAGAATTGGCAATATAGATGAGCCAGTGATTAGTACTCATTATCTGGATTTGATCGTAGTAAATTTCAACCTTCAAAAATATCTTTAAATATTTTGTAGAAATCCACCATTGTTGAGAGGAACTAAGCAGAGAGATTTGAAGAAGAAGAAGAATGGCGGGAAAATCAGTTTTAACTAATTTTTTAAAAAAGAAGTTAAAATACATATACCTCTATACACATATATATAGACATCCACTACTTCAATTATCACTAACTTCTACAACTAACCTCTAACAAACTATTACAGTTGTACAAGTGAGTTAATCACGTGCTAATTTCTACACCCCCTTCAAGCTAGGTGTGGTGAAAATGTTTAGAACACCTAGCTTGGACATCAAATAATAGTGTTGAGCAGTTCCTAGTCCTTTTGTGAGCAAATCTGCTTCATGTTCTTCTGTTGGCACATATGTTGGATGCATCAATCCTTGTTGTACCTTTTCCCTCACGAAATGACAATCTATCTCTATATGTTTCGTTCGTTCATGAAACACTAGGTTATTAGCTATCTGCATAGCTGCTTTACTGTCTGTATGAAGTTGAATTGGAGTAGCAACCTCTATTCCCAATTCTCTGAATATTCCAACCAGCCATATCAACTCAGACACAGTCAAGACCATGCTTCTATACTCAGATTCTGCTGAACTCCTTGACACTGTGGCCTGTTTCTTAGATTTCCAAGATACCTGTGATCCACCAAGCTTCACAAGGTACCCAGTAACTGATTTTCTGGAGTTAAGACAACTTGCCCAGTCTGCATCACAATGTGCACTAAGAGTCATGTCCCTAACTGCACTCATAAGGATTCCAAGCCCTGGCTCATTTTTCACATACCTGACTACCGTGTATGTTGCTTCAAGATGGGACTTGTGAGCACGTGATTTTTGCCCTATATGAGAATTACTCCCAAAAATTCAAAAATAAAAAACAATTTTCCTTTGTGTGCAATGTTTGAATTTTCGTGGCACTTTTGGATAATTATTTATATTTTGTCTGTGCATGTTTATTTGTTAAATGAATAAAAATATAAAAAATATGTCACATTTGCATTTAATATGTAATTCTACAATTAGGAGTAATTAAGTTTGTTTTACAAAATGAAAAATTACAAAAATAGGCATCTTTTGCATTTTTAGCTTTTAGTGTCCAAATTGTGTGATTTGATTTTATTGATGTTTAATTTTGGGTGATAATTATTATTAGAAGTTAATTAGTATTTTAATATAATTTTGGTTTTTATAATTTAATTTCATACATTTTAGTTTTATCAATAAGTGAAAGAAAAGAGAACAAAAAATAGACGAAAATCGGATTGGGCCTCTTCTTCAATTTTAAACCACAAGCCCAAGGATACCCAACCTTCCCCTACGACCCGGTCCATTTCAAACCGGGTCGACCCAGTCCATAACCCAAAACCTCATCCCACCCTTTCTATTTTCATTCTTGAACCAACCATAAAACATAACCAAACTACCCGCCCCCCTCCACTCTCTTCATCCTCTCCAAGAACCAAGCTCCCCATCAATGGCTACCCTCCTCTCCATCGCACAAGCCACGGACAACCCCCCCTGCCCTTCCGTCTCCTTCCCCTTCACCATCTCCTTCGTCGCCACACTCACACACATACACCACCACGAAGCTCGTCTTCTCCATGTCGAGCTCGAAGCTCGTCCATGGCTGCCCTCTTCTTCGTCAAGTTCCAGCATCGACGTGAACGACCACCATCGTCTACCATCGTCGCTCAATGTCCAGCGGCCATGGCTTTTGCTTCATCTTCTCATCACAAGCGACCAAGCAGCATGGATGTGAGGTCTCCATCGTCTTCAACCACTGTCGCGTCCAGCACTGTTGCTTCGGCTACGTCCAGCCATGGACGACCACTAAAGCTCCCATATCCGTCGAGCATGCTCAGCAGTAGCAGCTGCTACTGCCTTCACCGTTGTTGCTGCCTTCTGCTTCGTTTTTCAAACGACACCAAACGACCATCTTCTTCGATGGTCCGTTCGTGGTCGTCTTCGACATCGAGTTATTTTGGGGCGATAATTGTTTCCGGGCAGATTTGTTTTCGTTAGAGTTCATCGTCATTCCGATCTGGTTAGTTGGTTTAAGTTTCGTTTCTGTCCGTAATTTGTTTGATGTTTTTCGAATCTGAAATCAGATATGTTTGATATTAATTTCATGTTTATCGTTTTTTTTGTTTTTTTTAGTTTGTCTCATTTTTCTTGTTTTTTTTAGGAAGAAATTGTTAGTTTAATTATAGTGTTGTTAGATTTAAGTTGAAGTTCAATTAATTATTTCTTCAGTTTGTTTTATTAATTTAAAAGGATTTAGTTTTAATATAGAAGAGTGTTAGTTTAAATCGTTTGAATCCGTCATGTTTGTTGTTTAATATAGATTAATTCGTGTTCATTTTTTTGTTTGAAGTTCGTTTTAATCCAATGATTTAATGTGAGTTTATGTTTTGGTTTTTAATTTTTTTGATTTAGTTTGAATCATGTATCTTTGTTGTAATTTTGTTGGATTTAATTTGAAGATCAATTGATAATTTGAGTTTAGTGATTTGAATCTGTTTATTTATTTTGTTTAAGTTTGATTTGAATTTGAGCTAAATGATTTGAATATACTTGTTTGTTATTGTTGTTAAATCTGAAAGTAGATTTGTTGTTTAAAGATTGTTCAGTCAAAATAATTCCAGTGGTTTCTTTGTTGTTCATCATTTAATTTGAGTTTGTTCATAAAACTTGATTAGGAATTGGTTATAGCTGCTATATTTTGGTTGGAATTGATTAGGTGAATTGGTTATAGCTGATGGGGGTAGATTGGTAAATTGCAGTATTTTTAGGGGTAAAATGGTAATTTTAGTAAGGTCGGAAGGGTATTTTTGGAATTGAAAATCTGAACAATTAATTATTTTGAGTGCTCTGTCCATTAAGATTAAATAATATTTTAATAATATTAAAATAGTACATGGTGGGGGACAAAACATAATGTAGTGGGGGAATAATATAATTGTTTAATATAGGCATGGAGGACAAGATATAATGGGGGGAATAATGTATTTGTTTAATGTAGTGGGGGTCAAAACATTAGGTAGTGGGATTAAAAGGGGGATGAGTGGAAGATAGTGGGTTTTTAATTTTAAAAATGCTGAAAGTTGGTAATAAATGGAGGGGACTTGGACACTTGAAAAAAAAAGGAAGAAAGGGACTGAATTTGGAGATAGAAATTTCAGAACCAAAAAAGAGATAAAAACAGACTTTTAATATTGAGAGTGTTCGACTTCGAATATTAAAAGAACAAAACTCAGAATTATCCCAGAGCCTCTTCTGTCTTTTTGGGTTCATTCTGTCTTGTCTGTGAAAGTTATTGAGGTTTTCGGGTCTTTGCTTGGTTTTCCTAAGTCTGGTTGGTTTTTGGGTTACTGCTCCACCGGTTTGCAAACTCTGTTCCTGGGCTATTACTGTTGCTAGACTGTTGTTGCTGTGCTGTATTGTTACTACTGCTGCTGATTCTCATCTTCCTCTACTCTTGTATTCAATACCAGGTACATGACTGTAACCTTGTCGATATTGTAAGCTGAAAATGTGAAAGCATGAATACATATGAAGAATGGAACTTTGAAGTTTTAATTTCGCTTTTTCTTCGTTTCTTTTACTGATTGTATTTAGGCTATTTCATGTATTACTGTTTAATAATTGGAATAAGAGGAAAATAATATAAGTTGGTCTTTAGTGAATCAGCTTGGCAAAACGGGTTAATTCACTAGCTATGAAGGTTTTAATATGGTCAACAGTAGGTTAATCATGAATGGGTAGCTAAATTTAGTTAAGGTCAAACAAGACTAGATAATGTTTAAGTTTATAAACTTTCTAATAAGCTTTAGTAATTATGGTAAATCTAGTTTCAAATGGTTGTGAATAATTAATTCCAATAGTTTTTTTTTATATAACAATGCGAGTTTCAATCTAGCTATATTTGATTTCTTTTGAATATTAGTTGTCGAATTTCTTATTTTATTTATAACTTCGATTTTTTTTTTTAGTAAAACTCCTTTCCATTAATATTTGTCTTAACCTAGCAATTAGTATGTTGCGTTTTCTTAATTTTTTGAAAGCTCCTAATTAATTAGGATTTTTTATTTATTTATTTTTTTTTATTTTAGAGACTAATTTTAATAGAAAATGTAGTCATTTTAGGATTGTCCATTAAAAAAAATAAATGAGATGAGCCTCGCCTAGTAAAACGTATAGATTGCGGGGCCCTCACAAATGTATGTATTAATTGCTTAGAACTCGGGATCGGCCGCTTAGCGAAATTCACGGCTTTTTCCAAAAAATAACCACGCGCTAGTCGTTTTAGGTACACATTTTAATAATCTTATCTTCTTAAACTCGGGTGTCCATTTCATGCGACCCAAATCCAAATCCCAAAACATTGAATAAAATGTGTTCCGGATTGCGGGTGCATTTCATGTGACGCAATCCAAAGACATATTTTAAACGATGTTCACATTCTTAAAATAATAATAATAATAATAATAATAATAATAATAATAATAATAATAATAAAAGCGGCTAAAAGTTAAAATTTGCACATAAGTTCACAATCGCATAAAAACCAGATATTTAAGCCAAATATGACAGTGGAGCGACCGTGCTAGAACCACGGAACTTGGGAATGCCTAACACCTTCTCCCAGGTTAACAGATTTCCTTATCCGGATTTCTAGTTCGCGGACTGTTAACAGAGTCATTATTTTCCTCGATTTAGGATTAAATTGGTGACTTGGGACACCATAAATCTCCTAAGTGGCGACTCTGAATTAAACAAACAAATCCCGTTTCGATTGTCCTTTAATTAGAAAAACTCCCTCTGCGCCCTTGCCGGCGCGGGTGAAAAGGAGGTGTGACAGCTCTGGCGACTCTGCTGGGGACTCTTCCTGAACCACTGGTTCAGGGTTAGAAATCGAGCTTAGAATAAATTGCTGTGTTTAGCTTTATCTGATTTTGTTACATGATATGTGCTTAATGTGCTAACTAACTGCTTTTACCGTTTTGATATTTTGTGAATTGTATATAAACTGTGTCGAAACTCATCTCCTCTCTGAGTCTTCTAAATCATGAAGAAGGGTGCACTTCGTGTGACTTCTTTTCTGTTTAGAGTCAATCCTATTTTTGGAACGAGGTTCGAATAAGTTGCAAAGCCGGGTTGAGCTTCTGTATCCCCGGTACGCTGCCCCCCCTCGGCTCGAGCTGTCCTCTCGGGTAAGCCAGGTCTAAAACAAACACCTAGGTTCTGAACCTGGAATAACTCAACTTCATGCCGGATCCCTAGTAGGAATGCTTATCTGCATCATGTGCATTTTTGACTTAGGGGACTCAACACAGGGGTTGGGTCCGTCTAGGAATAGCAACCTGAAACAGAAAAGACCATCCGATGTATCCTACTTACGCTCTGTGCATTTATTTGTTTCGAACCCGCATGTTGACCGGCTTCTGAATCTAAGGGAATGTTAGAAAATTTTGAAAAAAAAAACAGTGTCCAAGTACTGTCGGAACTTTCGAAAAAAAAAATATTTTTTTTAAAAGTTGTTTGTTTACCCAAAAAACAGAAAGTGTGTAGGAAAGAGTCCTTTATTTTAGTTTGCTTTGTTTTAAAAAAAAAACGGGAAAGGAAAAATAGTTTCTTTTGCTATAAAAGAAATATGCTTGTTTTCAAAAATTAGTTAGTTTATTTGGCGAACTACGCTGGTTTGATTCTCACTGGATGTGAGATACGTAGGCAGCCCTAATCGGGTCCAACCTCCCCTTTTGCTAAAATAGCTAAAAAATATGTC
The DNA here is from genome assembly GCF_000393655.2 of Nicotiana sylvestris. Lineage (NCBI taxonomy): Eukaryota > Viridiplantae > Streptophyta > Magnoliopsida > Solanales > Solanaceae > Nicotiana > Nicotiana sylvestris. Next base: position 72,174,110 of record NC_091059.1, on the reverse strand, counting down.
AAATTTTAATTTCATCATAAATAAGTCGGGTGATGCTGTTTTGTCAAAAATAGCCGAATGTTCTCGAAAGGGACGCTGGAAGACTGACTTTGTATAAACAGCCACCTTGGGTCATTTTTTTTAGGATTTTAGCCGGTTAGCTAACGCAGCCTTAAAATCTTTGTCCCCGAGATGCTGAAAGGTCGTGTTTGCAACACCAGGTCTTTTATTTTAATTTAAAGAAAAACAAAAAAAAAACAAAGAGTCAGCGGTCAGGTGAATACCGTTTGGATTTTTGGTCAAAATAAGCCAAGCCAGCTTCGGCAGTGTCTTAAACCGTTCTTGCCGAGATAGCCTTAGAGTATCTTTCAGTTGTCGAAAGGCTATTTTCGTAAAAGAACGGACAAGTTGATAAAGCGTCATAAAATTATCCTCCCGGGCCTCAAAATTCATATGAAACTTGGAAGGGGCCACATTTGCAAAAATAACCGTTTGGTTGCATTTGTCAAACGGGGAAAGGAACTGGCCGTTTGTTTTTGAGTTTGTAATTCTTTGATTAGAGTATGCGAGTTATTTGATTTTCGAGACCGTTTGTTGTCTTTTGTCAAAGTCTGTTAGTATGGTCAATTTTTAAACTTTTGTAATCAAGTTTGTTTTATTATGAAAATTCCAAAAAAATGTTTTATCTTTTATTTGTCCGAACTACGCAAGGTCTGATTCATGCGGGGACATGATACGTAGGCAATCTACATAAGGTTCGACCACCGCTAAAAAAAAGAAAGAGAATAAAAGAAAAAAAAGAGAGAAAAAAAGAAAAAAAGAGAAAAGAGCGAATGGAGGGTTTCCGAAACACTTGAAAAAGGCACAAATAAAACAAGCTGGGAGGATGCATGCGGTAGAAGCAAAAATATGTTAGAAATGGTTAACTGCCTAAGAACATTGCATCCACCAACGTGCAATTGCAATATCTGTTAAAACTCTAACGCTAACAAGTTTGTTGTTTGTCCAATTCCAAACAGTTAGTTGTTAAAGCATACTGGCACCATACCATTATCAAACAAGATCAAAAGGGCATATACCAGAAAGCATGACTGGCTCAGAAAATAGTGTTGAGTCGGAAAGGACGGCACATCAGATGCTGAAGGAGGCGATGGCCAATATGGAAAAAATGAGATTGGAAATGAATGAAATGCAGCTAGCCATGGCTAAGGTGCAAAAGGGACCCGAACCACTCGTCACTCCTACTCCCCCACCGGGACACACGCCGGAATACCCTTCCCCCGACCCTTCAACAAGCTTCCCAAGCTACCACTACTATCAGGGGAGAGATGCCTATGATCCCCAAGCTCCGCCACCCAATCAGAACCCCCCACCACCAAATGTTCCTGTCTTTATGGCACCTCCCCCAGCCACATTACAAAGATCGTCTAGTGAACCACTGTTCCAAGTTCACGACACCCAATATTTTCCTCCTGAACCCACTTTTAAAGCTCCTGAGCCATACACATATACACCCCAATTTGGGATCCCAGAGAAAGCTGAGAAACTGGTTAAGAATACAGAACACGAGGAGGTGATTCGAAAGGTCAAAAGCCTGGAGCAATCCTTCAGGAACATGCACGGGTTAGGCCACCAGGTCAGCGTGGCCTACAAGGATCTATGCCCTTCCCCTGACGTCCAATTGCCAGCAGGGTTCAAGATGCCCAAGTTCAATTTATACGAAGGGCATGGCGATCCTATGGCACATCTACGGGGTTTTTGTAGCAAGATGAGAGGAGTTGGTGGCAAAGATGAGCTGTTGATAGCTTACTTTGGCCAAAGCCTAAGTGGGTCAGCACTGGAGTGGTATACAAGACAAGATCCGAGCAGGTGGTACACCTGGGATGATCTGACACAGGCTTTCGCAGGACACTTCCAATACAACCTTGAGATAGTCCCAGTTCGTCTCACATTGCTAAAGCTTGAGAAGAAGCCCGGGGAGAGTTTCCGGGAATTTGGGTTCCGGTGGAGAGAACAGGCAGCCAGAGTTGATCCTCCAATGAGGGAAAAGGAAATGGTGGACTATTTTTTGCAAACTCTAGAGCCAACGTACTTTGGTCACTTGGTGACGTCAGTTGGCAAATCCTTCAATGAAGTAGTGAAAATGGGAGTTATGATAGAAGAGGGACTTAAGTCCAATAAGATCCTGAGTTACTCGGCAATCAAGGCAACGACTCAGGCCATTCAGAGCGGCATGGGAGGTACGCTTGGAAAGAAAAAGAAAGAAGAGGTCGCGACAATAGAGGCAGGCAATTGGTCCAGATCGAGAGGTCCTTCCCCTCGCTACCAACCCAGACCCCATCACCCAAACTACCTTCACACTCCAAATTACCCTCCACAGCCCTACTACCCGCCACAAGAACCACACTTCTCCGTACACCAAGCCCAGACATACACTCAGCCTCCGGCTCGCCGGTAATGGCGCGCGCCGGCTCCCCAAAACACATACCCACCTCCACGAAACACCTATCCACCTCCAAGGGCCTACAGGAACCCTCCAGGGGCAGGTTTCCGGAGAAATCAGGCTTTCAGAAATGAAAGAATACAAAGAACATTCACTGAGTTGGGAGAAACCTATACTATCGTGTTTCACAAATTAAGGCAGTTAGGCTTGTTGAATCCTGTTGAGCCCAGATTGCCAAATCCCCTTCCCAAAAATATGGACCACTCGGTAAGCTATGAGTATTGTTCGGGGGCTCCCGGACATGATACCGAGAAATGTTGGAAGTTGAAACATGCAGTGCAAAATCTTATTGACACCAACAAGATTGAGGTTCAGACACCAGAGGCACCCAACATCAATGAGAACTCGTTGCCGGCACACCATGAAACCCACATGATCGAGCTAGTGCACGAAGGAGGGGAGCTAAAGAAACCCTCACAAACAGTGATGATGATTCGTGCCTGTTCAAAAGAAAAGTTGACCAGTGGAAAAGCGGTGGTATAGTTGGAAAAGGTAGATGACAAGCCAGTTATGGTGTTGGGAAAAGGGTCCAGTGGGGCAGATGTACAATTTGAGGGGCTGAAAGCAAAAATCAACAATTGAATGGCTACTCCTCTTCCTATACGAAGGGAGTCTTGGTAGTGGGCTCTGATTTTCTTTTTGTTGTCTGGATTATTCCAGGGTTGTAATCCAAATTTCTTTTTGTGCTCAAAGTGTGAAACCTTGCTATCCCGTATTTTAATAAAGTGAAAGTTTTTTTTTCTTCATTCCTTATTTTGTTTTAATTTTTCTTCTTCTTTTTCTCTTCTGAACAGTTCTCTTTATACTGGTTCTAATGACATGGCATGCACGACGGATCTTTAACCTAGTCTAAAAAAATCAATCTGATTTCTAACTTATAGTACAAGATTGTGATGATGAGTCGGAATACGATGAGGATGAAGCCTTCGAAGAAATTAACAGAGAGTTGAGCCAATTTGAAGAAAAAAAAGAAAACCAAGCCCAACTCAAATGACACGGAAGCCGTCAATCTAGGGGATGCGGATGATATCAGGGAAGCTAAGATAAGCGTCCACATTGAACCAAACATCAGGGAAGAACTAATCAAAGCACTTATTGAATTCAAAAACGTTTTGCATGATCATACGACGACATGCCGGGTTTAGCACCAATCTAGTGGTTCACAAATTGCCCACTGACCCGGCATTTCCTCCCGTCAAGCAAAATTAAGGAAGTTCAAAACCAACATGAGTGTGAAGATTAAGGAAGAAGTAACCAAACAGCTGAATGCTAAGGTTATTCGGGTCGCTCGATATCCTAATTGGTTGGCTAATGTGGTGCCAATGCCAAAAAAGATGGAAAAATCAGGGTGTGTGTTGATTATCGCAATTTGAACAGAGCAAGCCCAATGGCGCTTTATGTTTAACAGATATCGAAGGGAAATGCGTCGACATGGCTATCAATTTTGACGCAGTTAAGAGATATTATGTATGATTTCTTGTAATTGTAATTGTGGTTTGTTTGTACTTAGCATTTATCGGAGAATGAAGTGACGGAGGCAATTCTTCCTTCTATCCAAACACTTTATCCTTTGCTTCCCCTTTTGAGCCTTATTTATTCTTTCATATCCCTCTTTTTGGAATCAGTAATGAAAATGAAAGAAAAAGAAAAAAAATAATGATAATAAAGACAAAATAAAAGTCACAAAAAAACAAAAAAAACAAAGGAATTGGGAACTACGTTTGACCTGATTCCTCAAAGAAGGATACGTAGGCGCCGCCTCACGGCTCGGTCATAGTGTAACAAAAAATAAGAATCCCCAAGCAAGAAAAACTGGGGCAGAAGTTATGTTTATAATTTTGGGAAAGAAAGCTTGATTCCAAGAGTTGTACTGTTTTACCCATCAAAATTATTTTGAACTTTTGATACCCCTCTTCTTTTTTTAACCATACGCAAAAACCCATATTAATGTCCAAAAAATACCTCCCGATCAATATCTGAGAAGTGTCAAGTCAATGCAAATGGAAGTCGGGAATAACACTCTGATCCCCAGCAAAGAAGAAGATCATAAGTTGCAAATGAATTGATAGCCGAAAGAATCCCCAGCAGAGAGAGTCATATCGGCAGCACTCCAATCCCCAGCTGAAAAATAAAATAAAATGAGAGAGTCTTATCGGTAAAAACCTTCACAAGCACCATAAGGCGATGAAAGATGAGAGAAATAAAACGAGAGAGTCTTATCGGTGAAAACCTTCACAGGCACTATAAGACGACGGGAGTTGAGAGAAACGAGAGAGTCTTATTAGTGAAAACCCCTCGAAGGGCACTATGAGGCGACAAGACAAGATTGGTGGAAAAGATTCGCATTTGGCAAAAAGTTGAATGCATGTTTATCCCCAGCAACAAGAGGTCGTCCGAAAGGTTGATTGATACAAATAGACTGGGTTGATTAATCTGGAATGCGCGACATGATCGTTGGGATCAGTTATATTATTCAGATAAGTTTTTTTTTCTTTCCTTTTCCCCAGCATTTGTTCAGAAAGACTTCTTCTTTTTCTATTTTTTGAGATCATCACTTTTTCATTTCTTGGTTTAAAGACTTTACCTCCCCATCAGTTTGTTTTTGAAAAGGATTTTTGGAGCTTACTACCAGTTGCCAAAATGATGCAAAGCGAAATGCGAATAGGACAGGCCAAAGATAAGGCGATAAAGCGAAAAGAAGTTGGTCGCAAGACCAAATGATAAATGGGTCTAGATACCAAGAGGACCAAATTTCCAGGGGAAGTTGGAGAAAAACAGGAAAACAACAGTTGAGAAAATTGTGGACCTAATTCCAAGAGGGCCCCCAGCAGATCATCGAGATGTAGGAGCATCCCCGACAGATTTTCGACCAAGTTCCAAGAGGGTCGGACAACACAGAGTGGGGAAGGAAGAAAAGGAAAATTCATCCCCAGCAAAATAATCCCCAACAAGTTTTGATAGCGTAATGAAACACAGAGCGGGGAAGGGAGAAAGGGAAAAACCATCCCCAACAGAAGTGGCACGACCACTCACCATGTTTTAAAACTAACAAATTTTCTTTGATTTGAAGCAGGAAAAGGAAATCTTATTAATGGCGAAAAAACATGCCACAAGGAAGAGCACCAAAACTGGGGCAAAAAATTTTCTGCTATTGTCAAAAAATTTCTCGGAGGAACGAGGAAATCAATTCAAGTTTTAAGGGATAGCAAGACAACACGATTTTAAGAAAAACAGTCGGAGGTAAGACAATTTCAAGTTTTGAAGATGGGTTCATCCGCCCTCGAATAGGATATTTTGGGTTCATCCGCCCTCGAATAGGATATTTTGGGTTCATCCGCCCTCGAATAGGATATTTTTGGGTTCATCCGCCCTCGAATAGGATATTTTTGGGTTCATTCGCCCTCGAATAGGATATTTTTGGGTTCATCCGCCCTCGAATAGGATATTTTTGGGCTCATCCGCCCTCGAATAGGATATTTTGGGTTCATCCGCCCTCGAATAGGATATTTTGGGTTCATCCGCCCTCGAATAGGATATTTTGGGTTCATCCGCCCTCGAATAGGATATTTTGGGTTCATCCGCCCTCGAATAGGATATTTTGGGTTCATCCGCCCTCGAATAGGATATTTTGGGTTCGTCCGCCCTCGAATAGGATATTTTGGGTTCGTCCGCCCTCGAATAGGATATTTTTGGGTTCGTCCGCCCTCGAATAGGATATTTTTGGGTTCGTCCGCCCTCGAATAGGATATTTTTGGGTTCGTCCGCCCTCGAATAGGATATTTTGGGTTCGTCCGCCCTCGAGTAGGATATTTTGGGTTCGTCCGCCCTCGAGTAGGATATTTTGGGTTCATCCGCCCTCGAATAGGATATTTTGGGTTCATCCGCCCTCGAATAGGATATTTTGGGTTCATCCGCCCTCGAATAGGATATTTTGGGTTCATCCGCCCTCGAATAGGATATTTTGGGCTCATCCGCCCTCGAATAGGATATTTTGGGCTCGTCCGCCCTCGAATAGGATATTTTGGGCTCGTCCGCCCTCGAATAGGATATTTTGGGCTCGTCCGCCCTCGAATAGGATATTTTGGGCTCGTCCGCCCTCGAATAGGATATTTTGGGCTCGTCCGCCCTCGAATAGGATATTTTGGGCTCGTCCGCCCTCGAATAGGATATTTTGGGCTCGTCCGCCCTCGAATAGGATATTTTGGGCTCGTCCGCCCTCGAATAGGATATTTTGGGCTCGTCCGCCCTCGAATAGGATATTTTGGGCTCGTCCGCCCTCGAATAGGATATTTTGGGCTCGTCCGCCCTAGAATAGGAAATTTTGGGCTCGTCCGCCCTCGAATAGGATATTTTGGGCTCGTCCGCCCTCGAATAGGATATTTTGGGCTCGTCCGCCCTCGAATAGGATATTTTGGGCTCGTCCGCCATCGAATAGGATATTTTGGGCTCGTCCGCCCTCGAATAGGATTTTTTGGGCTCGTCCGCATATTTTGGGTGCCTCCGCCCTCGAATAGGATATTTTGGGTTCATCCGCCCTCGAATAGGATATGCCCTCGAATAGGATATGATGGGTCTATCCTCCCTCGAATAGGATATGATGGGTCTATCCGCCCTCAAATAGGATATTGAATTTAATCCTTCCTCAAAAGGACATTTAATTGGTCTCGACCCGAGTGGTCCTGCTTGTATAAATATTGCCAAAATATATATTTCCATAAATCATTGCCAAATGATTTATTTTTCAAAGTTGCTGAGGAAGTCAGGAGCCCGCTTGGAGAATGGAGGCTGAATTATTGTTAAATTTTAAGTTGAAGTCAGGAGCCCGCCTGTAGAACGGAGTTTGTTATATTTTAAGTTGAAGAAGTCAAGTTGGAGTCACGAGCATCCCCGCCTGCAGAACATAGGAATACATTTCAAGATTAAATTAGAAGTTAGTAATGAGGAGGGTTACAACAAAAATCCCCAGCGTAACAAGTTTTTGAAGGAAGCAGTATCCCCAGCAGACCGAACAAAATAATGACACTTGTAAAAGCAAAAGGCCAGTGTCATCCCCAGCAGTTTTCGAAAGAAAGGCACCAGAGGAAACACAAGCCGACAAGAAAGCAAGGCATCAAGAACAAATGGAAGATAGATGGGATCTTGTCATCTGTAGTCTAGCCTAGCTTCTTGATTTTTCTTTTAAGCACGGTGTAATGAGGAGATCGGTAAGTAGTAATAACAGCATGCAGCAGCAGTAATAGCAAAATTGCAGTCTCATGGTAGTCCCAGCTACCAAAACTTCCCGAACTACATTGACCTAATTCCTGTTTAGCCCAGGATATGTAGGAAACCTCTGAAGCAAAGGTTCGGTCAAATCTTTCAAAAAATGATTCACACGGAGTATTCCAACGGGCAAAAAATCGCTCGTATCCGCTCACTTTATCTTTGCGCAAAAACCCTTCGTGCTTCCGGACAAAGAGGGGAAGCTGTGAGCACGTGATTTTTGCCCTATATAAGAATTACTCCCAAAAATTCAAAAATAAAAAAACAATTTTCCTTTGTGTGCAATGTTTGAATTTTCGTGGCACTTTTGGATAATTATTTATATTTTGTCTATGCATGTTTATTTAAATTAATAAAAATATAAAAAATATGTCACATTTGCATTTAATATGTTATTCTACAATTAGGAGTAATTAAGTTTGTTTTACAAAATGAAAAAATTACAAAAATAGGCATCTTTTGCATTTTTAGCATTTAGTGTCCAAATTGTGTGATTTGATTTTATTGATGTTTAATTTTGGGTAATAATTATTATTAGAAGTTAATTAGTATTTTAAGATAATTTTGGTTTTTATAATTTAATTTCATACATTTAGTTTTATCAATAAGTGAAAGAAAAGAGAACAAAAAATAGACGAAAATCGGATTGGGCCTCTTCTTCAATTTTAAACCACAAGCCCAAGGATACCCAACCTTCCCCTACGACCCGGTCCATTTCAAACCGGGTCGACCTAGTCCATAACCCAAAACCTCATCCCACCCGTTCTATTTTCATTCTTGAACAAACCCTAAAACATAACCAAACTACCCGCCCCCTCCCCTCTCTTCATCCTCTCCAAGCACCAAGCTCCCCATCAATGGCTACCCTCCTCTCCATCGCACAAGCCACGGACAACCCCCCCTGCCCTTCCGTCTCCTTCCCCTTCACTATCTCCTTCGTCGCCACACTCACACACACACACCACCACGAAGCTCGTCTTCTCCATGTCAAGCTCGAAGCTCGTCTATGGCTGCCCTCTTCTTCGTCAAGTTCCAGCAGCGACGTGAACGACCACCATCGTCCACCATCGTCGCTCAATGTCCAGCAGCCATGGCTGCTGCTTCATCTTCTCATCACAAGCGACCAAGCAGCATGGATGTGAGGTCTCCATCGTCTTCAACCACTGTCGCATCCAGCACTGTTGCTTCAGCTACGTCCAGCCATGGACGACCACTAAAGCTCCCATATCCGTCGAGCATGCTCAGCAGTAGCAGCTGCTACTGCCTTTACCATTGTTGCTACCTTCTGCTTCGTTTTTCAAACGACACCAAACGACCATCTTCTTCGATGGTCCGTTCGTGGTCGTCTTCGGCGTCGAGTTATTTTGGTGCGATAATTGTTTCCAGGCATATTTGTTTTCGTTAGAGTTCATCGTCGTTCCGATCCTGTTAGTTGGTTTAAGTTTTGTTACTGTCCGTAATTTGTTTGATGTTTTTCGGATCTGAAAATCAGATATGTTTGATATTAATTTCATGTTTATCGTTTTTTTTTTGTTTTTTTTTAGTTTGTCTCATTTTTCTTGTTTTTTAGGAAGAAATTGTTAGTTTAATTATAATGTTGTTAGATTTAAGTTGAAGTTCAATTAATTATTTCTTCAGTTGTTTTATTAATTTAAAAGGATTTAGTTTTAATATAGAAGAGTGTTAGTTTAAATCGTTTGAATCCGTCATGTTTGTTATTTAATATAGATTTAATTCGTGTTCATTTTTTTGTTTGAAGTGCGTTTTAATCCAGTGATTTAATGTGAGTTTATGTTTTGGTTTTTAATTTTTTGATTTAGTTTGAATCATGTATCTTTATTGTAATTTTGTTGGATTTAATTTGAAGATCAATTGATTATTTGAGTTTAGTGATTTGAATCTGTTTATTTATTTTGTTTAAGTTTGATTTGAATTTGAGCTAAATGATTTGAATATACTTGTTTGTTATTGTTGTTAAATCTGAAAGTAGATTTGTTCTTTAAAGATTGTTCAGTCAAAATAATTCCAGTGGTTTCTTTGTTGTTCATCATTTAGTTTGAGTTTGTTCATAAAACTTGATTAGGAATTGGTTATAGCTTCTATATTTTGGTTGGAATTGATTAGGTGAATTGGTTATAGCTGATGGGGGTAGATTGGTAAATTGCAGTATTTTTAGGGGTAAAATGGTAATTTCAGTAAGGTCGGAGGGGTATTTTTGGAATTGAAAATCTGAACAATTAATTATTTTGAGTACTCTGTCCATTAAGATTAAATAATATTTTAATAATATTAAAATAGTACATGGTGGGGGACAAGACATAATGTAGTGGGGGAATAATATAATTGTTTAATGTAGGCATGGAGGACAAGATATAATGGGGGGGGAATAATGTATTTGTTTATGTAGTGGGGGTCAAAACATTAGGTAGTGGGATTAAAATGGGGATGAGTGGAAGATAGTGGGTTTTTAATTTTAAAAATGCTGAAAGTTGGTAATAAATGGAGGAGACTTGGACACTTGAAAAAAAAAGGAAGAAAGGGACTGAATTTGGAGATAGAAATTTCAGAACCAAAAAAGAGATAAAAACAGACTTTTAATCTTGAGAGTGTTCGACTTCGAATCTTAAAAGAACAAAACTCAGAATTATCCCAGAGCCTCTTCTGTCTTTTTGGGTTCATTCTGTCTTGTCTGTGGAAGTTATTGAGGTTTTCGGGTCTTTGCTTGGTTTTCCTAAGTCTGGTTGGTTTTTGGGTTACTGCTCCACCGGTTTGCAAACTCTGTTCCTGGGCTATTACTGTTGCTAGATTGTTGTTGTTGTGCTGTATTGTTACTACTGTTGCTGATTCTCATCTTCCTCTTCTCTTGTATTCAATACCAGGTACATGACTGTAACCTTGTCGATATTGTAAGCTGAAAATGTGAAAGCATGAATACATATGAAGAATGGAACTTTGAAGTTTTAATTTCGCTTTTTCTTCGTTTCTTTTACTGATTGTATTTAGGCTATTTCATGTATTACTGTTTAATAATTGGAATAAGAGGAAAATAACATAAGTTGGTCTTTAGTGAATCAGCTTGGCAAAACGGGTTAATTCACTAGCCATGAAGGTTTTAATATGGTCAACAGTAGGTTAATCATGAATTGGTAGCTAAATTTAGTTAAGGCCAAACAAGACTAGATAATGTTTAAGTTTAATAAACTTTCTAATAAGCTTTAGTAATTATGGTTAAATCTAGTTTCAAATGGTTGTGAATAATTAATTCCAATAGTTTTTTTTATATAACAATGCGAGTTTCAATCTAGCTATATTTGATTTCTTTTGAATATTAGTTGTCGAATTTCTTATTTTATTTATAACTTCGATTTTTTTTTTAGTAAAATTTCTTTCCATTAATATTTGTGTTAACCTAGCAATTAGTATGTTACGTTTTCTTAATTTTTTGAAAGCTCCTAATTAATTAGGATTTTTTTTATTATTTATTTTTATTTTAGAGACTAATTTTAATAGAAAAATATAGTCATTTTAGGATTGTCCATTAAAAAAAAATTAGATGAGCCTCGCCTAGTAAAACGTATAGATTGCGGGGCCCTCACAAATGTCTGTATTAATTACTTAGAACTCGGGATCGGCCGCTTAGCGAAATTCACGGCTTTTTCCAAAAAATAACCACGCGCTAGTCGTTTTAGGCACGCATTTTAATAATCTTACCTTCTTAAACTCGGGTGTGCATTTCATGCGACCCAAATCCAAATCCCAAAACATTGAATAAAATGTGTTCCAGATTGCGGATGCATTTCATGTGACGCAATCCAAAGACATGTTTTAAACGATGTTCACATTCTTAAAAAAAATAAAAAATAATAATAATAATAATAAAAGCGGCTAAAAGTTAAAATTTGCACATAAGTTCACAATCGCATAAAAACCATATATTTAAGTCAAATATGACAGTGGAGCGACCGTGTTAGAACCACGGAACTTGGGAATGCCTAACACCTTCTCCCAAGTTAACAGATTTCCTTATCCGGATTTCTGGTTCGCGAACTGTTAACAGAGTCATTCTTTTCCTCGATTCGGGATTAAATCGGTGACTTGGGACACCATAAATCTCCCAAGTGGCGACTCTGAATTAAACAAACAAATCCCGTTTCGATTGTCCTTTAATTGAAAAAACTCCCTCTGCGCCCTTACCGGCGCGGGTAAAAAGGAGGTGTGACAGGACTCCTTGGGAGCTTGCATAAATTGAATTAGAGTATGCATACTATAAGCAATATCGGGTCTTGTCAAGTATAAAAGCTTTGCAATCAACCTCTGATAGCTCTTCACATCTGCTAGTGTCGAATCATTGTCCAGGTGACAATGTTCATCATACTCAATAGTTGTAAGTCATTTGTTTTGTTCCATTAGTGTAATGGCAGGCTTGGCACCAGACAGTCCCAATTCTGCTATAAGCTCTAGAGTATACTCCTTTGGCATAAAAGAATTCCTTTTGCAGACCTGCAGACCTCAATGCCCAGGAAATATTTCAAGTTTCCTAGGTCTTTAATCTTGAAAGCCTTTTGTAGTGTGATCTTCGCTTCTTGAATCATTGTAGTATCATTGCCTGTGATTAGAAGGTCATCAACATATACAAGTATGAAAACCTGCTTTCCATTCTCCTCTTTGGTGAACACGGAGTGATCATATTTGCTTTGTATTAAACCTGCTACCAATAGAGCTTCTGTGAGTTTCAAGTTCCATTGTCTTGATGCTTGCTTGATTCCATATAGTGATTTAAGCAGTCTGCAGCCCTTAGAAATCCCCCCTTGGCTGCTGAAACTAGGTGGTAACTGCATGTAAACTTCTTCCTCAAGATCATCTTGAAGAAATGCATTGTAAATATCCATTTGGAAAAGAAGCCATTGGTTCATAGCAGCCAATGCAATAACTGATCTCACTGTGACCATTTTGACAACTAGAGAAATTGTCTCCTGATAGTCTAGGCCTTCTTGCTAGCTATAACCCTTGACTACAAGTCTTTCTTTAAACCTCTCAACTTCTCTATTGGACCTGTACTTAATTTTGTATACCCATTTGCATCCAATGGGCACCTTACCCTTAGGAATATCAACTATCTCTCAAGTATTGTTCAGAACTAAGGCATCCACTTCTGTCTTCATAACTTCAACCCATCTTGGGTCCTTCATGGCTTTTGTGTATGATGTAGGTTCTGTTTCTTGTGAGGTAGCAGTCAAGTAAGTTTGATAAGTAGCTGACATGGCATTATAGTTCACATAATTGGATATTGGATATGTGCAGTTGGATGATGATGCTCCATTGATTGGGCAGACATAGTCTTGCATCCAAATAGGTGGCTTGGAACCTCTGTTGGATATCTGGAGTTGTACAGCTTGAACTTCCTCAGTGGCTTCATTAGATGGTATTTGCATATTATGAGCAATCTTTGTATCTGGTGGCTGTTCACCATGACCTGTATTAGTTCCTATGAGGTTGTACTCTTGTTGCATCACTTCATGACCATGCTCAATAGCTTGGTTGACTGTATCATATCCTTCTCCTGACATATATGGTTGTTGTTGATGCAAAGAGTAATCTTCTCCTTTTGATTTCAGCTCTAAGAACATAGGATATTGTTGTGTATCATCCTTCCCCAGTTGAAAAGGAAAAATGTCTTCCTTGAATGTGACATCTCTACTAACAAAGAACTTCCTTCTCCTTAAGTCATATAGCTTGTATCCTTTCTGAGATACTGAATATCCCATGTGAACAGCAGTAATGACTCTAGGAGAAAATTTGTCCACCTTTTATGTCATTGTAGAAAAACATAGATAACCAATAGTTCTTAGGTGTGTCATATTAGGTGCTTTCTTATGAAAAACCTCATATGGAGATTTCTCTGCTAGAACTGAAGAAGGCAGTCGATTAATAAGATATGCTGCAACTAGTACATAATCTCACCAGAACTGCAGAGGAATGTTGCCTTGAAATCTCAAAGCCCTTGCCACGTCTAAGACATGCCTATATTTTCTTTCCATTACTCCATTATGCTGTGGAGTATGTGGGAAGCTGCTTTGACGTAAAATACCATTATCTATCAAATAATCTTGACATTCATGACTAAAGAACTCTACACCATTGTCAGTTCTTAGTACTTTAACATTCCTACCAAACTAGGTATATACCATTTTAAGAAAGGATTTTAGCACAACAACAGTATCACTTTTCAACTTCATTAGAAAGATCCAAATCATCTTGGAGTGATCATCAACAAGAGTCAAAAAAGATCTGTTTTCATTATATGTAGGCGCTCTATATGGACCCCAAATGTCTACATGAATCAAATGAAATATGTCTTTAGCTCTGTTGCTACTTAAATGAAATGGTTTCCTTGTCTGCCTAGCTAAACGACATACAGTGCAATTATTGAGCTCACAATCAAAAAACTTTTTGTCTTTAAGAAAATCTAACTACTTCATGACTTTGATTGGCCGCACATGCCCAAGTCTCCTATGCCAAGTAGTGATGTCTGTTTGCATTCCTTCTACAAGACAACTGTTGATCCTTTGTGCCATTTTATTTCTGTTAGACCCTTTAGGAATCAGTAGATAGAGACCACCCTTCTCCTTACCAATCCCCTTCACTTTCCCAGTGTATAGGTCCTGAAATACACAAAATGTTGGGAAAAAATTAACTGAGCATTGTAGCTCTTTAGTTAATTTTTACACAGACAATAAGTTGTATTTAAAACCAGGCACACATAATACATCATGTATCACATCATGATCTGTAAGTTTGTAACTTCCCTTGCAGATAATACGCACAGTCTTACCCTTTGGGAGGTTGACACTACCTTTACTTGAGTCGGGTAATCCAGTCATTGTTTTCAACATATCACTATTAGATGCCATATGGTCAGTAGCACCGGTATCTACAATCCAATAGTCAGCTAGATCCTCTAGAGATTGAGAATTAACATTACCTGCCATATTTGCTACATGTTCTTTTGATTTATCCTTGCTTATCATCTTCATAATCTGGTTGTATTGCTCATCAGTAAAGAAATTGAGCATTCCTTGACTCATCCCTCCATTATCCTGATTTGCAACAATATTTTTGCCAGAACTATTATCACTCATAGCCACGTTAGCTTGCCTATACTACTGTGATTTCTTCCCCTTGAAACCAGATGGATATCCAACAAATTTGTAACATGTATCTCTTGTATGTCCTTTGTTTCAACAATACTCACATTACAAAATATTGAACCTCTTAAACTTTGACTGATTATCTCTAGAACTCATAAGAGCAGTAGAATCATTTACTTCATTTGTCACATTAATATGTGAATTAGTCTCAAACATTCTTATCTGATTTTCTTCATTTATTAGCATTGCATAGGCACGACTGACAGAAGGAGATGAGGATTGAAGTAAAATCTGACTTCTAATTGCATTATAGGATTCATTTAAGCCCATTAAGAACTGAAAAAATTTCTGTTGCTCCAAGTGTTCAATAAAATCTCTAGTTTCAGCCGTAACAGGAAGAGAAAGAATGATGGAATTATATTCATTCCAAAGTGACTTCAACCTAGAATGATATACTGAAATGCTAGATGTACCTTAAGAAATGGTAGCTATCGCCCTCTGAAGGTTGTAGATCCTAGATCCATTAACTTTATCAAAACGATCCTGCAGATCTAGTCACACTTCATGAGCATCACTAGCATATACGATTCCATTCACCAGATCTGGTGAAACCGTGTTCATAATCCATGTCAAAATAGTGGCATTCACTCGCTCCCATTCCTCCTCCAAATCGACTGTAAATTGAGCTTTTGTACAGCTCCCATCGATGAACCTTAGCTTGTGCTTTGCTCGCAATGCAATCACCATCGCCTTGCTCCAGATTGAATAATTCTCAGTTCCTTTGAGCTGTATCGATATGATGACATTTTCAAGATTATCATAAGGTTGCAAATATAGAGGATGACGGGGATTGTCGATGTCCAGATTCGCCATGACTGATTGTCAAAAATTGGCTTCAAAAGCTTGAACTGATGATTTCAGAAATTGTATTAACTGACTAATTCCTCGCCTCGATCGATCTACTCGAGCTCTGATACCATGTGGAAATCCACCATTATTGAGTGGAAGAACTTAGCAGAGAGAATCGAAGAAGAAGAATGGCGGGAAAATCAGTTTTAACTAATTTTCTGAAAAGAAGCTAAAATACATACACCTCTATACACACACATATATATATATATATATATAGACCTCCACTACTTCAACTACCACTAACTTCTGCAACTAAAATCTAACAAATTATTACAGTTATACATGTGAGTTAATCACGTGCTAATTTCTACATATTTTCAAATGAACAAATTCAATTGTATTTTTATAGTCTCTAAGACTATAAATACTTTTTGCCAAATGATTATGCCCGAAAAGCAAAGTGACAGAACATTACTGAACAGTCTTTCTCTAAATTTCTTTCTTTAATTAGAAATTGAAGAAAATTACATGTGGGAAGTGGGACCATTGTTTTTTTTTTTACAAGGCGAAGGACCACGTCATATTTGTCATATCCTTTGATCCTCAACTCATGTATCCTAAATTCTTCCTTAATATCCTGTTTTATCTTAATTTTCTTGACACTATAATGTCGAAAAGAAATTGTACATTACCATGTTTTAGAATTGTTTAATCTTTACCTTCTGAATTTACCCTCAATGAATGCTTTTGTAGGTATTGACATGCTATAGTAGTGGTGAAAGTTCATATCTTTTCTAGGTTTCGTATCTAGTCAATCAGTACCAAATGGGACTGTTATTTATATGCATATACAAAGAAGGAAAATGCTAGCTAGCAAAAATGATAAACCTCATAATTTAGGTTAGCTAAGTTTTGCTAGGAGAATAAACTCCATTTGTTGATTAAAGTGTCTCAAGTTTAATTGCAGTTCCTTTAATTAGGGGATGATCTATTCTTGCTTGTTTTCCTAAAAAGGTTTGATGCAACTTTGTTTCACAAAAAACAATCTATGGCCTTTTTTGTTTTTTTGATTAAATGCAGCAATAATATAAAATTTGAGAATGGAAGTCATGTTGTTCTATAACCATATTCGGTTTCTGTATCTTTCTGGAATATGAACGAAGTAGAGCTAATATGTTGATTAACATACATCCAGAAAATGTGAAAATTTACCTCAATTAGTAATTGGGGCGTAATTCTTTAATTTGGGTTATCAAATAGGATAACAGCAAAATCTGATCATGCTTGGCTCATACAAATAATTAGTCTCGCTAGTCGCTAGAATAATTTATTATTTAGGGCAACTAATTAGTTCTTCTAATTAAATAACAAAGTTTGTTGCATTAGTTGGACTTATAATGAATCATTGTGCTTAATCATCACATATTATATAGTGTAATAAAAAAGAATTCCTAATTAGTTATTGGCAAGTTGTTTTAGTCTCTTGATATATATTAGGCATTATCTTACATCCCACATATAGAAAATCAGAAACAAATCAGAAGATGATTCGCAGTTTGACATCCACGCCATCTCATGCTGCTGTTTTATCTAGAAGACTTTCGACATTATAGAACGACAATGAAGACTCAGTCAAATTCCACAAGTGGATACCTTACTCCTACTCCGATAGGATAGAAAGGCTGCTTCCGATAGACCCTCGGTTCAAGAAGACAGAAAAGACGAGAAGAGACAATATATTAGTACCGTCAACAAAAACCATTAAAAATAATAACAACAACATAAGAACCAGAAAATAAATGACATGCAATAACAATAACCAGTAAATAAGATTTTCGACAATATATATACGTATTTTATGATAGTATTTCGTATTAATTGATTTGTGATTCATTATAAATTTATATTTTAGTTATGCCAAATCTTTTTGAGAAATATTTATTTTACACATAAGAGATTTAAAACTAAAATGTCAATAAAATTTTGTAAGATTATTATCATTTATTCAAATTGTAAAGAGTTTTGATGAATCAATTCCTCTAGAATTTCCTTCGTAGTAATGAAAAGCGGCCTCACCAAATTTGACAACTGCATGTAAGGTTGAAATTCTGATAATTCCTTCTAGTTGAACTTATTGCATTTTATTTTGAAAGTGATCGTATTATGCATATTATTATATTAATTATTATAGTAATTGATTAGCGGCTGATTAGCTTAGATGGACAACCTACTGTTGCATAGGAGACCTCGTCATTTATTAAGTGAATTATTAGTCATAAAGCTAGCTACCTATGTCTTAGCTTCAGTATTCTCTAAAGCAACCACTTATTTATTCTTCATTTAATTATAGAATATAGAAGGTAAGGCCCCAATTTGACAAAATCGTTTTACGATCCCCAATATTTGGTTGATTGCAGCGAAAATATGATATTCTCCAGTTGTAAAACAATTGATACTCTTCGCACAACCTAAGCTTATACACTTATTAATTTGATGAGCTTAATTAATTATTAGTCAAACTGGGAAATGATTAAGCGTAAGCTAATTCACAATTATTAGAAGGATATATTAAATTAAAGTAACGTGAGGCCAGCTGTGCATGACGAGAATACCGAAACAGCAAAAGCATTAATGGGACATAGCAATTAGACATATAGAGATCAACAATCTGATTGAGGTCAAGATTAAAAATGGATCTAGATTCAGGTAGAATCATATTCGTTTGCCACTAATTAGTTTTAGCTAATCTTTATATTGAAAAAAGTATTTGACTTTTTGACCAATCTATTAAAGTGCTTAGTCCCCGTTAACAACCAGATCCATCGTACACCCCTAATTACAATTACCACAATTTAGAAAGGTTTTTAAATTTGACTCCAGAAAAGTTCAAACTTCATTAATGAAAAACCGATCAAGTGCACTGGGAAAAGGGAAGTTTTTTGAATCATTAAAAATTGGAACTGAACCTATTATATCTTTTTATTTCCAAAATAATTATACTGGAATATTTTCAAATAATTACACCATGCCTCAGATATGTAAGAATTAATGTGTAATTTAGTGGTGTCGATGAGAGTTTTCCGACTATTGTACCACACATGTGATTTTGGTTTGCACTATTCCATTTCTTCTTTTCTTTTCCTGATTTTCTATGTGATGAAAATCTTTTTTATATATTTAATATATTAGAAACATTGAAAATCACGATTCATCCAACTCAAAGAGGAAAAAAAGTAAACAATATTGGTTTAGTTGTTTATATTCTGCTCCGTGCTTGTGTGGCTATTGAGAATCATATCAAACCATGAATACATGATGTGTCTTGTTATATTTAGATATACCTATCATGGTTTATTTATATGCATTTTTAATTTTTTACCACATGACATCACTTGACAATAGTAAATTAATTTGGTTTAATAAATATCGAGTGTGGATAATTTGTTTTCCATTATCGTATAAATTAACTTATTGGTCAAATTTGATTACCCTAGTTTTGTGTAAAAATATGTGAGCTTTGTGTATTGCTAGGAGTGCAGCTTAGGGTTAGGGGGGCTAGGGCAGCCATACACGTAATTCATTATTCTTTTGAAATGCAACTTGAAATTGATTACTTGAGTTGATGGTTCAATCCAAAAAACAAAACAAAAAAACAAAAAGTTGAGTTCACTGTATAATGGACATATTGGTTCTTTCTAGAGTCCTTAACATAATGAAACATTAGAAAAGACAAGAATGTGGAGAATAGCTCGATCTGTTGCCAAGAGTTATGGTCTTGATAATGTGCGTTGGAATTTTCCAGATTAAGATCTAGGGGGGGGTCAATATGTGATGTTTTACCGCTGCTTGTTTACGTGAAAAGTTATCCTTACATTTTAAAATGACTAAAATTGTTTAATGTTAAGTTTGATCACTTGAGAGAAAAATAAAAGTAACTCAAAACTCAAATTTTGAACCTTTAAATTTAGGTGTGGCCTGTGTGAGACAGGATTCCAGTGCCCTGACATCGCCAATTAAGTACTTCTCCCACTGTTTTTATTTCTCGAAATAGAAGTTTTAGGGAACTTTCCCCAAAGCACTTGGAGATCCGCCGGAG
This sequence comes from Nicotiana sylvestris, assembly GCF_000393655.2. Classification (NCBI taxonomy): domain Eukaryota; kingdom Viridiplantae; phylum Streptophyta; class Magnoliopsida; order Solanales; family Solanaceae; genus Nicotiana; species Nicotiana sylvestris. The sequence goes on along the minus strand of NC_091059.1, from coordinate 72,154,270 downwards.
ACCAAATCATTCACACTATTCGGTCGTGCATATCCACATAATTAATGTCCTTTCTATTTCTATGGCCTATGGGGTTTCTACTCCTTTAATATATTCCTCTTGTTTTGTGCTAGCCCTACCTCATTGTTTATAGATTTGGGACGGGGAGTAAAAGGTATTAGTAGAGGTAAAGTGGTACTTGTATGGGTCAAAATCTCACCACCACGATTAGGTTGTCCTAACACCTCGCCCCAGCGATTGTGACAAAAGTCAATAAAGTCCGCTCCATTTCTCCTGTGAGACATCCGACGAACCGAAAAGAGTAACGCCAAAGAGTCATGACCAGGATGCACTACTGACCAGAAAGCGTCGAGTTACACAAAGAGTAAAGGGACTTCGACTATATATAGCCAAAGAAGGCTTTCAGTCAAGGGGGATTTTCTCCATTCTCTCAAAAAGAGAAGGACAAAAAATTCATTTCTGGTATTGGAAAACCAAAAGGAAACATTTGTAAGACAATGTTGAATCGCAATAAGATCATTATATTTCCTTCGTCCCACATGCAATCATGGCTATTAAATTTTTCGGTCTGGAATTAATTAAGTTTGACTATGATTTACCCCTTCTTTTTTGATTGATTTGTTCAAAAAGTTTTAATATCTTTTTGAGTCAAACAATTTGGCGCCGTCTGTGAGGATTTCTTAGTGAAAACTCCTAGTTTTTCCTAGACCAAGGCTGAGAAACACAATCATTCACCGAAAGAAGCACGAAGGGAGAATCTAACCTAAGCGAGACATGGGAACAACCAGGGGCGTATTTACATGGTGACAAGCGGTGTCACAGGACACCGCTTCATCGAAATTTTTTACTATTTATATATATAAAAATAATAAGTAAAACAGAAATACAAGATAAAACTATTTAAAGTGACACCACTTGCAACAAAACATATTAGTAGTCTAGTGGTTGTCAGCTTCAAGTATTATGTGAGAGGTCTTGGGTTCGAACTCCCTTGGTTTTGCAAAATATTTTTTGACTGTTACGGCCCTTTTACTAGAAATAGTGACACCACTTATGAAAAATCCTGCGTACGCCACTGGGAACAACGCGCTAAGAGAAGGAGAGCCGAGTGGGTTTACCGAACCTGAAGTTCCTCGCCCCATCAGCTGCAAGTCTTCTAAGTTAGGCAAACGATGTTTCAAAACCAGCTCTCCCCCACCGAACCACCAAACAGAAGCGAAGAAAATCTCACCCTCACCTCCCACACTTTGTCAAGGCAAGCACATAAGATCCGCGTGAACGAACGAACACAAGGACATCTAGGTTGAAGAATAAAAAGCACTTCAATACAGCCGAAACCCTCCATGCCGGCAGCATCTCCGAGCTGAATGATAGGAGTCAGACAAGAAAATTATACTACGCGTGTAGCGTGAGCCTATACGAAATACTGACGCCTCTTGTCCACCAACGTTGCACCATCCGATGCAAGTAATACCAAACAGACTAGGACTCCTACGGAAGGTGCCCAACCCTCCAGAAACTGGGACTGGCGCCAGGCTGTTATTTCGATAAGTTCGAAATAACACCCTTTAAGGCCAAGAGCCTTCGCCATCAGAAAAGAATGGTTCGATCTTAGTCGAACGATGACGGGCTACTGTTTCGATAAGTTCGTCAGTAAAGAATGGTTCGACCTCGATCGAATGACAACGGGCTGTTATATTGATAAGTTCGAAATGAAGCCCTTTAAGGCCAAGGGCCTTCGACATCAAAAAAGAAAGGTTTGACCCCGAACGAACGATGACAGGCTTTTATTTTTATAAGTTCGAAATAACACCCTTTAAGGCCAAGGGCCTTCGCCATCAAAAAAGAAAGGTTCGAACCCGATCGAACGACGATGGCCTGTTATTTTGATAAGTTCGAAATAACACTTTTAAGGCCAAGGGCCTTCGCCATCAAAAAAGAAAGGTTCGACCCCGATCGAACGATGACGGGATGTTATTTCGATAAGTTCGAAATAACACCCTTCAAGGCCAAGCCATCAAAAAAGAATGGTTCGAGCTCGATCGAACAACGACGAGCTAATATTTTGATAAGTTCGAAATAACACCCTTTAAGGCCAAGGGCCTTCGCCATTAGAAAAGAATGGATCGACCCCGATTGAACGACGACGAGCTGTTATTTCGATAAGTTCTAAATAACACCCTATAAGGCCAAGGGCCTTCGCCATCAAAAAAGAAAGGTTCGACATCGATCGAACGACGACGGGCTGTTAATTTGATAAGTTCAAAATAACACACTTTAAGGCCAAGAGCCTTCTCCATCAGAAAAGAATGGTTCAACCTCGGTCGAACGACGATGGGCTATTATTTCGATAAGTTTGAAATGATGCCCTTTAAGTCCAAGGGCATTCTCCATCAAAAAAGAAAGGTTCGACCCTAATCGAACGATGACGGGCTGTTATTTCGATAAGTTCGGAATAACACCCTTCAAGGCCAAGGGCCATCGCCATCAGAAAAGAATGGTTTGACCCGATCGAACGACGATGAGCTGTTATTTCAATAAGTTCGAAATAACACCCTTTAAGGCCAAGGGCCTTCGCCATCAAAAAAGAAGGTTTGACCCAGATCGAACGACGATGGGCTGTTATTTTGATAAGTTCGAAATAACACCCTTTAAGGCCAAGGGCCTTCGCCATCTAAAAAGAAAGGTTCGACTCCGATCGAATGACGACGAGCTATTATTTTGATAAGTTAGAAATAACACCCTATAAGGACAAGGGCCTTGCCATCAAAATAGAAAGGTACGACCCTGATCGAACGACGACGGACTATTATTTTGATAAGTTCGAAATAACACCCTTTAAGGCCAAGGGCTTTCACCATCAAAAACAAAGGCTCGACCCCGATCGAACGACGATGGGCTGTTATTTTGATAAGTTCAAAATAACACCCTTCAAGGCCAAGGGCCTTCCCCATCAGAAAAGAATGGTTCGACCTCGATCGAACGTCAACGAGCTATTATTTTGATAAGTTCGAAATAACAGCATTTAAGGCCAAGGGCCATCGCCATCAGAAAAGAATGGTTCGACCTCGATCGAATGACGACGAGCTGTTATTTTGATAAGTTTGAAATAATACCCTTTAAGGCCAAGGGCCTTATCCATCAAAAAAGATAGGTTCGACCTCGATCGAACGACGATGGGCTTTTAATTTGGTAAGTTCGAAATAACACCCTTTAAGGCCAAGGGCATTCGCCATAAGAAAAGAATGGTTCATCCTCGGTCGAACAACGATGGGCTATTATTTTGATAAGTTCGACATGACGCCCTTTAAGTCCAAGGGCCTTCGCCATCAAAAAAGTAAGGTTCGTCCTCGATCAAACGACGTCGGGTTGTTATTTCGATAAGTTCAGAATAACACCCTTCAAGGCCAAGGGCCTTCGCCATCAGAAAAGAATGGTTCGACCTCGATCGAACGACGATGAGTTATTATTTCGATAAGTTCGAAATAACACCCTTTAAGGCCAATGGCCTTTGCCATCAAAAATGAAAGGTTCGACCCTGATCGAACGACGATGGGCTGTTATTTTGATAAGTTCGAAATAACACCTTTGAAGGACAAGGGCCTTCGCCATCAAAAAAGAAAGGTTCGACCCCGATCGAACGACGATGGGCTGTTATTTTGATAAGTTCAAAATAACACCCTTTAAGGCCAAGGGCATTCGTCATGAAAAAAGAAAGGTTCGACCCCGATCGAACGACGATGAGTTGTTATTTAGATAAGTTCGAAATAACACCCTTCTAGGCAAAGGGCCTTCGCCATCAGAAAAGAATGGTTCGACCTCGATCGAACGACGATGAGCTGTTATTTTGATAAATTCGAAATAACACCCTTTAAGGCAAAGGGCCTTCGCCATCAGAAAATAATGGTTCGACCCCGATCGAACGACTACGAGCTATTATTTCGATAAGTTCAAAATAACACCCTTTAAGGCCAAGGGCCTTCGCCATCAAAAATAAAAGGTTCGACCCTGATCGAACGATGATGGGCTGTTATTTTGATAAGTTCGGAATAACACCCTTTAAGGCCAAGGGCCTTCGCCATAAAAAAGAAAGGTTCGACCCCGATCGAATGATGATGGGCTGTTATTTTGATAAGTTCGAAATAACACCCTTTAAGGCTAAGGGCATTCGCCATCAAAAAAGAAAAGTTTAACCCCGATCGAACGACGACGAGCTATTATTTCGATAAGTTCGAAATAACACCCTTCTAGGCCAAGGGCCTTCGCCATCAGTAAAGAATGGTTCGACCTCGATCGAACAACGACGAGCTGTTATTTTGATAAGTTCGAAATAACACCCTTTAAGGCAAAGGGCCTTCGCCATCAGAAAATAATAGTTCGACCCCGATCGAACGACGACAAGCTGTTATTTCGTTAAGATCGAAATAACACCCTTTAAGGCCAAGGGCCTTCGGCATCAGAAAAGAATGGTTCGACCCCGATCGAACAACGACGAGCTGTTATTTCTATAAGTTCGAAGTAACACCCTTTAAGGCCAAGGGCCTTCGCCATCAAAAAAGAAAGGTTCGACCTCGATCGAACGACGACGGTCTATTAATTGGATAAGTTCGAAATAACACCCTTCAAGGCCAAGGGCCTTCGCCATCAAAAAAGAATGGCTCGACCTCGATCGAATGACGAAGAGCTCTTATTTTGATAAGTTCAAAATAACACCCTTTAAGGCCAAGGGCCTTCGTCATCATAAATGAATGGTTCAACCCCGATCGAACGACGACGAGCTGTTATTTCGATAAGTTCGAAATAACACCCTTTAAGGCCAAGGACCTTCGCTATCAGAAAAGAACGGTTCGACCCAAATCGAATGGTGACGAGTTGTTATTTCGATAAGTTCAAAATAACACCCTTTAAGGCCAAGGGCCTTCGCCATTAAAAAATAAAGGCTCGATTCCGATCGAACGACGACGGGCTGTTATTTCGATAAGTTCGAAACAACACCCTTCAAGGACAAGGGCCTTCGCCATCAGAAAAGAATGGTTTGACCTCGATCGAACGATGACGGGCTATTATTTTGATAAGTTCGAAATAACACCATTTAAGGCCAAGGGCCTTCGCCATCAGAAAAGAATGGTTTAACCCCGATCGAACGATGACGAGCTGTTATTTCGATAAGTTCAAAATAACACCCTTTAAGTCCAAGGGCCTTAGCCATCAAAAAAGAAAGGTTCGACCTCGATCGTATGACAACGAGCTGTTAATTTGATAAGTTCAAAATTACACCCTTTAAGGCCAATGGCCTTCACCATCAAAAAAGAAAGGTTTGACCCCGATCGAATGACGATGGGCTGTTATTTCGATAAGTTCGAAATAACACCCTTCAAGGCCAAGGGCCTTCGCCATCAGAAAAGAATGGTTCGACCCCGATCGAACGACGATGAGCTTTTATTTTGATAAGTTTGAAATAACACCCTTTTACGCCAAGGGCCTTTGCCATCAAAAGAGAAAGGTTCGACCCCGATCAAACGACGACAGACTATTAATTTGATAAGTTCGAAATAACACCCATTAAGGCCAAGGGACTTCGCCATCAAAAAAGAAAGGTTCGACCCCGATCGAACGAAGACGAGCTATTATTTCGATAAATTCGAAATAACACCCTTTAAGGCCAAGGGCCTTCGCCATCAAAAAAGAAAGGTTCGACCCCGAACGAACAACGACGAGCTATTATTTTGATAAGTTCGAAGTAACACCCTTCAAGGCCAAGGGCCTTTGCCCTCAAGAAAGAAAGGTTTGACCTCGACTGAACGACGACGGGTTGCTATTTCGATAAGTTCAAAATAACACCCTTCAAGGCCAAAGGCCTTCGACATCAGAAAAGAATGGTTCGACCTTGATCAAACGACGACGGGCTGCTATTTCGATAAATTCGAAATAACACCCTTCAAAATCGGGGCTCGTCAGATGAGCCTCTATTTTACACCAAAGCCATGAACAGTTGGAATAAAAAGTGAAGTATAAGGCAAATAGAGAATAAGGGAACTTTTATTTATGCAAAGCCACAGCGCGGGCTACCGCCACCTACATATGGCCCAGGCCAACCCATAAAAGAACGAAAAAAGGAAGACGAAACGAACAAACGACAGTCAACAAACAAAATAAAAACACCATTATCATCATCTGCACCCCCATTGGCTTCGGGAGTCACCGCGTCGTATCCACAGCTGATGCGAGCCTCACGAGCTTTCACTCGCGCTTCTTCATAAGCAGCCTCAACAATGGTGCCGGCTTCCCACAAACTCTAATATATGTCCTGCTGGGCTTCAGCATAAATCCAGAACTCATGCATTTGGCAAGGAACGACAGTGGAAGACGACGCAACCTGTGCTTGTAATCGCTCATTTTCCGCCTCCAAGGCCGCGACCCGATCTTCCAGAATCGATGCTTCCTGATCAATTGTGCTAATTCGCTCCTCGAGCCTCGCCTCTATAAGGGTAGCTGACTCTCTATCTGACTCCTATTCAGATTGGAGTACACGGATGGTGTCCTTCAGCGCCGCCGCCCTCGACAAAGCCTCAGACCAGGCTCTCTCGATGCTCTCCAAGCCAACGATTTTGCTCTCCATTGCGGTCAGTTTCCTCGTCCATTCCAGGCTCATCGCCTCAACTTTAACCAAGTTCTGGTCCATCTCCGACTGCATCGACCTCAACCTACCCTGTAAATGCTCACATTCCTCCGCGACCCCCTATCCAACTCGTGCTCCTCGTCCTTAATACGAAGTTGCTCTTCGAGATCGCTCTTGCTGCAGATAGTCTGCATCAATTCCTGGTCCTTTTTCTCCAACTCCTCACCGAGAACCTGATTACGGGGATCTGTCCTCAGCCGCTCGTGCATCTCGTGATATCTGTCATGGTAGCGACGGTATTTCTCCAACATCTTTAAGAAAACCCTTGCCCGGATGTTGGCCCTGCGAATGCTTTCCACTTCAACCATGCATGTCTAGAAATCATGAACCCGAGGTTAAACTAGTGCTTTCAAAAAGAGGGAAAACATAAAGCGAAAGCAAAATGCGATGTACCCTTAGGCCTATGACAGCTACCTCGTCCCTCAGATCAACATCAGGGACATCCCGGAGGGACTCATTCTCAGGTTCTGAGCATAACAGGCTGAATTGCGGCACCATATCCTCCCATTCCGCCAAGAGGTTAACGTTTGAAGGGATCTGAAGAACACGGGCCGAGCCCCCGACATTAACCACTGAATGAGTAAGGCCCTCCTCGAACATCCTAACATCATCGGGGTCTAGGTCTGACTCACATTCATACTCATCAACCACCATGCCTTTTCCCCTTTCCGCTGCCGAAGGAGGAGCACGACCCGCTGAAGAAGATGAGGGCACGTATGAAGTCACAACAGCGGCGCCATAGGCCTGGTTCTCTACCACAACAAGATGATGATTGTCGGTAACAACAGGGGCTGCCGATTTAGCCAAGACAGCGGCTGGAGTTTCTGATTGCTAATCTTGGGCACCGACAACTTCAACAGTCTACTCCGTCCCTATGGGGGGAACTGCATTAACGCCCTCTCCGGAGCCCAACAGGGGAGAATTGTCCAGGTGAATCACTGTTTGGGGCGCTATCTCAAACTCTGCTCTCCGCCTTTTCGACGGCCCCTCCTCCTCTCCAGTAGACGGTAACTCGTTTGTAAAATGAGCAACACTGGTCGGAGCCTCATCTTGAGAAGCGGCCCTTGTTAGAGTAACCAAGGCCGCGGATTCGACGGAAGCAGCCTTCGATGAATGACGAGCAATGGATACCGCAATAGGGCGAGCAGACATGGTCGGCTGGCAGAAAGCTAGCTGAGGCGCCCTTACTCTCCGCACCCTCCATGGCAACGACAAACATTGATTGAGAGACAAAATGAAAAAGTATATAAAAGGGGGAAGAGGACGATATATAAAGGCGTTGTCTCACCTTTGAGGGGCATGCGTCCGGACTTCTCGTGAAAGGCCGACCATGTGTGAATTCCTACTGTATTGGGAAGAATGGCCTCCACCCAGTCGCGGATCCCTTCGACAGGCGGCAGGGGTAATCTCTCAGCTACAAAGATGAATAATTTTATTACTCAAGTAAAACAATAAAGCATTTCACTAGATAAGGGTGCACACTTACGTGCGAAGTTCCATCTCTCGAGGAATCCCGTTGGGTTTGCCACAATATGTTCGGTCCTCACATAAAAGTAGTTCTCATAGAAATGGCGGTTGGTCCTGCCATCCATCTTCACCACCAGACTCCTCGACCCCCGAGGACGCATGTGGATCATCGATTCGCGGATCAGTTGATGAGCAAAGATACTGAGTATATGGTTCAAGGTGACCTCACGACTGGCAAGTTCTGCATACTTGAGCAGCATAAGAAACAACTTGTACAGATAAGGCGAAAGTTGGGCGGGGCACACTTCTTAAAAACGGTAGAAATCCACCACCAATATTGGAAGAGGAAGTGTGTACCGTACAATGAAGGGGTAAGCGTAGAACACGCAGTACCCAGGATGATCAAAGTGAACTTTGTTGTCCCCCTCTACCGGCCGTATGTCAACATAATCAGGGATGCCCCACCTTTCCCTCAAATCTACAATTCCTCTTTCTCTCAGAATGGAAGCGACGAGTTTTGGCTCCGCTCCACTGCCAAAACTAAAGTCAGTCGCCTCCCTCCCGAGGCTAGGCAAGATCTTAGCCACCGAGGGAACCTCTTCATCCTCCGCCGCATCCGCCCCTCCGGTAACCTGAACAGAGCTCTCTGGTACCAAATTAGTAGCGGGAAGATTGTCGCGAGAAGAATCGCCAGCCATTTTTTTAGCAGACTACACCGAAAGAAGTGATAAGAAGAAAAGATGAAAGATTTTAGTGAGCGAGGAGGTGAGCAGAAATTCGAGATATCAGAAAAAAGCTATATCAGAAGAACTTTCTCAAACAAAAGATGAAGTGAATCAATCAAATGACAAGTTCCCCATATTTATAAGAGACATAAATTCTCCGAGCACGAAACCCAAGAGTCGCCATTCGAATCTGATGAGGCACGAAACATTTCAGTTTCCCAGAAACATATGTCATAATGGTGTTAATAACGAACTAGCACTTTAGTGCCAATCGACGTTTTGGTTCCAAAAATCGCTGCAACGGTCCGCGAGGACTGAGAGAACCCCACCATTTCGTTAAAAATCCCCAGAACGCGATCAAGGAACGAAAAGTCATAGGTCAGATTTCTCCCGACCCTGACCGACAGAGGGACTAACTGTGTGGGTCAAAATCTAACCACCACGATCAGGTTTCCCTAACACCCCGCCCCAACGACTGTGGCAAAAGTCAATAGAGCCCGCTCCATTTCTCCTCTGAGACATCCAACGAACCGAAAAGAGTAACGCCAAAGAGTCATGACCAGGATGCACCATTGACCAGAAAGCGTCGAGTTACACAAAGAGTAAAGGGGCTTCAACTATATATAGCGAAGGAAAGCTTTCAGTCAAGGGGGGATTTTCTCCATTCTCTCAAAAAGAGAAAGACAAAAAATTCATTTATGGTATTGGAAAACCAAAAGGAAACATTTGTAATCCTCCTTCCTCATATGAGGAAGACAATGTTGAATCGTAATAAGATCGTTATATATCCTTCGTCTCACATGCAATCATGACTATTAAATTTTTCAGTTTGGAATTAATTAAGTTTGACTATGATTTACCCTTTCTTCTTTGATTAATTTGTTCAAAAAGTTTTAATATCTTTTTGAGTCAAACAGTACTCTTGGTTTTAGACAGAATTTAACATTATAAATTTAATTTTAATATTTATAAAAAAATTTAATACATATATACATATCTTACTTCGTCTTAAAAATACCGATATCATAAGAACATTTTGTGTCAAAGCTGCATCTATCATTGATGACAGTTGGAGAGTTTCTACGATATGTAATACCCGAGTCCGAAACCAAAATGGCAAGTTTTTGGACTCAAAACACGTTTCTAAAGTTTTAAAAAAAAGTTACTTTTCTACCTAAAATGCAGTATTATACTGTGCTTTACTTTAACGGAATTTTAGCCATTAAAATAAAGCACAGTATAATACTGTATTTTACCTAAAGCGCAGTATTATAATGCGTTTTACCTATTAAAATATAAGCGGTCCCCTTCTTCTCCACGACAGAAACCAGAAAGCTTCCATTAAAAACACCACAGCCCCCCCCCCCCCCTTCAAAAAAAATTCGAGTGGACCCTACCTGTCACGCAAAAAGTGAAGATTGTAGGTCACGCATACAACCCAAGCCTTCGATTGTTGTGGTTTCCTCGTTTCGGGCTCAAAATTTTAATTTTCCGACTTTTCTAAAAACATAAATCGAGGTATTCCGATTTAGTGTATGTCGAAACTCATATAATAATGCATATTAGTTGTCTTGAATGTGTTTTCACGTTGTTTTGTGTTTTGTTTGCAATTAAATTTGTATGTTATTTTTATCCGGATTAAATTATTAGTGTTTAATAAAATAGTTAAAAGTTGAGAAATAATTTTTCTTGTTAATAAAAATGTTTATAAATTTCTTTTACTATTTTATATGTAATTTCGTGAATGTTATGCCATTAAAATATGTTTGTTGTTTTTATTTAGTCTAGATTATTTATTTGCTTAAAGAATAGTGCCCTTTTAGCGTAGTAAAATATAGAGCCTTATAGCGTAGTAAAATATATAGCCTTTTAGCGTAGTAAAATATAGAGTCTTTTTAGCGTAGTAAAATATAGAGCCTTTTAGCGTAAAATCTCTGTAGTTTAAGTATCTACTAACTACAAACTCTATCCAATTACACTTTACAAAAATTAATTATTTAATTTATAAAACAAACACACAGAACTAACAAATTAATATATCCTGTCAAATTAAATATCGAGCATGGAAATCATAGATATATACCCTGTCCAATTAAAAATTAATTATTTAATTTATAAAACTAACAAAATTGTAAAAATATTGAAATTGACACACATAAGAATTCAGGATAGCTTGGTACTACTAGGCCTCAAATATCGAGCCTGGAACCCATAGACATTTACTATGTCCAATTAAATAATTAAATATTAATTATTATTTCTGAAACAAAATTCTAAAAATGTTGAAATTGACACACATAAGAATTCAGGATAGCTTGGTACGACTGAGCCTCAAATATCGAGCCTGGAACCATAGATATATACTCTGTCCAATTAAATAATTAAATATTAATTATTATAACACAAACAAAATTCTAAAAATATTGAAATTGACACACATAAGAATTCAGGATAGTTTGGTGCTACTGGGCCTCAAATATCGAGCCTGGAACCCATATATATATATACTCTATCCAATTAAATAATTAAATATTTAATTTATAAAACTAACAAAATTCTAAAAATATTGAAATTGACATACATAAGAATTCAGAATAGCTTGGTGCTACTGGACCTCAAATATCGAGCCTGGAACCCATAGATATTTACTATGTCCAATTAAATAATTAAATATTTAATTTATAAAACTAAAACAAAATTTTAAGAATATTGAAATTGACACACATAAGAATTCAAGATAGCTTGGTGCTACTGGGCCTCAAATATCGAGTCTGGAACCCATAGATATATACTCTGTCCAATTAAATAATTAAATATTTAATTTATAAAACTAAACACACAATTAATATTGTTTAATTTACAGTAGACGACATGGACGTGTCGCATGTGCATCCTGGACCTTTCTCGGATGAGATTTAAGTGTTACAGGGCGATCATAGGTCTGCCTACGTATGGGAGGGAGAGCTAGTGGAGTAAACTCTCTGCGCCAGGAGAGTGGACAACGTGTGGGACTTTATCAGGGAGAGAGGTTTTTATTCCCGCGTAGTCCAGTGCCTACGTGATACGGGCTTCTATAGGATTTTTGAGATTGGGCAGCTGCATCTCGACTGGTCTCTGATCACGACGTTGATAGAGCGGTAGCGACCGGAGACGCACACTTTCCACCTGCCCATTGGCGAGGCCACCCTCACACTTCAGGATGTTCAGGTTTTATATGGGCTATCTGCTGATGGACTGACCGTTGCACTGCCTCAGTATATGAAATCTGTGAAGCATGCCCAGTATTTGGACTTGCTGCAGCAGTTCACTGGTTTTAGGCCACAGGGTGGCTGCAACTTCAGGGGGCAATCGCATTTGTGTGACAGCTATTAGACATCATTTGGAGGTATTGCACCCCGACATCACCAGCGAGACAGAGGATCTACATATTCACCAGTATACGAGGTTGGCGTTGCTCCTTCTTTTTGGGGGTGTCTTGTTCCCGAACACTTCGGGAAATCTAGTGAGTATGCAATTTCTACATCATCTTCAGCAGCTAGATGAGTTACCCCAGTACAGCTGGGGTGCTGCTGTTCTCGCTTACCTGTACAAGAGTATGTGCCGGGCTAACATGGGCACCCAGAGCGACGTATTTGGTTTTCTGCCACTTCTACAGGTGACAACATATTCGAATACTCTGTTCATTACTTCCAATTCTATATAGTCAAAATGACTCTTAAATTTTACGTCGACCTTGTATGTTAGGTTTGGGCCTGGGAGCGGTTCCTGCCGTTGCAGCCACCTCTACCACCATTATCTCTGGATGCAGCACCCTCCGTTTCTCCCTCTATCTAGGAGGTGGGTTCTCCGCCGTGGAAACTACCGACCATTGATGCTCATCATAATCTCCCCCTTGTCTGGGATGTTTTGGATTTGCTGAAGGCCGCACAGGTAAATATGTACCTAAACTTACTTGTTATAAATTCACTTGTGTTGCGCATACTCACTTTTATGTTATTATTTGATAATTCATCTGGACGTCATACAACCACGACTTGATAGCTGACCTGCCCGATTATTGCTGAGTCGGCCGACTGATTTGGAGCACTTCCGTCCCGTTGATGTGCCTCGATGTTGTGGAGCATCATGCTACAAAGCGGGTACTTATCCAGTTTGACAGTCCGTAGACTATATTGAGGAAGCCTACATGGGAGGCTACACATTATCAGCGGGATGATCGTTCGAGGGCGGACGACGCATTTGTAGCATGGCTAGAGGCGCATGTCCATACTTGGGAGCAGCGAGAGGACCTGATTTCGCCACCACCTTCATAGATCCAGGCGGCGACTATTGGGATTTATACGTCCTAGTACCGCCATCACACCCGATTGATGATCGGGAACCCCGTTCATCAAGCTGGCGGTCGGTACAGACCATACGCCGGGAGGCAAGAGGCACTGGCATGTTTTTTTGGAACCCATACTTATAACTGTGATATAGCATTATGTAATTAATATTTTAAATGTTATACAGGCTATTGGTCATCATTTATTCTACCGGTTGGGACTGCAGATGCAGCAGCATGCCGACAATCCTGCAGTCGTAGAGTATGGCCGGCAGGTGGTAGATCTGGCTCTCCAGACACTACAACGAGTCAGAGAGGACGATAGGTTAGATCATGTTGCTGAGTATGTGGGGCCAAAGAAGCACCATCGGGGTAGGCCTGTCGCATGAGGCAGGGCTGTCCCACGAGGTAGGGGTGCCCACAGGGTCATGGGGGACAGCGAGGAGGTGGTCCCCAGCAAGGGGGCGTTGAGGCACCTATTGGCCACTTGTTGAGGCACCTGATGAGGATCTTGGAGATGATCAACCGGGTTACATCCCTCAGCTAGATGAGCCTTCCAGCAGCATGCTGTCGTACAACCTTCAGTTGGAGCTGCCATCATCGCAGGTCACCCCGTCAGATCCAATGTTGATCACGGGTACATTTGATAGAGATTTAGAGCAGTTCTTTTCAGGCCCATCTACCGCAGCTGAGGATCGGCCGACCCGAGATGTGGATGGTGGGCGCAGGTTGACTTTTGGCTCATCCCTGGCGGTTGATGCGGATCTATCATAGACGCAGGTATTTTTGTATTACTGTTAAATTTTAATTTATTTTTTTTCCTTAAGATTTGCCATAAATTAATTTTTAATTTTCTTATTAAAACTTTGTCCCAACCCATCACGGAGCCCACTTTATGCGATGATGAGGACACCACAGATGCTTATATTCAGGTGCCCGACGAGAACATGGTAAGAAAATATTTTTGACTTAACACGTACATTACTAATATACATTTTCATATACTAAGCTTAGTAATTGTTTTGTAGGTTACTAACGGACCGACGGCCCCTTCTACCGATCCTGCCAGCTCTACTAACGATCATGCTGATGTGCATCCTCACATAAAGAGGCAACGTGATGAGGATGATCCTGATAGTGTACCCGGGCGATAAGGGATGCGCCTCAGGCTAGCGGCTGCATTAAAGCACACAGGCTGTGGGACTAATTGATTTTTTTTGTTTGTATTTTATGTAAATAATACATTATGTAAATAATGGCAAGATTTTTACTTTAACAAAAATTTTATTTTAACACAATTTGAACAACAATTTTATTTTAACACTATAACACAAATACAAATATATCAAACCTAACATAACATAAATTCAGTACAACTAATAAAAACACATGACACAGGAAACATAAAGATACACTACTACGCTCAACACGTACATGTCATTGTTTAGTCGCGACCGCCTAGTATTCTCTTCTCCAACCACTTAAATTTGTCTTCGAGCTTATTTTTTCTTCTTATACCTCCTTGAGTTTCTCCTTCAACTCCACAACTTCTCATTTGGATTGTCGCTCTCTTTCCGACTGCTTCAAACACAAACTATGAAGAGAATGCAACTTGTCTTTGTAGTATTTCTGTTGACAGGGTTCATCAATCCATGCCTCAAAATTGCAAACAGGTTCGTCGGGAACACTATAAAACTTGTTCATACACGCCCAGTAACGGCGTCCAGCTTCTTCCCAACAATCGTGCATCATGAATTTTTTGCCGCACTCGCACCTTGGGACATAAAGGGGTTGAGACATTTGTTAAAGCGTAAAGAAAAACCTTGCTTTTATGGAAATATTTGCTATTTGTTATTATTAAGCGCAGAAAATAACTACAAGCGCACGTTATTTATAGGCAAGATTTCACACAAAATGTAGTATTGTACCACGCTATACATATTAAATTTTTCTGAAACGAAATAGCTTTTGCGCAATCGGTTCAACTTTTTTTTTTTGCGAGAAGACAACACACAAAATGTAGTATTGTACCACGCTATACATATTCAATTCTTCTGAAACGAAATAGTTTTTGTCCAGTTGGTTCAGCTTTTTTTTTTTTGCAATAAGACAACACACAAAACGTAGTATTGTGCCGCGCTATACATATTCAATTCTTCTGAAATGAAACAGCTTTTGCACAGTCAGTTCAGATTTTTTTTGCGACAAGACAACACACAAAATGTAGTATTGTACCGCGCTATACATATTCAATTTTTACTGAAACGAAACAACTTTTGCGCAGTTGGTTCAGCTTTTCAGACCGACAAGACATCACATATGTGTCTATGTATGCAGCAACACTGTATTGCCTATCAACATAGTTGGTTGGCCCTAAACCAACTTGTTGAAAGCACTTCAAGGCATATGCGCACGACATGTGGTAGATGGTCCATTTCCCACATGAACACAACCTGTTGGCTTCATTTACCGTCTGTAGATTATTCCCCCGGTGTTCGCGGATAGCGGTGCGAAATTCAAAAATACCCCGGTCGTGATCGTACTGTAAAAATGAATGTCAATGTGCTCGCCTCTTGTACTTCTCAAATCTTTCCATCGGTATTGGCATAAATTGAACACCCATGTCCATCAATTCCACTGCAACTCTATGACTTTCAAGAAACCTCTATGCAATATGTTTGAATGTCATTCGGACCATGGCAGTGACAGGCAATCCACGTGCAGACTTTAATAAGCTGTTGATGACTCCGACACATTTATAGCCAGGGCTCCCCATCGTCTGCAACCATCACCATGCAATGTCCACATGTGAAGCTCATGTTCCATCAGCCAAGTATAGGCGCGTGGATCTAACTGCCGGATCGCTTCCATACGCCTCGTGAATTTGCACTGTTGGTGCTCAGTTGCAGCCATCCACATTAAATCATGCAAGGCCTTGTCGTGATATTTCTTCTCGAAATTGGCCTTCAGGTGCCTCACATAGTAACGGTGGTATGCATAGTGTTCCTACCATTTAGGCAAATACCATACAGAACTTAAAATACCACTATGTCGATTAGATATTAGACAAATACCTGAACGTTGTTTGATAACGTGCTGCTTCAAGTGGTTCAAAAAAAGCGTCCACATCTCTTCGCTTTCATTGGCACAAATGGCAAAAGCTAGTGGAAATATTTGTCCGTTGGCATCTACTGCAACTGCGATCAAAAGCTTAATATCATACTTTCCATAGACATGAGTACCGTCTATGGAAATTAATGAACGTTAATGCACAAAACCATCAATTGCTGGTTTAAATGACCAGAACACATAGTTGAAAATATATTCGGGTCTGTCCGGACTCCTCTCACGCCTCCATTCAACAACAGTCCCGGAGTTAAAGTGTTGTAGTGTGGCCTTGTGTCTGGGTAGAGATGAAAATGACTTATCCCAGTCACCATAAATAATTTCAAAAGCACGTTTGCGCCCGAGATATGCCTTTATTTTGGTTATAGTACACCCATACTCCTAGTGGATGGCTATGATACACTCTTTAATCTTGAACCTAATGGACACTTCCAAGTATGGAATCAAGACAAGAGAAATCAAGTCTACATCCAAGCTGAAATGATTCTTATTGAATGTGTCAATTTCACATCTGTGGGTGCTAATATATTTACCCACTTTCCACAACCCTAATTTCTTCTTGCTGGCACGCAACATCTAGTGACAACCCATAAAGGCTCTACGACATATAGCCTTGTATACCTCCGTAGTTGACTCCCTTACCGTCATCTCACGGCACTCTCTTACGCTGTAAATTTTTATAGCCCTGATTAGGCGAGCTTTATCGGGGAAATACATGCCCTTTGCCAGCACCGTTGGTACTCATCCCACATTGCTGACCGAAATTCGTCAACATCCCTTGTGAGGGCATCCACATCCGGCATACTTGGAAAATTATCAAGGTAGGGAATATTCCGCTCATGAAACGGCACGTGGGACTCGTACACTCTTGGTCTAATGGGAGGTGGAGGAGCATGCTCCCTCGTCAGCTCAGGTTCGATATTCACTTCCTCCTCATCATCACCCTCATCAGGGAAGGGTGTGTCATCTCCAGACTCATCGGCATTGTTGTCATAATCACTATCATCTTCCTAACTCTACGCATCTGCCAAATCACGAGACAATATGTCGTCTATGGGCAACTATGTGAGATCAGGAACATCAAGTTGCTCGTTTTCACTACACAAAAAAAATAAAATGATAAGCTACTCAACTTGATAAATACTTTACATATAGTTATATCACTTTACTTACAAGTCGTACTGTGTTGACGTTCCATGATGGACATTTTCTTATTGGTGATGACTCCCGAATGGACCACTGTGGTCCAACACGCCAGAACTATGCATATTCCAACTAGGAGCAGTGTCATAACTTGTAAAATTCATATCCGGACGGTACCCCCTATGAAATATATGAGTGTTAATACAAATCCAATTCAAACATAAAATAAACATCGCTAAAGCATAGAAAAATTGAAGTTTACCAGTCGTCTTGTGGATTATATAAAGTCGAAAAATTATTTCCTCGCTGCTCATTCACCGGTGGTGATAAGTTTAAATCAAGGCAAGCTCTTTCATCAGGAATCTGTCCGGCAAAACTGCTCCAGAATAACCACTTGTTGACTGGGGGTTATCCCTACTATGCACACCCTCATTATTGGGAACATCTTCAACCTTGACGTACATTTCCAACAATTTCATTACAATAAATTCCTTGTATTCATCCGTGTCACGACCCTAAATCCACTAAGGGTTGTGATGGCGCCGGGACACCACTGTTAGGAAAGCTAATAACAATTTACTAGCAATTTCTCATTTCATTTATTTTGAAATCATTTCCTTTAAACAACTAAATAATAAATAATAAACTCCACTGAATAAATGAGGTTGTCTTTACAAAATTTAACTACTGAAGAATCCTTCCCAGAACCCGGTGTCACAAGTGTATGAGCATCTACCAGTGAATGAAATAAAATATAGTGACTGTCCGGAATACAAGTGGACAGAAATGAAAATACAATACAATACTCTGAAGGAGACTCTGGCTACAGACGTCTTGATAAATGCAGTTCACCTAAGTCTCCATATCAACCATGCCGCTATACCACTGACAAACCTGTGCAACAATAATGCATAGCAAGTGTAGTATGAGTACGAAAATAACGTGTACCCAATGAGTATCCCGTCTAATCTTGAAGAAGTAGAGACGAGAGGTCAACTTCGACACTTACTAGTGGTCTAATAATGTTATCTCAATAATATAGTAAATCGGTGATTTTTATAAACATGATTGTAATTCAATGGAATGAAGCAAGTAAGAAATTCTTTCTTTTATAGAAAATTTCCAAATTCCTTTTCATTGTTTAGACAAATTTTCTCAAATCGGGAAGAGGAAATAACAATTTCAATAAGTTTCAAGGCAAGCAATACAAGCATGCGCAAATCATGCCGAGGTCGTATGGCCCGATCCAACAATATTTAAAGTGTGCACTGCTAGAGGGTCGAATGGCTCGAACCATAGATGCATCTATTTAATCTGTCGAGGCGTTCGGCCCGATCCAGAATTTAAACACGCACAGACAATCAATCAAGAAGTCATCAGGAAACAATTATCTAAAGAAAACCAATTCTCTTTTAACAATTTAGAAAAAATGAAGTTTAATCCAATTCGATAGGATTTAAGCAATCAACTGTCAATAAGGTTACAGATATTCCATGTATAGCATGCTTTTGGGTCCAAGACTACCCGGACAGTAGCATAATAGTAGCTACGCACGGACTCTCGTCACCTCGTGTGTACGTAGCCCCCACAAATACGAGCACATAACCAATTATTTCACCAATTGGGGTAATTCCTCTTACAAGGTTAGAAAGGAAACTCACCTCGCTCCAAAGATCCCTAACCGGCATTTCACGCTATTCCGAAGACTCGAATCGATGCACACTGCTCCAAAACTAGCCAATAATTATGTAAATCCATTAATGTACGTTCAAGTACTCATTACGACCCGATTTATAACAATTCCTAACCCCGATCAAAAAGTTGACAAAATTGCCTCGGGCCCACATGCCCGGATTCCTAAATTTTTCGAAGATAAACTTTACCCATAACCTCACGAGCTCAAATATATAATTTACTCTCAATTTCATACCCAAAATCGCGGCCAAAATCGAAAAATACCATTTCTAGGTCTTTCCATCAAAATTCCAAATTTCTACCAAATTTCCTGTCCAAATCCGTATATAATCATGTATTAATCTAAAAACTAGCATGAATTACTTACCTCATACTGGGTGGTGAAAATGGTACCTCAAAGTTGCTCCAAAATCGGCTCCAATGGAAGGAATGGGGTGAAATGAACCTAAACCCCGATTTAAAAGATCCTCTCTGCATCCAGCATTTTCGCACCTGTGGTCCCTTGACCACTTCTGCAATTCCGCAGGTGCGGCCTTTCTACCGCTCCTGTGGTTTCTCACCAGGCTCCCGTTTCTTCTTCTGCGCCTCAACCACTGCAGGTGCGGTCCCGCTTCTAAGGCTACATGACCGCATCTGCGGTCTCTTCACTTCTGGTCAAAACCGCATATGCGCCCCTCCTAGCCGCTTCTGCGGCTCCACACCTCCGGCCCTAGTCTCGCAGGTGCGGCTACACAAGCAACTAGCAACTTCAGCCCTTCCCAAAATTCCATTTTCGATCTGTTATCTCTCGGAATCTACCCGAGGCCCCCGGGACTCCAACCAATGATGCCAACCAGTCCCAAAACACATTACGGACTTGCTCGAGGCCTCAAATCATATCAAACAACGCTAAAACCACGAATCACACTCCAATTCAAACTTAATGAACTCTAAAATTTCAAACTTTTACTTTCGGTGTTTAAACCTATCAAATCATGTCTGATTGACCTCAAATTTTGTACACAAGTCATATTTGTCATTACGGACCTGCTCCAACTTTTGGAATCGGAATCCGACTCTAATATCAAAAAGTCCACTTCCGGTCAAACTTCTCAAAAACCTTCAAATTTCTATCTTTAGCCAAATGACCTAAAAATGACCCACAGACCTCCGGATTCACTTCTGATCGCCCTCCCAACACCAGAATCACCATACGGAGCTATTCCCAGACTCGAAATCCCAAGCGGACATTGATAACACTGAAATGCACTCCAACCCAAACTTATGAAATTCTTCCAAAATGCTAACTTCCACAATTGGTGCCGAAACGTTCCTGGGTCTTCCGAAACCCGATCCGGCCATACGTCCAAGTCTGAAATCATCATACAAACCTACTTGAACCTTCAGATCCCGATTCTGAGGTCTTTTACTCTAAAATCCAATCTTAGTTAATTCTTTCAACTTAAACCTTCCGAAATGAGAATTCTCTTTCCAAATCAACTCCGAACTTCCCAGAATTCAATTCCGGCCGTGCGCACAAGTCATAATACCTGAAGTGAAGCTGCTCATGGCCTCAAACTGCTGAACAACGCACTAGATCTCAAAATGACCGGTCAGATCGTTACATTCTTTCCCACTTAAACATACGTTCATCCTCGAACGTGCTAAGAACTACGCTGGGGTTGCCCGAAATCACTGTTTAACACCTCGAGCACTTACTCATGCTACCACAACTCAGCTGGGCACCATAGCTCGATCAATCCGAAGATACCCTTTTTCACTTAGGCAAATAAGCCTTAGAGCCCAATTCCAACATTCGGAATTCTCTGCCAAGCTTGTTTCTAACATACGCTCACCATATCAATCACTGCACGATGTAACAGAATGTGATTGCATACCTTTGCTGGATTCACACCTTGCACCGCATTATTCACAGAACCACAATAACATTCTCTGAGCATAATAGTCAAAATTCCACGAACCTGATGCTCCCATTGCACCTCATGACATACATAGATCTTGCTCTAACTCTTACAATACCACCACGACAAAGAGATGTGTAGAAATTCATAATCAACTGCCGAATCAACAAATCATTGGGTCTACACTCCTGACAAGAACCATCACCTCATTCTGAACCAAATAATGGTCTTAGCTCCTTAATATATTTCATAT
Source organism: Nicotiana sylvestris (assembly GCF_000393655.2). Lineage (NCBI taxonomy): Eukaryota > Viridiplantae > Streptophyta > Magnoliopsida > Solanales > Solanaceae > Nicotiana > Nicotiana sylvestris. The sequence goes on along the minus strand of NC_091059.1, from coordinate 72,132,957 downwards.
AATCAGATTGCACTGATCCTAAATCCAATGATCTCGTCTCACCCAATACGAACTGCTCACGCAATAAGCCACCCCGGACATGATCAAAAGTCTCATATGATGCCATAATGTGCCAATAGGCTATGAACTCGAACGTGACAAAAGGAAAACGAACTCTGGAAGGAACTACTCAACTCACGCACTAATATGAACTTTCCTTAGAAAATGGGAAACAAGGCATACAAAAATAGCATATAGAAAACTGTACTCAACATCACATTGTTGTGGCGTGTAACCCGATCCAAATAACATACCCATGGCGATGCGCCACCTGATCCACACATAGAATTCACATAAGGAGATATACATCGAGCTAAATTGCTCATTATAACAAAATATCGAATATCAGTCACAAGCACGCTAAGTGCATAATACCATCCCCGGGGAGACATATAGTGCCATAGGCTACAAAACTCAAGCACAACTGAGGTGCAATATAGGATCTGAATCTCGAGAGACATCTTGCTCCTATAACATCATCTCTACGCGGAACCTCAACACATAAGAAATTTATCAAGCCGTCTCACAACTCATATGGCCCAATATATCATTTCATGAAATAGTTGACGACAAAATAGTACCCTGACTACTTGTCCAAAGGAGCACATTGCTGAAATGAACACATCTAGCCTGATATATAGCCCATATTCACATTTAGATCCATCCACAGACCTCAAGCTGATTCTGATCACACTGAACTAGGATAATAACATTTCGAAGGTTCATAATAACTCCTTTTTTCTCATAATACACGCGAACTACCATCATAACCGGGGCAATCCTCCACGATCCACAACCCAATAAGTCGAGTGCCCTCCAGGCATAAATTCTCAAATTAGTGATATTACCACGATCTTCATACTTGGTTTAAATCTTTAATCAATCAAGTGACTACATGTCACACTTATTCAATCTTCCCGTGAGATACGCTCCCACAACCTTCCGCACTAGATAACGAGTCTGCACATCTATACCACCGGTCACACTAATGTTGTAAAGCATATCAAGAATCCGTAAACAAGATGCAAAGCCTCCAACACAAAATGCCGATCTTAGGTGACGCTGAAGACAATAACAGCTTACTCCAAATATCCAAATCCCCTTCTTGCTCATCCGAGCTCGTGACATCCTCGTCAAATACCGAACCGCAAACTTGATCCTCACTTTCAAATTTCATACCGCTCACTGCACCTAACAAGCCAATATGCGATAGTACAAGAATTTCATCATAACTCCTGAACCACTATTAGGGTAAACACTTCGTCACATAGAAACTTTTTACTTAACTCACTCCAAGAGAACCATAGCTACACACGAGTGAATTTTCATAACCGTAGAACATTCAAATCCTCAAGTAGTGGTCAAAACCACCATGACCCTTATGGGATCCGCCTACACATAACAGGGCCATAATACTTGAATACTTCCAAATAAAATCAATTACGGCGACCGTTAAGCCTCGCACGTACTGCCACAAATCACATGCATAACTTAATCATGCTGAAGGAACTGATCACCGCCACCATTGTGCCAATTCAACCATGGCTAATCAATCTAACTTCTTCTAATTCATCATTAACTTGCCTTAGAGCTAATAATAGCTCCATTCCTTACATCACCAACCTAAATTTGCACTCATCTTGAGTAACCCCATTCCACGAGACCATATTGTCTCCAAACCCATGAACCGTTTCACACCCTCCTTACACGCACATTCACATCTTCAACTGATATACCCATTCTGATAATTCCTCTATGAATCCGAAGTCTTTTTCTCATTTTCCTCCTAATGCTACACTGCAAGTTGAAAATATCATAGAACATTCCGAGCCTCTTATCATAATCTTCTACAAAAGCTCGATTCTTAACCATACTTGTGGACTCGAAATCCTTAGGCGCCACACTTTAACCTTTGAATCCACTAGGACCGTTATTCACATGAACACCCATCTCCACGACGCACCCGACTGAATCACTTCCCTTTTAAATCACCTCTGTATGAAGCATAAATCCCGAATCTTCCCAAAGCTCGAACATGAGCCAATAAGGCCAACTATAGCACACATTTAACAATTCCTTCACTCAAATTACTATTTATGTTCTTTCCCAACCGTAGGCGGTGGGACTCTCCCACTTAGCTTGAAGCCACTATTACACACCTCTGGAATTCATCAAGATTCTTTATCTCTTATTGACATGACCTCGCGAAATTAAACCGCCAGATTCCTTGAAATCCTTACATTAGCACTTCATGAACACCCTGAATTTCCATCAACATTCACATATTCGACCTCTTACCGGAATGGCTAGTAAAATCCTTTGCAGAAGCTTCGCCAACCACGCGACCGCTAACCTACTCATAGGGAATAACCCACCTGTGGAAATAACTTCCCGACATCTTCCAACGCTGCTGCACGGGGTACAATCACTACGACATCAATAACCTATCCTGAGTCCGAGCTCGCTCTCTAGCTACACAAGTCCATTCACCCCTCGTGGACATCATTTAAATATGCGGCAACATCCTTCCAATTCAAAGTTATGTTGTATCCTTCTTCATTTCAAGAAGTTCCCTTCCGTTATATCAAATCTCCTGCCGCATAATAGCTCATACTTCAAATTAAATCCGTAGACCCCAATCACCAATCACCAAAATTCCCAGATCATTCCAAACTCTCCTTAAGGTACATAGTCATCCTACCACAAAGCCCATATGCAACTCCGCCACTCTCCCACTTTGGCGGAACTCACCCCATTTAATCGACTACTCGACCTTTGCCTCTTATACCTGGCCTTCTAGAAATTTTGACCACCGCCTGACACTCCCCACATGTCCTTCCTCATCCTTTGCTGCTCAGTTGTTGCCTTAAATAAAATCTATCTTCGTAGAGCTTGAACCCACGAACTGCTACTAGCTTTAAATCTCCCTGAGGTCATCTTTCTTGGGCCATCAACACTAGATATACCGATTCAATCCTGAACCACCGCACATCGCAATCTCTGACAGTCGCCTCTCCATTATTATTTCACAATATCCCGCCCCAAATGCAAATTGAAGAAAATCATAACACCGGCAATCTCAACATATTCAATCGAGGACGACGACACTATATTGCAGATAAAAATTCTACCACGCTCACAAATACCAACTCTCGTTACTTCACCCACCCAAATCTAAACATTCTTAGTCCGATTGCCTTACACCTGTCGGGAATAAAATACCGAATCTATAGATCATGCATTGAATAAACCTCCCTTCAAGTCATTCACTACCCCTGACACATAGGCAAACATCCTACCATCATATCAATACTGCGGAAAAATACCGCTACTGAGCTGAAACAATAGAATATCCTTCCACAAGGCGACGATAATAGCTCAGGTAACCCCGCAGGGAGAAACACCCCGCACCACATTCACAGTGCCATTACAACTCTTCAATTCGCGATTTATAACCAGTGGTTCGCGTCATGTAAGATTGAGTAGGAAGGAGCAAGGGCATAAGCCTCAAGGAATCAAATTGCATGATGAGGAATCAAGAAGGGAAGTACTCCTAACAGCCCTGTAGTCTCCCGAAGATAAGTACATACGTCTTCGCACCGATCCGCGAGACTCTACTAGACTTGCTCATGACTCGTGAGACCTAAGGGAACCTAGTGCTCTGATACCATGTTGTCACGATCCAAAATTCACTAAGGGTCATGATAGCGCCGGACAACACTGTCCGGCAAGCCAACAACAATTTACTAGCAATTTCTCATTTCATTTATTGTGAAATCATTTCCTTTAAACAATTGAATAATAAATAATAAACTCCACTGAATAAATGAGGTTGTCTTTACAAAATTTAACTACTGAAGAATCTCGTGATCCTCCCAGAACTCGGTGTCACAAGTGCATGAGCATCTACCAGTGAATGAAATAAAATACAGTGACTGTCCGAAATACAAGTGGACAGAAATGAAAATACAATACCATACTCTGAAGGAGACTCTGCTACCTACGGACGTCTCGATAAATGCAACTCACCTAAGTCTCCTATCAACCATGTCGATATGCCACTCATAAACCTATGCAACAAAAATGCACAGCAAGTGTAGTATGACTACGAAAACAACGTGTACCCAATGGGTATCCTGTCTAATCTCGAAGAAGTAGAGACGAGAGGTTGACTTCGACACTTACTAGTGGTCCAATAATGCTATCTAACTAATATAGTAAATCGGTGATTTTGTTAAACATGATTGTAATTCAATGGAATGAAGCAAGTAAGAAATTCTTTCTTTTATAGAAAATTTCCAAATTCCTTTTCATCGTTTAGACAAATTTTCTCAAACCGGGAAGAGGCAATAACAACTTTAATAAGTTTCAAGGCAAGCAATACAAGCATGCACAAATCATGCTGAGGTCGTACGGCCCGATCCAACAATATTTAAATTGTTTACTGCCAGAGGGTCGAACGACGCGAACCATAGATGCATCTATTTAATCTGCCGAGGCGTTCAGCCCGTTCCAGAATTTAAACATGCACAGACAATCAATCAAGAAGTCATCAGGAAACAATTATCCAAAGAAAACCAATTCTCTTTTAACAATTTAGAAAAAATGAAGTTTAATTCTTTATAGAAATCCATTTACCAATTCAATAGGATTTAAGCAATCAACTGTTAATAAGGTTACAGATATTCCAAGTATAGCATGCTTTTGGGTCCTAGACTACCTAGACAATAGCATAATAGTAGCTACGCACGGACTCTCGTCACCTCGTGCATACGTAGGCCCCACAAATAGGAGCACATAACCAATTATTTCACCTATGGGGATAATTCCCTCTTACAAGGTTAGAAAGGAGACTCACCTCGCTCCAAAGATCCATAATCGGCATTCCATGCTCTTCCGAAGACTCGAATCGATGCACAATGATACAAACCTAGCCAATAATTATGTAAATATATTAATATACGTTCAAGTACTCATTACAACCCGATTTATAACAACTCTTAACCCCAATGTAAAAGTTGACAAAATTGTCGTCGGGCCCATGTGCCCGGATTCCTAAATTTTTCGAAGATAAACTTTACCCATAACCTCACGAACTCAAATATATAATTCACTCTCAATTGCATACCCAAAATCGCGGCCAAAATCCAAAAATACCATTTCTAGGTCTTCCCACCAAAATCCCAAATTTCTACCAAATTTCATGTCCAAATCCGTATATAATCATGTATTAATCTAAAAACTAGCATAAATTACTTACCTCATGCTTGGTGGTGAAAATGACACCTCAAAGTTTCTCCAAAATCGGTTCCAATGGAAGAAATGGGGTTGAAATGAACCCAACCCCCGATTTAAAAGAACCTCTCTGCCTCCAGCATTTCCGCACCTGCAGTCCCTTGGCCGCTTCTGTAGTTCCGCAGGTGCGGCCTTTCTACCGCTCCAGCGGTTTCTCACCAGTCCCCCGTTTCCGCTTCTGCGCCTCAACCACCGCAGGTGCGGTCCCGTTTCTGCGGCTACATGACCGCATATGCGGTCTCTTCACTTCTGGTCAAAACCGCATATGCGCCCCTCCTAGCCGCTTCTGCGACTCCGCACCTGCGGCCCTAGTCTCGCAGGTGCGGTTACACCAGCAACCAGCAACTTCAACCCTTTCCAAAATTCCATTTTTGATCCGTTAACCTCTTGGAATCCACCCGAGGCCCCCGAGACCCCAAACAATCATGCCAACTAGTCCCAAAATACATTAAGGACTTGCTCGAGGCCTCAAATCATATCAAACAACGCTAAAACCACGATTCATACTCCAATTCAAGCTTAATGAACTCTAAAATTTCAAACTTCTACTTTCGGTGTTTAAACCTATCAAATCACGTCCGATTGACCTCAAATTTTGCACACACATCATATTTGTCATTACGAACCCACTCCAATTTTCAGAATCGAAATCCGATCCCGATATCAAAAAGTCCACTTCCGGTCAAACTTCTCAAAAACCTTCAAATTTCTATCTTTAGCCAAATGACTCCAAAATGACCTACGGACCTCCGAATTCACTTCCGATCGCGCTCCCAACACCAGAATCACCATACAGAGCTATTCCCAGACTCAAAATCCCAAACGGACATCGATAACAATGAAATGCACTCCAACCCAAACTTATGAAATTCTTCCAAAATGCTAACTTCCACAATAGGTGCCGAAACGTTCCCGGGTTTTCCAAAACCTGATCCGGGCATACGCCCAAGTCTAAAATCATCATACGAACCTATTGGAACCTTCAGATCCCGATTTCGAGGTTATTTACTCTGAAATCCAATCTTAGTCAATTCTTTCAACTTAAAGCTTACGAAATGAGAATTCTCTTTTCAAATCATCTCCGAACTTCCCGGAATTCAATTTCGACCTTGCGCACAAGTCATAATACCTGAAGTGAAGCTGCTCATGGCCTAAAACTGCTGAACGACACACTAGAGCTAAAAACAACCGGTCGGGTCATTACAATCCGAAATCCACAAAAAATCTCTAAGAGTTTCATCATCTTCGATATTAAATTCAGAATAATAAGCAAACCCCTGCAGAGTCACAGAATACGAAAATCTACCGGCTACTTTAAAGTTCACCGAACACACTTATTTTTTTGCGTAACAACGATACCAATTTATCGTATTCCATTGTAAGCGGCAATTTAACATGACACTGTGGAGGTGAACTATACCTCATAGAGTTATTCTCCATTACAACCTTATTCCCCCCCCACCCAACCAATATAATGAAACCCTTATTTTGGCTCTTCAGACATTATAAAAAAATGCTTGATAACAAGAAGAGAAGTATGAATGGAAGTTTGAAGGAAAGTTTTGAATGGATTTTCATAAAATCCTAACGCCTTTAAATAAGGCAAGTCCTAGCTCGGGGTGCAGAATTGTTTTATGTAAAACGCAGTATAATATTGCGCTTTATTTATTTGAATTATTGTTATGTCAGTTAACTGTAGAACACTTATTGGTGGGACCAAAAAATAAGTAAAATGTAGTATAATACTGCGCTTTAGGTAAAATATAGTATAATACTGCGCTTTAGGTAAAATGCAGTATTATAGTACGTTTTAGGTAGAAAAGTAACTTTTTTTAAAACTGTAGAAACGTATTTTGAGTCCAAAAAGTTGCCATTTTGGTTTCGGACTCTGTAATACTCTACCTATTAAATTAATGATGAAATTTAGTCGTTCCAAGATAAAGATTTTCTTCTCTCATTATCACTTTTGTCTCTTTCTTCCACTTTGTCTAACAAATAAGATATAAGAGTAGATAGTTTTCAAATTTTATAATTTTCCCGTATCGCTCTCTCTTCTAAATTCTTAGAATTAATACTTATATGGAAAAACGGCCTGATAGACACTTAAACATGTATTCATTTTTTATTCCGGTAAACAAATTTTTATCTTTTCCATTTGAACACCTCCACCTAATGAATTGAATATTAATAAACATATCCGACTGAACTTATTCTTTACTCGCTGTAACATGACTGACACATCACATACTAAGCCTTTATTATTAAACACATGTAAGTTGTGGGTTCCACTTTTCAAAAAAATCCATTTACCAGATTTTTTATTTATTTGTTTTCTTTTTCTTTTATCAAATTTTGTCGTCTTCGTAGTAGTAGTAGTAGCAAAGCTCCTGCAACTCCACCACTATTCCACCATATTCAAAACTTTGTCCTTAATTTTTTTATTTTCTTCATCTCAAAACTCTCCTTAAAAGAATCCTACATCAGTAAAATCAGCCATCGCCTCAACAAGTCACCATTGAAAGGCCCAAAGTTTTTATTTGTCGTGAACAATCCCTAAAACAAAAAAAATTAAAGATGATATACATTTTAATTTTTCTCATTGAAGCTTTTAATGAAGGAAAATGGTTGTATATTTTGATTCTTAAGGATAGTGTGTTTTTTAGTATTTTTTGAGCAGTTTTAACGGGAAGGAGTGTTGGAGTGATGTGTATATACATTAATTAGTATATGAGTCAATTTGTACATATTAGAAGATAGAGGTGGTCATTAGTTATTTAGCATAGTGTTAACTAATTAGTTGATAGTTAGTTATAAATATATGTACAAGGGTTCATTTTCAGTGAATGAAGAACCGACATTTTCTTCTCTCAAAGACGATCTTCAATGGCAGAAATCTAACATAGTATCAGAGCAAAGAAGATCGATTCTCAGTGTTCTCGTTCAAACTCATTAGATAAAGTTGAGTTTAACGCAGAGATTTCAATTTCTCCTCTTATTGTTTGTTAGCTTGATTGCTGCATCGAGTTGATCATCAATGGCGACGGAGAAGATCGACCACACACATCTACTGTTTCTTCAACCTTCGGACACACACAGGCTTGGTATTGATTCCAATTCATCTCACAGGCTCTGAAAATTATGGGTTATGGAGCAGATCGATGAAGCTGGCTCTAAAGGCTAAGCGAACATTAGGGTTCATCACATGAGACTACAAAAAGGAGTCGTTTGAGGATGCTCTTCATGTGGAATGGGAGATCTGCAACGCAATAGTGCATTTCTGGATTATAAACTCAGTTTTAAAGGATCTCGCAAGTGGAATCATATATGCATCTGATGTGCATACTGTATGGGAAGACCTCAAGGAGCGATTTGATCAAGTGAATCGAGTAAGGATTTTTCAGATACACAAAGCAATTTCAAGGTTATCACAAGGAACTAAATCTGTTATTGTTTATTTTACTAAGCTGAAAGAGCTTTGGGCAGGGTATAATATGTTGGTACCTTCACAAAATTGTGGTTGTGCAAAGGCAAAGGAACATACAGTTCAAATGCATCAACAACGATTAATGCAGTTCCTAAATGGGCTAAATGACACATATGATCAAGCACACAGGTAGATTCTGATGAAGACTAATGAGCCAACTCTTAATCAAGCATATGCACTGATTTCTCAGGATGAGAGTCAACAAGCTATGGAAAATATATCAGTGACAGAAAAACTAGATCTTTTGGCTATGCAAGCAGGTAGAGGACAAGGCTATCGTGGAAGAAAGCAGTTCTTACAGTGCGAGTATTGCAAGATGAAAGGACACACTTAAGAAAATTGCTTCAAAATCATTGGGTATCCAGATGATTTCAAGGTAAAGAGAGGATATCAACCAAGAGGAGGACCTATGACATTCAATAATGTAGAAGGACCACCACCACCTCGGAATTTGCAAAGCAAGGGTGGTGATTACTTCTTCATTGAAGCCCAATACTAGCAGATCCTGAGCTTGCTTAACAAGAAAGGACCCAGTGATACCACGGTGCAGACATAAGCTAACATGGTAGGTAGAATTTGCTCACTTTCTTCAGGTATGAATCCAGATGAGTGGATTGTTGATCCAGGAGCTACACGCCACATAGCTTCTACCTTGAATCTCTTACATAACATTCAAAGTATTGACAAACATAAAAGGGAATCAGTAAGGCTGCCTAATGGAACTAGTATAGATATAAATCATATTGGTAATTCACAGTTATCGGCAGACAATATTCTGAAAAATGTTCTCCATGTACTAAATTTCACGTTTAACTTGAAGTCAGTGTCAAATTTGACAAGAGATCTATTATGTGCTGTAATATTCTTGCCTGAATTATTTGTGTTTCAAGACCTCTACAATGTCAAGGTGAGGAGGATTGGTAAGGAAAGTGAAGGGTTGTACTTGCTGAAAGGAAAAGGAGTTAAAAGGTTAGTAGCAACTGTCGCGCCCCCTTTTTCCCTTTTTGACGGGGAAGTCCGGTTTTCGACATTCATGAGGGGAAATAACTCGTTTCGTTTTGGGGAATTGGGTATTTGAAGAGTCTCCACCTAATGGATTATGGTGCGTTAGGGCACCTAGAGCGATTAACTCATGTAACTAGTTTGCATTACCAGAGATTAAGGTAAAGGCTCGAAATAATCTTGAGGGGAAGGTGTTAGGCACCCTCACGGTCCACAACGGTGGGTCCCGACCGAACTTAAACTATGTGAATTAGTCCTTTTACAAATAAACAGTTTTAACACGTACTTGCAAGTAAAGGCATGTTTTGACGTTCTAAGAACATGTATGATTCAAGTAATGAAACAGGGGAAAAGTCTTAAACAAGTTGCACATATATAAATAAAAGTAACTTTATTTAAACAACGGGAGTTGGGAAAGAGGGGTCCTAGGTTGGTTAGCCTATAGAATCATACCCACATAATGTCTGGTAATCACTCCTCAGTGAGGGGCTACACGTGACATTAGCGCATAGTCATCATAACCTTACTACCCAATTCCCTCCCATTGGTCATAGCCTAAAGCGTTCTAGCAACGAAAGATGTCCTATGCGTGCACTGCCCGTCCCTTCCTGGTGGCCCTGGAGGTATTTAGGACCTCTAATTTAGGTAGTTCTAGACCATCCTAAAGTACTTAAAGGAGAAAAATCTAGGCGTCAATCAAAACAATTAGGACTGCATTTAAAGAGGGAACAATTAAAGGCTCACATATACCTCCACAAACAGAACAAGTAAGTGCATGTCTCAAACAACAGTTTCAGGTATTTAAAGAAAACCTTAGAATATGCAGTACTGAATTTGGACCAAAGTGTCAAAAACCTATTCAACTTGCCTATTGATTTTAGACCTGTTGATTATGAGCAGTCACAGATAACAAAACACAATTTTAAAGTTGCATGATTTTTAATCATCCTATAGGCTTGCCTAGGCGTATAATGGTGATTTCCTATGAGCAAGGTATCTATTACTGATTAGGAATGTAGTAAAAGAGTAAACAATTTTTAAATGGGCAATTTGGGTCCTATAGACATGCTTTCTAGTGATATTGAGTAACACAAAAAAGTAGGTTATTTAATCTGATTCAGAACTGATGAGCACGAGTCAAACTGATTTTAAATCTAACTAAACTGGTTTTAGATCCTATAGGCATGATTTCTATTATAGCTGATTTTAAATCCTATAGGCATGGTATCTAATTAGTAAAAGCTGGTTTTGATCTTATAGACATGATTTCTAAGGAGATGAATTTGAATACATGCTGCAATTGAAACTAAACTTCAATTACTTTACACCCTATAGGCATGATATCTAATTATCAAGCTGATTCAGATCCTATAGGCATGACTTCTAATTGTGTGAAAAGTAAAGCATGCAGAATTTATTTAAACCCAAACAGATCCTATAGGCATATTATCTAACAAACACATTTGAATCAAAATAGACCCTATAGGCATGTTATCTACCCAATTTACCCACAATATACAACTACCTTCCCTTTTCACTAATCACCCCACTGTTTATTTACAATAAATTATTACAGACCAATGATTAACAAAATTACATAAATAGAATAGAAATTAAGCTATAAGGAGACTAAAGTAGGCCCAAAATGATTTCCAAGCCTCCAATAGTCTCAAATGCCCAAAGTTCCATAACCAATTTCATGTCTAGGTGTGTCAGAGTTCCCTAAGGACCTCAAGGATCCCGGGCAGTGCTCACACCTAGACCTTTCTCAAATAACAACTGATTATTGTGTAGTGTGGAAGTTCCAGCCCTGATATGCCAGAGTTCAAAGAGATCTCAAGGGTCTCTAAGCAGTACACATACCAGAGGGGCAGGACCTAATATTCTAGGAGTAAGTGAAAGTGCATAATGGTTTGAAAAAGTTTAAAAGAAAGGTCTTAGGACTGAAAAGAACTTCTAAAAACCATTAGTGATAAAACAGTTTGGGAAAGTGTAAAGGAACAATTTGCAATCAGAACATAAGTCATAGAACAAACAGTTTTAGGAAGTACTTTGGCAAACAACCATCACATAAGGGAAGAGGGGTTGGGAACACAGAGGATACACCTTAATAGAACTCTTAAAGGGGTTCCACAGAACTGGAATGCAGGTCATGCAGCAAAGATCACGGCATAAACATGTTGAAGCCATTCTAGGGAGAGTAATTAACTTAACAGGAGTGAGGCAGAGTAGGCAAAGACTTAGATGGGCATGCTAGGCAAGTATTAACAGGTGAAGGCATGCTAATTACACAAAGGCAGAGTCTAGGCATGCTAGATAAATAGTAGTCAGTCAAACAAGCTTAGTTTCATATGTAGACATGTTAAACAAGATAGCAAAAAAGCAAGTAAAGTGGAAACATGCTAATTACATATTTGAATAGGCAGTATTAGGCATACTGGGTAAGCAGTAAACAGGGGAAAGAATGGACTCAGGCCATATGGACTAAAGTAGTAAGTAAACACATATGTTTTAATTCTTAAAATTAATCAGAAGCATACCTAGTTAAAGAATGAAAAACACAAGATGTGAGAAAGGTATTGTGCAATTTCCAGCCTTGGCTTGCAGCTGGCTAGAACAACAGAGGTCACAAGTAGCAAGGAGAGCAGAGAGAGCCTTTTTAGAGTGTAAAAGTGATAGTTTTGAACTATTGTTCGTGTCCATAAGTTAAAATAAGAGGGAGTTTATATATACTAATCAAGAATTAAACAAAATAAGGTAAAGAATCAATTATGTAGAAATTAGGGAAATTCATAGAATCAATCACTCATGTAAAATCAGTAAGTCTTCCCCTTAATCAAGGGATAATCAATAAACGGTAAAAAGCAGGACAAATGTTTAAGGAAAGAAATCAAGTAAGACTTAGATACAGAGTAGGTAATTAGGGGTGAATGAACAGGAGTTTCAATTAAGGAAACAATCAGTAAGAATCAACAAATAACAAATAAGGCAAGGGAAAACTAAGTAAGGCAAGAAGTTCAATCAAACCGAGTGGAGAAGTAAGAATCAAAGGTTTTGTTAAGGAAAAGAGTTCAAATCAAACCAGAAAATAAGAACTTCAAAATAGTCAAGGGTTCAATCAAAGAGAAAAATTGCGTAAAGAGCCAGCAAGTCTCTCAGACAAAAATAAGGCAAGAAATGAATAGTCAGGATTCGACACATAATTTCAACGAAACAAATTGGTAAATCAAGAAAATGACACTGATTTAGGGAGAAAAATATAGGTTTTCCATGAACAGCCAAAATGAATATAGACATGTAGAATCAGTAGAAAAGTTGGACCAAGAAACTCAGTAGAGGCATATCAGGATAAAAATCACAACACATATAATTAGCTAAAGAAAATCACAAGAACTAAAGCAAGGACAAAGTCAGCATACAAGTAACTCAGAAACCAAACAAAAATGTCGAAAAAATTAGGGCTTTTAATATAAACGAGTTAAGGTTAGAGCAAACCTTACGAAATCAGTCAAGACACATAAAAAGCAGAAGATCAAACACTCAAAACTATCAAACATTTTTGGAAAAGAAATTTTCGGGAAACCCTAGTTTAGGAAAATGGAAAACCATTCGAAAATCAGAAGATCCTTGTAAAAATCTGAAGTTTTTTTGTAAAAAGATATATGAAATAGGTCCAAACATCTCAGATCTGTACAGATCTAAGAAGTACAGAGGGAAGAAATTAGGGTTTCGAGAAGAGCCATACAGAGGTGAAAAAGCAATCTTAGAAACCCATAGATATAAGGCGATATAGGAAGATCTTACTCGGAATCAAATCGGAACAACCTGAAACCAGGCGAGAAAAGGCCATAGATGCAAGCAGACTAACCCTGGTCCCTTGATAACCCTGGAGATGGTCCAGTAGAGGAGAGGTCATTAGAGGCCTGGGGGTGGTGAGAAACCACCATGAATAGCCATAGATAAGTGACGACGAGGTCCGATTAGGGTTAGGTTTTGAGAGCATTGGATAGGAAAGGGATTTCAGGGCGGCTGTGTGGGTGAGAATGACCGGGTTTGGGGGGTCGTTTAGTTTAATTTAGGAAAGGGTTAATTGTGGCCGATGATCTCTATGATCAACGACCGAGATTGAATAAGATTGGGGTCGAGTCGGGCATTAAGTTTTGGACTGGGTAGGTTTAGGTTAAAAATTGGGCTGGGTATTGGGTCAAATTTGAATAAAAATAGGGACAGATTTTAAATAGCTAATTTTAATAACTAAATAATTTATAAAAATAATAAATGAATACTAAAAAATATCTTTGTGTACTAAAATGATTTAAAATAGTTATTTAACATTTTAAAAATATAAAAGACCATTTTATACATAAATAATATAATTATACATTAGTATGGGCTATTATTGCAAAAATGTGCAATTTAGCCTAAAATTGTAAATATAATTACAAAAAATGAACTAAAAATATTTAAACACTATGTTGGCATAAATAAATCATCACAAAAGTAATTTGAAGGATAATTATTGGATATTTATATAATTAAAGGGAAGATATAAATTGATTTGGAGCTTTTAAAACTATGAATATATAACTGCATATGTACTATTTTGAAAGTATATATATGTATTTAAAATATGTGAGGAAAAATTGGGTATCAACAGCAACTGTTAGAAATGAAGGGAGAGCATGAGATTCAAGCTGGATATGGAACATGAGGCTAGGTCATGCTTCAACACCAGTATTGCAGCACATTCTATTTCTAATGAATAAAGTAGATAGCAGCTTACATAATAAATATTCTGTATGCCCTATGGCTAAGCAATTTAGACTTGCTTTTCCTGATAGTGAAAAGAGAAGCACTAAAGCTTTTGAGATAGTACATATTGATGTTTGGGGACATATAAAGTACCAACTCAGGATAGGAAACACTACTTTCTTACTATTGTAGATGACTACTCAAGGGCAACTTGGATATTTCTAATGCAATTGAAAAGTGAGACCATTGTATTCTTGAAGCAGAAGTCGTTTATGTGCATGGTTAAGAATCAATTTGATACCTCTGTTAAGGTAATTAGAACAGATAAAGGAGTGATTTATCAGAGTAGTTATGCCTACACTCCACAACAAAATGGAGTTGTGGAGATAAAGCACAGACACATATTAGATACTGCAAGGGCTTTAAAATTTCAAGCAAATTTACCAAAAATATTTTGGGGTGAATGTGTGCAAACTGTTGTTTAAATCATAAATAGGTTGCCTTCTAAAGTGTTTAGCGGCAGAAGTCCATATGAGTTGTTACACAAAAGAAAACCATCACTTGCTCATTTAAGTGTTTTTGGTTGCTTGGGCTATGCTACAAACTTAGTGAAGAATGACAAGTTTGCACCTAGGGCCAAAAAAGCAGTCTTGTTAGGATACTCTTCCACACAAAAGGGATATAGGCTACTGGATTTAGAAACTAACTATTTTTTAGTTAGAGAGATGTCACATTTAGAGAATCCATAGTTCCTTTCAGAGAATCACAACTACAGATTAATCCACACATAGTGAAGCAGAACTAAGAAGATTTTCTATGTTTACAGCAGGGTAACAGACCTGTTGCAGAAGCATACAATCCTGAAAAGAATGATCAAGCAGTTGAAATGCATGATTTGATTACCTCCTTGGATCAAACAACAGAGCCTACAAGTGAGAATTCAGTAGACCAACTTGCAGCTGATGAAAGAGAACAACTGGAAGGAGAACTTGTATCCATAACACCTGAAAGCCAAGCTGAGGAATCAACTAGTTCTGCTGAAGAAAACCCGATTGCTCTTATCCTGCAATGAATGCCAACATCTGATGGACCTTCTACTGTAGATATTAGGTAATCTACTAGAGTCAAACAGACACCTATATGGATGCAAGATTATGTTACAATGATGCCAAAGTCCTCACAAAATGCCTATTCTCTCTCTCACTACATATCCTATGACAAGGTCACTCGGAAGTATAAAGATTATTTCCATGCATTCTCAGTAATGAACAAACCTAATTCATTCAAAGAAGCAGTAATTACTCAAGAAGGAGTAATTTTGGACAAGGACTGAAACAAAGAAAAAAAAGAGCAAAGGGCGGACCACAAAATTTGGTGTGCGGCCGCAGAGCATGAAGAGACCTCTGATAGATTTTCTTTGCAAAGCGCGGACCGCATAATTATTGTGCGGCCGAAAAAGATGAGGTTCAGAGAGATGTGATTTTGGTCCATCAAGAAGTGCGGACTGTACCATTATTATGCTACCGCAAAAAAAAAAGTGCGGCCGCACTTAGAAATGTGCGATCCGTAGAATCTGAAGAAGCGCGGCCACAACCCAGAATTGTGCGACCGTAGAAGTCCATCCTGTCAAGACAACATCAAAGTGCGGACCACACAAAGAATTTTGCGGCCGCAGAACCTCCGCAGGGTCAATTTTGTTCGATAATTTTAGTTGTGTATAAATAGTCTTTTTTGTTAAAATTAGGGCATATTTTGAATATCTGAAAATAGATAGCCATTTTTCCTTTACTACTTTGGATAACTTTGTAATAGTTTATCATTTTAATATTGGAGCTTCTTCCCTTTATCATCTATTATGAGTTTAATCTTATTTTCTTCAATTTTCTCTATGAGTAGCTAATTTCTTAGCTAGGGCGTGACCCAACCTTACTGTGGGTACCTAATGGATGTTTGATTTATGGCTTGTTTGTGATTGGATTACTGATATTTAGCCTAGTTCTTACTTGAATTTAAGAATTAATGGCTGCAAACATTGATTCATGCCTAATTGACTTAGACTCTACTTGATAAGGAGAGACTAAGTCTAGAAAAACTTGGTTAACATGGAATTAGGGTGAACTCAAAAAAATTGATAACCCCAGTTAAAGGGTTGAATCTAGGTATAGTAAGACTAGACTTGAGCATTTATCACTTGTTTGGTGAATTACCCATTTGAACTTGAGAAAGACGAATTGGGGAAAACCACTCTAACTACCAAGAGATATCGAGTGGGTAATTGTGTGTGATTGTTATATTACATCCCAACCAATCAAACTTGCCCAAGAGCCTACAATCCGTTAGGTAACTACCTAGGTGGAAGTCATGACCCTATATCTTTTATAAACTTGAAAAACAACAACACCAAAAATATCGTTCTCTAGCTTTTCATTTGCAAATATTAGCATAATCATTAGAAGTAGAAAGAAATAACCAAACATGTGGAAGTGCATTTTGGGCACATCATACACTTAGTCTAGATATATACCTAATCCAATATAAGCTCTATGTGGAATCGACCCCGACTCATGTTGGGTAATTATAATTGCTTCGACTGCTTCACAATCCCAATCAGCGGTGTGAATTTGGGCGACATAAATTTTTAGCGCCGTTACCGGGGATCGAACACGGTCACCTACGTGACAGGCGGGAATACTCACCAACCCAGGTCTACTTTGATTGATTTGATATAACATTGTCTTGTAATAACTTTAATACTCTTTTTCTTTTATCTTTATTCTCTCTTTCATTATGTATATATTCCTCCCTCTCTTTTGATGTATATATTCTATTCCCCTCAGTTTGTATATTTATTTGTCTTACTTTCAGTAGTTTATTTCATAGCTTCTTTAGCTTATTTTTCTTAGTAGTATAACTTCTTATTTACTTTGATAGCTTCTTTTTGATTTGGTAGCTTCTTTTTTATGTTTAAGTGAGCAATAAGCCTTTGGTTTTCTTAATGTCACGGTTCTTTCTAAAGGTGGGTTTTGTGTGAACCGGGTGGCTCTTCCCAACGATGGATGCGTGACAACCTTCTTAAGGGATCGAGTCCGTTTTTTATGTTTACGTAAAAACAATAGTATTAATGAATAAAAAGGGTCAAGCATGCTTCACTTGGTACCAACACATTTAACTACAGCCTTATAGTTAAAAACAAGTTCTTAGCAAGAAATAGCTTTAATTAGTGACCTTTAGACTCTTGTGTTGACTTGAGCAATCATCAAGTGATTTAGTTGGACCATTAGCGATCTTCAATCTTGAATAGGGTTGTTGTTGGCCCTCGACTCTATCCTCTTTAACAATCCAATTGTGTGAGAAGTGAGATTTTTGTTGCAAGTCCAAGTACCCATGCGAATGGTCTAGAACTTTCCCCGAATGTGTTTGTAGGCAAAATTCTATGTTTTGCTTGGCTTGAGAAATAATTGTAGGCTCTCCTTGACCCGCTTGAAATTTTCCATGTCCCACTAGTGTTGATATCCCTAGTTAACCCATTTGAGCCTAAGACCTTTCTTATTTTATAGCCACGTTACAAGCCCTTACCCATTTTGTAATGACTCTCTCTGGGCACCCTAGATTTCCTTATCACTCTTGAGAAATAATTGGCTAAAATGTAAGTTTGGGGGAGAGACGAGGAGGTTAAAAGTAGTTAGAAGGCATAAAAAGAAAAATATAGGCAAAGAAAAAGAAAGAATGAGCAAAAGAAAAATACAAAAAAGAAAGTGAATAAAGTGAAGAGTTGAAGGGATTCAAAGAAAAGCAATAATGCAAAGCATGGAGAAAATAAAGAAGGAGAAAATGACCATCATGTCCGAGAAAGAGTGATGTTACATCTCTCTAGTTCCCTTGAGGAAAAAGATAATGACTCAAAGAGTCAGGAAAACATGAGCCAAAAAGAGAAAAATGGAGTGCTTAAGGAAAGATGAACTTGTTCCTATTCCAACATTCTTTACCCCTGTCCAATAAGCCTTTATTACATTCCGAAAAATCCTTACGTGATTTCAAGCCGAGTGGACTTATATTAGTGGTGATTTACATGAGGGGCAAGCATATGGTACCTAGAGTTGTACTTGTGAC
Organism: Nicotiana sylvestris; assembly: GCF_000393655.2. NCBI lineage: Eukaryota > Viridiplantae > Streptophyta > Magnoliopsida > Solanales > Solanaceae > Nicotiana > Nicotiana sylvestris. Next base: position 72,114,275 of record NC_091059.1, on the reverse strand, counting down.
ATTCTTTTGAGAGAGATGAGCGAACCTTTCACAAACCCTTGAATTGAGTGCTACATTCTTAAGTGAGATATGCTAACAGAGAGTAGAGGAGGAGGAGTTTGGGATCCACAATGACCTACATGAAAGAGCAAGCTTCCTTGATGAATAAAGTCAACTCTGAATGTTCTAGTGTCATATTTGAACTATAGTACTTGAAAAGTCAAATCATTGCCTTGTTGATAATTCATAAGTGGTGTGGGTAATTGTTGGTCCCAATTGATATGTGTTTGATTTACCTTAGGCTAGATGAAATAGATCTTTTCTTGTGGAGGTGAGAATTACCTTATTTGCTTGAGGGCAAGCAAAAACTTAAGTTTGGGGGAGTTGATAAGTAGGAATTTTGACTACTTATTTTCACCCTTTTTACTTTTATTTTAGCTCAAAAATTCTTAAAGGTATTCCCGAGAACTGATAAAATGTTCTTACATGCAGGATTATTGGAAAATGAGCCAAAGAGAAGAAAATCAACTCAAGATTGAGTAATTTTGGACAAGGATTGAAACAAAGCAAAAAAGAGCAAAGTCCTGATCGCATAATTTTGTATGTGGCCGCAGACCATGAAGAGACCTCTGATAGATTTTCTTTGCAAAGTGTGGACTGCACAATTATTGTGTGGCCGTAGAAGATGAGGTTCAGAGAGATGTGATTTTGGTTTATGAAGAAGTGCGGACCACACCATTATTGTGCTGCCGCAGAATCAAAAGTGCGACCGCACTAAGAAATGTGTGCCACAAAAGTCTCTCATGTCAAAGCTTGAGGTCAAGAGTGCGGCCGCACCCATAAATGTTCGGTCTGCTAAATCTGAAGAAATGCGGCCGCAACCCAGAATTGCGAGGCCATAGAAATCCATATTGTCAAGCTAACATCAAAGTGCAGACCGCACAAGAAATTGTGTGGCCGTAGAACCTCCGCAGGGGCAATTTTGTCCGATAATTTTAGCTGTGTATAAATAATCTTTTTTGTCTAAATTAGGGCATGTTTTGAACATCTGAAAATAGATAGTCGTTTTTCCTTTACTGCTTTGGGTAACTTTGTAATAGTTTATCATTTTAACATTGAATTTTCTTCCCTTTATCATCTATTATGAGTTTAATCTTATTTTCTTCTTTAGTTTCTTCAATTTTCTCTATGAGTAGCCAATTTCTTAGCTAGGGTTGTGACCCAACCCTACTGTGGGTACCTAATGGGTGTTTGATTTAAGGCTTATTTGTGATTGGGTTAGTGATATTTAGCCTAGTTCTTGCTTGAATTTAAGAATTAATGGTTGCAAACATTGATTCATGCCTAATTGACTTAGTCTCTACTTGAGAAAGAGAGACTAAGTGTAGGAAAATGTGACGACCCGGCCAGTCGTCTCATGAGTTACCGCTCCATTTTTCCCATTTCTGCTTCTTTATGCTTTGTTTATACGTGTTATATGGTACCGGATTGGTCGGATCGAATCCGGAATGATTTTGGTAAGGTTTGAGATACTTAGTCTCTTTTGAGGAAGCTTAAATTGGAAAAGTCAACCGGATGTTGACTTATTTGTTAGAGGGCTCGGATGTGAGTTTCGATGGTTCGGATAGCTTTGGGAGGTGATTTGGGACTTAGGAGTGTGATCGGAATGACTTTTGGAGGTTCAGAGTAGATTTTAGCTTGAATTGGCGAAGTTGATATTTTGGCGATTTCCGGTTGGTAGGTGAGATTTTGATATAGGGGTTGGAATGGAATTTCGAGAGTTGTAATAGCTCTGTTGTGTCATGTGGGATGTGTGTGCAAAATTTTAGGTTATTCGTACGTGGTTTGGCTGAGTTTTTTATCAAAAGCGGAATTCGGAAGATTTTGGAAGCGTAGGCTTGAATCCGGTGTGTTTTGGTTGATTTGATGTTGTTTGAGGTGTTTTGAAGATTGGTACAAGTTTGAATAAGATTTTGGGATATGTTGGTGCTTTTGGTTGAGGTCCCGGTGGCCTCAGGGTGACTTCGGATGGTTGACAGGCAGTTTGAGGAATTATTGCAGCTGCAGATTTTGCTGCTTCTGGTATTTCCGCACCTACGGATTGGGGACCGCAGGTGCAATGCTGCATGTGCGGGCGATTGGTCGCAGAAGTGAAAAGGGCTTGAAGAACAGGGACCGCAGAAGTGGTTAGGAGGACCGCATCTACGAAGTTGCAGATGCGGGTATGGGACCGCAGATGCGGACAATGTGGAGTTAAGTGATTTTCGCAGAAGCGGATGAAGAACCGCAAATGCGGCACCGCAGAAGCGGTAAATAGGGCCGCAGATGCGAAAATGCCTGGGCAGAAGGTATAAATTGTGGAATTCGCGATTTTGAGCTATTTTCACCATTTCTAATTTGGCTTGGGAGCTTTTTGGACGATTTTGAAGACGGATTTCAAGGGAACTTCATTGAGGTAAGAAATTTGGACCTAAAACCCGTTCCTATGCTATTATTTCACGAATTAGATCTATGATTAATGGAATTTAATGGCTAAAATTGGGGAAACTAGGGCTTGGGAACTTAGACCTTTGATTGAGGATTTGAAGGACCATTTGAGGCCGGATGTCAGAACTTTTGATATGTATGAACTCGTGGGGAGATAAGGAACCTATTGATGTAAAAATTATTGAATTCCGAGACGTGGGTCAAAGGGTCGGGTTTTGGTAATTTCGGAATTTGTGTCGTATTTTGATGATTTTCACTTGGGCTTCATTTCCTTAGCATATTTTAACGTTCTCGTTCTGATTTTGGATAGATTCGACGCGGGTGGAGGCCGATTCGAGGGGCAAAGGCATCGCGAGTTAGAGATTTGACCGGTTCGAGGTGAGTAATAATTGTAAATGATGTTCTAAGGGTATGAGACCCCGGATTGCACATCGTTGTGCTATATTGAAGTGACGCACATGCTAGATAACGAGCGTAGGGTCGTGCACTATTGGGGATTGTGACTTAGTCCATCCCAAATGACTATTTTACCGCGTATTTGACTGAAATCTATTTGCTATCATCATTATCTGGGCTGAATGCCATATTTGGGCTTCGTGCTAACTATTTGAACCCTTAGGGGACTTTTATTGATATTTCCTCACTGTTTTGACTTTATACTTGAACTCAGTCGTGATATATTTCACTGTTTTCATACTCAGCCATGTTTACTATGTTTTAACACTTAAATGATATTTTAAATGATATTTTGGGTTGAGAATCGTGTTTTACTATTGCCCAAGTTGCTTGTGAGGGTTTTGACTAAGTAAGGCCGAGGGCCTATGTTGTGAGGAAACATTTGATATTGATTATGAGGCCGAGGGCCTGAGATATGTACACCACGAGGTGGCTTGATTGATATGAGGTCGAGAGCATAGTGATGATGCCACGAGATGGCTTGATATAGCGCTTGGGCCGTAAAGAGCCCCTCTAGGAGTCTGCACACCCCCAGTGAGCGCGGGTACCCATTGTGATGTGAGATTGAGCCCGAGGGGCTAGTATGGTTCTGAGATGTTGCCCGATGGGCGGATTTATTGATACTGTGCCCAAGGGGCGAACCTTGATGTGTTTATTTTTCATAATTGACTGTCCATTACCTGCTTAATTGTTGAAAAAGGCTTTTCATGAAGTTAAATTTGAGTTAAAGGATTTTTACCTATCTTTCACTAGTTTACTGTTTTTAATGGTTTTACTGCTTCATTATAGCATCCTTTGTGTCTTACGTGATTTTCTGCTTTTAGTCTTTATTTATGATTATTACTCACTCAGTTGGAGTACTCACTTTACTCCTTACACCCTGTGTGCAGATTCAGGCGTATCTGGTCCCGCTCTCGAGTGCTGATCATTTCCGGCTCAGGCGGATCCAAGGAGTCTCTAGGTAGCTGTTGACATTCGCAACCCGGAGCTCTTCCCTATCTTATTCCTTCCTATTCTTAGTTTTCCATATTAAACTCTGTAGTTGATTTGGAGTATTCCGTGTTTTTAGATGCTCATGACTAGTGACACCCCGGTATCGGACTGTGTTGGGTTATTTTCCGCGAATTATGCTATTAGCTACTTAAACCTTGGTTTATTTGATTATGATTTAGACTAGTTCTTAAATGCTTAACTGTTAAATACTGAAATAGGTAGTGTCGATTAGCCTTGTCTTCACGAGAGGCGCCATCACGACCGGGTCCGGGTTTAGGGTCGTGACAGAAAACTTGGCTAACATAGAATTGGGATGAACTCAAGAAATTGATAGCCCCAATTAGAGGGTTGACTCTAGAGATAGTAAGACTCGACTTGAGCATTTTTCACTTGTTTGGTGAATTACAAATTTGGACTTGAGAAAGCCAAATTGGGGAAAACCACTCTAACTACCGAGAGGCGTCGAGTAGGTAATTGCATGTGATTGTTATATTACACCCCAACCAATCAAACTTGCCCTAGAGCCTACAATCCATTAGGTAACTGATAACTAGGGATTCTAGTTTATTTTACACTCCTTTTTCACTTGAGTTTGGATTAAAAATGTATACAAATAGTCCCAAAGGCTTACATATTATACTTGTTTGTAGGGTTTGGTTAAAAAAGTGACAAGTAGTCAAAACCAACTCAAAAAGGAGTGAAACATGCACAAGTATCAAGAACAAGTCAAGGCACTGCTGCAGCATAAAATGCATTGCAGCCGCAACAGACCCACTGCGGCCACGGACCATTTAGTGCGGTCCGCGGTGGAGAAGTTCAGAGAGGTGCAAGTTTGGAGCTTAAAGCAGTGCGGTCCGTGGAGGATTTCTCGCGGCCGCAATCCATTTTATGCGGTCCGCGGAGAGGGGATTCGGAGAGTTGGGAGTTTGGACGATTGAAGCCAGCGCGGTCCGCGGAGCATTTTGTGCGGACCGCAGTGAAACCACTGCGGCCGCAGAGCATTTTATGCGGTCCGCGGCGGCCAGATTCAGAGAGTGAAAAGTCAAGCCAAAAAGCCTCATCGCGGCAGCGGTGCATTTTCCGCAGTCCGCAATACCTCCGTCAGGGGTATTTTTGTCCAAAATATTTGGCCTTGTATAAATACTTTCTTTTCACATTTTTAGGTCATCAGTTAGAATCCAGAGCACGTGAACGATGGTTTTGTTCCATTTTGAGTAATTTATAGCTAGTTTAACACTGAATCTTCAATTTCTTAGTTTGTAATCAATTATATAGGTTATTCTTCATCTATTTATCTGTTTTCTTCCATTATTATGAGTAGCTAGACCCATTAGCTAGGGTTGTGGCTCAACCCTAGTGTGGGTATTTGATGGGTCTTTTGTTTTAAAGCTTAGATGTTTATGAGTGTTTGATATTTGGACTGATTTGTATTTTTCATATTGATTTAGTGGTTGAAAACACTAATTTGTGCCTATTTGACTTGGGTTCTTCTTCAGAAAGAGAGCTTGAGTCTAGGAAAATCAGTCCAACAAGAAATTGGGGTGTAATCAAGAGATTGATAGCCCCAATTAAAGGGTTAAAACTAGAGATAGTAATACCAACTTGAGCCTATATTGCTTGCATAATTTGGACACCCAATTGGTCTGGGGAAAGTCAATTAGGGCAAAGTCACTCAAGCTACCGAGAGGTATAGAGTGAGTAATTCCGTGCATTGGCTATATCGCAATCCCCAACATAACATCTTTGCCTTAGGTTTTAGATCTCGTCAAGTATTCACCTAGGAGAAAGTCACTTCCCTAGTGCCTAGTTATCCATTTAGAAAACCTTACAAGCATTTACTCTTAATTTAATTTAGCATCTTATTAGCATAAAATTAGAAGTAACAAATAAAAATTATGATTGGAAGTGTAATTAAGAGCACTACGCACTGCTAGTTTAGATAGGAATCCAAATCCCAATTCTAGCTCCTTGTGGATTCGATCCCGACCATCTCGGGTAAAAGCTGCTTCAACCGCTCTTGTTACTTTGTAGTGGTGTAGGGTTGGTATCGATTAGTAACCACCTAGGTGGAAGTCACGACCCTAGATCTTTTATAAACTTGAAAAATAACAACACCAAAAATATCGTTCTCTAGTTTTTCATTTGCAAACATTAGCATAATTATTAGAAGTAGAAAGAAACAATCAAACATGTGGAAGTGCATTTTGGGCACATCATACATTTAGTCTAGATATATACCTAATCCAATCTAAGCTCTCTGTAGAATCGACTCCGTCTCACTTTGGGTAATTAAAATTACTTCGACCGCTTTACAATCCAATTAGTGGTGTGAATTTGGGCGACATCAATTTTTGGTGTTGCTGCCAGGGATCGAACCTGGGCCACCCGCGTGACAGGCGGGAATACTCACCAACCCGGGTCTATTTTGATTGATGTGATATGACATTGGCTTGTAATAACTTTGATACTTTTTTTATCTTTATTATCTCTTTCATTATGTATATATTCCTCCCTCTCTTTTGATGTATATATATTCTATTCCCCTCAGTTTGTATATATATTTGTCTTACTTTCAGTAGTTTATTTCATAGCTTATTTAATTTGTTTTTCTTAGTAGTATAACTTCTTATTTACTTTAATAGCTTCTTTTTTATGTTTAAATGAGCAATAAGCCTTTGGTTTTCTTAATGCCATGGTTCGTTCCAAAGGTGAGTTTTGTGTGAACCGGATAGCTCTTCCCAACGATGGATGGCGTGATAACCTTCTTATGGGATTGAGGCCGTTTTTGATGTTTAGGTAAAAACAGTAGTATTAATGAATAAAAAATGTCAAGCATGCTTCGCTTGGTACCAACACATTTAACTACGGCCTTAAGGTTAAAAATAAGTTATTAGCAAGAAATAGCTTTAATTAGTGACCTTTAGACTCTTGTGTTGATTTGAGCAATCATCAAGTTGTTTAGTTGAACCATTAGTGATTTTCAATCTTGAATAAGGTTGTTGTGGGCCCTTGGCTCTATCCTCTTCAACAATTCTATTGTGTGAGAAGTGAGATTTGTTGCAAGCATTACAAGAAAAAGGCTTATTAGGGACCAGTATTTAGCGACAATTTTTTTATATGGTCCCTAAAAGTGTACTTATAGGGATGAGATTTTTTTGATCTCTAATACCCAATTTGTTTTACTAAATACACTAGCAGACTTATTCTGGTCTATATAAAATTTAATATCTGATCTCTAATACTCGATTTTAGCGGGATAGGGGCGGAAATCTGAAAGTAAAGCAAATAAAACCCTCCTAAAATATATTCACTGTGAAATCTCGCTAGACATTCACTTTCATCCTAAAATCTCTCCAAAAATATTACTTTCATGCTACAATCCCTAATTATGCAGCAACTTCAATTCTTTTCTAAGTTCACAAAGGTTGCAAAATTCATCTGTCAGAATTCAGAAGCTTGCAAAATTCATCACTCCGAACTTTGGCGTCAAAATTTTGATCTCTCTCCAAGGGACTTTACACAAACTCTACTATTGGATTATCTGCCTATCAAGAGTAAGTTTAATTTCTTTCTCTTTTATCTGCTTCGTTTTCATTTTTTTTCATCTTGCATTTTTTTTATTGAACCAGAAATCGTAAATCGGGTTCTGCAATTTTCTGTTTCTTTAGTTGTTTTTTGCAATTTGGTTGTTTAGAGTACTGATAGTTATTGTGTGAGCGATAAAACTGAGAGTATTGGTTTAAAGATGGGGCTCATAGGTCAAGGAGGAGAAATTTGAGTTTTCTTCTAGAGTTTCGTCTCTGCGATAGTTTTCTCCTTTGCGATTTGCATTACACAATTCCGGAATTAATACATATTCGAGCCTCTTGTAATAATAGATCTATGGGTGGTATATTAAGTTGTGATCATTTTGGACTGATACGGTCTTAAATGGCATGAGATGGATAGTGAGGATATAAATAGTCGATCCTAATTTGGTTGTGACGAAGGGTAGTAGTTGTTTTTGTTTACATTAAGTTGTGATAAGTTACAGTCTGCTATCTTTGTTGGCTTTAGTTAAACAGTACCATTTGACATATAATGATTTCAATAATCAGCTATCTATTTCTAGATTTATTGCAGAGGATGCCTTTAATAAGCTGTTGTATCTTAGATTCTTGCAAAGCTTTACAAAGCAGAAAACATACACTAGACCCACTCATCAAGCTAAGTCAACAACTGATGATGCAATACAAAGGATTCTTAGACGATATTGCAAATAGACCATGAATCACCATTTTAAAACTTCCATTATATGCTAGTAATTGTTTAATACTCGTTAAGTGTGGAAGGCTGCAATGGTTGTTAGATGAAAAGATCGTTTAACTAGAAAATTACTCCAGTTTATAAGCGGTCTACATCAGTGTGGTAGCATCAGTTTTTCAATGACATATGATGTTTGAATCTACACAGAAGACCATTTTAAGTTTTCACTTAACTTACAGAGCCCATAAGAGCATGAACCTCAACTTATGCCACTGCATCACTTTGAACCAATAGAATACTATGGAAATTTTTCTGCTTATTCTTTTCTTAAGTTTCAAGCACCTGAAGTAACAAGTATGCACCAATCTATTAAAATAAAAATCACATATCTTTGGCCTTCTAGTTGTACGAACTAGCTTATCCTTGCTGAAATGCAAGCTTTCTATACATCTAACATTTAAGACAGAAACTCAGTGATTTAGCTATGAAGTGTCTTATGTGTTTTAATTTCACATTTTCTTAAGCAATTGTGTATTATATGTTATGCATATCAACTTGTAGTTTATCTCATTCTTGTGAAATCGTAGGAAGTTTAGTCATAAAGATGAGTGTAACAAGTTTGATAACAAGTAATGTGCGTCTTAGTACTTTTTTTAAGTAATGTGCATCTTAATACTTTTGTTATCTTAATTATTTAAATCTTTTTTTTAATTTACTTTCAAGGTTATGACACCAAGTAAGCAATGGATGCAACTTGTTGATAACCGACTTGATGAATCCTATTTAATTGGGGTGCAAAAGTTTTTGGATTATACCTTTAGAAGAACAGGAGAATTTTATGAAATATGTTATCCGTGTGTCAAATGTTATAACACTATTAGGAATATGTGACAGTCGATATACATTTAAAAGTATATGGAATAATTCGAAATTATACCTTTTGGTATCATCACGGTGAAGTTTTGGGTGAGCCACAGTCGGAATGCGAAGTTGAAGATGATAATAAAGTAGAAGATTACGTGGATGAGGATGAAATACATGAAATGCTGAGGAATTTATATCCTAATCATGATGGAGGTACTATAGACGTTAATTATAATGATTTACTTGAGGAACTGAATGTTGAAGCCAAAAGGTTTTACAGCCTGTTAAAAGATTTCGAAAAGCCACTACACCAAAATTCGAAAATTTCAAAGCTTTCCAGTTTGATTAAACTGCTTCACATAAAAAGTATGGGTCGTTGAGCAATAAGTCATTTATAATGTTATTAAAAATGCTGAAGGATGAGTTGTTGATGGAGCAAATGTGCCAAATTGTAACGGCTCGGCCGGTCATTTTGAGAATTAACGCCCCGATACCCTATTAATTGCTTTCCCTGTGTCTTTTCCTGCTATTGTGGTTTGCCAGGATGGTTCATCTTGAGTTTCGCAGTGTTTTGGGATATTTAGTCCCTAAATGAGAGTTTAAGTCATAGAATTCGGACCGTAGTCGGAGCAGTATGAAGACGGCTCCAGAATAGAATTCCGTCGATTCCATTAGCTCCGTTGGTTGATTTTGGGCTTAGGGGCGTGTCCGGATTGTGTTTTGGAGGTCCGTAGCTTATTAAGGCTTAAAATGGCGAAAGTTAAATTTTTGGAACATCGGGCCGATAGTGGAAATTTTGATATCGGGGTTGGAATCTAATTCCAAAAGTTGAAATAGGTTCGTAGTGTTGAATATGACTTGTGTACAAAATTTAGAATCAATCGGACGTGGTTTGGTTGGTTTCGGTATCGATTGTAGAATTTTTAAATTTCAAGTTCATTAAGTTTGGATTGGTGATTCGTGGTTTTAGCATTGTTCGATGTGATTTGAGGGTTTTGACTAAGTTCGTATGATATTTTAGGATTGGTTGGTATGTTTGGTTAAGGTCCTGGGGACCTCGGGTGTGTTTCTGATGCTCAATGGGTCATTTTTGGACTTACGGAAGTGGCAGATTTTCTGGTGTTTTATTGCAGAAGAATCCTTCATCACGTTCGCGTAGAGCATCTGGGAGAGGCAGCTAAGTTGTACTTCGCGTTCGCAGTGATGCTCCCGCATTCGCGAAGGTGTGGACCTTAAGCCTACGCGTTCGCGAAGGGTCCGCCAGTGTAAGCTATGCGTTAGCAAGAGGACCCTCGCGTTCGCGAAGGAGGAATTTGTGCCAGTGAAATTTTGTTCATCGCGTTCACGATAGTAGTCTCATGTTCGCGAAGAAAAACTCATCTGGGCAGAATTTAAAGTTCAAAAATGAGGGTTTGAATTCATAACTTTAAAAATTGATTGAGAGCTCGGTTGAAGGCAAAATTTGGAGATTTTCGGAGGAAGTTTGTGGGTAATGATTCCTAATTCTTTTTTTATTATATCCCATTAATCTAAACATGAATTTATCATTTAATTTTGGATTTGGGATGAAAAATTTGGGAGAATTGAGAAAAGTTCTTAGGCATAATTTTGGGATTTTGATCGAGATTTTGGTACCAGATTTGAGTGAATTTGGTATGGTTAGACTCATAGGTGAATGGATGTTCATAATTTGTGACTTTTACCCGATTCCGAGACGTGGGCCCGGGGAGGATTTTTGGGCATTTTCCTATTTTTTCATCTTAGCTTTAAATTCATTAGCTAAACTAGTTGCTTGTAGTTTTATTTACGTTATGTAATTGATTTGATTAGATTTGGGTCACTCGGAGTTGGATACTCATGGCAAGGGCGTGATATCAGATTGATTTTTGCTTGGTTCGTGGTAAGTGGCTTGCCTAACCTTGTGTGGGGGAAATCTCCTTAGGATTTTGGTATTGTTGTTATATGAATGTCGTGTACGTAAGGTGACGAGTGCGTACATGTGCTAATTGTTGAAAACCCCCATTTTCATTAAGCAAATATCTATGGTTTCCTTTAAATGGAGCAATACCCGTATATGAAGCTTCCTATTTAGCTTAGGAAAGCATGCTTACGTGACTTAACTGTCTTACCTGCTTTAATTGTTTACTTAGATTCTGTGTATTATGTTTAGGGTAGAAATTACCTATTTATTTGATACAAACTTGAACTGTAGACTTCCTTCTTGAGACTGTTGTATATATTGATTTGATTGAGTATTTACTTTGGGACTACGGAACGATATTCCCCTACACATTTATATTTGGGACTACGAGACGATATCCCGGGAGATCCCCCTGTACTCGATATTTACTTGGAATTACGGAATGGTATTCCGGGAAATCCCCTTGCACATTTATGATTTGAATTACGGGAAGGTATCCTGGAAGATCCTCTGTACATTTACGTTTAGGAATACGGGACGTTATCTTGGGAGATCCCCTGCTGCTATCTCTTTGTACCGAGTTATTTCTTTCTGTGATTTCATCTTTATTGACTGATAGTATCTTAATTATACTATCACCTTTCATACTATTTTACCTTGTTATATATATATATAATCTATAGGGCCCTGACCTAATCTCGTCACTACTCGACCGAGGTTGGGCTTGGCACTTACTGGGTACCGTTGTGGTGTACCCATGCTCTTTCCTGCACATGTTTTTCGTGTACAGATCCAGGTTCTTCTGCTCAGCCATACTATCCTTGAGGCGAGGTGATCCAAAGACTACGAGTTATATATGCCACGTCCGCAGACCTAGAATTCCCTCTCTATTCTCCCTTCAGTTATAGACTTCTTGTATTTTACTTTGTTTAGACTTCTGGAGTGAGAACACTCTGTATTTTTCTTTAGTTTGTGATTCATGAGATTTCGGGTTTTGGGAGTGCTATGTTCAGTCGAGAGTGTTATTATTGTATATGCCGAGCGGCATTTTAAACTTTTTATCATATTTACCTGTTAATTGGCTAGTTTTGTAACCTTAATTCATTTTTCCCAAAATTGATTAGGCTTACCTAGGATTGATTTTAGCTTGGTTCGTGGTAAGTGGCTTGCCTAACCTTGTGTGGGGGAAATCTCCTTAGGATTTTGGTACTGTTGTTATATGAATGCCGTGTACGTAAGGTGACGAGTGCGTACCTGTGCTAATTGTTGAAAACCCCCATTTTCATTAAGCAAATATCTATGGTTTCCTTTAAATTGAGCAATACCAGTATATGAAGCTTCCTATTTAGCTTAGGAAAGCATGCTTACGTGACTTAACTGTCTTACCTGCTTTAATTGTTTACTTGGATTCTGTGTATTATGTTTAGGGTAGAAATTACCTATTTATTTGATACAAACTTGAACTGTAGACTTCCTTCTTGAGACTGTTGTATATATTGATTTGATTGAATATTTACTTTGGGACTACGGAACGATATTCCAGGATATTCCCCTGCACATTTATATTTGGGACTACGAGACGGTATCCCGGGAGATCCCCCTGTACTCGATATTTACTTGGAATTACGGAATGGTATTCCGGGAAATCCCCTTGCACATTTATGATTTGAATTACGGGAAGGTATCCTGGAAGATCCTCTGTACATTTACGTTTAGGAATACGGGACGTTATCTTGGGAGATCCCCTGCTGCTATCTCTTTATACCGAGTTATTTCTTTCTGTGATTTCATCTTTATTGACTGATATATATATTTCATACTATTTTACCTTGTTATATATATATATAATCTATAGGGCCCTGACCTAATCTCGTCACTACTCGACCGAGGTTGGGCTTGGCACTTACTGGGTACCGTTGTGGTGTAACCATGCCCTTTCCTGCACATGTTTTTCGTGTGCAGATCCAAGTTCTTCTGCTCAGCCATACTATCCTTGAGGCGAGGTGATCCAAAGACTTCGAGTTATATCTGCCACGTCCGCAGACCTAGAATTCCCTCTCCATTCTCCCTTCAGTTATAGACTTCTTGTATTTTACTTTGTTTAGACTTCTGGAGTGAGAACACTCTGTATTTTTCTTTAGTTTGTGATTTATAAGATTTCGGGTTTTGGGAGTGCTATGTTCAGTCGAGAGTGTTATTATTGTATATGCCGAGCGGCATTTTAAACTTTTTATCATATTTACCTGTTAATTGTCTAGTTTTGTAACCTTAATTCATTTTTCCCAAAATTGATTAGGCTTACCTAGGATTGATTTTAGCTTGGTTCATGGTAAGTGGCTTGCCTAACCTTGTGTGGGGGAAATCTCCTTAGGATTTTGGTACTGTTGTTATATGAATGGCGTGTACGTAAGGTGACGAGTGCGTACATGTGCTAATTGTTGAAAACCCTCATTTTCATTAAGCAAATATCTATGTTTTCCTTTAAATTGAGCAATACCAGTATATGAAGCCTCCTATTTAGCTTAGTAAAGCATGCTTACGTGACTTAACTGTCTTACCTGCTTTAATTGTTTACTTGGATTCTGTGTATTATGTTTAGGGTAGAAATTACCCATTTATTTGATACAAACTTGAACTGTAGACTTCCTTCTTGAGACTGTTGTATATATTGATTTGATTGAGTATTTACTTTGGGACTACGGAACGATATTCCCCTACACATTTATATTTGGGACTACGAGACGGTATCCCGGGAGATCCCCCTGTACTCGATATTTACTTGGGATTACGGAATGGTATTCCGGGAAATCCCCTTGCACATTTATGATTTGAACTACGGGAAGGTATCCTGGAAGATCCTCTGTACATTTACGTTTAGGAATACGGGACATTATCCTGGGAGATCCCCTGCTGCTATCTCTTTGTACCGAGTTATTTCTTTCTGTGATTTCATCTTTATTGACTGATAGTATCTTAATTATACTATAACCTTTCATACTATTTTACCTTGTTATGTATGTATGTATATATATATATATATATATATATATATATATATATATAATCTATAGGTCCCTGACCTGATCTCGTCACTACTCGACCGAGGTTGGGCTTGTCACTTACTGGGTACCGTTGTGGTGTACTCATGCCCTTTCCTGCACATGTTTTTCGTGTGCAGATCCAGGTTCTTCTGCTCAGCCATACTATCCTTGAGGCGAGGTGATCCAAAGACTTCGAGTTATATCTGCCGCGTCCGCAGACCTAGAAGTCCCTCTCTATTCTCCCTTCAGTTATAGACTTCTTGTATTTTACTTTGTTTAGACTTCTGGAGTGAGAACACTCTGTATTTTTCTTTAGTTTGTGATTCATGAGATTTCGGGTTTTGGGAGTGCTATGTTCAGTCGAGAGTGTTATTATTGTATATGTCGAGCGGCATTTTAAACTTTTTATCATATTTACCTATTAATTGGCTAGTTTTGTAACCTTAATTCATTTTTCCCAAAATTGATTAAGCTTACCTAGGCGTAGAGACTAAGTGTCGTTACGACCGTTCATGGAGGGAGAACTTGGGTCGTGACAAGTTGGTATCAGAGCTCTATGTTCATAGGAGTCATGAATCACAAGCCGGTTTTTAAAGTCTCGCAGATCGGTACGGAGACGTCTGTATTTATCTTTGAGAGGCTATGTAACTATTAGGAAAAATTCCACTTCATTTGATCCCTTGTCGGCGAGGTTATTGATATCAAATTCTAAACCTTTGTCTTCTATTCTCTCATAGATAGTGAGGACACGTGCTACTGGAGATGACCAGGCACCCGTGCCGCCTGCTAGAGTCGTCAGAGGCTGGGGCCGAGGTAGAGGACGAGGACACGCACGTGGTGCAACCAGAACACCCACGCGAGCTGCTACAACTGAGCTGCCAGTAGCTCCAGCCGGAGCCCAGGCGCCTGATACGCCTACTGTTACTACTACTCTAGCTCTCCAGGAAACCCTTGCACAGTTCATGAGCATGTATACCACTCTAGCTCAGGTAGGGTTGATTTCCCTTGCTGCAACCACATCTCAGTCTGGGGGAGGAGCACAGACTCCTGCCGCCCGCACCCCAGAGTAGCGGATTCAAGTTGATCAGATCCCAGAGGTTATACCAGTACCGCATGTAGCCCCAGTTCAGCCCGAGGATAAGGAAGCAGCTTCAGAGGATGAGCAGCGGAAGCTTGAGAGGTTCAAGAAGTATAAGCCTCCTACATTCAGTGGTCTAGCATCAGAGGATGCTCAGGGATTTCTGGAGGAGTGCTACCGTATCCTTCGCACTATGGGTATATCAGGATCGAATGGGGTTTCTTTCACTACCTTCCAGCTTTGAGGAGCAGCCTATTAGTGGTGGCATGCCTTTGAGTTGGACAGTCCGGTTGAGGCAGCTTCTCTTACATGTACCCAGTTTTCAGATATGTTTTTGAGGGAGTGTGTTCCTCAGATCCTTAGGGATGCATGGCGTGCAGAATTTGAGCATTTGCGCCAGGGTACTATGATTATTTTGGAGTATGCTGTCTGTTTCACTAACTTGGCTAGACATGCACCGGCTTTGGTTTCTACAGTTCGTGAGAAAGTTCGCCGGTTTATTGAGGGGCTCATTCCCAGCATCAAGTCTAGCATGACCTGGGAGTTGGAGATGGATATTGCTTATCAGTAGGTGGTGAGAATTGCTAGGAAAGTAGAGGGCATGCTTTCTCGGGATAGGGAGGAGAGAGAGGCCAAGAGGTCTCGAGAGTCGGGCCATTATTTTGGTGCCCGTGCCCTAGCTGTAGTTCGTCATGGTAGGGGTTATGTGAGTCGTCCCTTCATTCAGCTCTTCTAGCATCCAGTGGTATTCCAGCTCCGCCTAGACCTCAGGAGCCTTATTATACACCTCCAGTATCTAGTGTGCCTCCTGCACGAGGTTCCATCAGTGGTCAGTCCAGCAGACCTGGTTCGAGCCAGTCACAGCCACCACGCCCTCCTAAAGCTTGTTTTGAGTGTGGCAACACACGCCATATAGTGAGAGATTGTCCTAGACTTAGGAGGGGTGCACCTCCATAGCCTTCCCAGCCACAGCGTGCTCCGCAGAGATTTCAGGCTATGATTACAGCACCAGTTGCAACCCCATCTGCTCAGCCAGCTCGAGGTAGAGGTCGCCTTATAGGGGGAGTCCAGGACAAATACTATGCTCTTCCTGCCCATACTGAGGTTGTTGCCTCCGATTCTGGCATCACAGGTATTGTTCCGATCTGTCATAGAGATGCATCGGTTCTATTCAATCCAGGCTCCACTTATTCTTATGTGTCCTCTTATTTTGCCCTGCATTTGGGCGTATCTCAAGATTCTTTGAGTTCCCCTATTTATGTTTCTACTCTTGTGGGAGATTCTCTTGTTGTGGACCGCATTTATCGGTTATGTTTGATTGCTCTTAGTGGTTTTGAGACCAGAGCCGATTATTATTGCTCGGCATGGTAGATTTTGATGTTATCTTAGGCATGGACTGGTTGTCGCCCCATTATGCTATTCTTGATTGTCATGCCAAAACCGTGACGCTGGCTATGCCAGGTATACTGTGACTAGAGTCGAGAGGTACTTTAGATCACACTCACAATAGAGTTATTTCATTTCTTAAGGCTCAGGGAATGGTTGAGAAGGGGTGTGACGCGTATCTAGCCTATGCAAGAGATGTCAGTATTGATACCCCTACAGTTGATTCAGTCCCAATAGTGAGGGATTTACTAATGTGTTTCCAGCTGATCTTCCGGGTATGCCACCCGACAGAGATATTGATTTCGGCATTGATTTGTTGTTGGGCACTCAGCCCATTTCTACTCCTTTTTATCATATGGCTCCTCCTGAGTTGAAGGAGCAGTTACAAGAATTGCTTGATAAGGGCTTTATTCGGCCCAGTGTGTCACCTTGGGGTGCTCCTATCTTGTTTGTGAAGAAAAAGGATAGTTATATGCGTATGTGCATTGATTATCGCCAGTTGAACAAAGTTACAGTGAAGAATCGGTATCCTTTGCCTCGTATTGATGACCTGTTTGATCAGTTACAGGGTGCTCAATTGTTTTCTAAGATTGACTTGAAATCAGGTTATCATCAGTAGAAGATTCGGGATCCAAATATCCCGAAGACTATTTTTAGGACTCGGTATGGTCATTACGAGTTCCTTGTTATGTCATTTGGGTTGGCCAATTCCCTAGCAGCATTTATGCATTTGATGCACAGTGTATTCCGGTCATATCTTGACTTGTTTGTCATTGTATTTATTGATGATATTTTGGTATACTCCCGGAGTCGGGAGGATAATGAGCAGCACTTGAGGACAGTGCTTCGGACTTTGAGAGAAAAGAAATTATATGCAAAGTTCTCGAAATGTGAGTTCTGGTTGGATTCCGTGGCATTCTTAGGTCATGTGGTATCGAGTGAAGGGATCAAGGTGAATCCGAAGAAAGTGGAAGTAGTGCAGAGTTGGCCCAGACCATCCTCAGCTACAAAGATCCGTAGTTTTCTTGGCTTTGCGGGTTATTACCATCGATTTGTTGAGGGACTTTCATCTATTACAGCACCTATGACCAGGCTGACCTAGAAGGGTGCTCCGTTCAGGTGGATGGAAGAATGTGAGGAGAGCATTCAGAAGCTCAAGACAGCTTTGACTATAGCCCCAATATTGATATTGCCTAAAGGTTTGGGATCTTATACTGTCTATTGTGATGCCTCAAGGATTGGCCTTGGAGCGTTACTGATGCAAGACGGTAGGGTGATTGCCTACACGTCCAGACAACTGAAGGTGCATGATAAGGATTATCCTGTCCATGATCTCGAGTTAGCTGCTATTGTTCATGCCTTGAAGATCTGGCATCATTATTTGTATGGTGTTCCTTGTGAGATCTACACTGATCATCGGAGTTTGCAACATTTGTTCAAGCAGAAGGACCTTAATTTGCGTCAGAGGAGGTGGTTAAAGTTGCTTAAGGATTATGATATCCCTATTTTATACCACCCGGGGAAGGCCAATGTGGTAGCCGATGCTTTGAGTCGCCGGCCGGAGAGTTTGGGGAGTTTGGGTTATCTACCGGCAGTAGAGAGGCCCATGGCGATGGATGTTCACGCCTTAGCCCACCAGTTTGTGAGGTTGGATATTTTGGAACCTAGTCGGGTCCTAGCTTGTGTGGTTTCTCTGTCTTCTTTGTTTGATCGTATCAGGGAGCATCAGTATGATGACCCCCATTTGCTTGTCCTCAAGGACAATGTTCTACAGAGTGATGCTAGAGATATGACCATTGGTGATGACGGGGTATTGAGCATGCAGGGTCAGATTTGTGTACCCAATATTGATGGGCTTCGGGAGTTGATTCTAGAGGAGGCCCACAGTTCGTGGTATTCCATTCATCCGGGTGCCGCGAAGATGTACCAGGATTTGAGGCAGCACTATTGGTGGAGGCAGATGAAGGAAGATATAGTTGGGTTTGTAGCTCGGTGCCTCAATTTTCAGCAGGTGATGTATGAGCACTAGAGACCGGGTGGCTTGCTTCAGCAGATAGAAATTCCGGAGTGGAAGTAAGAACGGATCAACATGGACTTCGTAGTTGGACTCCCACGAACTTTGAGGAAGTTCAATGCCATTTGGGTGATTGTAGATTGGCTGACCAAGTCTGTACCACTTATTCTTCAAAGAGGTTGGTTGAGATTTATATCCGGGTGATTGTTCGCCTATGGTATTCCAGTTTCCATCATTTCAGATAGAGATAATCAGTTCACATCACAATTTTGGAGGGACGTTCAGCATGAGTTGGGTATCGGGTAGAGCTGAGCACATCATTTCACCCTCAGACGGACGGACAATCCGAGCGCACTATTCAGGTTCTTGACGATATACTATGTGCATGTGTGATGGAGTTTGGAGGTTTCTGGGATCAATTCTTGCCACTTGCGGAGTTTGCCTACAACAATAGTTACCAGTCCAACATTCAAATCGCACCGTATGAGGCTCTGTATGGTAGGCGGTGTAGGTCCCCGGTGGGTTGGTTCGAGCCGGGCGAGGCTAGATTATTGGGCACAGACTTGGTTCAGGACGCTTTGGAGAAGGTTAAGGTGATTCAAGATAGACTCCACATAGCCCAGTCCAGACAAAAGAGTTATGCGGACCGGAAGGATCGCGATATTTCATTTATGGTTGGAGAGCGGGTCTTGCTTCAGGTTCGCCTATGAAGGGCACTATGAGATTTTGGAAGAAGAGCAAGTTGAGCCCAATGTTTATTGGTCCCTTTGAGGTGTTACGACGTGTTGGAAAGATTGCTTATGAGCTTGCCTTACCTCCCAGCTTGGCAGTAGTTAATCTGGTATTTCATGTTTTGATGCTCCGGAGGTATCATGATGATCCGTCGCACGTGTTGGATTTTAGCTCAGTCCAGTTGGACAAGGATCTATCTTATGTTGAGCCAGTGGCTAGTAGGTTTGAATGCTGAGGTTAAAGAATATTGCATCAGTAAACGTTTAGTGGCGGGGTCAGCCGATCAAGGATGCGACTTGGGAGATCGAGCAGGATATGCGCAGTCGTTACCCTCATCTTTTCACCACTTCAGGTATGAATCTATGCTCGTTCGAGGATGAACGAATGTTTTAAGAGGGGGAGGATGTAACGACCTGGCCGGTCGTTTTGAGAATTAATACCCTGATCCCCTATTACTATTTTTCCCGTGTCTTTTTTTGCTATTGTGGTTTGCCGGGATGGTTCATCTTCAGTTTCGGAGTGTTTTGGGACACTTAGTCCCTAAATGAGAGTTTAAGTCTTAGAATTTGGACCATAATCGGAGCAGTGTGAAGACGACTTTGGAATGGAATTCCGTCGATTTTGTTAGCTCCATTGGGTGATTTCGGGATTAGGGGCGTGTACGGATTGTGTTTTGGAGGTGCATAGCTTATTTAGGCTTGAATGGCGAAAGTTGAATTTTTAGAATTTCGGGCCGATAGTGGAAATTTTGATATCGGGGTTGGAATCTGATTCCGAAAGTTGGAATTGATCCATAGTGTTGAATATGACTTAAGTGCAAAATTTGGGGTCAATCGAACGTAGTTTTGTTGGTTTCAGCATCAATTGTAGAATTTTTAGATTTTAAGTTCATTAAGTTTGGATTGGAGGGTGATTCGTGATTTTAGCATTGTTCTATGTGATTTGATGGTTCAATAAGTTCGTATGATGTTTTAGGATTGGTTGGTATGTTTGGTTGAGGTCCCGGGGGCCTCGGGTATGTTTCGGATACTCAACGGGTCATTTTTGGACTTAGAGAAGTGGCAGATTTTCTGGTGTTTTGTTGCAGAAGAATCCTTCATTGCGTTCGCGAGAGGGGTCTCGCGTTCGCGTATAGCATCTGGGAGAGGCAGCTAAGTTGTATTTTGCGTTCGTGGTGATGCTTCTGTATTCGAGAAGGTGTGGACCTTAAGCCTACGCGTTCGCGACATGGTCCTCTCGTTCGCGAAGGGTCCACCAGTGTAAGTTACGCGTTCGTGAGGGGACCCTCGCATTCGCGAAGGAGGAATTTGGGGCAATGGAATTTTGTTCATTACGTTCGCGATGGTAGTCTCGCGTTCACAAAGAAGAATGCATCTAGGTAGAATTTAAAGTTCAAAAACGAGGGTTTGAGTTCATAACTTCAAAAATTGATTGAGAGCTCGGTAGAAGGCGAAATTTGGAGAGATTTTCGGAGGAAGTTTGTGGGTAATGATTCCTAACTATTTTTTTATTATATCCCATTAATCTAGATATGAATTCATCATTTAATTTCGGGCTTAAGATGAAAAATTGGGGAAAATTGAGAAAAATTCTTAGGCCTAATTTTGGGATTTTAATTGTGAATTTGGTATGGTTAAACTCGTGGGTGAATGGGTGTTCATAATTTATGACTTTTACCTGATTTCGAGATGTGGGCTCGAGGAGAATTTTTGGGCATTTTCCTATTTTCTCGTCTTAGCTTTAAATTCATTAGCTAAACTAGTTGCTTGTAGTTTTATTTACGTTATGTAATTGATTTGATTAGATTTGGACCACTCGGAGTTGGATACTCATGGCAGGAACGTGATATCGGATTGATTTGAGCTTGGTTCGAGGTAAGTGGCTTGTCTAACCTTGTGTAGGAAAACTTCATTTATGATTTTGGTACTGTTGTTATATGAATGTCGTGTACGTGAGGTGACGAGTGCGTACATGTGCTAATTGTTGAAAATCCCCGTTTTCATTAAGCAAGTATCTATGTTTTTCTTTAAATAGAGCAAATACCAGTATATGAAGCCTCTTGTTTAGCTTAGGAAAGCATGCTTACGTGACTTAACTGTCTTACCTGCTTTAATTGCTTACTTGGATTCTGTGTAGCATGTTTAGGGTAGAAATTACCTGTTTATTTAATACAAACTTAAATAGAACTATAGACTTCCTCCTTGAGACTGTTGTGTATATTGATTTGATTGAGTATTTGCCTTGGGACTACGGAACGGTATTCCAGGAGATCCCCCTGCACATTTATATTTGGGACTACGGGATGGTATCCCGGGAGATCCCCTCGTACTGGATATTTACTTGGGACTACGAAACGATATTCCGGGAGATCCCCATGCACATTTATGATTTGTAATACAAGATGGTATCCTGGGAGATCCTCTGTACATTTACGTTTGGGACTACGGGACATTATCCTGAGAGATCCCTTGTTGCTATCTTTGTGTACTGAGTTATTTTTTTCTGTGATTTCTTCTTTATTGATTGTTAATATCTTAATTATACTGTCATTTTTCATACGGTTTTACCTTGTTATGTATATATAACCTGTAGGGCCCTGACCTGATCTCGTTACTACTCGACCAAAGTTAAGCTTGGCACTTACTGGGTACCGCTGTTGTATACTCATGCCCTTTCCTGCACATGTTTTTCGTGTGCAGATCCAGGTTCTTCTGCTCAGCCATACTATCCATAAGGCGAGGCGATCCAGAGACTTCGAGGTATATCTGTCACGTCCGCAGACCTAGAAGTCCCTCTCTATTCTCCTTTTAGTTATAGACTTCTTGTATTTTCCATTGTTTAGACGTCTGGAATTAGAATACTATGTATTTTTCTTTATCTTGTGATTCATGAGATTTCGGGTTTTGGGAGTGCTATGTTCAGTCGAGAGTGTTATTATTGTATATGCCGAGCGGTATTTTAAACTCTTTTATCATATTTACCTGTTAATTGGCTAGTTTTGTACCCTTAATTCATTTTTCCGCAAATTGATTAGGCTTACCTAGTCGTAGAGACTAGATGTCGTCATGACAGTTCACGGAGAGAGAACTTGGGTCGTGATACAAATTCATATTATGAGGCAAAGAAGGTGATTCAGGACCTTGGGTTGTCCTACCAAAAAATTGATGCTTGTATAAATGATTACATATTATATTGGAGGAAAGATAACTTTTTTGATTCCTGTAAAGTCTGTGGTGCATACAGATGGAAAAAAGAAAAGCGGGGAAACAAAGAATAAGAATGGTAAAAAAATAGCATCAAAGACATTACGCTATTTTCCATTGAAGCCAAGGATTCAAAAGTTGTTTATGTCTACAAAGACATCTTCTCTAATGACATGGCATCATAATAAAAGAGTTGATGATGGAACAATGAGGCACCCAGCTGATTTAATGGCATGGAAATCATTTGATGAACTTCATCCCTCATTTGCGGCCAAGCCTCGTAATGTTCGATTTGGACTTGCTAGTGATGGGTTCCAACCATTTAGGAATTTAAAAACCTCATATAGTATTTGGCTTGGGGTGCTTATTCCTTATAATTTACCACCTTGATTGTGTATGAAACAGGAAAATTTCATTATGTTCATGCTTATTCCTGGTCCTGATAGTCCAGGTGATGCAATTGACACATATCTTCAACCCTTGATACAAGAATTAAAGGAGTTATGGAAAATTAGTATTGAGACCTTTGATGCATCAACCCGACAGAATTTTAATTTACATGATTCTTTGTTATGGACCATCAATGACTTTTCAACATATAAAAATTTATCTGGATAGAGTACAAAAGGTAAATTGGCATATCCATGTTGCAACATTGACACTTCCTCAATCAGATTGAAGAATAGTAAGAAATAATGTTTTATGGGTCATCGGTGTTACCTTCCTCTTAATCACAAATGGAGGAATGATAAGGAGTCATTTGATGGCACAAAAGAGAAAAGGCTCCCACCAAAATGCGTTCTAGTATTGAGATACTTAATCAAGTGGAAGATCTTAAAGGGTTCCAATTGACAAAGGATCCAAAGAAAAGGATCAAGATATCACATGATGTTCGAAAAGATAATTGGAATAAGAGGAGTATATTTTTTGAACTTCCATACTGGAAATCTCTCTTGTTGCGACATAATTTGGATATTATGCATATCGAAAAAAAATATGTAATAATATTTTGGGAATGATAATGAATGCCAAAGGAAAGATCAAGGATACCATTAAAACTCGGCTAGATTTGCAAGAAATGAATATTAAACCGGAATTGCACCCTATTAAAAATGGAGAAAAGTATGAAGTTCCAACTGCATGTTATACATTATCTCCCCAAGAAAAGCACAACATATGCCTTTTCTTAAAGAATTTAAAGGTTCCAGATGAATTTTCATCTAATATTTCTCAATGTGTTAACTTGAAAGAGCACAAGATTTCTGGCTTAAAGAGTCATGATTGTCATGTTCTTCTACAACATTTACTTCCTCTTGCACTGAGTGGTATGTTGTCTAAAACTGTGTGTGAACCCCTTATCGAGTTGTCTTTATTTTTTAATGTGTTGGGAGCAAAGGTATTAAGGACTAATGACTTGGATCAGATTGAACAGTTGGAAAGAATAACAATCTATTTTTGAGGAACTTGGGAAAAATAGTTCGTGACCGTAATATATATTCGTTGGGAGTATCATCGCGGAATTGCATTAAGGAGGAAAAGTTAAATCACATGTGGGAAGCTGTTACGGTAACTGGATGGATTATTCCAATTTATTCTTTGATTCCTCTTTTCTTACCATTCTTGGTACTTAGTTATTGAGTTTTTATCATGTTTTTCACTAAAATATAATAAAATTGCTAGCTCTATGTTTTAAATTCACAAAAATATAATAAAGCTAAAGTTTTTATTAATAATTTGACCAGATCATTTCAAGACTCATTGTAGAACTATATTTTCGTCTATCACATGGAGTTTCTGTTATGATATTGGATATCAACCTATATTATCCTCATGATATATTGCAGGATAAATGTGAGAGTGATGACATGGATATTCATCGCAATCATATCTTGGGATGGATGAAAGAGTTATGGAACAAATGGAGAGGACAATTGCATGCAAAGTATGTGAAGGGTAAGCCAATAAAGAGGCTCTTAAGAATGTGCCCAAGGGGGTAGACAAAAAACAATGGGAGTGGTTGGTAAAGGAATATTTTTCTACTGAAAGTTTTCAAGTTTGACATAATACCTAGTTGTATAATTTTATTTTTATACTATTATCTTTTAACTGATAATTTATTTATAGCATTTGAATTTAATATTGTTACTCAAGTATAGGCAAGAAGTAACAGGAATGCAGCAAATAAAACTAAGTTGAAGATGCTTCATCATATTGGTAGAATTAGAGAGATTATTTATCAAAAAGTGTTATCATCAAATCTATGTTTTCTTAATTTTGATGAGACATTATTTGACATATTTACTTTTATGTAAAGGGCGGAAAAGATGGCAAATCACCAAATTTGGCAACTATTTTCTTCGAGACTCGCAAGAAGAATAACACACTTGTTGATAATGAAACAATCGAGAAACATGTGTGTTTGGTTAATTGAACATGTTCTTTACTTTTAGTTATTATGTGATCTAACAAAAATCTCTCTATATACTTTGTAGGCTCAAATCAAGGAATTGGTGCAGTCCGAACCGTCACTTCCTAGCATAGAGATTGTAGAAAAATGCTTTAGACCTCAAAGTCGTAGTCATGTATTTAGCTTCGGGGGAGGATTAAAGGCGAAAGATTTGAAAGGTGGAACTTCCTCAAAAGCTGAATTATTGGCTAAGCTACGTTCAACTCAAAATGAAAATCAGTCTTTGAAGGACCATTTGTCTAACTTTGAAAATGAGATGAAAGAATAGCGCAACGGCCTCCAATTCAGGAAAATGACTATTCGGATCCTTGATGATACCAAGTGAATAACAACTTACCCGAAACATTAATTTATTTTGTTTATTTAAGTGTATGTTTCTATATATCATTTACGGAATTTATATCTTCCATTGATTACGACTTTGCTGGTTGTGCATAGGGAAACAGTTGGCAATAATAATTATAATTATATGCAATAATATTTAGTTAAACATTGAGAAATTCAGGTAGATTGAAAATATTAAACAAAGCTGAATTTTTAGTCTATAATTTGCTAAACATTGGTTGAAGGAGAGATTTCCCGTTCAACTCTTAAAAACAACTCAAAGAAGGAAAAGGAAGTAGGTTGAAAAAACTACTAGCAATCAACTGTACAGTTAACAAGGATCAATATCCATCGGGTCTCTATCTCGTATGTCATCGCTGCTAGAATCTGTCAAGATGGTAAGCCTTCTAGCGGTCTTCACAAACTGACTGTAATAGCAAAAAGCAAGCGAAAGGACAATGTCAATAACTGCCCATGTGAACATTATTAAAACGAACATAAATGAATCTGTGGCTTAGAACTTCACCTGAATGGTTCGTCTCCAGCACTGATAGGTTAGTTTTTCTACAGAATAGTTCTCCATACTTGTTAGGAGCTTTTACATTTGGCATATGTTTGTTACTGTATAGCTCTTCATTGATTTAGGATATGAATTTGGTCAACATCGTAGTGATGCATTTATACTGTACATTAGACAGCCATTAAGTGCATTAAAGAACATAATTCATTTTCTAAAAGGCTCCCTTCCTATTAGGACACTGATGTCAAATATTAAATATCATTCTAGCAATTGAAATACTCGGCTCATTGGCAGTGCAGTGCCAACTAAATTAAACAACTATCCTATTGAATGTCATTGAGCTTCTTAACAGTCGGAACAGAATCTTAAACAGTAATATCTTCCTAATCATTTTGAAATGCAAAAGTATTTTCATCCTGCATCTTTCCAGTAAGTTCTACGCATGTTTCTTTTATTTACATAGCTTCCATATAAGAAACTGGTTAAAGATACCATCAAAAGAAAAAGTAGGATAAATTCTGGAAGGAGGTTAAAAAAAACAGGACATTAAGCATCGCAAAGTTCACACAGAAAAATTGAGACTTTACTTTTATACTAGATCAAATAACAAGTATCAACATTCACCAACCCCGTATTAGGTGTTGCACACACCAGGGTATCCAGAAAGTGCGAGTTTAGTTTTGATGTTGCCCTCCTAGCCTTTTGACTTGATGGCTGAGAAAGGGTAAATCATTTTCTCTAAGTTGCTTCACTGGCTATATAATGATGTATTAATTTGTCCGCCGCCAGATATTTACCGGGAGATCTTAATTGGCAGATTAAGTGCTTCTAGCCGTTAAAACTATTTACCACCAAATTCTCACTATTGCTTTGATTAGTCCAACCAAGTCTCTAGAATGCATACACCAGGCACCAAACGTACAAAGTTCTTGCTGATGGAAGTTTGCTAGGGATGATGAAAGAGAATCAACACTCTACTCCTTTTTCCCCTTTAATAATACTTGTTTACAAGCATACAGAAAGATGCATATAACAACTGCAAGGATCGGAAAAAGTAACATTGTTGCTACCTGTATGGTATATGCTTGTAAGTCTGGAGATCCTTATACTTTTTGGAGAATCAAATGCATGGGGAAGCATGCAGAGAATTATTCTCTAAAAGAATGAGATGCTGATACTTATGAGTTGATCCGCTAGCATAAGTTTACTACTTTTAGGATAGCAATTTAGTTAGGTGACTAATAAATATTGAAAACAATATCGCAGCTTTTTTTGATCATTTGAACTTGTGAATTTGAACATTCAAAGGAGACCTGTCACCCTATATATACTGGATATTAATAATTCTGTTGTTGTTGTTGTTGTTGTAGTAAAGACAATAAATTACATCTTCTTTAGTCTTGTGCACTAACTTTCTCTGTGATCATATTACATCACGACCAGCTTAACTAATAATGATCTGATGAATTTTGTGATTATAACTGAAATAGAATAAAAGAAGAAGCTTCTCTTTTAATTACTCTTTCCCCTCTTATTGATATGTTTTCTTGTAAGCATAACCTTTTATTCCCAAATTAGTACACAACTCCTTTTGATATCATAACAATGCTATGAGCTGGGCCAGCTATAGAGTGTGATTTTTTATGCCTAGAACATGCTTCTTCTGCTAGTAAAAATCTAAGCACAAGCTTCGAGGAGCTCCCACAGCTTTGCTTGAAATTCTGTTGTTGCTCCTTAGTCATTGGGTTAAATATAGCTTTTCTGACACATATCAAGAGCCGCTAGCTCTGCTAAGGAGAGCTCATAATCCTGGGAAAAGTTTGAAGGCTGCCGAAAGGAGCTGGATGCCTGCAACATGTCACATATAAAGACATCATTATCAATTCTAAGTCTAATTCTTTACCATATAGACTTTTTCACCCGAATTTACTAAAGTTTCTCAGGAGATGAAAGATGCATTAGCAATACGGCAACAAATATTTGCACATCTAATGCCACAATACCAGAATGCCCTCTTGTTTATGCAAGCAGTTGATTCTTTACTATAGATGATTATTCTTAAAAAGAGATTATTGGAAGGAATCGATAACAATTTTTCTGAAGATTTTTGACAGACACCTAGATTGACCATCTTTTTGCTGGGAATATCAAGAAAATTTTACATTACAATCGAGGGATATTAGTGATATGTAGTTTTTTTGCTAAGGGTTTATGAACACGATATTATGACTAGCTTACATCATTGATGTACGGTGCAAGTAATTGATGTTAATCATTTTTGATAATTATTATATGAAAACAGTATCATCTTTATATTAATTACCAGATTTTCTAGTTGCAAGTTGAATGTGATTTAGGGACTTGACTTGTTTCTTTAGGGACTAGACTATTAGTCCTTAAATCCTTTTTAGAAGTAGAAAATTTGGTTGCTAAATCTGTAGCTTTGTAGTGCTTGCATGTTTGACTTAAGGACCAACTTTAAACTTTTCGCGAAAGATGTAACGACCAGCTTTTAAATGGTCGCAAAACGTTTTAACGACCAGCTTTAAGCTATTTGCAAAAATATTTTAAAGACCAGGAATTTAGTCCCTAAAATACGTAAATAAGCACTAGAAACATGGTCCTTAAAAATCATTTAAGGGTCAGTTTTAAATTGGTCGTGAAACAGTTTTAACGGCCAACTCTCTATCTTGTCCTTAATGACCTTTAGCGGCGGAAGCTATTAGGGCCAGATTGGTTGGTCGCTATTGAACATTAGGGACTAATTCCTTACTTTTAGAGACCATTTTTCCCTTTGCTATTAAGCATTTTTCTTGTAGTGAAGTCCAAGTACCGTGCGAATGGTCTAGAACTTGCCCCGAATGTGTTTCCAGGAAAAAATCTAAGTTTTGCTTGGCTTGAGAAGTGATTGTAGGCTCTCCTTGACCTGTTTGCAATTTTTTATGTCCCACCAGTGTTGCTATCCCTAGTCAACCAATTTGAGCCTAAGACCTTTATAATTTGATAGCCACGTTACAAGCCCTTACCCGTTTTATAATGACCTTCTCTTGGCACCCTAGCTTTCCTTATCACTCTTGAGAAGTAATTGGCTAAAACTTAAGTTTGGGGGAGAGACGAGGAGGTTGAAAGTGGTAAGAAGGAACAAAAAGAAAATAATAGGCAAAGAAAAAGAAAGAATGAGCAAAAGAAAAATACAAAAAGAAAGTGAATAAAGTGAAGAGTTGAAGGGATTCAAAAAAAAAAAGCAATGATGCAAAGCATGAAGAAAATAAAGAAGGAGAAAATAACCATCATATCCGAGAAAGAGTGATGTTAAGTCTCTCTAGTTCCCCCGAGGAAAAAGATAATAACTCAAAGAGTCGGCAAACACATGAGACAAAAAGAGAAAAATGGAGTGCTTAAGGAAAGATGAACCTGTTCCTATTCCAACATTCCTTACCCCTGCCCAATAAGCCTTCATCACATTCCGAAAAAGCCCTACGTGATTTCAAGCCTAGTGGACTTATATTAGTGGTGATTTACATGAGGGGCAAACATATGGTACCTAGAGTCGTACTTGTGACATTCTTTTGAGAGAGATGAGCGAACTTTTCACAAACCCTTGAATTGAGTGCTACGTTCTTAAGTGAGATATTCTAACAGAGAGTAGAGGAGGAGGAGTTTGGGATTCACAATGACCTGCATCAAAGAGCGAGCTTCCTTGATGAATAAAGTCAACTCTTGATGCTCTAGTGTCATATTTGAACTATTGTACTTGAAAAGTCAAATCATTGCCTTGTTGATAATTCATAAGTGTTGTGGGTAATTATTGCTCCTAGTTGATATGTGTTTGATTCACCTTAGGCTAGCTGAAATAGATTTTTTCTTATGGAGGTGGGAATTACCTTATTTGCTTGAGGACAAGTAAAAGCATAAGTTTGGGAGAGTTGATAAGTAGGTATCATGACTACTTATTTGTACCCTTTTACTTTTATTTTAGCTAAAAAATGCTTAAAGGTATTCCCGAGAACTGATAAAATATGCTTACTTGAAGGATTATTGGAAAATGAGCCAAAGAGATGAAAATCAACTCAAGAAGGAGAAATTTTGGACAAGGACTGAAATAAAAAAAAAGGAGCAAAGTGCGGACCGCACAATTTTGTGTGCGGCCGCAGAGCATGAAGAGACCTCTAATAGATTTTATTTGCAAAGGCGGACCGCACAATTATTGTGCGGCCGCAGAAGATAAGGTTCAGAGAGATGTTATTTTGGTCCATGAAGAAATGTGGACCGCACCATTATTGTGCAGCCGCAGAATCAAAAGTGCGACCGCACTCAGAAATGTGCGGTCCGTAGAAGTCTCTCATGTCAAAGCTTGAGCTTAAGAGTGTGGTCGCTTTCATAAATGTGCAATCCGTAGAATCTAAAGAAGTGCGGCCGCAACCCAGAATTGTGCGGCCGCAGAAGTCCATCCTGTCAAGCCAACATCAAAGTGCGGACCACACAAGGAATTGTGCGGCCGCAAAACCTCCGCATGGACAATTTTGTCCGATAATTTCTACTGTGTATAAATAGTCTTTTTTGTCAAAATTAGGGCATGTTTTAAACAGCTGAAAATAGATAGATGTTTTTCTTTTACTGCTTTGGGTAACTTTGTAATAGTTTATCATTTTAACATTGGATTTTCTTCCCTTTATAATCTATTATGAGTTTAATCTTATTTTATTCTTTAGTTTCTTCAATTTTCTCTATGAGTAGCTAATTTCTTAGATATGTTATGACCCTAACCTAGTGTGGATACCTAATAAGTATTTGATTTAGGGCTTTTTTTATGATTGGGTTAGTAATATTTAGCCTAGTTCTTGCTTGAATTTAAGAATTAATGGTTGCAAATATTGATTCATACCTAATTGACTTAGTCTCTACTTGAGAAAGAGAGATTAAGTCTAGGAAAATTTGGCTAACAAGGAATTGGGGTGAACTCAAGAAATTGATAGCCCCAATTAAAGGGTTGAATCTAGAGATAGTATGACCCGACTTGAGTATTTATCACTTGTTTAGTGAATTACCCATTTGCACTTGAGAAAGCCAAATGGGGAAAACCACTCTAACTACCGAGAGGTATCGAGTGGGTAATTGCGTGTGATTGCTATATTACACCCCAACCATTCAAACTTGCCCTTGAGCCTACAATCAGTTAGGTAACCACCTAGGTGGAAGTCACGACCCTAGATCTTTTATAAACTTGAAAAACACCACCACCAAAAATATCGTTCTCTAGCTTTTCATTTGCAAACATTAGCATAATCATTAGAAGTAGAAAGAAACAACCAAACATGTGAAAGTGTATTTTGGCCACATCATATACTTAGTCTAGATATATACCTAATCCAATATAAGCTCTCTGTGGAATCGACCCCAACTCATATTGGGTAATTATAATTGCATTGACCGGTTCATAATCCCAATCAATTGTGTGAATTTGGGCGACATCAATTTTTGGCACCGTTGCCGCAGAGCTAAAAATGATTTAGCTATATATTTGGTTTTGTATGTGATTTGTTTTCCTTTTCTTCCGAGTTACTAATTTTTTGTGAAAACAATTGTAGGTGTTATAATGGCTCTCAACAACAATGATCCTCTTGGAAATGTGTCATTGGAGGGTGACAGGGATGATGACTAAGTTGATGAGGTTCCTCTTGAACCTCAAGACAACGTTCTCGTTCCACCCCCAACTCCTCCAAGAGCGGCGGCACACCGGGTATTGCCGAATGAAGGATACGCAAGTGCCATAGTCCTGCCCCACATTAGGGCGGGAAACTTTCAAATCACAAATGTCATGCTTACATTGTTGGAAAAACGCGGATTCTTCACCGAGGCTCCGAGTCAAAATTCATACAAGCACTTGAAAGAGTTTGTTGATACTTGCTGGGGGAGTAAACAAACCAACGTCTCCGAAGATACTTTGCGGTTGAGGCTATTCCCTTTTTCTCTATGGGGGAAGGCTTTGGATTGGTTAGAGAGGCTGTCAATCATTCTATCCATACATGGGATGAATTGGCCGAGAAATTCATTTTCAAGTTCTTTTCTCCCGGGCATATGGCAACTCTTAGGGATGCGATTCTAGCTTTCAAACAAGAATCCAATGAGTATTTGCATGAGATATGGGAAAGGTACCGGACTATGGTGAAAGAGTGCCCGAACAATGACATGACGAAGGCTATGATTCAACAAACTTTTTATAGGGGGATCAATACCACCAATCAATATGTGGTCAACCAACTTGCTGGTGGAAATTTCATGACAATGCCGTATGAGGAAGCTTGTGAGATTCTTGATGAAATGGTGGATACTTCATCGGCTTGCAAAGTAGAGCAAACGTTTCTCAAGGCGATCCAAATGCGATTCACTTGCATAAAGAATTACATGATCATGGGCAAGCAGTTGCCGAGTTGACCACCACAATGAATCAACTAGCCAAAGTTCAACATCAACAAGTGCAAGGTCCCAAGCAAGTAAATGCAATAGAAGGAGTTAGTATAATGGTAAACAAGAGAAGGCAAAAGGGTCCCCAAGTGCAAAACCGGGTTGAAAATTATGAGCAAGATGATAGTGAATTTGAACAAGATGGACAATATAATGAACAAGAGGGGGAAGTACAATATGTGAACAACTTTCAAAGGCAAAGAAACAACAATCAAGGCCCGAATAAATAACAACGGCCACTTGCGACAGATCTTTGTTGAAATCTTACTGATAGCACGTGGCGACCGACGAAGGCTATCATGATGCTGATGTGGCCTGTCTATATCGAAGACATTTTTTGGCAATTCAGTTGACACCTTAATTAAACATTAATGTGAAGTCAAAGTAGAAAAATAATTAAGTTATCCTTTGAATAATTGATCATCACGTAAATTGGACATGAAGTCACAAAATCACATCTTTCTTGGTTTGCATTAGGGTTGTGCATTTGGATCGGATATCCGAAATCCGAATCGATCCGCTCAATTTCGGATTTCGGATATTTGGATCGGATTCAGATTTGATTTATTAAAATTACGGATTTTCGGATTGGATTCGGATTTGTATAGTTTGAACCCTATCCGATCCGAAATCCGAATTTATTAGAGGAAGTATAAATACTAATTTTATTTTTAGGGTTAGGTATAATCTTATTCATTCTCGTTCTCTTCTCTCATTCTCTCAGAGTCCACCCAGAGACTGCTGCTCATTTCTAGAGACAGCTGCTTCTGCTCGTCGCTTCTCTGTGTTCCGATCTTCAAATGAGATGAGGCGATTACAAGTAGAAGAAGCACGTGACCTTCAAGTTGCATGGATCAGCTCATTGATTTGCAACAACATAAACGCAATTGGACAACATGATCTTCAAGAATGGACTTCAGACTAGATCCTTCCTACTAATGTGCATAGTCTGCAGAGAAGAGGCGAGGCACGTTTTGGGGGATGGTGGGGGAATAAGAAGTTAGCAAATATTAGGAAGATGTTTAAGAAAATCAAAGCTTAAACATATATTAAGACTTAACTACCACTACAATCCGATCCGAAAATCCGACCACTAAATCGATCCGAAAATCCGATCACTAAATCGATCCGAACTTTAAAATCCAATCCAATCCGATATAATTCGGATCGAATTTGGATTGCATTTTGTGGAATCCAAAATCCGAAATTTCAATCCGAAATGTGCTAAATCCGATCCGAGGCGATCCATGCACAACCCTAATTTGCACACGGCTTTGTCATAAGAGGACCATCAACATGCAATTTTCTATAAGCTAATATTACACCATATATACTTAATTCGTCTTTCTTCTTTTTTTTTCTTCTCATTTCTCATCTAAATAATTAAAAAAAACTATAATAGTACAATTATTTAGGGGAAGAAAAGGAACAACCACTTGTGCTATTTCTTTTTCCTTTTTTATCAACTGAGTAATGAACTCTAACTTCAAGATAAGGGGAGAGCAGGCCAGAATTTGTCGTTTCTACATCAATATCCGTTTTGCTGGGTAATAGTAGTCGGAGCAGCCCCAGGATCCGGGCAACTCCCAGAAAAAGACACTCACGGTCAAATTAGCCGTTTTCACCTCTTTGGTAAAACCTGACACAGAATCGAGTGCAATAAGTAACCAGATCTCGCGACCTTCCCAATCCCTGCTTGTCACGTTACCGCATGCACTCCCACTTAACAGTTTATATTAATTATAAACTTCGACTTCTTCTTGTGAAAAAAAATAAAAATAAATAAACTTATCTATTTTACTCTTTCACTCTATTCGCCTTAGGCTCAGTTTGTCCATAAAAAGTTTTTTTTTTTCAAAAATATATTTATTCATGAAATTTTGTAAGTTTTTTAAAAAATTTTGAAAATGAGTTTTTCAAAATTTCAAAATTTTCAGAATTTTTTTTCCTCACTCACAAAACTGCAATATTTTTTCAAGTGAATGTATGTCCAAACATAATTTTAAATTCCAAATATCATTTTTCAACTTAACTACAAATACTACTTTTTTCAAAAATTATTATCTTTATGTCCAAACACCTACTCAGTTAATATGATATATTTTTCTTTTTAGTCCGTTCAAAATAATCATAATTTTTTTTTCTAAAAATAATGTAACATAAAACTTTTTCTTTTTCCTTAATGAGTGAGTAATAAATGTATATGATTTTTTTTTGATACCACAAGCTTCAAAATTAATTTTACTTTATTAAATTTCATGCCTAGTCGAATACTACTACATAAAATAGAATTAATCGGGTAATTGTTTAAATATAAAAATATTTTAATCACATTGAGGAAAATAAATTAGAAAGAATTTTAAAAAAAGGCTCCAGCAAAAATAATGACCGAGTACTCCGTCTTTCATATCATTCTCTTTTCTTTTTAGTTTTTTAAAAATTAATTTTATTTTTTATTAGAATAATTTAAAAGACCTCCAATCATGGTATGCTCCATCAGAATAATCTCCCTTGTGATTTATAAGATTACCCTTAACTCCCTATTTTAATTTTTTTCGTAACAATTCTTTTTATTCATTTTTATTAGTATGAATGAAATATAATTTTTTAACCAATCAGCTCTCCCAATTTTTCTAATTTGACCCTTTTTTTGGTTGCTTCTTCACACAAAGCATCACCATTCACAAATTCACTATCATCATTGTCTAGCAAAAGAAAAAAGACATCACAATTTGATTCTCATCACTTTGTTTAAATAATATATTTTAAAAGAATTTCTTTCTTTCTAATATTTGATGTCCAAATATATAATCCCACATAAAAGGGGTAGGGATCGTTTGGTAAGATGTATAAGAATAGTGCGGAATAAGTTGTATTAGTAATACATGGATTAGTAATGAATGGGGTAGTAATGCAAGCATTAGTTATGCAGATATTATTTCTTATCTACTGTTTGTTGTGGTGTATTAAATATTATGCATTGCATAATTTTTAAGAAAAATAATTATTTCCAAAAATATCCTCCATATTATCTAGCTTTAAGAGATTTTAAGGATAACTTTATCTTTAACCATACTAATGCATGCATTAATAGCTTTGGTATTACTAATGTTATGGTTTTCTATGTATTACTTATACATAGTATAATACCAAGTATAATATATAATTAATGTAAGTATTAGTTATACAAAAATTAAAAAGATATACCAAATAAGGTATTAGTAATGGACAGAACTTATGCTTGCATTTAGGGGTGTTCATAAAAATCCGAAAAATCGAACCAAAGCGAAAACCAAACCAAACCGACCAAAAAAACTGATACTTTTTGGTTTGGTTTGGTTTTGGTTTTGAAATTTAAAAACCGATCAAATTTGGTTTGATTTTGGTTTTAATAAAAAAAAAAAATCGAACCAAACCGAATTTAGGAGTAGCTATTTTAAATTTAGAATTACACCTATATATAGGTATACTTTTATACAAAGTTTCAAAAACTTTATAATAAATGTTAATCGTTTGCACTTTTAGTACAATTCTTTGCCTTTATATTCTAGTTTGATTGGTAGCTTTCTTTTGTTAAGTATAAGAATCTATTTCATGTTAAAAATAATATATTTTTAATTGAGTCCTTAAATTATTCATCACTATTTAATTTAATTATCATCAATATATCTTGGAAAATAATAGATTTCTCAAAGGGCAATTGATTTGATAGTGTTACGTTAAAATGTGGTCGCCGAAATATGTGTTGGTAGTGTACGTCTTATATTTAAGAAAAAAACGACAAATAACCGAAAAAAACAAAAAACAACATAAACCGAATCGAGAAAAAACCGACTTAATTAGTTTGATTTGGTTCTAATATTTGAAAAACCAACTTATTTGGTTTGATTTATTTTTAGAGAAAAATTCATCCAAACCCAACCATAAACACCATGCTTGCATTATTTTGGGGGGGGGAGGGAGAGTATTTAGTTTACAACTTGTTGTAACCCGATTGGTTACGCATCATCTTTTGTTTCTTCCAACCTGTCACCACCTTCAAGCTTATTTTATTTCATCCTTATATTATTTCTTTAATCCTTCCCTTGTCCTTCTCTCCAATTTCTTACGTTTGAAGCGCACCAACAAAAATGGTGAATGGGGACCTCTCTCCATTTCTCTCTCTCTGTTCAAATAGCCTTGGTTTCTTCTTCTAGTCATGGACTAGTTCTCCCAGTTCCTTTCATTTCTTCCAATTAACTTTTGCTTTTCTCTTCAGTTACAAGTGTCTTTTAAACTATGGAGGAGCGGAACGTGAATCCAGCGGTGATATACGATACCGTATGGGTGTGCGTGATACCGTACGTACAGGACTCGCGTGACAGGGATGCGGTGTCGTTGGTATGCAGGAGGTGGCACGAGATCGACGCCATCACTCGGCAGCGCATAACTATGGCTTTGTGTTATGCAGCGAAGCCGGAGCAGCTTTCTAGAAGGTTCCCTCAACTGGAGTCACTCAAGCTCAAAGGGAAGCCACGCGCTTCTATGTTTAATTTGATTCCTGAGGATTGGGGAGGATATGCTACGCCTTGGGTTCACGAGATTAGTAGGTCCTTTGCTCGGTTAAAGGCGCTTCACTTCCGCCGTATGATTGTTAGCGATTCGGATCTCGAACTCCTCGCGCATACGCGTGGTAAACTATTTCAGTCTCTCAAACTGGATAAGTGTTCTGGATTTTCTACGGATGGTCTTCTCACTGTTTGTCGTTCCTGCAGGTATTCCACCTCTTCTTCATTTTACTTGTTGGTAATTACTCTGTTAAGATTAAGTTTTGTTCCCTGAAATTATAAATTTATTGTTTTTCGACATACAAATAAGTTTCTTTTTTTTTTCCAGTTCTGTTCTATTTATTTTTTATGTAAAATTATTCTCTAGTTTTAACGCCTGAAGTTATTGTCGCTTTTATTTCAAGCTGTTGAAGTCTTCAAATGTCCGTGAGGATTGAATTGCTTGCAAGCCAGTTTGTATGATAGTGGAAGTGAACTTCTAAGATTAGGAAAGGGTAAAACTATAAATAAAATAAAATAAAAAAACCAGAGGACTTTCATTGAATTCTGTAGGATTTTGTGTTGATAAAGAGAGGAACGGAATCGTGCAACAACTTAGGTTATAGGGATCACTATAACAAAAGAAAAAATAAAGAAAAAGGAAAAGGATATAGGGATCAATATGCACAAATACAATTCAAACTTGATTGCATATGCAGATTGATTAGGACAGTTGGTGTATTGCACACAATGGTGAAGCATGACAGTTATGAATCTGGTTTCAATGTGATGTGGTTCGGAATGCTTGAAGCTTTTGATTTACTGGTGCTATTGGGCCTACTTCTTTTCCTTTTTCCAGTTTAAGAGAGTCTATCTTTTGCTTATGTTTGCCTAGAAGTATACTATTCAAGTTCATTGCTCTCTGGTTTAACCAAAACTTTTAGGTGATGGGCTCCATGGTTCTCGGGATCTAGTTTCTAAAATTGTAAATAGTATATTGCCATGGTTTCCATGTCAGTGTTACAAGAATTAAATTATCTTGTGATTCTGAGTGGGTTAGAGTTTGAAAGAGGTATTTCTTTGGACTGTTCATGGTGACTGCTAAAATAGGAGTATGAGTGGAATTTATGTTGATGAAATTCTTAAGGTTCTCTCTAGAAGTCATTTGGACCCATTGGATCATGTAGGTTTCCTCAACAATCATTTTTATTGGTAGTTCTTGGTAATGATGACTTGAATCTGTTTTCCTAGAGCTGTCTGACTGTGCTAAGTCATTGCCCTCTGATATGGAGGAAAAAATGTCTTTAAGTTTTACTGATTCCATTGATGCTACATTTAATAAAGATTGCGCTGGTGATATGCTTGTGAACGAAGTAGAGTCTATGCAAAATTTCGTGGTCACCGCATCTGGTCAAGTCTTAAGCATTGACCTGGCATGTCAACCCTTGTGGTAGGACGTGTTGTAAGCATTCCTAAGTGTGTTAATCTCTAAGTTTGTAGCATACAGCATGAGTTAAAGGTAAGCTTATGACTAAAAGCTTGAACTAGTTTTTTGCTCGATGATATTCCATCTTCTGATAGATGCAGAGGGCCTTGTAGTGTGACAGAATCTATAGGTCTAATTGGATAAGTGGTCCAAATTGGCCTATTGGCGAGTTGCCAGCATCTTTGCACTAATGCGTTATGTGATGCACCTGCTTTATTTTGAAGCTTTATTGACATTCCCTCTAAGTAAGCTTTATTTACCTAATAGAGGAGATATCTAAAAGTCTTGAAGATTTCTACAAATGAGAATCCCGCAGATATGCTGACCAAGGTGGTACCAAGGAACAAGTTCGAGCTATGCAAAGAACTTGTCGGCATGCACTCAAACTAGAAGACAGTGCTACCTCCTCTGGATGAATGAGACTGGAGGGGGAGATTGATGATGTCCATCTCATTGAAGAAGTATTAGGCATGTGCCTAATAAGAGTTTTCTTTGGTTTGGTAGCCAACCTTGTTGACTTGGTTTGGTTGGTAGCCAACCTTGTTGAATTAGTTTGGTTTGGTAGCCAACCTTGTTGAATTTCTTTGGTTTGGTAGCCAACTTTGTTGAATTGTGAAAAGTGTGTGTAAATTGTCAAATATTGTAGGCTTTAGAGGGTGAAGCTTTGGCTATAAAAGGAGAGCTTCAACTCTCATTTCTACACACCAACAAAGAGAGAAAGAAAGAGTGAGCTGATAGCAAAAAACTGTCCCTCTCTTGTCTCGGTAAAAATTAGTGAATGTGATATTTCAAATCTTATTGGTTTCTTCAAAGCTGCAGTTGCATTGGAGGAATTTGGTGGGGGTTCATTTAGTGAGCCAACAGAACCTGCTGCTGAGAATGGCTATAACGAGCAATTCGGAAGATATTCCGCTGTATCATTTCCTCAAAGGTTATGCCACTTGGGTCCGACGTACTTAGGAATAAATGAAATGCACATTTTCTTTCCTATTGCTTCTCGTTTGAAGAAATTGGATCTTCTTTATGCATTTCTTGACACGGAAGCCCATTGTTTCTTACTGCAAAAGTGTCCCAACTTGGAAATACTTGAGGTTGAATCTCAGCTTTTCTCACTTTTCTTTTCTTCTACGCAAATTGGCCATATATCTTTGTACATAGCTGTTATTGACACTGGCACAATTGTTCTGCTTTTGCTGTGATAGTAGTCGTAAAATCAGGAAGTGAATATTTGATGAAGATGGACATTATGTTTTGCTTTTCCTTTTTGGATCAATTTTTGTCTAAAAATGTTACAGCTATTCTGCTTGGTTAGCTGAAGATGTTTGAAAGCATATTCTATAATTGATTGACTTCCATGAGTCTAGTATATATTTCTATTTATGTTTGTACAATTCTGTTTAATCGTATATATAAGTATATTCACATTTTTTTAATTCTTTTTTATTCTTAGTAAAATAACTGCTTGTAATTTTTATGGTTCTACATCAGAAATATGACCTGCATTTCTTCTGAAAAACGATAAAGAAAATCGAGATGGGAGGAAGAAGTTATGGCTGGAGTTAAAAAAAAATGTTATGGCTGGAGTAAATAAGTCTATGTGGGGTACTCTTTAAGAAAATTATTTATCAGTGTTTTTGTCATCGTGAACAGGCAAGGAATGTTGTTGGGGATAGAGGAATGGAAGTGCTTGCCCAGTTTTGCAAGAGATTAAAGAGACTCAGGATTGAGCGAGGAGCAGATGAACAGGAAATGGAGGACGAAGAAGGTGCAGTGACACAGAGAGGATTGATTGCTTTGGCCCAAGGGTGCATTGAACTAGAATACATGGCTGTTTATGTATCTGATATTACTAATGAAGCATTGGAAAATATTGGCACAAATCTGAAAAATCTGTGTGATTTTCGGTTGGTTCTACTCGATCGTGAAGTAACAATAACAGAACTGCCGCTTGATAATGGTGTCCGCTCTTTACTAAGAGGTTGCCAAAGGCTTAAAAGATTTGCTCTCTATCTCAGGTCTGGGGGTCTCACAGATGTGGGTCTCAAATATATCGGTCAAAACAGCCAAAATGTGAGATGGATGCTTCTGGGATATGTTGGGGAATCTGATGAAGGACTTATGGAGTTTTCGAGGGGATGTCCTAGCCTGCAAAAGCTTGAAATGAGAGGCTGTCGTTTTACCGAACGTGCATTGGCTTATGCTGCTCTGCAGCTGAAATCGCTAAGGTACTTGTGGATCCAAGGATTCAGTCCATCTTCGAGTGGTTGGGATCTCTTGATGATGGCACGCCCATTCTGGAATATTGAGTTGATACCTGCAAGACGTGTGATTACCAGTGCAGGAATTGCTGAGCATCCAGCTCATATACTTGCCTATTATTCCCTTGCAGGCCGAAGAACAGATTTTCCAGATACTGTTTGGCCTTTGGACCCATAGTTGCTTCTTGCTGAATAAACTTGTAAATATAACCTTAGCTTTTTCTTGTGGGATGATGGGTTTGGGTGGGCTTTACAGGTTTATATGCTCTGTCCTACTCCTCTCCATACATAGGTCTCTTTCTTCCTTCCTCTTCCTTAGAAAAGTTTTACCATATTGATTTTGTTGTCTGTCTTTTAGACATGGGGACTGTAATAAGTTTTCTTTTCATGGTTATTCAGAAGAATCTGCCACTTGGTGCTCTACCTTTCTAACTGCCGACTGTGTCTTGCTCTTTGAGTGACTACAGTTTTTACAGAAATCGGTGACCATGCCCTTTGCGTTGTTAGAAATGATCCGCTCAATTATTTCCGTTGTGGCTTGTCAACTGGTTGGTTAACTCGTCAAATGTTACCACCCTTTTGACATTGTTGTAACTAATTGGTATTGGATTATCACAAGAACACTCGGGGAAGAAGAAAAACAGTTTATGAGGTTTCTGGGAACCATCAACTATGGCAGTTGTTACATTTATCCTTTTATTTTCATTTTTTACATGTTCAAATCAAGGCCATAAAGTAGTATATGGGTGTTAATCGGGCTGGGCTGACCCGTTTTCAGCCCGCTTCAACCCGGGTCAGCCCGGTTCAGTCCGCTACTGTTCACGTTGGGCCGGGGGCCGGATTGTGTACGTTCACGTTTAGACTAACGGTGCCCCGAACCCGTTAAACCCGAATTAACCCGAATTTCCTTAACGGGCTGAACACGGGCTGCAGCTCGTTAGCAACCCGGTTTCCGTTTGAATTTTTTTTTTTAATTAAATTGGACCGTTCCCAACGGTCAAATTCAGAAATGACCGTTGGGGAACGGCCAGAAATTGCAGAAATGGCCAATTTCGGCCCCCCCATTAATAATATAGCCCTCCCACCCCAAAATCTATAAATAACCCCTCTTCTTCTTCATTTTTTCTCACAAATTCACTCTCTTACTACTCTAATTCTCTCTCAAGTATCAAACTCTCAATTCTCTCTTGATATTATAGTTCTTAAATTCTCAAATCTCAAATTCTCAATTATTTATTATTTCAAGTTTCATCAATTATTTAGTTTAGCCATTACAAAATTATTATTATCAAATATCAATTATTCAAGTGAAGTGTGGTATCAATTATCAAGTATTCAAGTATTATCAACTATCAAGTTTCGGTCTATCAATTGAAGTTTGAATTTTGATATCAAAAATTCAAAATTAGTGCGGCATAAGGAATCCCGGTACACTCGTTCCATCTCTTTCTCTTATTTGGTGTACACTTATTTTATTAATTAGTTTCTTAATTTAGTTTCTTAATTTAATTTCTTACTTGTATTTCTTAATTTAATTTCTTAATTTAATTTCTTACTTTAATTTCTTACTTTAATTTATATAATGGATTTACTTAGTGCGGCCAAAAAAGCGTGCACTAGAGGTGGTAGTAATAAAACTTCAAAAAGAACAAGAGGTGGTGTTGGTTCTTCTAGTAGCTTTACACATATTTCTGAAAGTTCACCTGAAAATTTAAATGTAGATTATGAGCGAATGCAAGAAAATTATGGTGTAGATGATGATTTAGATGCTTTGTTAGATGATATTCAATCACCCGATAATCTTGACACACCACCACCTACACCTGGTAATGCTAGTCAAACTCAAAATGTTAGGGGTGCAGGTGCAACAAGTAGGCCTCCTCTCCCTATTAAGAAGAATCGACGATTAAAAAGTAAGTGTTGGATGTTTTTTGAAAGACTAGAAGATCAAAAAAAATATGTAAAATGTAAAATTTGTAGTGAACATTATAAACATGAGCCCGGTAAAGGAGAGGGAACGGGTCAACTTCGTAGGCATATGGAAGAGAAACGCCCTCTTGAATGGGGAGTAGATGAGTTGTCTAGGCAACAAAGACTTAACCCGAGTACTGGTGGGTTATTTGGGAAATACGATATTAAGAAAGATCGGGAAGAATTAGCTAAAATGATTGTTTTAGGTTGTTTACCTTTTAGTTTTGCTTCTTCACCGTATCTTGTTACTTATATTCAAAGAATTTATAACCCTATGTTTAAAGGTATTCCTAGAAGTACTTGTAGAGCTGATATCTTTAGGCTTTTTGGACAATATCAGACATATATACGTTATTTGTTCACAAGTCTTCCTTGTAAAGTTTCTCTTACTTCTG
The DNA here is from genome assembly GCF_000393655.2 of Nicotiana sylvestris. Taxonomy (NCBI): domain Eukaryota; kingdom Viridiplantae; phylum Streptophyta; class Magnoliopsida; order Solanales; family Solanaceae; genus Nicotiana; species Nicotiana sylvestris. The sequence goes on along the minus strand of NC_091059.1, from coordinate 72,071,464 downwards.
ATATTGGTCGTGCTGTGAATGGAAATGATTATTTGACTGTTACATGTCATTGGATAGATGATAATTTTTGTATGCAAAAACGTATTATTGCTTTTAAATATGATGAAGATCAAAGTCATACTGGTGCATTTATAAGTAATACTATACATGAAGTTGCTATATTTTATAATCTTGCAGAAAAAGTTTTGTGTATGTCATTTGATAATGCTTCTAACAACACTGCTGCTATTACAATATTAAAATTGCATCTACACCCACCAATTCCTGAAATATTTCATGTTAGATGTGCATGTCATATTTATAACTTGATTGTGAAGAGTGGCCTTGAATTATTTAGAGATGAAATTACTTTACTTGTGCTCCCTACTTTGGCACAAGTAGTTTCAGGAAGTCAATGCCTTGGTCAGGACCCTCGGCCTGGACGATGACCCCTTCTCAGAATAAAGGATATTCCCAAAAATCTTTTCTTTCTAAAACTCCTTCTTGTGACTTTTCAAGTCTAGATCTTTTCTTTATAGAACATCATGTACATGCTCATGAGCCATAGAAGTGCTAGATTAAATGCATTTAAGGAAAAATGTGTACACTATGGACTAAAACCAAGACTCATGCCTGAAGAAATAGTTACTAGGTGGAATTATACTTATTTGTTCTTAAGATGTTATTATAAATATAGAATGCCTATAACTGAAGTTGCTAATTCTCATTGTACCTATCCTAACCGTTTGTTAACATCTAGAACTTGGGAAGTCATTCATGATGTTATACAATTTTTACAAAAATTTTATGTGGCTACACTTGAGTTTTCTGGAGCTTATTATCCTACCATTTCAAATGGTTTAGTTCATATTGCTGAAATTTCTCTTTTACTACATAATTTGAAGCAGAAAGAAGGATATGCTACTGTTGTTGAATCTATGCTAGATAAGTTTAAAAAGTATTTCTACCCAATTCCCTATATTTACCTAATTCGTGCTATTTTAAACCCTACTGTCAAAATGATAAAGTGTCGCCAATTAATTAGAGCTTGTAGATGCAAATATTCCTTCAACTAATCCTTCAACATCTGGAACAACTATGGATGATGATGATTGTGTTCAAGATTATCAGATTTGGTCTACACTAGGAGAGCATCAACAAACCAGTAGCAGGAATATTGATGAACTACAATTCTACTTGCAAAAGTCACCAGAGCCCCTCACAAAGAATTTTCTATCGCTGAGCTGGTGGAGGAGCAACTCAAATCAATTTCCTGTTCTTTCGGACATGGCTCGAGACGTGCTAAATGTGCCGATTTCAACAGTCGCATCAGAGAACGCATTTAGCCAAGCAAGGCAGCAGCTAGGAGATGCCCGTCATTCATTGGGTAACAACGCTTTGGAAATTCTAGTGTGCTTCAGAGATTGGATAAGATCAGAACAGCGAAATCAAGGGTGTGACGAGGTAGACGAAGATGAGGACCAAGAAATTGGAGATATAATGGTTTATGGTTCCGATTCAACCAATCCCGGAAACCAAGAACCTCATGTTGACATGGAAGAACTTACAAAAATGATGCAAAACATGTGATGTACTATTTCTTATTTTTTATAATTATTGTAAACTTTTAAGTTTTAATTTGCAAGTTCAAAAATAAAAAATAAATCAAAAAAGAACTTGCAAATTAATTTGAAATATTAAAAATATAAATGAAAGCCTTCGGAGTTTGTTCCTTACATTTCCCTATTGGTCTTATACTCTTATTAAATAATTTTTTGTAGCAATTTACTTTCCAATTTCAATTTTATAATTATAAAATACAAATTTCAAATTTAAAACTTTAAACTTTAAACTTCAAAGTTTAATTCTAACCCTTAAAAGTTTGCAAATACTTAACTATCAATAATATTGAATAAGAAAAATAAAATTTAAATTAAAAAAAAAATAAAAAAATTGAGCCCAGCCTGCCCGAGACCGTGTAAGCCCTAACCCGTACGGGCCCACGAAAACCCAAAAATCCCAGCCCTATAACAGCCCGTTATCCCCAGCCCGCTAACAGCCCGCCCGCTAACCGAACGGGCTGGGGTTTTTCCCGTTCAGCCCGCCCGATAAACACCCATGTCATAAACTGGAGGTCTAAATGTTACTCTATTATGCTTTATGATGACCTCCCTCTCTCTTTCTCTCTCGGTTTTATTTAAGGAGATTTGTAGTTACCACAAGTTAATTCTACTGAAGATGGGAGGTATCAGAGAATACAAATTTCAGTTTTTTGGAGTTGCACCAGAAACTCTATCAGTCCTTCGCCTGCTCCTTTTATCACTAGTAATTGAACTGGAACCAAATATCAAGTCGTGATATTATTAGAATTTAGAATGATTCTTAGAAGCTGCACTATTTAAGAGAAGGTGAATGACACAGTTACCCACAAAAACAAAATTATTTACCTTTATCTATCCATTTGTTTTTCTACCCATCGAATTAATTACATTTTCTACCCATAGTAATTTTGTGGGAAATTTTCTCTTTTTTCTCCAATTAGTTTTTATTTCTATGCTTCTTTTCTTTTTTTCCTTTTTTTCTTTATTTTCTCCTTTTCTTTTTTCTCGTTTTCTTCTTATTTTTTTCTTTTTTCTCTTTTTCTATTCATTTATTTTTGCACAAATCGTATTATTGTTATTTTTACCATAACTTATTTCACACTCATTTTGACTCCTTTATTTATTTTTCTTTTTTTCTTGTTCTTTTTCTAATTCCATTTAGCTCCTTTTTTCTTTTATTTTCTTTATTTCTTGATCTTTTTCTAATTTCATTTAACTTCTTTTTTATATTCTTTTTCTCTTCATAATCTAATTTCATTTACTGTTTTCACTATTTTTATTATTCTTTTTTATACGATAAGAAAAAATAACTGATATCGTACATATTTTTATTATTCTTTTCTTGTTTACCTTTTTTTAAAATATAACTAGTATAATAAGCTTTTTGTCTTTTTCTCATTTTTTAATTCAATTATTAAACTGAAATAATATCAGTTGTCACTTGATCTAATTCAATGAATATCACACTGACTGTTGCTGAACACCATAAATTACATAATCAGATTTTAAGAATCAACACGTGATTGCCATACAAACCTTGATCTCCTTCCCTGCAAATCACTACACACTCTACCATTAGCAGTAACACAAATCAGTTATGGATCAAGAAAATATAATCTACAACCACCAAATCACCATATATATTAGTTAGAATAGAAATGATAATAAAATATTGAAAAATGCAATAAAAGTATAAGTAGCAAAAAAGACTTCTAGTACCATATGAAACCAATATGGTATACATGTATACCAACAGAGTATATGATTGCTCTAGAATATTGCTACAACTATATGCGACTATACTACTATACCAAAATACTAAAGGATGCAAAAAAAGTATAAGAAAATGTAACGACCCGACCGGTCGTTTTGAGCTCTAGCGCGTCGTTCAGCAGTTTGAGGCCATGAGCAGCTTCACTTCAGGTATTATGACTTGTACGCATGGTCGGAATTGAATTCCGGGGAATTTAGAGTTGATTTGGAAAGAGAATTCTCATTTCGGAAGCTTTAAGTTGAAAGAATTGACTAAGATTGGATTTTTGGAGTAAACGACCTCGGAATCAGGATTCGAAAGTTTTAGCAGGTTCTTATGATGATTTCAAACTTGGGCGTATGTCCGGATCGGGTTTTGAAAGACCCAAAAATATTTCGGCACCTATGGTAGAAGTTAGCATTTTTGGAAAAATTTCATAAGTTTGGGTTGAAGTGCATTTCAGTGTTATCGATGTCCATTTGGGATTCTGAGTCTGGGAGTAGCTCCGTATGGTGATTCTGGTGTTGGGAGCATGATCGGAAGTGAATTCAGAGGTCCGTGGGTCGTTTTGGAGTCATTTGGCGAAAGATAGAAATTTAAAGGTTTTTGGAGAAGTTTGACCGGAAGTGGACTTTTTGATATCGGGGTCGGATTCCGATTCCAGAAGTTGGAGTAGGTCCGTAATGTCAAATGTGACTTGTGTGCAAAATTTGAGGTCAATCGGACATGATTTGTTATGTTTCGACATCGAATGCAGAAGTTTGATATTCTAAAATTCATTAAGCTTGGATTGGAGGTCGATTCATGATTTTAGCTTGTTTGATATGATTTGAGGCCTTGAGCAAGTCCGTAATGTGTTTTGGGATTGGTTGGGGTCCCGGGGGCCTCGGGTGGATTCCGGATGGTTAACAGATCAAAAAAATGAAATTTGGAGAAGGTTTGATGCAGCTGGTATCTGGTGTAACCGCACCTACGAGGTTTTGATCGCAGGTGCGGAGCCGCAGAAGCGGCCATGAGGGTTGCAGATGTGACTTTGGCTAGGAGTGTTGGGACCACAGATGTGGTCGCTCCGCTGCAGAAGCGGGACCGCACCTACGGTGAAGGAGACGCATATGCGAAGTAGAGGGGCTGGAAGTGTATCGCAGAAACGGGCCATGTGCCGCACCTGCGGAACCGCAGAAGCGGTCAAGTGACCGTAGGTGCGGAAAGGCTGGAGGTAATGAATTGTTTTAAAGTCGAGATTTGGCCATTTTCTTTCATCTTTCTCTTGGCTTGAGCGATTCTTGGAGGGTTTCAAGAAGGGGTTTTCATCATCAGCGACAAGGTAAGCTATCCCCACCTATCTTGAGTTATCTGCATTGATTATGTACAGATTTGAACATGAAAATTGGTAGAAATTTGGGGTTTTGGTGGAAAGACCTAGAAACTTTATTTTTGGATTTTCACCATGATTTTGGATATGAAATTGAGAGTAGATTATGTATTTAAGTTTGTGAGGCTGTGAGTAAACTTTATCTTCGAGAAATTTTGGAAACCGGGCACGTGGCCCCGAGGGCGTTTTTGTCAACTTTTCGATCGGGGTTAGGAATTGTTATAAATTGGATTATAATGAGTACTTGAACATATATTAATGGGTTTACATGATTAATGGCTAGTTTTGGAGAATTTGTGCATCGAATTGAGTCTTCGGAAGGGCGTGGAATGCCGGTTATGGAACTTCGGAGCAAGGTGAGTCTCCTTTCTAACCTTGTAAGAGGAAATTGTCCCCATAGGTGAAATAATTGGTTATGTGCTCCTATTTGTGGGGGCTATGTACGCACGAGGTGACGACAGCCCGTGCGTAGCTACTTTTATGTTTAAGTTCGGGTAGTCTAGGACCCAAAAACATGCTATACTTGGAATATTTATAATCTTATTGACAGCTAAATTGCTTAAATCCTATCGAATTGGTAAATGAATATCTAAAAGGATTAAACTTCATTTTTCTTAAATCATTAAAAGAGAATTGACTTTTATTTTGATAAACGTTCCCCGATAAATTATTAATTGGTTGTTTGAATGTGTGTATCTATGTGTGCCCGCGTCGCATGTATGATTCGCGAGCGGGGTGTTTGTTTATTTATGTTGACCGCGTCGCTGGTATGATTCGCAAGCGGGGTAATAGATGCATCTATGGTTTGCGCCGTTCGACCCTCGGCAGTGCACAATTTACATTTTTATTAGATCGGGTCATACGACCTCGACATGATATGCGCATGCTTGTATTGTTTGTTTGAGATTTATAAATGTTGATATTTGCCTTTCCTGGCCGGAGATAAATTGATAAAGATAATGAAAAGTAAATCTTTGGAAATCCATTATTATTTGGGAAGTTGTTTACCTGCTATCTGACTTTATGAATTATAATTGCCTGTTTTATAAAATCCATGATCTCCTCACATTTCACTATATTATCATTGGACCACTAGTAAGTATCGAAGTTGACCTCTTGTCTCTATTTCTTCGAGATTAGACGGGATACTCACTGAGTACACGTTGTTTTCGTACTCATACTACATTTGTTGTGCTTTTTTGTTGCACATGCACATGCATCTCTAGTGGCCTAGTGGGCGTAGCAGCATGGTTGATACAGAGACTTAGGTGAGCTGCACTCTCGAGATGACCCGCAGCCAGCAGAGTCTCTTTCAGATTACTGTATTTTCTTTCTGTCCAATATTGTATTTCGGACGGTTGTTGTATTACATTATCTCCTAGAAATTGTTCATGCACTGGTGACACCGAGTTTTTGGATTATTATTGGGTATTCTGTATTTACTTCTAAACATTATTTTATTTATTTTCGTAAAGATTATCTTTTACTATCTGAATTGAAGGAAAATTTCACTTTTCAAAATTATTAAGATAAGGATTAAATTAAGCATTTATGGTTGGCTTGCCTTATAACGGTGTCCGATGCCATCACGACCCTTAGTGGATTTTGGGTCGTGAAAACATGGTATCAGATCACTAGGCTCCCTTAGGTCTCACGAGTCATGAGCGAGTCTAGTAGAGTCTTACGGATCGGTACGGAGACGTCTGTATTTATCTTCGAGAGGCTACAGGGCTATTAGGAGCACTTCCCTTCTTGATTCCTCATCGTGTGGTTTGATTCCTTTGAGGCTTATGCCTTTATTTCCTTCATATTCAATCTTATGCGACGTGAAACACTTATTATAAATCGGGAATTGAGAAAAACGTAATGGTACTACCGATGTGGTGCAGGATGTTTCTCCCTGCATAGTTGATTGGACTATTGTCATTGCCTTGTGGAAGGATATCTTGTCATTTCAGCTCAGTAACAGTTCTCATGAGAGCTTTGAGTCTATGCGTAGATTTTTATGATGGCTCTTGATCGGTTATCGTACAGTAGGAACGTGTTGGTAAGGTTCTTGCCTATGTGTTGGGGTAGTGAATGACCTGAATGAAGGTATACTCACTGCACAATTCAGAGATTCGATATTTCATATCCGGTGGGGGGAAAAGCAATTGGCCTGTGAATGTCCAGATTTGGATTGGCGTGGTAATGAAACTGCGATATTCAGAGAGCATGGCGGAATTTTAATCTGCGATATGGTGTCGTCGTCCTCGAGTGAATGTCTTAAGTTCGCTGGTGTTGTGGTCTTCTGCAAATTTGCCTTTGGGGTAAGATATTGTGAAATAGTATTGGAGAAGCGGCTGTCAGAGATCGTGGGGTAAGGTGGTTCAAGATTGAATCGGTGTTTCTAATGTTTACGGCTCGAGAAAAAATGATCTTAGGAAAGGTTTAAAGTTAGTAGCGGTTTGTGGGTTCGAGTGCTACGAAGATAGATTTTATTTAAAAAATAGCTGGGCAGCGAAGAATGAGGAAGTACATGTGGGAGGTGTCATGCGATGGTTAAATTTTTAAGGAAGCTAGGTGTAAGAACCGGAAGTCGAATAGTTTCTTAAGGAAGAGGGTTTGGCCAAAGTGGGAGAGTGGCAGAGCAGCACGTGGATTCAGTGGCAGGATAACTACGCCCTTGAGGAAAGTTTGGAGTGATTTGGGAATTTTAGTGGATGGCGGTTGGGTCTACGAGCTTAATTTAAAATATTGGCTAGCATACGGCAGGAGATTTGATATGACGGAAAGGAGCTACTTGATAGGAAGAAGGATACAACATAACTTTGAATTGGAAGATATTGTCGCACATTTGATTGATATCCACGAGGAGTGAATGGAATTGTGCAGCGGGTGAATGAGCACGGGCTCAAGTGGGTTATCTCCTGTGAACAGGTCAACGGTCGCGTGATTGGTGAAGCTCCTGCGAAGGATTTTTACTGGCTATTCGGTAAGAGGTCTAATATGTGAATATTGCTAGAGATTCAGAGCGTTCATGAAATGCTAACGGAAGGATTCCGAGGAATCTGGCAGTTTAATTGCGCAAGATCATGTCAATAAGGGATAAAGAATATTGGTGGGTTCCAGAGTTGTGTAATTGTGGCTTCAAGCTAAGTGGGAGAGTCCCACCGCCTATGGTTGGATTGCATGATCGTCTATCTGTGAGATTTCCGGTTATTAGCATATTTATGGGTTAGTTCAGCTAAGGGAAGAGAACATAAGAGGTAATTTGAGCAAAGGAATCGTTAAAGGTGTGTTATGGTTGGACTTATTGACTCATGTGCAGACTTGGGGAAGGATTCAGGATTTATGCCTTGTATAGATACGGGTTTTAAAGAAAGAGATTCGGTCGGGTGCTTCGTTAAGAGGGTGTTCATATGCTAGACGATTCATGGAGTTGATCATATTCGGGACCAAGTCAGAGCGGGTGGCTCTCAGCAACGGTCCTGGTGGATTCAAAAGTTAAAGTGTGGTGCCTAATGAATTCGAGCCCATAAGTATGATTAAGAATCGAGCCTTGGTAGAAGATTATGATAAGAGGCTCCGAGTGTTTTATGATATTTTCGACTTGCAGCGTAGCATTTGGGAGGAAAGTGAGAAAAGACTTCGGATTCGTAGAGGGATTATCAGAATGGGCATACCAGCCGAGGATGCGAATGTGCGCACAAGGGAGGTATGAAATGGTTTGTGGGATTTGAGACAGCATGATCTCGTGATTCAAGGTCACTCGGGATGAGTGCAGATGAAGTGTGTTATGTGTTGAATGAAGTTACTATTATTTCTGAGGCAATCAAAGATGAATTGGAAGAAGTTAGATTGGTTAGCCATAGTTGAATTGCCATGTTGGTGGTAGTGATCAGTTCCTTCAGCAAGATCAAGTTATGCAAGTGATTTGTGACGGTACGCATGAGGCTTATCGGCTGCCGTAATTGATGTTATTCAAATATATTCTACTGTTATGTCCTGTCATGTGTAGGCAGATCCCGGAAGGGCTACGGTGGCTTAGACCACTACTTAGAGATTTGCATATTCTATGATTATGAAAATTCACTTGTGTGTTGCTATGGTTCTCCTGAAGTGAGTTAAGTAAAAAGTTTTTATATGATGAAGTGTTAATCTATTAGTGGTTTCGGAGTTATGATGAAAATAGTGTTTTATCGTATATGGGTATGTTGGGCGCAGTGAGTGGTATGGAATTTGAAGTGAGGATCAAAGTTGCGGTTCGGTGTTAACAAGGATGTTTGTCACACCTTCCTTTTTACACCCGAGGGTATATGAGAGTTTTTTTCAATTTAAAGTGACATTAATCGAAATGAGATTAATTAAATTCATAGTCGCCACTTGGGATAATTTATGGTGTCCCAAGTCACCGATTTATTTTTAAATTCCAAATCGAGGAAATTTCGACTTTATTTTGAAAGTTTACGAACCAGAAATTCTAGATAAGGAATTCTGTTAACCCGGGAGAAGGTGTTAGGTATTCCCAGATTCTGTGGTTCTAGCACGGTCGCTTAGTGATTATTACTTGGCTTAAATTTTTTAACTACTCATTTTTAGGACCTATGTTCATTTATCTTTTAACCACTTTTAATTGCTTGATTATTCGTAATTAAAGAATTGAGTTACGCGTACGTATACTTTTTTCCTTTGGCGCGTCAAAGATCATGTCACGCAAACGTGTCCACAATTAATGATGCTTTATTTATTTATTAAGAAAATTTGGTTGAAGTTGCGCGAACGCATCCCTCGATTTATTTTTAAAATGATATTCGTAATTATGTTACGCGAACATATACATAATCACTATAATAGTCTAAGTCGCGCCTAAAGCGAGCTAATGAGTGTTTAAGGTTATTTCACATCTAAGTTGTAATACTAACATGAGGTCCATGGGTGATTTAATGAAAGATGGAACACCTCAATTTTTAGAAGGCTTGCTTAATTAAAGCAATAAAAGGAGGTTCTTACTTACAACTATTTTTGGACTTAAATGTCAAGCTACTAATTATAGACATACTTTGGGGTATAGGTATTGGGCTTTTAATCATTTTTTGGTAAGAGATTTGAGCCTGCCACGGCCTATTGATTGATGAGTAAGGGATCAATCAACCTTGGAGCTGAGCTGGGCTCAAAATTCGGTCTAGAAATGGAATAAATCCAAAGGCCTCGACAAGGCCTGATTTCTAACCCAAACAGCTCACATTGAGCTCATGCTAGGCAGGCCCAGTTACAAACAATTGTTGGCTGGGTCTATCTACCCCTTTTACGTACTAAAGCTGGCCGAATTTGTACATTCACCACAAGTAAATCTTAATTTTGCTTTTAAGTAAAAAGAAACCAGCATTCAAAATTCAACACAATTCTAGTTTGAAGATCAGTCACACGAGTAAACAAAAATGAGCATTTATACTATTATTCACCATGGAAGCCTATAATAAATAAAGAAAGAAAATATCCAAGCTATTGGGCTTAGCACCCAGGCTCGTTCACCTGGGCCCAGACTTGCTCAGGTAATCCCCATATTGGGCCTTGTTGCAAGTCTGACCTAACTTGTATTATATTCAAACGACTATGCATTAATAAGCTATGTTTATTACAAAGAAATTCTATTATTATGAACCTAACTAATAATCAAACTTAATTTGAAACTAGAAAATTTTAACAGTCCATTTCCACTGCTAAAAGTCCATGAAATATAACTAACATCTAAAAGGAAAAGGAAGAATTTTTTTAAAAAAATAAAAATAAAAGGAAAATTTCTCCTAACTTCAGGTTTTCTCCTGCCACCAGATTCCTCAAACCAAAGCTTCAAACTTGCGAGAAATCAACTATAGAGCTGTTTCTCACATGTCAGCATTTCAACTTCCAGCCTTGAAATTGCTTGACCTTGTGGTCACTCACATACAAAACAGCCAAGGTAAAAGTAGGTTTCAACATTTAGTAAGATTCATTAACTAGCATGCTTTTAACCTAGATAATAAACAATCATAGGGAGAGAGAGAGAGAGAGAGAGGAAACCATTTCAGCACTTGGACATCCATTTTAAGCAAAACAAATCTACCACATGGAAAACTCATTCAGCATACACATTTGGTTGTAATATTCACTGATGCTATATAACTTCAAAACAGAGTTTACATGAGAGGAGGTGGGGATTAATACCTTGTAGCAGCAAAACAAGTAGTAAATAGAGTGGAATACTAATTAGATTTTGAAGAGAGAAACAGCCCAACAAAACCCAGCAGCAACAACAAAACCAAAATTGCAATAGCAAACCAAAATGCTACCCACAAATGCAACCAAAGAACCAGCCTTAAACTAGAAAATCCCAGCTAAGAAACCAGTTTTCAGAGTATTTTTGTGTTCATCTTGGTATTTTGCAGAATCAGTATCTATTTTTTGAGCAGTAGATTTGTATTTTTTAGAACTTTTTGTGCAGAGAATGCTAATGAATGTCTGTGTGTGAGTGAGAGAATGTTTTCCTTTTATAGAGTGTACAAAAAGGCATCAAGAAGGAATATTCTAGCCTAAAAATTCTGAAAATCAGAATAGTACAGTATCTTTTACAGCTGTCTATCCTTTTCCTTATCCAATATCAGCATTTTATGCTAAGGATGGGGACAGCTGTGCAAAGTCTAGAACATTCTGATATTTAACCTTTGTAAAAGTCCAGTTTTACCCTTTTAATTACTGACTATTTCAGCTTTGTCCTATGTTATGATTTCAGATCAATTACAACCATCTTTAGGACCTTTAGCTAAGTGAGTAGGTTGCCTAGTGGTATTGCAATTCATTTTCTGAAATTAATACTAAAGTTTAAATTGATGCTCTGAGGTTCAAACCTAAATTTGAAATCAGTTAATCCTAAGCAATCAAAATATGTAAGCAATCAATACATGTAAACTCAGATTCAAACAACTAATGAGATTCAGCATGCTTTATGCAAAGAAACATCAGAAATCATAATTAACCTATTTTAACTAAGACTAGGCTGAATCAGGCTAAAGCTAAATCAATCCGGAATTAGCTGAAATAGGTAATTAATTAACCACTAACACTATCCTAATTAAACTAATGGATACTGAGAACAAACTTTCAAGAAGAACAATCATTAAAGAAAAAAGGAACAAAACAAAAAGGGTTATCAGAAACTAGACATGCTGAAATTAGGCAAATTAAACTCCTAATGATAAAATCTAAACATGTAATTAATAAAGCTAAACAAAAAGAAAAGGTAACCCAAATCATACGGCCAAATCAAAAACAATTAACAAGAAGGGGAAAAGACCGAAACCAAAAGAAAACTGAAGAAAAAGTTACAATATATTACATATTGCTTAATTCTTCCAACAATAAAACTGGACCGTCTTCGAATTTTGACCCAAATTTTTGGGTTACAAATGAACTTTAGACAACCATCAATCAACTGCTCTTATCAAGAGCAATGGATTCATGGAAGTCTTGGGTTCAAAAGCCCCAAAAACTACCGGAAATTTGGAAGTGAAAGAAAGTTAGGGTTCCTGGGAATTCAGATTCAAAATTCGAGGAAGTCGAGACTGATTCGAAGGGGATTAATGGTAGTTTAGGGTTCATAGTGGTATGAGGATTGTAGGGTGTGAATTTGGTGGCATTTGGGTGAACTAGGTTTTTAGGCATCGATCTTAGATTCATGATTCGAGATGTTTAGTAATGATTCGAAGGAACTGGGTTAGAGATTTGGAAAGGGGAGATGACGGGGGTTCTAGGGTGTTGATTTGGTGGTGTTTGGAACACTGGAACCGCCGTGAGGCGATTTTCGGTGGTAGTGGGCGGCGGAAACGGTGAGGTATCTTAGTGCGACTAAGGTTGGTGGTCTTTGAACTTTGATAGAAGAAAGTGAGATGGGTTTCAAGGTTTGGGGGGTGGAAAACCGGGTTTCGGACACTTAAATATGAAAAATGAGATCAGTTCCCAGCCGTTTGATTTGTGATGATCAACGGCTGGGATCTTTTGGGGTCAAAACGGGGTCGTTTGGTATTATGAAGGGACCTAGACCGGGTGACGTGGTTTGGGAACGAGTTTGGGTTAAAATTTGGGCTCGTTTTGGCTTAAAGAAATGGCCCGAAATTCAAAATTTAAACCCCTTTTCAATTAACCCCTTATTTCCTTTTTCTTTTGTTTTTCTTTTTCTTTTTCTTTTTCTTTAATTAAAATCCTAAATTAAATTCCTAAATTAATCTAAATTGTAAAACTAACTAATTATAAAAATTATTTAATCCTAAATTAAAAGAGAAAAGTCAATAATCTAAAAAAAAAATAAACGGTAAAAAATGTATATTTTTGTGATTTTTATTTTTTAATAAAACAAATAATTAACTAATTAATCCTAAAAATATAAAAATAAAACCTAAATGCAATGCATGGTATTTTTGGCATTTTTCATGATTTTAAATAAAAATTAAACATGCACAAAAATGCAAACAATTAATAAATCCTACAAAAATCATATAAAATGGCAAATAATTGGAAAAAAATCTATTTTCTTGGATTTTATAGGAGTAATTCATATAGGGCAAAAATCACATGCTCATAATGTCACGAGCTCGGATGAGCAGGAAAGGAATTTGAATGTTTAAAGTGAGCTGGCATTGTCTTCAGCGTCACCTGAGATCGGTGTTTAAAGGGCTTTGCATCCTGGTTATGGATTCTTGAACGCTTTCTCAGCGTTAGTGCGGCTGGTGGTATGGATACGCAGACTTGTTGTCTATTACGGAAGGTCGTGGGAGCGTGCCCCACAGGAAGATTGTATAAGTGTGGCATGTAATCACTTGATTGATTGAAGATTTAAACCAAGTATGAAGATAGTGGTGATATCATTAATTTGAGAATTTATGCCTGGAGGGCACTCGACTTATTGGGTTGTAGACTGTGGAGGATTGCCCCTATTATGATGGTTGTTCTTGGGTGTAATGGGAAAAGGGGGTCATTATGACCTAGGAAAGATTATTGGCCTAGTTCGGTACGATTAGAATCAACTTGAGGTCTGTGCATAGGTTTAAGTAGGAATATGGGCTCTATATCAGGCCGAATATGTTCATTTCAGCATAGCGCTCCTTATGGAGGAGTATTCGGAAGTTAGATGATACTTCATAGTCGGCTAATTCATGTAATGCTATATTGTGTCGTGTGAGTTATTAACGGCTCGATAGTTTTCTTATGTGTTGAGGTTCCGCGTATCGATGGTGTTATGTGAGCAGGATGGCTCTTTAGTTTCAGAACATATATCACACCTTAGTTGTGCTTGCGTTTGTTAGCTTATGGCGCTACATGTCTCCCCAGGGATGGTATTATGCACTTAGCGTGCTTGTGACCAGTATTTGGTACCTTGTTGTAATGAGCAATTTAGCTCGGTGTGTATCTTCTTATGTGAATTTTATATGTGGATCGGGTGGCATGCCGCCATGGATATGTTGTTTGGATCGGGTTGCACGCCGCAACAGTGTGATATTGAGTACAGTTTTTATATTCTATTTTTGTGTGTTTGTTTTTCATTTTTCTGAGGAAAGTTCATAGCAGTTGCATGAGTTGAGTAGTCCCTTCCAGAGTTCGTCTTCCTTATGTATCACGTTTGAGTTGGTAGCCAATTGGCACATTGCAGCATCATATAAGACTTTTGATCATGGGTGGCTTATTGCCTGAGCAGTTCGTACTGGGTGAGATGAGATTATCAGAACCAAGATCAGTGCAATTAGATTATATGAAGAATATTAAAGAGTAAATACCATTATTTGGTTCGGAAGGAGGTAATGATTCTTGTCATGAGTATAGCCCCAATGATTTATTGATTCGGCAGTTGGTTATGAATTACTACGTGCATCTTCTGTCATGGTGGTATTGTGAGAGTCAGAGCAATATGTATATAGGTCATGAGATGCATTGGGAGCGTCAGATTCGTGGAATTTCGACTAATTTGATCAGAGAATGTTATTGTGGTCGTGTGAGTAAATCGGTGCAAGGTGTGAATTCAGCTAAGGTATGCAATCATGTTTTGGTATTGCATGTAGTGATTGATACGGTGAGCGTATGTTGGAAACAGGCCTGGCAGAGAATTCCGGATGTTGGAATTGGGCTCTAAGGCTTATTTGCTTAAGTGAAAAAGGAGATCTTCAGATTGATCGAATAAGGGTGCCCAACTGAGTTGTGGTAGCACGGGTAGGTGCTCGAGATGTTAAACAGTGATTTCGGACAACTCCAACGCAGTTCTCAGCACGTTCGAGGACGAACGTATGTTTAAGTGGGAGAGAATGTAATGACCCGATCGGTCGTTTTGAGATCTAGCGCGCCGTTCAGCAGTTTGAGGCCATGAGCAGCTTCACTTCAGGTATTATGACTTGTACGCATGGTTGGAATTGAATTTCGGGGAATCCGGAGTTGATTTGGAAAGAGAATTCTCATTTTGGAAGATTTAAGTTGAAAAAATTGACTAAGATTGGATTTTTGGAGTAAATGACCTCGGAATCAAGATTCGAAAGTTCTAGCAGGTTCGTATGATGATTTCGGACTTTAGCGTATGTCTAGATCGGGTTTTGGAAGACCCGGGAACGTTTCGGAACCTATGGTAGAAGTGTATTTCAGTGTTATCGATGTCTGTTTGGGATTCCGAGTCTGGTAGTAGCTGCGTATGGTGATTCTGGTGTTGGGAGCGCGATCAGAAGTGAATTCGGAGGTCCGTGGGTCGTTTTGGAGTCATTTGGTGAAAGATAGAAATTTTAAGGTCTTTGGAGAAGTTTGACCGGAAGTGGACTTTTTGATATCGGGGTCGGATTCCAATTTCGGAAGTTGGAGTAGGTCCGTAATGTTAAATGTGAATTGTGTGAAAAATGTGAGGTCAATCGGACATGATTTGGTATGTTTCGGCATCGAATGCAGAAGTTTGAAATTCTAAAGTTCATTAAGCTTGGATTGGAGGTCGATTCATGATTTTAGCGTTGTTTAATATGATTTGAGGCCTCGAGCAAGTCCGTAATGTGTTTTGGAACTGGTTGGTATGATTGGTTGGTGTCCCGGCGGCCTCATATGGATTCCGGATGGTTAACGGATAAAAATAATGGAATTTGGAGAAGGTTTGATGCAGCTGGTATCTGGTGTAACCGCACTTGTGAGGTTTGGGCCGCAGGTGCGGAGCCGCAGAAGCAGCCATGAGGGTCGCAAATGCGACTTTGGATGGGAGTGCTGGGACCGCAGATGCGGTCGCTCTGCCACAGAAGCGGGACCGCACCTGCAGTGAAGGAGACATAGATGCGAAGTGGAGGGGCTGGAAGAGTATCGTAGAAGTGGGCCATGTGCCGCACCTGTGGAACCGCAGAAGCGGTCAAGTGACCGCAGGTGTGGAAAGGCTGGAGGCAGTGAGTTGTTTTAAAGTCAGAATTTGGCCATTTTCTTTCATCTTTCTCTTGGCTTGGGCGATTCTTGGAGAGTTTCAAGAGGGGGTTTTTATCATCAACGACAAGGTAAGCTATCCCCACCTATCTTGAGTTAAATTCATTGATTTTGTACAGATTTGAGCATAAAAATTGGTAGAAATTTGGGGTTTTGGTGGAAAGACCTAGAAATTTTATTTTTGAATTTTGACCACGATTTTTGTTATGAAATTGAGAGTAAATTATGTATTTGAGTTCGTGAGGCTGTGGGTAAACTTTATCTTCAAGAATTTTTGGAATCCGGGCACGTGGGCTCGAGGAAGTTTTTGTCAACTTTTCGATCGGGGTTAGGAATTATGATAAATTAGATTATAATGAGTACTTAAGCATATATAAATGGATTTACATGATTAATGGCTAGTTTTGGACCATTTTTGCATCGAATTGAGTCTTCGGAAGGGTGTGGAATGCTGGTTATGGAACTTCGGAGCAAGGTGAGTCTCCTTTCTAACCTTGTAAGAGGGAATTGTCCCCATAGGTGAAATAATTGGTTATGTGCTCCTATTTGTGGGGGCTACGTACGCATGAGGTGACAAGAGTCCGTACGTAGCTGCTATTATATTTAAGTCCGGGTAGCCTAGGACCCAAAAGCATGCTATACTTGGAATATTTGTAATCTTATTGACTGAATTGCTTAAATCCTATCGAATTGGTAAATGAATTTCTAAAAGGATTAAACTTCATTTTTCTTAAATCATTAAAAGAGAATTGGCTTTATTTGGATAAACGTTCCCCGATAAATTCTTAATTAGCTGTTTGAATGTGTGTATCTATGTGTGCCCGCGTCGCATGTATGATTCGCGAGCGGGGTGTTTGTTTATTTATGTTGACTGCGTTGCAGGTATGATTCACGAGCGGGGTAATAGATGCATCTATGGTTCGCGCCGTTCGACCCTCAGCATTACACAATTAACATTTATGTTGGATTGGTCCGTAATTCCTCGGCATGATATGCACATTCTTGTATTGTTTGCTTGAGATTTATAAATGTTGATATTTGCCTTTCCTGGCCGGAGATAAATTGATAAAGATAATGAAAAGTTAATCTTTGGAAATCCATTATTATTTGGGAAGTTGTTTACCTGCTATCTGGCTTTATGAATTATAATTGTCTGTTTTATAAAATCCATGATCTCCACACATTTTCACTATATTATCTTTGGACCACTAGTAAGTGTCGAAGTCGACCTCTCGTCTCTACTTCTTCGAGATTGGATGGGATACTCGCTGGGTACACGTTATTTTCGTACTCATACTACACTTGCTGTGCATTTTTGTTGCACAGACACATGCATCTCTAGTGGCATAGTGGGCGTAGCAGCATGGTTGATACAGAGACTTAGGTGAGTTGCACTTCTTGAGATGACCCGCAGCCAGCAGAATCTCTTTCAGATTACTATATTTACTTTCTGGCCAATATTGTATTCCGGACAGTTGTTGTATTACATTATCTCCTAGAAATTACTCATGCACTTGTGACACCGGGTTCTGGAATGATTATGGAGTATTCTGTATTTTCTTCTAAATATTCTTTTATTTATTTTCGTAAAGATTATCTTTTACTATCTGAATTGAAGGAAAATTTCAGTTTTCAGATAAGGACTAATTAAGTATTTATGGTTGGCTTGCCTGACAGCGGTGTCCGGCGCCATCACGACCCTTAGTGGATTTTGGGTCGTGAGAGAAAATATCATGCTCGCATTGCAAGCTAAATATTCGCAAAGCAACTTGCTCATTCCGCACAGAGTATATATTTGTATGAGGTCGTTCCAACAATTGCCTATAACTATAAAAACTATTACATGATACACAAAATCTATGTCTATCAGCACAAAAAAATTCCAACACTGCAAATCATGTTCATATAAATAATTTCAGAATAGAATTCACTTATAAATATAGTTAAAACAACCAAAAAAATGTTTAGACTACCATATGATACCCGTATGGCATATAACTATACCAACATGGTATACAATTTTACTGGTTAATTTTTGGTAACTATATGACTATACTACTATTACATAACACACACGCGTAAAGAGAAAAATAAAAAAATAGTGTACCACATATTAATATAACAATTTATTTCAAGATATTATACTATATTACTATTATTAAAAGAAAATCAGATAGTGTACTAATTAAATGCAGCTAATACAACCAAAAAATAATTCAACTAGCATATGATACCAATATAGTATATAGCTGTACTAATAGGATATGTAGTTGTATGGGGTCGTTCCAACAACTGCATATAACTATAAAAACTACTCCCTCCGTTTCATATTAAATAAGGTAGTTTGACTCGGCACGGAGTTTAAGAAAAAAGAAGAAGACTTTAGGAACTTGTGGTCTTAAAAGTTTAAGGGGTAAAAAGTTTGTGGGGCCATGATATTTATGTGACTATAAAAGCTTCTCATTAAGGGTAAATGGGTTAAATGAAAGAGTTTAAAATTGAATTATTTCCAAATTTAGAAATGTGTCATTTATTTTGGAACAGACTAAAAAGAAAAGTACCTCATTTAATATGAAACGGGGGGAGTATTACATACCACACAAAATCTATGTCCATTGGTGCAAGAAAATCCAACACAGCAAAACATGATCATATAAATCATTTCAGAATAGAATTCACTTAAAATGCAGCTAAAACAACCAAAAAATATTTTAACTACCATATGATACCAATATGACATATAATTATACCAATAGAGTATATAATTCTACTAATTAATTCTAGGCAACTATATATGACTATATTACTATTAGATAATACACATGTAGAAAGAGAAAAATCAAAAAATAGTGTACCACGTATTAATATAATAATGTATTCAAGATATTGTACTACAATACTATTATATAAAACAAATGTATAAAGAAAAAATCAAAATGATTACATAATACACATGCATAAAGGAAAATTTAAAAAAAAATCAAGATATTGTACTATTCTACTATTATAAAGAAAATTAAATAGTGTACCAATTAAGTGTAGCTAATACAACCAAAAAATATTTCAACTAACATATGATACTAATATAGTATATGGCTATACTAACATGGTATACAATTGTATGCAAAGAATTTAAAAAAAAATTAATTCAATTATTAAACTGAAATAATATCAGTTGTCAATAAAAATTTCAAAAAATTCTAAATGGACCTAATTGTAAGAGTATACTGTTACATTATATAGTACACTATAATAGTATATCATTGGAATGAACTGTATACCAAAATGGTATATAGTATATTATTTTCGTATACAATACAAATTCTTCTTCGCTAGTTCAACGCAATAAATTATACACTGAATTAAATATTATATACCAAAATAGTATATAGCATATTTTTTTGGTATATATAGGATTGGTTCATTCCTTCAAAATATAGTAATATACTGTTGTAATTAATTATATACTCTTGAATTAATTATTGTATACCAATACGGTATACAATATAATATTTTGGTATACAGTACAGATATATCTTCTTTGCTAGTTCAACTCAATTCAACCCAAAATTTAATAATATACTCTAAAATCTTCACCAAATTGACTCTTTAAACATAAATTTGATCTTTTAATTATTATAACATCTTTAACAAATTTTAATTGTGAAAAAATTACAAAAAAATAGAGTCATATTTTAGATGTTAAATTATTTTTATATACAGAAGAAAAGGCAAATTCACAAAAACATATTTTCTATTAATTAGCTTTTGATAAAAAAAAAAAACTAGCTATTTTAGTATTTTGTAATTACACCTCTTTTAATCTAGTTATTTATTTTTATATTTTTATGAGTCTAAAAATAATAAGTTAATATATTTATTTTTATTTTTGATTTTGAAAAGAAAAACAAAAGGACAAAAAAGGGAAAAGATAAACTAAATCAAAGGACAAAAAAATAAAGAAAAGAAGAGTTGGGGAAAAAAGAGTTTCTTAAAAGATAATTCTTGGCATACGGTGAAATAAAATTCAGTGTTAGCTAATTTACTTTCTAAATATGTTATTTAATGCGTGAGCATAAAAGTTGATAAATACCTTTTCAAAATAATAATAATAATAATAATAATAATAATAATAATAACTACTTTTTGTGCTCTCCAGGTTCATATATTTTTATAATATTATATTATTTTAATTAGTAGTATTAATATAAGATGATAAAACATATTAGGAAAATGTGATGCACTTAAAAGATATAACAAAGGTGCATATGAATCTGAGAACATGAACTTTCATGCTAAATAATGGCAAAGATAAGAAGAGGTAAAGCGGGTAAAATAAATGTACCGCATAAGCATAAAATGTAACAGAAATGAATATGGGTAGATACAGGTAAATATTTTATTTTTTATGGGTATATATCATAATTTGCTCATTTAAGAGGCTCTGGTATTCAAATTTATTGTCCAAAATGTACTAAGAAGCCCAATCATCAAAGGTAGTTTGTCAAAAAAGATCTAGCCCAATCCAATTCTAAACTTCCATCTCTTCTGTTATCGATAAAATTGCACGGGGCGCCCTATTTGGTCGCTCTCATTTAACTATACCTATATTTTTAATTTTTTTTAACCTATATCCTAATTTTGACAACTTCAGCCTCCTATTCTTCCTCCTGACCTATGCACTCCTTTCTTCCTCCTTTTCTTTTCCTCTTCTTCTTTTCTCTTTCAAACACATGGCACTAGCATTACATGGAACATAAGCATTCTGAAGATGATTTTTCTTAGTACAGCAAATACAAAACAAACCTATAAATGAAAAATATAATTATTCTAGCAATAACACCAGAAATTAGAAAACTCAGCCTTGAAAAATAACAGTATAAATAAAAATATATTTCCAAGGTCTTTATTCTGGACATTATATACTTGAACAGAATACAGGCATGTAATTTTGTTATGGTTGATTTACCAGTTCACAATAGAAAGAATGTATATGCAAGATGAAAATTATAAGGTGGGGTGACCGATAGATGATTGTCACTTTTCCGCACAACGTGCTTAACAGTCCCTTGATAGATTAGGATTTGGTCGTCATGGGATGATGAAGGCATCAAATCATAAACTGTCACGACCCAAAATCTCACCCGTCGTGATGACACCTATCGTGGTACAAGGCAAGCCTCAACTCAGTATCTCAACACAGTAGAACTTTTAAATAAAGGCGGAAGTTGTTAATATTAAATAAAACCTTTTAGAACAGAATATAACTCCAAAAGTACTAAACAATCCATTCCCAAAACCCGGTGTCACTAAGTACATGGGCATCTAAATGATAACAACATCCGACTGATAAAACACTGTCTGAAAATATAGAACAGTACAACATGAAAGGAAAGGAGAGTCAAGGTCAGCGAACGTCATGCAACTACCTCAATAGTCTCATGAGTCTGACTTCTCAATCAGCAACCGCCGTGACCAGAAGTGTCTAGATCTGTACACGAGGTACAGGGGGTAACGTGAGTACACTAACTCAGTAAGTAACAGAAATAAATAAGGAACTGAGAAGTAGTGACGAGCTATACAAATACAGTTACCTCAATAACTTTCAAATAAGAGTAGTCATACTTTTAATTTAACAGTTTAAGTCACATCAGTACGTACTCAATAAACCAGATATCAAATTTGACTGAGCAGTAAATAATATCTTCCAATAATTTTCAAAATAGTGATATGACATCTGCGATGCAATAATAATGAAGTAAATGTATTTTCACAAAATAACAGTCACTCTGTCCTCTCATTTACTCCAACCTCACAATCACTCATTCCTCACATTCACTCATTCCTCCCAGTCGCTCAGTACTCGCACTTAGTAGGTACCTGCACTCACTGGGGTGTGTACAGACTCCAGAGGGGCTCCTTCAGCACAGGCGCTATAACAAGCCACCTCGTGGCATAAATCACTCGGGCCCTCGGCCTCACTCAATCATTAATCAGTAACAACATGCTGCAGCGTGCAGCCCGATCCCATAAATATATTCACAAATCAGGCCCTCGACCTCACTCAGTCATAAATCAGTAACAACATGCTGCGGTGTGCAGCCCGATCCCATAAAT
Source organism: Nicotiana sylvestris (assembly GCF_000393655.2). Classification (NCBI taxonomy): domain Eukaryota; kingdom Viridiplantae; phylum Streptophyta; class Magnoliopsida; order Solanales; family Solanaceae; genus Nicotiana; species Nicotiana sylvestris. Next base: position 72,049,200 of record NC_091059.1, on the reverse strand, counting down.
ATACTCACAGATCAGGCCTTCGGCCTCACTCAGTCATCAATCTCTCTAGTCTCTCGGGCTCTCAAAAATCATATAAACAACCCAAACAGAGGTAATGTCATGTATTAACAATGAACAATAAGAGACAGAGGCATAATAATCAAAAAAAGCTATGACAGAGTACAAACAACAATTAGCAGCTAATTGTCATGACCCTAAACCCGGACCCGGTCATGATGGCGCCTCTTATAATGACAAGGCCAGCCAACTACCCCAATTCGATGTTAAATAGTTAAACAACAGGAAAACAGTCTAAAACATGAAAAAAATAATCCAATATAGCAGATAATGTCATAAATACGTGGAACAAAAACCCAACACAGCCCGAAATTGGGGTGTCACTAGTCATGAGCATCTATAAAACTTAATACAAGTCTGAGAGGTCTACAACTATCACAAATGTTTGATATGAGATAGAAATGATAAAGAGGGAGAAACACGGGTCTGCGGACGTCAAGCAGCTACCTCATGAACTCCGAATGTTTGTCAGGAGCTCTCAACTCGCACTGGCAGGATCAGCAACGCCTAAATCTGCACCCAAGGGTGCAGGGAGTAAAGTGAGTACTCCAACTCAGTGAGTAACAAATGTAAATAAAAACTGAAAGCAAGAAATCACGTAAGGCACAAAGCATTCTGTAATGAAGTAGTAAAACAATTAAAACAGTGAACTAGTGAAGGATAGGTGAAATTCTTTAACTCAACGTAGTTTTACAAAAATCCCTTTTCAATAATTAAGCAAGTAATGGACAGTCAATTATGAAAAGTACACACGTAAAGGCTCGCCCCTCGGGCACAGTATCAACAAATTCACCCCTCGGGCAACATCTCAGAATAGTACCAGCCCCTAGGGCAATCACATAGAACAATACCATCCCCTCGGACTCAATCTCATATCACAATAGGTACCCGCGCAAACTGGGGGTGTACAGACTCCTCGAGGGGCCCTTTACGGCCCAAGCACAATATCAAGCCACCTCGTGGCATCATCACTAGGCCCTCGGCCTCATATCAATCAAGCCACCTCATGGCGTACATATCTCAGGTCTCGGCCTCATAATCAGTATCAAATGTTTCCTCACAACATAGGCCCTCGGCCTCACTCAGTCAAAAATCCTCACAAGCCACTGGGGCAGTAGTAAAACATGTTTCTCAGCCCAAAATATCATTTAAAAGATCATGTAAGTGTTAAAACAGAGTAAACATGGCTGAGTACGAAAAACAGTGAAATATAACATGACTGAGTTCAAGTATAAAGTCAAAACAGTGAGGAAATATCAGTAAAAATCCCCGAAGGGTTCAAATAGTTGGCACAAGGCCCAAATATGGCATTTAGCCCAAATCATGATGATAGCAACTAGATTTCAGTCAAATACGCGGTAAAAATCATCAACCGGGACGGACCAAGTCACAATCCCCAATAGTGCACAACCCCGCGCTCGTCATCAAGCATGTGCCTCACCTCAATATAACACTACGATGTGAAATTCGGGGTTTCAAGCCCTCAGAACATCATTTACAATCATTACTCACCTCGAGCCGGTCAATTCTCTAGCTCGCGATGCCTTTGCCCCTCGAATCGACCTCTACACGCATCGAATCTATCCAAAATCAGAACGAGGACGTTAAAATAGGCTAAGGGAATGAAGCCCTAGCAAAAATAATCAAAATACTACACAAATCCCGAAATTACCAAAACCCGACCCCCGGGCCCACGTCTCGGAATTCAATAATTTTTGCATCAATAGATTCCTTATCTCCCCACGAGTTCATACATATCAAAAGTTCTCAAATCCGACCCCAAATGGTCCTTCAAATCCTCAATCAAAGGTCTAAGTTTCCAAGCCCTAGTTCTTCAATTTTTGGCTTAATTTCCATGATTTTCTAGATGGAATTCACATAATAATCGAGTTTTAAGTCCAAGAATCCTACCTCCAAGTGATTCCCCTTGAATCCCTCTTCAATCTTCTTCAAAAAGCTCCAAAAAGACCAACTATGGAGGAAATAAACCTCACATTCGCGGACAAGACTACCTTTTAAACTTCTGCCCAGGCCTGAAAATCCTTCTTCGCGAACGCGGTCAAAGCCTCGCATTCGCGAAGCCCAAAAATAACTTTGATCAAAATCCTCTTACGCGAACGCAACAAGGCCTCGCGAACGCAATGCTTTACCCAGACAAACCTTCGCGAATGAGTTTCATCCATCGCGAACGCGATGGGTTAATTCCACTGAAGCTCAACCTCTCAATTCCTTCTATGCGAACGCGACTACACGCCCGCGAACGCGATGCACAATATCGTAGCCCTTTGCGAACACGAACACGAAGGCTAAAGTTCCACCTCCCTCAGCTGACTCTTTGCGAACGCAAGGGTCCACTCGCGAACGCGAAGAGTAAAAACCTGCAACAGCTGAACCTGCAATTTCTGCAACTCCAACTTCACGAAATGGTCCGATTGACCACCCGAAACTCAGCTAAGGCCCTCGGGACCTCAACCAAACATGACAACGTATCCCATAAGCTTATTCAAACTTGTTCCAACCTTTGGAATGCTCAAAACAACATCGAAACACCAAATTCGCATCGGATTCAAGCCTAAGAATTCCAAAATCTTCTAAATTACGCTTTTGATCAAAAACCCAACCAAACCATGTCCGAGTGGCCTAAAATTTTGTACACACATCCCAAATGACACAACGGAACTACTGCAACTCTCGGAATTCCATTCCGACCCCTAGATCAAAATCTCGCCGACCCACCGGAAATTGCTAAAATATCAACTTCGTCAATTCAAGCATAAATCTACTCCGAACCTCCAAAACTCGTTCCGATCGCGCTCCTAAGTCCCAAATCACCTTCCGAAGCTAACCGGACCATCAGAACTACATCTGATCCTTCTAACACATAAGTCGACGTCCGATTGACTTTTCCAACTTAAGTTTCCTTAACAGAGACTAAGTGTCTCAAACCTTACCAAAATCATTCCGGATTCGATCCGACCAACCCGATATTACATAACACGAATAAACAAAGCATAAAGAAGTAGAAATAGGGAAAACGGGGCGGTAACTCATGAGACGACTGGCCGGGTCGTCACATCCTCCCCAACTTAAACAAACATTCGTCCGCGAACGAATCAAGAAACATACCTGAAGCCTCAAATAGGTAAGGATATCTGTTCCGCATCTCCCACTCGGTCTCCCAGGTAGCCTCCTCCATGGTCCGCCCTCTCCATTGCACTTTCATTGAATCTATATTCTTTGACCTCAACTTTCAAACCTGATGACCCAAAATAGCTACTGGCTCCATATCATAATTCAAATCATCATCCAACTAAACCGTGCTAAAATCCAGAACATGAGACGGTTCCCCAATATACTTCTGGAGCATAGAAATATGAAATACCGGATGCACACTCGACAAGATGGGTGGAAAAGTAGCCTCATAAGCCACCTCTCCAATCCTTCGAAGCACTTCAAAAGGCCCAATGAACCGTGGACTCAATTTTCCTTTCTTCCCGAATCTCATAACACCCTTCATGGGCGAAACCTTTAACAAAACCTTCTCACCAACCAAGGACACATCTCGAACCTTCCTATCAACATAACTCTTTTGTCTCGACTGCACTGTACGAAGCCTCTCCTGAATCACCTTCACCTTTTCTAAGGCATCCTGCACCAAGTCTGTCCCCAATAGCCTAGCCTCACCGGGCTCGAACCAACCAACTGGAGATCTACACTGCCTCCCATACAAAGCCTCATATGGAGCCATCTGAATACTCGACTGGTAGCTGTTGTTATAAGCAAACTCTGTAAAGCGGTAAAAACTGATCCCATGACCCTCCGAAATCAATGACACAAGCACGCAACATGTCCTCCAATATCTGAATAGTGCGCTCGGACTGTCCGTCCGTCTGAGGGTGAAAGGCTGTGCTCAACTCAACCTGAGTACCCAACTCTCGCTGCACAGACCTCCAAAACTATGAAGTAAACTGAGTGCCCCTATCTGAAATGATGGAAACTGGGACACCATGCAAACGAACAATCTCCCGGATATAGATCTCTGCCAACCCCTCTGAAGAATAGGTAGTACACACAAGAATGAAGTGCGCGGACTTGGTCAGCCAATCCACAATCACCCAAATAACATCGAACTTTCTCAAAGTCCGTGGTAGTCCAACAACAAAGTCCATAGTGATCCTCTCCCACTTCCACTCGGGAATATCCATCTACTGAAGCAAGCCACCCGATCTCTGATGCTCATATTTCACCTACTGACAATTGAGACACCGAGCCACAAATCCCACAATGTCTTTCTTCATTCTCTGCCACCATTAGTGTTGTCTCAGATCCTGATATATCTTCGCGGCACCCGGATGAATGGAATACCGCGAGCTATGGGCTTCCTCCATAATTAACTCTCGAAGCCCATCCACATTGGGTACACAAATCCGGCCCTACATCTTCAACACCCCATCATCACCAATGGTCACATCTCTAGCATCATAATGCTGAACTATATCCTTAAGGACAAGTAAATGCGGGTCATCATACCGGTGCTCTATGATGTGATCATATAAGGAAGACCGAGAAACCACACAAGCCAGTACCCGACTGGGCTTCAAAATATCTAAACTCACGAACCGATTGGCCAAAGCCTGAACATCAACTGCAAGAGGTCTCTCCCCAACTGGAATATAGGCCAAACTCCCTATACTCACTGCCTTTCGGCTTAAGGCATTGGCCATCACATTGGCCTTTCCCCGATGGTACAATATAGTGATATCATAATCCTTAAGCAACTCCAACTATCTCCGCTGCCTCAAATTAAAGTCCTTTTGTTTGAACAAGTGCTGGAGGCTGCGATGATCAATAAACACCTCACAAGACACACCATACAAGTAATGCCTCCAAATATTCAACGCGTGAACTGTGGCAGCCAACTCCAAATCATGAATGGGGTAGTTCTTCTCATGGGGCTTCAACTGACGAGAAGCATAAGCAATAACTCTACCCTCTTGCATCAATACACAACCAATACCAACTCTCGAAGCATCAAAATACATGGTATATGAACCTGAAGCTGATGGCAAAACCAACACTGGAGCTGTGGTCAATGCTGTCTTGAGCTTTTGAAATCTCTCCTCACACTCGTCCGACCATACAAATTAATCACCCTTCTGAGTCAACTTGGTCAAGGGTGATGCGATAGATGAGAATCCCTGAACAAAACGGCGATAATAACCCACCAAACCAAGAAAACTGCGAATCTCTGTGGCTAGGGATGGTCTAGGCCAACTCTGAACCACCTCTATCTTCTTTGGATCAACCTGAATACCCTCGTTGGACACCACGTGCCGCAAGAAAGCCACTGAACTGAGACAAAACTCACATTTGGAGAATTTTGCATACAACTTCTCCTCCCTCAATCTCTGCAACACAACTCTCAAATGCTCCGCGTGCTCCTCCTGACTACGTGAATACACCAGAATATCATCAATGAAGACTGTGACAAACGAGTCAATATAAGGCCGAAACACACTGTTCATCAAATACATGAATGTTGTTGGGGCATTGGACAGCCTAAAAGACATCACCAAGAACTCATAATGACCATATCGAGTCCTGAAAGCTATCTTAAGAATATCTGAGTCCCTGATTTCAACTGGTGATAACCTGAACGGAGATCAATCTTGGAGAACACTCTCGCTCCCTGAATCTGGTCGAATAAATCATCAATGCGAGGCAAAGGATACTTGTTCTTAATTGTTACCTTGTTCAATTGCTTATAATCAATACACATCCTCATAGTGTCATCCTTCTTCTTCACGAATAGAACCGGCGCACCCCAAGGTGACACACTAGGTCGAATTTATCAAGGAGTTCTTGAAGCTGCTCCTTTAATTCCTTCAACTCCACTGGTGCCATACGATACGGCGAAATAGAAATGGGCTGAGTGTCCAGCACTAAGTCAATACCAAAATCAATATCCATGTCCGGTGGCATGCCCGGTAGGTCTACAAGAAACATATCGGGAAAATCCCTCATAATTGGAACATAATCAATGCTGGGAGTCTTAGCACCGACATCCCTCACAAAGGCTAGATATGAAAGACAACCCTTCCCAACCATACGCTGGGCTTTAAAGAATGAGATCACTCTACTGAGAACATCATCAGTCACACCTCGCCACTCGATCCGTGGCACACCCGAGATAGCCAATGTGACTGTTTTAGCATGACAATCCAGAATAGCACGACACGGAGATAGTCAATCCATGCCCAAAATGACATCAAAATCCACCATACACAATAATAAAAGATCCACACGGGTCTCCAGACCCCCAATAGTCACCACACACGACTGGTACACATGGTCTACAACAACAGTATCGCCCACTAGGGTAGATACATGAACAAGTGAAGCAAGAAACTCACAGGGCATACCCAAATAATGGCAAAGTATGATGACACATAAGAAAAGGTGGAACGAGGATCAAATAATACAGAGGCATCTCTGTGGCAGACTGAAACAATACCTGTAATAACAGCATCTGAAGCAATAGCATCGGGTCTGCCTGGAAGTGCATAGAAACGGGCCTGACCACCACCTGATCGACCTCCCCCTCTGGGGTGACCCCTAGCTGACTAACCTCTACCCCTAGCTAGCTGGGCGGGTAGTGCTGAAGTAACTGGCGCTGAAGCCGTTGACTGACCCCTCTGCTGAGATGAGATTGCAAGACGACGATGGCACTGCCTCCACATATGACCCATCTCACCATACTCATAACAACTCCTAGGTGTTGGAGAAGGGGACTGAAGGGAACCCCTCACATCGGAGTGACTAGCAGATGCACCTGGCATAGAAGAGCCCTGAACCGATGGAGTACGGGACAAACTCTGAGCTAGAAGGGCACTAAGTGATGACTGGACCTGATGAGAACTGTGAGAACCATGACCCGATAACGCCCCACGATAACCTAGGTGAGCTGGTTGAGTATGCCTGAATGGACGGCCTCTGCCGTGCTGAAACTGACCTCTCGAAGGAGTACCACTGTAACTACCAGATCCCCGAGGCCTCTTGGCCTCCCTCTCCTCGTGCTCCTGGCGACGAACAGACTCAATCTCATGGGAAATATCCACAACCTCCTCGAAAGTAGTACCAATCACCCTCTCCCTGGTCATGAGAATGCGAAGCTGATAAGTGAGGCCATCAACAAACCTCCTAATCCTCTCTCTATCTGTCGGAACCATCCAAATAGCATGACGAGCTAACTCAGAGAACCTCATCTCATACTGCGTCACAGTCATCTCTCCCTGACGCAACCACTCAAACTGCCTATGCAGCTCCTCTCTGTGGGACTGCGGCACATACTTCTCCAAAAAGAGAATAGAGAACTGATGTCAGGTAAGGTGTGCTGCACCAACAGGCCTATGCCTCTCAAAAGCCTCCCACCAAGTAAAGGCAGCTCCCGAAAACTGATAAGTAGTGAAAGTGACCCCGCTGGTCTCCAGAATACCTGTTGTACGAAGCATCCTCTTACACTTATCTAAGAAACCCTGGGCATCCTCGCCCTCTGCACCACTGAAGGTCGAAGGCCGCAGTCTACCAAACCTCTCCAACCTACGCTGTTCATCCTCCGGCATAGCAGGAACTACATAGTCCTGAGCAGCTGCAACCGGCTGAGCTGGATGTTCCCCGGCGTCTGAAGTCCCTGCACGACCTGCTCAAGTGTGCGAACGGCGGGAGTCTGATTGCCTCCCCCAGCCTGAGAAGTAGTTGTGGCTGTAGTGGCTGAAACCGCTTGAGCTAGGCTAGTGCAAACTGATAAGATCTGAGCCAAGGCCTCCTAAATACTCGAAATCACAATGGGTACAACTAGTGCCTGAGCTGGTGCTGCAGGAGCGTCCATAACTGGGACCTAATCCTGAACTGGGGCAGTTGGTGGATCTGCAGGTGCTGTCCTAGCTGCTCTTCCCCTACCACGACCACAGCCGCGTCCTCAGCCTCTGGTGGCTACAGCTGGTGGTATTGGGGGTCGTCCATCCCGACCAGTAGCGCGTGTCCTCACAATTTGTGAGAGAATAGAACAAAAGAAGTTTAGTACTCGGATCAACAAGTTCGCACGACAAGAGTTCCAAGAATATGAAGTTTTTCCTAAAGGTTCTGCAGCCTCTTGAGGATAAATACTGACGTCTCCGTACCGATCTGCGAGACTCTACTAAACCTGCTCATGACTCATAAGACCAATGTAACCTAGGCTCTGATACCAACTGTCACGACCCTAAACCCGGACCCCGATCGTGATGGCGCCTCTCATGAAGACAAGGCCAACCAACTATCCCCAATTCGATGTTAAATAGGAAAACAAACTAAAACATGAAAAAAAATCCAATGTAGAAGATAATGTCATAAATACGCGGGAGAACAACCCAATATAGCCTGAAACCGAGGTGTCACTAGTCATGAGCATCTATAAAACTTAATACAAGTTTGAAAGGTCTACAACTATCACAAATGTCTGATATGAGATAGAAATGATAAAGAGAGAGAAACAGGGGTCTGCGGACGTCAAGCAGCTACCTCATGAATTCCGAATGTCTGCCGGGAGCTCTCAACTCGCACTGGCAGGATTAGCAACGCCTGAATCTGCACCCAGGGGTGCAAGGAGTAAAGTGAGTACTCCAACTCAGTGAGTAACAAATGTAAAAAAAGACTGAAAGCAAGAAATCACGTAAGGCACAAAGCATTCTATAATGAAGCAGTAAAACAGTTAAAATAGTAAACCAGTGAAGGATAGGTGAAATTCTTTAAATATCGATGTCACGACCCGGATTTCCCCCCATCGGGTGTCGTTATGGCGCCTACTATTGGAGCTAGGCAAGCCAAATATTTAAAACACCTTTCCTACTTTCTTTTAAACAATATAATAAACGAGACAAACTTTAAGCGGAAGACTTTAAATCTAAAGCAACTGAAAACCAAAAGTGTGGAAGTTTAATACACATCACTACCCAAGGTCTGGTGTCACTAGCTCACGGACTACTACAGAATACTACAACAATGTCTGAAAGGAAGTACATCATGTTTTTCTGATACAAGATGAACAAACAAAAAAAAACATGGAAAGGGACTTCGGCCTGCGAACGCCAGCTAGGCTACCTCGAGAGTCCCTGAACTGAAGACAGCTCCCAGAAATCCTACTGCTGGGGTCCGTAAGCTGCTCTCTGATCTGTGCACAAAAATTTGCACAAAGTGTAGCATCAGCACAACCGACCCCATGTGCTGGTAAGTGCCTGGCCTAACCCCGGCGAAGTAGTGACGAGGCTAGATAGTACCTACCACAATTAACCTGTATAGATATATATACAACAAGTGCAAGAAAACAATAACAAGATAATACAAAGTAAAACTAGGAGGGGACATGCTATCGGGGAGTAACAGATAAAAATGAAATATCGGAAATAAATAGAAGAAACTCCGGTTTCCATGATATATATATATATATAGTGGACGGCGTGCCACACGATCCCATAATATCATATATAAGTGGACGGCGTGCCACACGATCCCATAATATCATATATAAGTGGACGGCGTGCCACACGATCCCATAATATCATATATAAGTGGACGGCGTGCCACACGATCCCATAATATCATATATAAGTGGACGGCGTGCCACACGATCCCATAATATCATATATAAGTGGACGCGTGCCACACGATCCCATAATATCATATATAAGTGGACGGCGTGCCACACGATCCCATAACATAGTTCATAATATCTGACTTCATATAGTAGACCCCTTCAGGGGAGAATAACAACTCAATACCTTTAACCCGGCAAGGGTACAGCTAACAGCCCAAAATATCCCGACAAGGGAGAATATATATATCAGTCTACACATCCCGGCAAGGGAGTATTCACAACACATTCTCCTTTTTAAATCCATTCTTCCTCAACTAACACATTCATGTTCGAGCTAACGCTCCAAAAGTACACCAATCACAATTTTACCTCAACCGTTCACATTATATGAAACTCATCAAATAAACAAGGAGCTTGTGTCACATTATTCGAATTAAAAGCAATCAAGACTCACGGTCATGCTAGACTCCGGTGCATAGATAACCATCACCATGCCTATACATCGTACTCCACATTAGCAAGTAGCAAATATCATCCTAATCCTATTCCCTCAAGCCAAAGTTAGAACAAACACTTACCTCGAATGCTCCAAACACAACTCACGCTTCTAGTATAGCTTTACCTCTTGATTCCACCACCAATCCGCTCGAATCTAGTCATAAGTTACTTAATCACATTAATAATTACTAAATGAATCATCCCCAATGCATGAAAAATAGATTTTTCAAGGTTTTTCCCAAAAAGGTCAAAAATAACCCCTGACCCATGTGGTCGAAACTCGAGGTTCGGACCAAAACCCGGTTACCCATTTCCCAATGAATCCAAATATATGATTTGTTTTTAAATCGGACCCCAAATTGAGGTCCAACTTCTCAATTTGTAGAAAACCTAGGTTCTACCCAAAACACCCAATTTCCCCCATGAAAATCTTTGTTTTGAAGTTGAAATCATGTTAAAAGATGTTAAGAAGTGAAGAAAATGAGTTAGAAATCACTTACCAATCGTTTTGAAGAAGAAAAGTTGTTTGGAAAATCGCCTCTTAGGTTTTTGGTTTTTGAAAAGTGAAAAAAATGACTGAAAATCTCGAATTTATATATATGATGGGGGCTGGCGCGGACCGCGCAGAAATGCACCGCGGCCGCACGGCTCTAGCGCGGACCGCGCAGAAATGACCGCGGCCGCGCTGGTGTCTGCAACACCTGAACCTGCATTTTCTTAAGTCCAAGACCTCCCGGGCCCCACTCAAAACTCACCCGAGCCCTCGGGGCTCCAAACCAAACATGCACACAACCTTAAAAACATCTTACGGACTTACTCGTGCGATCAAATTGCCAAAATAACATCATATACATAGGATCAAGCCTCAAACACATGATTTTCTTTCAACTTTCACAAAAACTCAACTTCCCCATTTTAAGTCCGAAACACGTCATATGATGTCCGTTTTTAGCCAAACTTTACAGATAGTGCTTAACACATATTTAAGACTTGTACCGGGCGTCGGAACCAAAATACGAGCCCGATACCACAGTTTTTTGATCAATTTTCTTCTTCATTTTCCTTAATTAATTTCAGAAAACAATTTCACACAAAAATTCATTTCTCGGGCTTGGGACCTCGGAATTTGATTCCGGGCACACGCCCAAGCCCCATATTTTTCTACGGACCCTCCGGGACCGTCGAATCACAGGTCCGGGTCCGTTTACCTAAAATGTTGACCGAAGTCAACATTATGCATATTAATACCAAAATTCATCAAATGTTTCACATATTCTAACATAAAAACTTTCCGGCTACGCGCCCGAACTGTGCACGCCAATCGAGGCAACTAAAAGCAAGGTTTTCAAGGCCTCAGTAGCACGGAACAAGGAAGAATTACGGTGATGACCCCTTGGGTCGTCACATTCTCCACCTCTTAAACAACCGTTCGTCCTCGAATGGACAAAAGAAAGAAGTACCTGAGTCGGAAAATAAATGAGGATAACGACTCTGCATATCGGACTCGGACTCCCAGGTCGATGCCTCAGGAGGCTGGCCTCTCCACTGAACACGCACCGAAGGAAAACTCTTCGACCTCAACTGTCGAACCTGCCGGTCTAGAATAGCCACCGGCTCCTCCTCATATGACAGATCCTTGTCCAATTGGACAGTGCTGAAATCCAACACGTGCGATGGATCTCCCGCGATACTTCCGGAGCATAGATACATGAAACACGGGATGCACAGCTGACAAGCTAGGTGGCAAGGCAAGTCTATAAGCCACCTCTCCCACACGATCAAGAATCTCAAATGGACCGATGAACCTAGGGCTGAGCTTGCCCTTCTTCCCAAATCTCATCACGCCCTTCATAGGCGATACACGGAGCAATACCCGCTCACCAACCATGAAAGCAACATCTCTGACCTTGCGGTCTGCATAACTCTTCTGTCTGGACTGAGCTGTACGAAGTCTATCCTGAATAATCCTGACCTTGTCCAAGGCTTCCTGAACCAGATCCGTACCCAATAATAGAGCCTCTCCCGGCTCAAACCATCCAACTGGAGACCGACATCGCCTACCATACAACGCCTCATACGGAGCCATCTGAATGCTGGACTGGTAGCTGTTGTTGTAGGCGAACTCTGCTAAAGGCAAAAACTGGTCCCACGAGCCTCCAAAATCAATGACACAGGCTCGGAGCATGTCCTCAAGAATCTGAATAGTCCTCTCGGACTGACCGTCCGTCTGGGGATGAAATGCTGTACTCAACTCAACCTGGGTGCCCAACTCTCGCTGAACCGCTCTCCAGAAATGCGAGGTAAACTGCGTACCCCGATCCGAAATGATAGATAGCGGCACCCCATGAAGGCGAACAATCTCCCTGATATAAATCTCGGCTAACCTTTCGGACGAATAGGTGGCTGCAACAGGAACAAAATGCGCTGACTTGGTCAGCCTATCAACAATGACCCAAACTGCATCAAACTTTTTCCGAGTCATCGGAAGTCCAGTAACGAAATCCATCGTAATCCTCTCCCACCTCTACTCGGGAAGTGCAATCCTCTGAAATAGACCACCGGGTCTTTGATGCTCGTACTTAACCTGCTGACAATTCAAACACTGAGCCACGTGCGCAACAATGTCTTTCTTCATCTTACGCCACCAATAGTGCTGCCTCAGATCCTGATACATCTTCGCGGCGCCCGGGTGAATAGAATACCGAGAACTGTGGGCCTCCGCTAAGATCAACTCTCGAATCCCACCAACATTGGGCACACAAACTCGCCCCTGCAATCTCAATACACCATCATCATCTAAGGTTACTTTCTTGGCACCTCCACGCTGCACCGTGTCTTTCAAGACACACAAATGGAGATCCTCAAACTGCCGCTCGCGGATACGCTCTAATAGTGAGGAACGAGCAACCGTGCAAGCTAACACTTTGCTAGGCTCAGAAATATCCAACCTCACAAGATGATTGGCCAAGGCCTGAACATCCATAGCAAGCGATCTCTGGCTGACTGGAATATAAGCAAGACTACCCATGCTGGCGGACTTACTGCTAAATGCATCGGCCACCACATTGGCCTTCCCCGGGTGGTATAAGATAGTAACATCATAATCCTTTAGAAACTCTAACCACCTCCTCTGCCTCAAATTCAACTCTTTCTGCTTGAAAAGATACTGAAGACTCTTGTGATCAGTGTAAACCTCACATGTCACGCCATATAAGTAATGCCTCCAGATCTTCAAGGCATGAACAATGGCTGCCAACTCGAGATCATGAACCGGATAATTCTTCTCGTGGATCTTCAACTGCCTCAAAGCATAAGCAATGACTTTACCTTCCTGCATCAACACTGCACCAAGCCCAATACGAGACGCATCACAATAGACCGTATATGGCCCTGAACCTGTGGGCAAAACCAACACCGGTGCCGTAGTCTGAGCCGTCTTGAGCTTCTGAAAGCTTGCCTCACACTCGTCCGACCACCTGAACTGGACACCCTTCTGGGTCAATTTGGTCATTGGGGCTGCAATGGATGAAAACCCCTCCACGAACCGACGGTAGTAACATGCCAACCCCAGGACACTCCGAATATCCGTAGCTGAAGCTGGTCGAGGCCAGTTCTTGACTGCCTCTATCTTCTTCGGGTCTATCTGAATACCTGCTGCTGATACGACATGACCCAGGAATGCGACCGAACTCAACCAAAACTCGCACTTCGAGAACTTAGCATACAACTGACTATCCTTTAGGGTTTGAAGGACCACACTGAGGTGCTTCTCATGCTCCTCCTGACTGCGGGAGTATATAAGAATATCGTCAATGAAGACTATCATGAACAAGCCCAAATAAGGTCTGAACACTCGGTTCATCAACTCCATGAACGTTGCTGGGGCATTAGTCAATCTGAATGACATGACCAAAAACTCATAGTGCCCATACCGAGTGCGAAATGCTGTCTTAGGGACATCAGACGCCCTAATCCTCAACTGGTGGTAGCCAGATCTCAAATCTATCTTTGAAAAAACCCTCGCACCCTGAAGCTGGTCGAACAAATCGTCAATCCGCGGCAGTGGATACTTGTTCTTTATCGTCACCTTGTTCAACTTCCGGTAATCAATGCACATCCTTATCGACCCATCCTTTTTCTTCACGAACAACACTGGTGCACCCCAAGGTGATACACTGGGTCTAATGAAACCCTTATCAAGCAAGTCCTGAAGCTGCTCTTTCAACTCTTTCAACTCTGGCGGGGCCATGCGATATGGCGGAATGGAAATAGGCTGAGTGCCCGAAGCCAGATCAATACAAAAATCAATATCCCTGTCGGGCGGCATACCCGGCAGGTCTGAAGGGAAAACCTCGGGGAACTCCCGAACAATAGGAACAGAGTCAATTGATGGAACCTCTGCCTAGAGTCGTGAACATACGATAGATATGCTAGACACCCCTTCTCGACCATACGTCGAGCCTTGACATACGAAATAACACTGCGGGTGGCATGGCCTGGGGTCCCTCTCCACTCAAGCTGGGGCAAATCTAGCAAGGCCAAGGTCACGGTCTTGGCGTGACAATCCAGAATAGCATGATACGGGGACAACCAGTCCATCCCCAATATAGCGTCAAAGTCCACCATATCTAAAAGTAATAAGTCGACACGGGTCTCAAGACCGTCAAATACCACCACACATGAACGATGCACTCGGTCGACCACTATAGATTCACCAACCGGTGTGGACACATATACAGGAATACCCAAAGCCTCACTAGGCATGATCAAATAGGGTGCAAAATAGGACGACACATAAGAATACGTAGATCCCGGGTCAAATAACACAGAAGCACCCCTACCACAGACCAGAATAGTACCTGCAATCACAACATCTGATGACTCGGCCTCTGGCCTGGCCGGCAAAGCATAACAACGGGGCTGGGCCCCACCTCCTTGAATCATATCCCTGGGACGATCTGCTGCTGGTTGACCCCTACCTCTAGCGGTCGGAGCTCCACCTCTAAGACCTCTACCTCCACCTCTATGTCCTCTACCCCCGCCTCTAGCTGGCTGGGCAGGCTGTGGGGCAACTGGTGCCTGGATCATCGGGCGAGGATCCTGCTGATGCGAGCTGCTGGAAACTCGAAGGCAATATCTGGCAATGTGACTCACGTCGCCGCAAGTATAACAAGCCCTCGGCTGCTGAGAATAACGAAGTGGTGGTGCACTGATAGGTGCTGATGGTGAACTGAAGAGCTGCTGGTCAGAATACTGCGGCTGAGAACCACGACCACCTGGTGTACCATGAGAAGCCTGGAGAGCTGACTGAAAGGGCCTCGAAGGATGGCCTCTACCATAAGAATCCCTACCTCCAGACGAGGTACCACTGAATCTACCAGAATGACGGGGCCTCTTATCAGACCCATGACCACCTCCCTGAGCAAGTGCCATCTCTATCCGGCGGGCACCATCTATCGCCTCCTGAAATGAAATCTCACTACCGGCACTCATGGCCATCTGAACACGGATTGGTTGGGCCAACCCATCAACAAACCTCCGCACCCTCTCTCTCTCGGTGGGGAGTATCACAATGGCATGACGAGCGAGATCAATGAACCGGGTCTCATACTGGGTGACCGTCATAGGACCCTGCTGGAGACGCTCAAACTGCCTGCGAAGAGCATCTCGCTGAGTAACTGGAAGGAACTTCCCCAGAAATAACTCTGAAAACTGATCCCAGGTCAATGATGGCGACCCTGCTGGCCTGGCTAAACAGAAATCTCTCCACCAAGTCTTGGCGGATCCTGCTAGGCGAAAAGTGGCGAAATCGACCACATTGATCTCTACAATGCCCATAGTCCGTAGAACCTCATGACAGCTGAATATGAAATCCTGATCATCCTCTGAGGGAGTGCCACTATATGTAGTGTGAAGAGCTTGGTGAAACGATCAAGCCTCCATAAAGCATCCACGGACATAGCCGCACCATCACTGGACTGAGCCGCAATACCTGGCTGGGCTGCCACAACTGGCTGAACTACCACGACTGGCTGAACTGCTGGAACCTGAGCCTGAGGAGCTACCGGCTCTGGAGTACGAGTATCAGGAGTCTGAATTCCTCCCCCAGCCTGAGATGTGGCTGGAGCTACGGGAAGCAAACCCGCTCTAGAAATGCCCTCCATAAAGCCTACCAGTCGGACCAAAGCGTCCTGAAGCACTGGAGTGGCTATGAAACCCTCTGGGACCTGAGCTGGGCCCACTAGAACAGCTGGGGCGGGAACCTTCTCCTCAAAATCGACCTGAGGCTCCGTCGCTGGAAATGCTGCTCGGGGCTGAGCCCTGCCCCGGCCTCGGCCTCTGGAACGGCCTCGGCCTCGCCCTCTGCCTCGAATAGGGGCTGCTGCTGGGGGCTCAGGATGTTGCGTGGTAGAAGAGGAAGAACGTGTCCTCGCCGTCTACGAAAGAACAGAGTGGAAAGACAATCAGTAATTGAGAAACAGAATCGCACGACAAGAATGAACAAGGTAAAGTTTTCCTAACTCAGTAGCCTCTGCGAGATAAATACAGACGTCTCTGTACCGATCCCTCAAACTCTACTGAGCTTGTCCGTGAGTTGTGAGACCTAAGTAACCTAGTGCTCTGATACCAACTTGTCACGACCCGGATTTCCCCCCATCGGGTGTCGTGATGGCGCCTACTATTGGAGCTAGGCAAGCCAAATATTTAAAACACCTTTCCTGCTTTCATTCAAACAATATAATAAACGAGACAAAATTTAAGCGGAAGACTTTAAATCTAAAGCAACTAAAAACCAAAAGTGTGGAAGTTTAATACACATCACTACCCAAGGTCTGGTGTCACTAGCTCACGGACTACTACAGAATACTACAACAATGTCTGAAAGGAAGTACATCATGTTTGTCTGATACAAGATGAACAAACAAAAAAAAACATGGAAAGGGACTTCGGCCTGCGAACGCCAGCTAGGCTACCTCGAGAGTCCCTGGACTGAAGACAGCTCCCAGAAATCCAACTGCTGGGGTCCGTAAGCTGCTCCCTGATCTGTGCACAAAAATTTGCACAAAGTGTACCATCAGCACAACCGACCCCATGTGCTGGTAAGTGCCTGGCCTAACCCCGACGAAGTAGTGACGAGGCTAGACAGTACCTGCCACAATTAATCTGTACAGATATATATACAACAAGTGCAAGAAAACAATAACAAGATAATACAAAGTAAAACTGGGAGGGGACATGCTATCGAGGAGTAACATATAAAAATGAAATATCGGAAATAAATAGAAGAACCTTTGGTTTCTATGATATATATATATATAGTGGACGGCGTGCCACACGATCCCATAATATCATATATAAGTGGACGGCATGCCACACGATCCCATAATATCATATATAAGTGGACGGCGTGCCACACGATCCCATAATATCATATATAAGTGGACGGCGTGCCACACGATCCCATAATATCATATAAGTGGACGGCGTGCCACACGATCCCATAATATCATATATAAGTGGACGGCGTGCCACACAATCCCATAATATCATATATAAGTGGACGGCGTGCCACACGATCCCATAACATAGTTCATAATATCTGACTTCATATAATAGACCCCTTCAGGGGAGAATAACAACTCAATACCTTTAACCCGGCAAGGGTACAACTAACAACCCAAAATATCCCGACAAGGGAGAATATATATATCAGTCTACACATCCCGGCAAGGGAGTATTCACAACACATTCTCCTTTTTAAATCCATTCTTCCTCAACTAACACATTCATGTTCGAGCTAACGCTCCAAAAGTACACCAATCACAATTTTACCTCAACCGTTCACATTATATGAAACTCATCAAATAAACAAGGAGCTTGTGTCACATTATTCGAATTAAAAGCAATCAAGACTCACGGTCATGCTAGACTCCGGTGCATAGATAACCGTCACCATGCCTATACACCGTACTCCACATTAGCAAGTAGCAAATATCATCCTAATCCTATTCCCTCAAGCCAAAGTTAGAACAAACACTTACCTCGAATGCTCCAAACTCAACTCACGCTTCTAGTATAGCTTTACCTCTTGATTCCACCACCAATCCGCTCGAATCTAGTCATAAGTTACTTAATCACATTAATAATTACTAAATGAATCATCCCCAATGCATGAAAAATAGATTTTTCAAGGTTTTTGCCAAAAAGGTCAAAAATAACCCCGGACCCATGTGGTCGAAACTCGAGGTTCGGACCAAAACCCGGTTACCCATTCCCCAATGAATCCAAATATATGATTTGTTTTTAAATCGGACCCCAAATTGAGGTCCAACTTCTCAATTTGTAGAAAACCTAGGTTCTACCCAAAACACCCAATTTCCCCCATGAAAATCTTTGTTTTGAAGTTGAAATCATGTTAAAAGATGTTAAGAAGTGAAGAAAATGAGTTTGAAATCACTTACCAATCGTTTTGAAGAAGAAAAGTTGTTTGGAAAATCGCCTCTTAGGTTTTTGGTTTTTGAAAAGTGAAAAAAATGACTGAAAATCTCGAATTTATATATATGCTGGGGGCTGGCGCGGACCGCGCAGAAATGCACCGCGGCCGCACGGCTCTAGCGCGGACCGCGCAGAAATGACGGCGGCCGCGCTGGTGTCTGCAACACCTGAACCTGCATTTTCTTAAGTCCAAGACCTCCCGGGCCCCACTCAAAACTCACCCGAGCCCTCGGGGCTCCAAACCAAACATGCAAACAACCTTAAAAACATCTTACGGACTTACTCGTGCGATCAAATTGCCAAAATAACATCATATACATAGGATCAAGCCTCAAACACATGATTTTCTTTCAACTTTCACAAAAACTCAACTTCCCCATTTTAAGTCTGAAACACGTCATATGATATCCGTTTTTAGCCAAACTTTACAGATAGTGCTTAACACATATTTAAGACTTGTACCGGGCGTCGTAACCAAAATACGAGCCCGATACCACAGTTTTCTGATCAATTTTCTTCTTCATTTTCCTTAATTAATTTCAGAAAACAATTTCACACAAAAATTCATTTCTCGGGCTTGGGACCTCGGAATTTGATTCCGGGCACACGCCCAAGCCCCATATTTTTCTACGGACCCTCCGGGACCGTCGAATCACAGGTCCGGGTCCGTTTACCTAAAATGTTGACCGAAGTCAACATTATGCATATTAATACCAAAATTCATCAAATGTTTCACATATTCTAACATAAAAACTTTCCGGCTGCGCGCCCGAACTGTGCGCGCCAATCGAGGCAACTAAAAACGAGGTTTTCAAGGCCTCAGGAGCACGGAACAAGGAAGAATTACGGTGATGACCCCTTGGGTCGTCACATTCTCCACCTCTTAAACAACCGTTCGTCCTCGAATAGACAAAAGAAAGAAGTACCTGAGTTGGAAAATAAATGAGGATAACGACTCTGCCTATTGGACTCGGACTCCCAGGTCGATGCCTCAGGAGGCTGGACCTCTCCACTGAACACGCACCGAAGGAAAACTCTTCGACCTCAACTGTCGAACCTGCCGGTCTAGAATAGCCACCGGCTCCTCCTCATATGACAGATCCTTGTCCAATTGGACAGTGCTGAAATCCAACACGTGCGATGGATCCCTGCGATACTTCCGGAGCATAGATACATGAAACACGGGATGCACAGCTGACAAGCTAGGTGGCAAGGCAAGTCTATAAGCCACCTCTCCCACACGATCAAGAATCTCAAATGGACCGATGAACCTAGGGCTGAGCTTGCCCTTCTTCCCAAATCTCATCACGCCCTTCATAGGCGATACACGGAGCAATACCCGCTCACCAACCATGAAAGCAACATCTCTGACCTTGCGGTCTGCATAACTCTTCTGTCTGGACTGAGCTGTACGAAGTCTATCCTGAATAATCCTGACCTTGTCCAAGGCTTCCTGAACCAGATCCGTACCCAATAATCGAGCCTCTCCCGGCTCAAACCATCCAACTGGAGACCGACATCGCCTACCATACAACGCCTCATACGGAGCCATCTGAATGCTGGACTGGTAGTTTTTGTTGTAGGCGAACTCTACTAAAGGCAAAAACTTGTCCCACGAGCCTCCAAAATCAATGACACAGGCTCAGAGCATGTCCTCAAGAATCTGAATAGTTCTCTCGGACTGACCGTCCGTCTGGGGATGAAATGATGTACTCAACTCAACCTGGGTGCCCAACTCTCGCTGAACCGCTCTCCAGAAATGCGAGGTAAACTGCGTACCCCGATCCGAAATGATAGATAGCGGCACCCCATGAAGTCGAACAATCTCCCTGATATAAATCTCGGCTAACCTTTCGGATGAATAAGTGGCTGCAACAGGAACAAAATGCGTTGACTTGGTCAGCCTATCAACAATGACCCAAACTGCATCAAACTTTTTCCGAGTCATCGGGAGTCCAGTAACGAAATCCATCGTAATCCTCTCCCACTTCTACTCGGGAAGTGCAATCCTCTGAAATAGACCACCGGGTCTTTGATGCTCGTACTTAACCTGCTGACAATTCAAACACTGAGCCACGTGCGCAACGATGTCTTTCTTTATCTTACGCCACCAATAGTGCTGCCTCAGATCCTGATACATCTTCACGGCGCCCGGGTGAATAGAATACCGAGAACTGTGGGCCTCTGCTAAGATCAACTCTCGAATCCCACCAACATTGGGCACACAAACTCGCCCCTGCAATCTCAATACACCATCATCATCTAAGGTTACTTTCTTGGCACCTCCACGCTACACCGTGTCTCTCAAGACACACAAATGGGGATCCTCAAACTGCCGCTCGTGGATACGCTCTAATAGTGAGGAACGAGCAACCGTGCAAGCTAACACTTTGCTAGGCTCAGAAATATCCAACCTCACAAGATGATTGGCCAAGGCCTGAACATCCAAAGCAAGCGATCTCTGGCTGACTGGAATATAAGCAAGACTACCCATGCTGGCGGACTTCCTGCTCAATGCATCGGCCACCACATTGGCCTTCCCCGGGTGGTATAAGATAGTAACATCATAATCCTTTAGCAACTCTAACCACCTCCTCTGCCTCAAATTCAACTCTTTCTGCTTGAACAGATACTGAAGACTCTTGTGATCAGTGTAAACCTCACACGTCACGCCATATAAGTAATGCCTCCAGATCTTCAAGGCATGAACAATGGCTGCCAACTCGAGATCATGAACCGGATAATTCTTCTCGTGGATCTTCAACTGCCTCGAAGCATAAGCAATGACTTTACCTTCCTGCATCAACACTGCACCAAGCCCAATACGAGACGCATCACAATAGACCGTATATGGCCCTGAACCTGTGGGCAAAACCAACACCGGTGCCGTAGTCTGAGCCGTCTTGAGCTTCTGAAAGCTCGCCTCACACTCGTCCGACCACCTGAACTGGACACCCTTCTGGGTCAATTTGGTCATTGGGGCTGCAATGGATGAAAACCCCTCCACGAACCGACGGTAGTAACCTGCCAACCCCAGGACACTCCGAATATCCGTAGCTGAAGCTGGTCGAGGCCAGTTCTTGACTGCCTCTATCTTATTCGGGTCTACCTGAATACCTGCTGCTGATACGACATGACCCAGGAATGTGACCGAACTCAACCAAAACTCGCACTTCGAGAACTTAGCATACAACTGACTATCCTTTAGGGTTTGAAGGACCACTCTGAGGTGCTGCTCATGCTCCTCCTAACTGCGGGAGTATATAAGAATATCGTCAATGAAGACTATCATGAACAAGCCCATATAAGGTCTGAACACTCGGTTCATCAACTCCATGAACGCTGCTGGGGCATTAGTCAATCCGAATGACATGACCAAAAACTCATAGTGCCCATACCGAGTGCGAAATGCTGTCTTAGGGACATCAGACGCCCTAATCCTCAACTGGTGGTAGCCAGATCTCAAATCTATCTTTGAAAAAACCCTCGCACCCTGAAGCTGGTCGAACAAATCGTCAATCCGCGGCAGTGGATACTTGTTCTTTATCGTCACCTTGTTCAACTGCCAGTAATCAATGCACATCCTCATCGACCCATCCTTTTTCTTCACGAACAACACTGGTGCACCCCAAGGTGATACACTGGGTCTAATGAAACCCTTATCAAGCAAGTCCTGAAGCTGCTCTTTCAACTCTTTCAACTCTGGCGGGGCCATGCGATATGGCGGAATGGAAATAGGCTGAGTGCCCAAAGCCAGATCAATACAAAAATCAATATCCCTGTCGGGCGGCATACCCGGCAGGTCTGAAGGGAAAACCTCGGGGAACTCCCGAACAATAGGAACAGAGTCAATTGATGGAACCTCTGCGCTAGAGTCGTGAA
Organism: Nicotiana sylvestris; assembly: GCF_000393655.2. Lineage (NCBI taxonomy): Eukaryota > Viridiplantae > Streptophyta > Magnoliopsida > Solanales > Solanaceae > Nicotiana > Nicotiana sylvestris. The sequence continues at coordinate 72,026,636 of NC_091059.1, read as the reverse complement.
CATACGATAGATATGCTAGACACCCCTTCTCGACCATACGTCGAGCCTTGACATACGAAATAACACTGCGGGTGGCATGGCCTGGGGTCCCTCTCCACTCAAGCTGGGGCAAATCTAGCAAGGCCAAGGTCACGATCTTGGCGTGACAATCCAGAATAGCATGATACGGGGACAACCAGTCCATCCCCAATATAGCGTCAAAGTCCACCATATCTAAAAGCAATAAGTCGACACGGGTATCAAGACCGTCAAATACCACCACACATGAACGATGCACTCGGTCGACCACTATAGATTCACCAACCGGTGTGGACACATATACAGGAATACCCAAAGCCTCACTAGGCATGATCAAATAGGGTGCAAAATAGGACGACACATAAGAATACGTAGATCCCGGGTCAAATAACACAGAAGCACCCCTACCACAGACCAGAATAGTACCTGCAATCACAACATCTGATGACTCGGCCTCAGGCCTGGCCGGCAAAGCATAACAACGGGGCTGGGCCCCACCTCCTTGAATCATATCCCTGGGACGATCTGCTGCTGGTTGACCCCTACCTCTAGCGGTCGGAGCTCCACCTCTAAGACCTATACCTTCACCTCTATGTCCTCTACCCCCGCCTCTAGCTGGCTGGGCAGGCTGTGGGGCAACTGGTGCCTGGATCATCGGGCGAGGATCCTGCTGATGCGAGCTGCTGGAAACTCGAAGGCAATATCTGGCAATATGACTCACGTCGCCGCAAGTATAACAAGCCCTCGGCTGCTGAGAATAACGAAGTGGTGGTGCACTGATAGGTGCTGATGGTGAACTGAAGAGCTGCTGGTCAGAATACTGCGGTTGAGAACCACGACCACTTGGTGTACTATGAGAAGCCTGGAGAGCTGACTGAAAGGGCCTCGAAGGATGGCCTCTACCATAAGAATCCCTACCTCCAGATGAGGTACCACTGAATCTACTAGAATGACGGGGCCTCTTATCAGACCCATGACCACCTCCCTGAGCAAGTGCCATCTCTATCCGGCGGGCACCATCTATCGCCTCCTGAAATGAAATCTCACCACCGACACTCATGGCCATCTGAACACGGATCGGCTGGGCCAACCCATCAACAAACCTCTGCACCCTCTCTCTCTCGGTGGGGAGTATCACAATGGCATGACGAGCGAGATCAATGAACCGGGTCTCATACTCGGTGACCGTCATAGGACTCTGCTGGAGACGCTCAAACTTCCTGCGAAGAGCATCTCGCTGAGTAACTGGAAGGAACTTCCCCAGAAATAACTCTGAAAACTGATCCCAGGTCAATGATGGCGACCCTGCTGGCCTAGCTAAACAGAAATCTCTCCACCAAGTCTTGGCGGATCCTGCTAGGCGAAAAGTGGCGAAATCGACCACATTGATCTCTACAATGCCCATAGTTCGTAGAACCTCATGACAGCTGAATATGAAATCCTGAGCATCCTCTGAGGGAGTGCCACTATATGTAGTGTGAAGAGCTTGGTGAAACGATCAAGCCTCCATAAAGCATCCGCGGACATAGCCGCACCATCACTGGACTGAGCCGCAATACCTGGCTGGGCTGCCACAGCTGGCTGAACTACCACGACTGGCTGAACTGCTGGAACCTGAGCCTGAGGAGCTACCGGCTCTGGAGTACGAGTATCGGGAGTCTGAACTCCTCCCCCAGCCTGAGATGTGGCTGGAGCTACGGGAAGCAAACCCGCTCTAGAAATGCCCTCCATAAAGCCTACCAGTCGGACCAAAGCGTCCTGAAGCACTGGAGTGGCTATGAAACCCTCTGGGACCTGAGCTGGGCCCACTAGAATAGCTGGGGCAGGAACCTCCTCCTCAAAATTGACCTGAGGCTCCGTCGCTGGAAATGCTGCTCGGGGCTGAGCCCTGCCCCGGCCTCGGCCTCTGGCACGGCCTCGGCCTCGCCCTCTGCCTCGAATAGGGGCTGCTGCTGTGGGCTCAGGCTGTTGCGCGGTAGAAGAGGAAGCACGTGTCCTCGCCATCTGCGAAAGAACAGAGTGGAAAGACAATCAGTAATTGAGAAACAGAATCGCACGACAAGAATGAACAAGGTAAAGTTTTTCTAACTCAGTAGCCTCTGCGGGATAAATACAGACGTCTCCGTACCGATCCTTCAAACTCTACTGAGCTTGTCCGTGAGTTGTGAGACCTAAGTAACCTAGTGCTCTGATACCAACTTGTCACGACCCGGATTTCCCCCCATCGGGTGTCGTGATGGCGCCTACTATTGGAGCTGGGCAAGCCAAATATTTAAAACACCTTTCCTGCTTTCTTTCAAACAATATAATAAACGAGACAAAATTTAAGCGGAAGACTTTAAATCTAAAGCAACTAAAAACCAAAAGTGTGGAAGTTTAATACACATCACTACCCAAGGTCTGGTGTCACTAGCTCACGGACTACTACAGAATACTACAACAATGTCTGAAAGGAAGTACATCATGTTTGTCTGATACAAGATGAACAAACAAAGAAAACATGGAAAGGGACTTCGGCCTGCGAACGCCAGCTAGGCTACCTCGAGAGTCCCTGGACTGAAGACAGCTCCCAGAAATCCAACTGCTGGGGTCCGTAAGCTGCTCCCTGATCTGTGCACAAAAATTTGCACAAAGTGTAGCATCAGCACAACCGACCCCATGTGCTGGTAAGTGTCTGGCCTAACCCCGACGAAGTAGTGACGAGGCTAGACAGTACCTGCCACAATTAATCTATACAGATATATATACAACAAGTGCAAGAAAACAATAACAAGATAATACAAAGTAAAACTGGGAGGGGACATGCTATCGAGGAGTAACAAATAAAAATGAAATATCGGAAATAAATAGAAGAAACTTTGGTTTCCATGATATATATATATAGTGGACGGCGTGCCACACGATCCCATAATATCATATATAAGTGGACGGCGTGCCACACGATCCCATAATATCATATATAAGTGGACGGCGTGCCACACGATCCCATAATATCATATATAAGTGGACGGCGTGCCACACGATCCCATAATATCATATATAAGTGGACGGCGTGCCACACGATCCCATAATATCATATATAAGTGGACGGCGTGCCACACGATCCCATAATATCATATATAAGTGGACGGCGTGCCACACGATCCCATAATATCATATATAAGTGGACGGCGTGCCACACGATCCCATAATATAGATCGTAATATCTGACTTCATATAGTACATCCCGGCAAGGGAGTATTCACAACACATTCTCCTTTTTAAATCCATTCTACCTCAACTAACACATTCATGTTCGAGCTAACGCTCCAAAAGTACACCAATCACTATTTTACCTCAACCGTCCACATTATATGAAACTCATCAAATAAACAAGGAGCTTGTATCACATTGTTCGAATTAAAATCAATCAAGACTCACGGTCATGCTAGACTCCGGTGCATATATAACCGTCACCATGCCTATACACCGTACTCCACATTAGCAAGTAGCAAATATCATCCTAATCCTATTCCCTCAAGCCAAAGTTAGAACAAACACTTACCTCGAATGCTCCAAACTCAACTCACGCTTCTAGTATAGCTTTACCTCTTGATTCCACCACCAATCCGCTCGAATCTAGTCATAAGTTACTTAATCACATTAATAATTACTAAATGAATCATCCCCAATGCATGAAAAATAGATTTTTCAAGGTTTTTCCCAAAAAGGTTAAAAATACCCCCGGACCCACGTGGTCGAAACTCGAGGTTCGGACCAAAACCCGGTTACCTATTCCCCCATGAATCAAAATATATGATTTGTTTTTAAATCGGACCCCAAATTGAGGTCCAACTCCTCAATTTGTAGAAAACCTAGGTTCTACCCAAAACACCCAATTTCCCCCATGAAAATCTTTGTTTTGAAGTTGAAATCATGTTAAAAGATGTTAAGAAGTGAAGAAAATGAGTTAGAAATCACTTACCAATCGTTTTGAAGAAGAAAAGTTGTTTGGAAAATCGCCTCTTAGGTTTTGGGTTTTTGAAAAGTGAAAAAAATGACTGAAAATCCCGAATTTATATATATGCTGGGGGCTGGCGCGGACCGCGCAGAAATGCACCGCGGCCGCACGGTTCCAGCGCGAATCGCGCAGAAATGACCGTGGCCGCGCTGGTGTCTGCAACACCTGAACCTGCACTTTCTTAAGTCCAAGACCTCCCGGGCCCCACTCAAAACTCACCCGAGCCCTCGGGGCTCCAAACCAAACATGCACACAACCTTAAAAACATCTTACGGACTTACTCGTGCAATCAAATTGCCAAAATAACATCATATACATAGGATCAAGCCTCAAACACATGATTTTCTTTCAACTTTCACAAAAACTCAACTTCCCCATTTTAAGTCCGAAACACGTCATATGATGTCCGTTTTTAGCCAAACTTTACAGATAGTGCTTAACACATATTTAAGACTTGTACCGGGCGTCGGAACCAAAATACGAGCCCGATACCACAGTTTTCTGATCAATTTTCTTCTTCATTTTCCTTAATTAATTTCAGAAAACAATTTCACACAAAAATTTATTTCTCGGGCTTGGGACCTCGGAATTTGATTCCGGGCACACACCCAAGCCCCATATTTTTCTACGAACCCTCCGGGACCGTCGAATCACAGGTCTGGGTCCGTTTACCCAAAATATTGACCGAAGTCAACATTATGCATATTAATACCAAAATTCATCAAATGTTTCACATAATTCACATATTCTAACATAAAAACTTTCCAGCTACGTGACGAAACTGTGCATGCCAATCAAGGCAACTAAAAGCGAGGTTTTCAAGGTCTCGGGAGCACGGAACAAGGAAGAATTACAGTGATGACCCCTTGGGTCGTCACAATCGAGATGCTTATTTAGTTTAAAGATAACATTTTGGGTCATCACATATACTCAACTCCTAGAATGCTGAAGTTCAGCAAATACACTTAAGCTCCTAGAATGCTGAAGTTCAGCAAATGCAAAACAAACTTCAGCTCCTAGAATGTTGAAGTTCAGCAATTACAAAACAAACTTCAGCTCCTAGAATGCTGAAGTTCAACAATTACAAAATAAAAACTTCAGCCAAAACATGTTGTAATTTTATTGAACTGAAGTTTGCCATTGCACTATGAAACTAAAGTTTACGTGATTGCCTTTGCAAGTCAGACCAAACTTCAGGCAAAAATATCTGAAGTTTTGCTTTGATAAGGCTACACTTCAGGCAAAAAATTCTAAATTTCAAACTTGAGACATATATTTTTGCTACTTCAGGCCCGTATGTCTGAAGTTACCCGAAAAGTGGGTAAGCTTGTAAATTTTTGTGCAAAGCGGGTATAAGTTAAAAGGTGACCCAAAAAACAGGTATAGATGTAAATCCCCCTCTGTTATCCAATTGTTATTTTTTTAATCTAATAAACTTTAATTGTGTGATCCTATCTATAGTTTGAGAGGTTTCATCATAATGTTTATCTAATATCAAGTCAAATCGTCTTTCCCTTTTATTTCTAACATCAAATATTTTTTAAATTTTTAATTATTGCTATCACCTTACGTAATATTTAGTATTTCATGTTTTCATGTGACATTCATTAACTTTCCTATTTATTTAATATCATTATCCATTATCACCATTTAATATAATATCGATAGATATGTAATTTTTTCTTATCTTGAAATAAATATTTATTTTATTTTAAAATAATACTCAAAATTATTAAATTATTTAAATTTATTTATATTATTTTAAGTATTATATATTTATTTTGTTTTATTTTCCAATGCTGCTAAATTGGACAGAATTTTTAAATATCATCTTATGCTGTCAAACTTAACCTAACAACACTCAATTTAGATATTAATCGTAAAAAACTCTAATTGCTGCAACAATGTTTTCACTATGATTTTAAGAAATATTTTGTAAGGTAACTAGCATTTTATTAATCACCAATATACTTTACAGTTCATAGTCTGCTTTATAACTCGACAGCTATTTCCTTCAAAACCCATACAAACTCAGCCTACAAACTATATCTAATGGAACATAAAGTGTTGCACTAAACTACTAATTCCATTTGTAGCTCTCACATTACATATATAGGCTATTTCTCGAGCTATACTATCTACTCCTCTTTTTCTCTGTTAAAATATCCTTATATTCCTTTCAATCAATAAACTATGTGTGATCTTAGCATACACCATCCGATACAGTTGTGCTCCGTAAGATCTTTCTTTGGCACATTGTATCATCCATTGTTCATGTTGCTCCCAATTGTCTCGAACCACATCCTGCCTCTACATCCATTGTAGGAACTTCTGCCAGACTGTCTTGGCAAAGTAACATTCCACAAATAAGTGATCTCTAGTTTCATCATGATGCTTACATAGAAAGAATTTTGAATCCATAGTAACCCCCCATTTGAGCAGCCTATCAGTTGTTAAGAGTCTCCCATGCAATTGTAGCCACATTGTAAAAATAGCTTTTGGTCTAGCCTTGTTTTGGAACATCAGACAATTCCAAGTGACTCTAGGCCTATCTCGCAGTAGCTGGAGGTAAAACTAACTAACCATACTCTTTTTGACATGTTGCTTACTTTGCACTTGTTGTAGAGTTGTTCTAGCACTTAAGATCTGCCTAACCCTCCCGCTTGCCTGTTGTGGAATTGCCATATTTTCTAACTTCTTATCTTTGATATAGAAAGCATAAATCCACCTGATCCATAACCTGTCTTGCTTACTTGCTACATCCCAACATATTTTTGCTAGAGCTTCCTTGTTCCACAATTGCAGGTTAATCAAACCTAAACCCCCACTTGATTTAGATGTACACATCTTATTCCATCCAACCAAAGACTTTTTTGTAATAGTATTAACCCTAGACCAGATATAGCTCCTACAAAAGTCTTCTATCACCCTCAATACTTTTGTTGGCAAGTTGAATAATTGTGACCAGTAGGATTAGATACCAAATACAACAGTTTGAACAAGTTGCACTCTTCCAGCATATGAAAATTTCTTTGCAGTCCATGAAGAAATCCTTGCAACTGTATTTTCTACCAGAGGGTACCATTGTATCAAAGAGAGCTTCTTGGTATCAAGAGGAATACCAAGATACTTAAAAGGTAGCTCTCCAATTGTGTAGCTCAACTTCTGAATAATCTCCAATCTGATACTCTGCTGAACTTCCCCAAACTACACTGAGCTTTTCTTCAAATTTGCTTGTAATCCAGACACTTGAGAGAAATGTTTGAAGCATTCATGAATATGAGAGATAGAGTCTAAGTCACCTCTAGTAAACAGTAGAAGATCATCTGCGTAGCTGAGATGCGTAATCCCAAGATTGCACATCTGAGATGAAACTTGAAACCTTTTACCTCCTTCAGTTTGTTGAGATTTTTGTTGAGATACTCCATTACTATTGCAAACAGAAAGGGGGAGATAGGGTCTCCCTGTATTAAGCCCTTAGCAGCATCAAAAGGTGGGTTAGGTTCTCCATTGACCATGATAGTGTAGTTAACTGTAGATAGAGACTCCATTATCCATGTCACAAACCTCACTGGGAATCTCATCTCAATCATAACTTGCTCCAAAAAGCTCCATTCAACTGAATCATAAGCTTTTTGGAGGACAATTTTGATCATGCACCTAGCAGAAGTGTTCTTCCTTGTGTAAGCTTTCACTAGTTTATGTGCTAGTATGATATTATCTACTATTCTCCTGCCATGTATTAAACCATTTTGTGCCTCACATATAACTGATGCAATAACTTGTTGAATTCTGCCTGCTAAGACTTTAGATATTAGCTTGTAAAGCATGGTGTAGCAAGCAATTGGTCTGTAATCCTTTATTGTGCTAGGATTAGCCAGTTTAGGAACCAATGTGAGAGTAGTACAATTCACAGCTTTATAAAGTTTTCCAGTACTGAATAACTCTTTAATAGCTTGACTAACTTCATCTTTAATAATCACACATGCCTTCTTAAATAAATAGGCATTGTAACCATCAGTTCTTTGTGCTTTATTACTATCAATATCACATAAACCAGCATAAATCTCTCTATCAGTAACCTTAGCACATAAGGCAATCTTTTGTTGTTGTGACAGTACTGGACCATTTTTCATAATCACTCTATTTATAGCATGGAGAGAGTGAGCTGCTGATCCCATTAGAGACTTGTAGAATTCCACCACTTCTTGCTTTATACTATTAGGATGAGTAAGCTTACCACCTGTGATTGCAACAAGTTCATTTAGCTATTTCTTCTGGCTTCTTTCTTTCATGACTGCTGCAAAATACTTAGTATTTGAATCTCCCAGTTTGATCCATTTGGTTCTTGCTTTTTGTCTCAACACACTTTCTTCAATAAGAGACCATTTTTCTAGGTTCTGCAATATACTTTTCTCCTCTTTAATCAGTGAATCATTACAAGCTGCAGTGATCTTCTGTTGCACATCCTCTAAGCTCACTCTAGCATGTTCAATCTTTATGCTAATAGTTTTGAATTGCTCATTATTCAGATTCCTGAACAGAGGTCTTAGTGCCTTCAATTTTAACCAAATGTTCTTCATTTTGTAATCAGTATGTGACTGAATCTAAACTTTTCCACGATTGTAGCAAAACTATCATGATCTGCCCATATATTGAATAATCTAAAAGGTGTTTTGCCGGGTTTAGATGCTGAGTGCAAGGTAAAAAGCATTGGGCTATGATCAGAAATAAATGGAAGCCCATATTCGGTAATCACATAACCCCACTGCATCATCCGCTCATAATTACCAAATACTCTATCAATCCTACTGTTGATCCTGTTTGCACCATATAGCTTATTAGACCATGTATAGTATTCTCCTGTCTATGTTAGTTCATTTAAAGTGAGAGATGTTACACACTCAGCAAAGTCTTGAATTTCTGTGTAATTAATAGGAGTACCCATCAACCTATTTTTAAAGTACAGTACTGCATTGAAGTCCCCACATACCAATCATGGCTTTGTAATTCTTGTTGCATTACCTTTCAAACCATCCCATAATTGCTTTCTTTGCTCTGTTATGTTGTATCCATATATAACAGTAACTACACAATCTATTATCCTTATCCTGTCTTGAACCAAACAATGTGTAAATTGAACTGCAATATTTAGGATAGTAACATTATACTATTGAGGATCCCAAGTAAACCATATTCTCCCATTTGAAGTATCCTGATAGTTGGTAGCATAATTCCACCCTGGCATTGTTCTTTGCATAATCCTGGGAGCATTTTGTTCTTTAACTCTTGTTTCCACTATAACTTCTAACTTTATTAGTTTACTACTAATATATTTCCCCAACTTTTTTTGTTTATACCTCTTATTCACCCCTCTAATATTCTAGAATATCCACTTCATTAGCAGGTCATTCTACCTCTAGATTTATCAGGAGGTAATGTGCTAGTACTCCAAGTCCCCTTGTTTAATGGCTCAAAGGTATTCTTCATTGATATAGCTGATAAAGCTGGGAAGTTTACCATATCTAGCACAATCATGTCTTCTTTAGCTTTACCTTTATCCACTGGTTTTTCCACTATCCCCTGTTGTTAAAAAGGTGTCTGTACATTTTCCTTCTGAGCTATTGTCTTATCTTCAATTGGCTGAAGATTTTCTTTATCTTCAACTTCTGGTTGACTTTGGTGCAGTGGATTATCTTGTCTCTACTGTTGGATCGTTTCTTCTGCCTGCTTAGCCAGATTAGCACCTTCTTTCAATGGCCCTTTTGATCTCCATTCTATAGTAACTTTCTTAGGTTCTATTCTCATGTCGTGTTGCCTCTCATGTTGCTTATGTTGTTGTTGCTCCATACTACATTTGTACCCAACCACCAAGCATTTCTGATAAAATTCGGGTTTTCAATCATACCTAACTGCCTGTATAAATGTCTTTCCATTAAGGTCCATAATTGTGATCTCAATAGGCAGCTCCTTTGTAATATTCACTTCTATCATCATCCTTGCAAATGATACTCTCATTTTCTTTGTAGTACATTCATCTGCATAGATATGAGTATTTATTGCACTAGCCACTCTCCTCAATGAATCACAAACCCAACAGTTCATAGGTAAATTAGGAAATTGGACCCATAGAGGAATTTCAGTAGGAAACTCCTCATTAAAATCAAAATCTGGTGTCCAAGGTTTCAGTAAATGTGTATGGCCCAGAGTAGAAGATTTCTTTCATATCATCAATAGTATGAAATTTGATGATGTAGTACCCCTCCTCGTGTAAGTATAGATCTGGCTCTACCACATTTTCCCAGTTTATCTCAATAAATCTCTTCATAGCATTATAACCTGGTGTTTCCCCAATTATATATGCTATCACCGTGCTTTTCCATTTCTTTGTTTCCAAATCTACTTCCTTTTTATCTAATTGAACTACAACTTGGCCATCAATGAGTTGTGGGGGTATGTAAGCTAATGACATACCATTCTCAGCCGCTTGATTCCTCTGAAATAGATTTGTCCATGCTTTAGTCTGCTTATTAGTTGCTTCCTTAGGCTGATTGTTCTCCATCGTCACAGTATCACTAGTTGCATGTACCAGATTCACTATTCCATTGGCTGAACTAGGTGGATCCGTGCTTGCATGCTGGATCTGTAGTTCCTCAGTGTTGTTGACTGTTAGAGGAGTGCTCAAATTTAGTTTCTTCTTCACTCTCGTACCCATCGATGAAGATTCTGCTTCACGGCTTACTTCTTGTACTACCACTAGTGTGTCTATGTGGTCCTTTGTGTTGTCCGCAGCTTGAATTCGAGCTCCCGCAGAGCTACCATAGATAGTTATGGGATTCTTCCTGGGCCTTCCGCGACCCCGTCCTCGTCCCTTTCCCCTGCCATTCGCCATGAAAACACAGTCAGCGCACGTTAACTATTGTGCGCCGAGAGTATAAGCGAAAAGAGAGTTTCTATCCACTTATTGATACTCTTTTTAAAAGAAATATTCATTTATGTATAAACTATTCGTTCATCCGATTTGTCAAAATTAATATAACATCATTATTCTTGTTATTAAATATATATTTTAGTTACTATTTAGTTCTTTTTCTTACCTTATATATAATTTTTATATTTTATGTATAAAAAAATTGCTACTTGATTTTTTTTAAATTTTCAAAGTCATCAGATCCTTAATATTTTAAGTAAATTTGATCACTTTATTTATATTTTAACTTGCCCCAAATAGTCATCAGCTATCTCAATCTACATCTTTCTATATATATATATATATATATATATATATTGCTAACATATTACATGAAGGTAGTATGTTAGCATTGTACCCATTTTTAAATTCTCAAATTTACCCTTTAATTTGCATTTATCATTTTATTGCTTCAGGTATATTTTTGTACATTTAAGCCAAACAATCTCCTTCAATGCTTACAGTAGTCCTTGAAATAATCCCAAAAAATATGCAATTGGTAATGACCCAAGATAATGATTCATATTATTGGCAATTGGTACCTATAAATATCAGCTAGTGGAGTCGGTATACCTATAAATACACACTTAAGGTGTACCAATAAATGTGTCATCATTTTGCGAACTAGATCCATCCGTTCACTTTTAGTTATTTATTTTTTGACTTTGCACTACCTTCAAAAATATATATTACAATTTTACCCATAATAATGATAGCCGTTTCAAAAGTCTTGGGAAAAGATTTGGGTAATGAGTAGTTAATGATAAAGATAAAATAGGAAAAAAATTATCTTTCTCTCGATTTAGTATTGTTTACCCGTAAAACGGTATAGTTGAATTTGTTACGTGGTTTATAGACAAGCGAACTGATTTGATCCAAAAATGACAAATAAACAAAATTAAAAATAAGACTTAGTGGTTAAAATCGAAGGAAATGACAAGCTTGGCTCCGAGAACAATGCCTCCGAGTACAGAAATAAATAAAGAGCAAGTAAAATTATTTTATTGAGCTTGAGAATGGAATATATCATAAGTTTTGCCAAGAATTTCGTGTCTTACAATGGCTATTCAGCCTACTGTTTATAGCCATACCTAGGGAAGCAAGATCCTAGGATCAAACTCCTCTTAAATGACAATAAAGGGGTCATTGATGAATATGTAATGGCAAGCCATGAATGCAAATATTCTCTGCAATGGCTGCCCATTTAATGCCAGAGAAAATTTTTCATTGAATGTTATCTGATGGCAAACGTTCGATCTGCTCATGTTAATCATGCTCCCTTCAGAGTCTATCCAATATCAACACTACAACAAATTCGATTATCAATGACAAATTATTTTGTCACCTAAAATTAATATTTCGTCACAAAAAACTTTTCTTGACGAAAAAAAAATCGTCAATCATTCATCCTTAAATGTGCATCACTAAAGGTATACAAAGACAACTTAGTGATTCGTCACTAAATAAAGTTATTTTAAATACAAAATTGATTTTTGTCCCCAAAAGTATAGTATTTGTGACGAACTTATTTGTCAAAAAAAGTATAAATTTTTTGTAGTTGATAGTACATTTTCTTCACTAATGAGGCAATTAATAGCGACGAAACTACCTCGTCACTAACTATTTAGTTTCATTAGTGACAACATTAATTGTCTCTAAAGTTATATGTATTTCGTAGTTGAACAAATATAATTTTGTCACTAAAAATTACCTATCATACACAAAAAGATATTTCGTCCCTAAATATAAAAATTAGTGACAAATTTGCTGTAATAAAATTGGCTTAAAAATTTGTAGCTAAGACAATCATTTCATCACTAAAAACATCGCTTTTACTGACAAAATAAAATTGTCCCTATAAATTATCATGATTCACGTCAATTGCAATTATCATAAAATAAAAAATAATTCATAGTAAATAAGGCAATTATGAGAAATAAAAATAATAGATTTGCTGAAAAAGATGCAAGTTAGAGTAAGGAAAAAATAAAGTTCAAGTGTAGCACTAGTACAGAATGTTGATACCTTTGCATGCCCCTATGTGGAGTATGAAGAGTTCTCCATTAACAAATTCAAAGGTAAAAAGATTTTGTAATCACTTTACATGTTCTCATCTCTTATTAAAGTAAATATACAATCTCCGTTTGTTAATGACAAAAATTAATGTCGATATAAGAATACATGTACTAGTGATGCATATGGAAAGAGCCACTATATATACACAGGTTACTCTAAAACTTAAAAAAATATAATATTATCATGTGCAGACACCATTCTTAAGATAAAAGGATAATGAATATCATTTAAGAGTTCAAAATAAAAACAAATTGAATATTACTTATAAAAGAAAAAATTAAGCGGACAGCTAACTATTCTTCACCCAACTTCGCCAACCCCACCCCCATAAAAAAGAATAAAATTGTATATGGCATAGCTGATATTAAGTTGTCAATCCAAAAGAGAAGCAAAAGATGCCTAGGCCAGAGTTTTCGTATTATATAAAATTATTACTGTCTTAACCATATCCCTAGTCATACAAGATTACTAAAAAGGATATTTATCTGCAACGAGCTTATAGGACAAATGCACAAAAAATTTGAAGATATAAAGTCATTCAATTGAAGTGACATTAAGAGTCTAACTTCAATATTAGCCCCTCACCCCTGCACATAAGATTTAATAAATTGCTAATCTGTTCAATGAAAAAGAAATTTTTTAACAAATAAGTAAAAGAAGGCTTCAACAATGCAAAGTAAATCACATAAACAAGGAATGAAAGGCTTTTCATTATAGTGCTATAACAACAAAGTTCTGTAAAGTTGAAATTTGGTAAAACATACAACACCTATAAATTAGATGCATATCTGTCCCTAGATAAATAATTACAATGAAAAGCAAACATAATATAGTCTAATAGACTAATTCCAAATCAAAAAGCATCCCAACTTCAGAAATTTAATCATGGAAGTGCTTGAAAAGGTTTATGAAGAACATGTCAAGAGGTATATAGTTGGGAACGCTCAACCAAGATAAACTTAATAAGTTAGAAAACAAAATAATGAGATAATGCATATGGGAAGTGCGGATAAATTTTCTCAAAATCCTTCACATCAATTGAGCTGCAGCCTACAATTATTTCAGTGCCTTTTAAACTGATACATAGATAAAAAATAATATATTCTGGTAATTGTATTTTCTATTTTAACCGAAAAATTTTCGGATTTGACACTAAGTCATGAAGTTATTCCGCCGGTGACAAAGCATTCGAGTTGCGGAAGTATAAGGATCCATTTGTACCCAAAGTTTAGCAAATCTAACAAATTTTCTATAAATTTACATGAAAATCAAATAAAAACCTAACCTTGAAAAAGAGGGGAAGAAGCTTACCATTTCAAGCCCTAATTTTTGGTTGAGGGAGGAATTTTGGGTTGAGGGAAGGCCGAAGGATCATTCAGATCTCATTCTTTGGAGCTCTGGCTGAAGCGTTTGGGGGAATTGGGGAAGGGTTTGGGACAAAAGAGGGGAAGGGTTTGCCCAAAAACAAAAAGAAAGAGGGGGAAGTCCTCCCGCCTTTTGCATAAAATTTGAGAATTTTAATTGGCAAATCATTTTTGGCCACAAAGTCACTTTATGGTTGAAACAAAAATAATATTGTTGCCAATAATATAATTTAATAATGTAACTTAAGGGCATTTTATAGATGACCTGAACAGTATTAATTAAAATATTTAATTCAAGAGTTCAAATTATTAGTGAGGTTCATTTAGTACAAACTTTTTTATTTTACTGTTCATTTATTTCTTTTACCTCTAAAAGTTCAATATACTGTTTTTAATGTAAATGCATACAAATTTATGTCTCAATGTGAAATAATAATTCATGTAAATTAATCACAATTAGATTAGTATACTGACTATTTTAAAATTGTATGGCTTTGAAACTTTGATTACACGTTAAAATAATATATCGAAAAATGAAACTCATCATAAAATTTCTTTTCAATGATGTTAAATATGTCCTCCTGTTAAATTCTTCAATTATAAAATTAGAATAATTTGTACTTCTTAATTATATTATTTTGATTTCATTGTTCATTTATTTGTTTTACTTTATAACTTATAACTAAAAGCGAAAAACATGCAAAATAAATCTTTAGCAAATTGTTATTTTGAATTTTGGTTTCTTCTCTCTCCGTTTATTGAAATGGAACGTTAACATTTTGATAGATTTAACTAGAATCGTCCCAAAATATTGGGGCAACTGTACATCTCATTATTAGAGCATTAAAATCTATATCTATCTATCTATCTATTTATCTATCTGTACGATATTAAAAGTATAAAGGCACTTAGCGAAATGTTATTCGCTTATTTTACCTGTTAAAAAAAAACTTTATACTAGACAAAATAGTCATTTAAAATCTAATAACACTTTTACCTTATATAGATTTCCTTATTTAAAGGCCATTAATATTAAAGTTGTATTGAACTGTTCCTTATATTTTCAAATGCAAAAATATTATTACATGTAATTGATGTATCTTAAAAAAGAAAGAATTACAAGAAAATATACTTGGCTTCACACCATAACAAAAAATGACCCATATTTTTTAGTTTTACCCGACCTAGTCTATATTGTATATATTTTGAAAGCACTAGAAAACTCAAATTCTGTTTTCTTACAACCATTGCTTCGACAAGCTAAGGAGTTAAATCTATATTCTCGCAAACATTGCTTTCACTCTCTTTTCTTCTCACATCTTCTACATATGCTTCAAGGAGTCGTCCGCCATTACTGCTTCTCCCCTGTGTCACCTGGTTGCAATGTTAGAAAATTGAAGATTCAACATTCCACCATTGAAGGCCATTCAAAGCTTGGCTTTCAAATTTTTTTTTTTTTAGTTTGTTAGTTGTTTGGATTGGGTGTTGTTCCAATTGATTGAAAATATCAAAAAGAGCTCAAAATTTAAATTTGGAATAAATTTGAGCAAGATTTGAGTTAAATTTCAGAAAAAACGCAATGAAGAAGACGAAGTCAGTTTTTTGTATAATTATGTATAATCTTGTATAATAGTGTATGTGGGTGTATAAACACATCTTATATACCTTTATACAAGCGTCTGTAGACGAACTTCTTCCACGATTTTCAGTTGCAATTCTTGTTCAAAATCAGTCCAAATCTCCATTAAATGACTTCAAATTTTATATACAACCTCCTTATACTGTTTCTAACAATTCTAGATAATACCCACTCCAAATTTCTCACAAAATCAAATTCGGAATCTAAACCCACATATTTAAGCTTGTTAAAAATCTAATTTTCACCATCCAAATGGATTTGGTTTGTTGAACTAATATTTGGGTTACAGTTACTGATTCGAAAATTAACTTAAAAGCTTGAGCAATCGTTTTTAAAAATTAAATAGTAATTTTGAGAACCTATTGGAGTTGGATGTTGAATCTTAGCCTATTATTTTTGGGCTAATCGGTTGTAAATTGAAATATGGGCTATAAAATGAAAAAGTAGGGATCTCAGTTGTTCTTATGTGAAATTTTCCCCTTAAAAAAAGGCTATTTTTTGTTATTTTCAATTAAGAGTTCTGAGAGACATATATTTCCCACGAAATGTATATTTATCTTTCTTTAATTATAAGAATCCCTAAATTCTGACGTGTGGTTTGTCAATTGGTCTTAATTCATCTTATGATTTTAGAAGCTTAATTAATATATGTTCATTAGATACTGGAAAATATCAATATATACAATTGAATTTGACAGCATCATATCTAACTAAATAATTTAAGCAATCAATTGGGTGATAATATAATTAACAAGAATAACGGAGGATAAATTGTTCTATTTCATTTTTCAGTTATAAGAATATATATAGTCTCCTTTGTGGGTTATCAATTGGTCTTAATGCATCTCATTAAGTTTAGAAAAACGTAATTAACGATAGGCTCATTAGATATTTGGACATATCAATGTATAAAATTCAATTTGATACTATAATATCTATTTAAATAGTTTAGGCAGTCAATTGGGCAATAACTAACAAGGAACATGGAGGGATTAGTTGTCCTACTGCCTTCTCATATTATATTTGAAATCCTAGTTGGTCAACTTCTTTCATTAATATGCTTTCAATTGTAATTTATTTCAATTTTCACCTTGATAGTAAATAGTTCATCAAAAATTTACAAAACATCCAGCACCGCTGCAAAGCCTAGGCTTGCTAGCTCTGTATAATTATTCCTTTTGGGATCACAACTCCAACTTATATTAATCTTTTGTTTATTATTTAGCTATAAAGCTGCTTAATAGTAGTCATATTATTCAACTACAAATTTTAAGTATATTTTGTGACAAAACTTTGCTGTCACTAAATTGCAAGTTGATTAAAGACAATAAAATGAGTGTTACTAATTGTTTATACTTTTAGTGACAAAAAGTAAGGTCACAAAAAGGTATACAATTTTATGGCTGAAGAGATCATTTAATGGCAATACATTTTTAGTGACGAAATCCTTTCGTATCGAAAGTTCAGCTAATTTTAAGACAAATAAATTTTCGTCATAAATTGTGTGCAACATTAATGACAAAACTAATTTGTCACGAATAATTTTACTTTTGTGGCTAATACTACACAATAAATGGCGGCAACTCATTTTTTGGTGGGAAACTTTCGTGGACGCAACTTTCGCCACGAAATTTTATGTTTCGTCACTGAAAGTGCATAGCTCATGTCTTTAAAGACGAAATATAATTTTTGTCACGAAAAATGAATAATCAGTGACGGATTTTGTGTCGTAGCTAATAATTTCGTTGCTAAATACTACATTTGTTGTAGTGCAACAACAGTTGTCGTTCCCGGTATGAGTTATTACTGGATTTACTTTTTACATGTCTTCGGTTTCACGTGTCACTCTACTATTCGATCATTTTATATAACCCAATTTTATCCTATACAAGTATAATGGACAAATAAAAATGAAAATATATTTTTAATATAGTGGACAATGTAAAAGTGAACGGATGGAATACCATATTTGAAGTCTAAAATATTGTCTTTAACCTGATAATTGATTGCTAGGAGGGAAACTGAAGAGAGGGAATTAAAACTGTTCTTGAATGCTGAAAAGAAAACAACAACGAGATCCATTTTAATTAATCAATGCTTAACTTTGTGTTACAGAAAAAAGAAAAGGAGAAAAAGGAAAAGGTAGTTCTAGTTATTGTTGTAGAGGAAAGTGGAATGACATCATGTGGTCACGTAACAGTGAACTAGTGTAATTCACTGCACTAAACAAATTAAAGTGATTATGCATGTCTCTTAGTGATGGTCTTATTAATTGCTAGATTAAATTTTAGAAAATGAATGAAGCAAATTCATGCTTCGTACATTAAGATATTTTGCAAGTTGCATGACAAAGCACAAGAGATCGAGGACACTCTCTTTCCAAATTGGATAGACATAGGGTGTGTTTGGTACGAAGGAAAACATTTTCTTGGCTTAAATATTTTGGAAAATATTTTTCTTATCAATTCATTTTCCTTCAATTGGAGGAAAATGTTTTCCTTACTAAAAGAAGGGAAAATATTTTTCAAAACTCCTTCTCAATCTTCCCCACCCTAATCCCCACTCCATACCCCCACACCCACCCACCTCACCCCTCTTTCCAAAAATGTTTTTCTTTTTCAAATTTCAGTTTTTTTGTCACCATCCACCCTGCTACTCACCCTCCCCCACACAACCCCTCCCCCCCAAAAAAAATTTAACTTTTTTATTTTGTAATTTCAATTTTTGTTTTTTTCCCGTTATTCTGCACCCCAACCTCCCCCCACCCCACACACACACAATTTTTTTTTTTTACTTTTTTTTGGTAATTTGAAATTTTATTTTTTTTTCGTTTTTCTACACCCCACCCCTAACTCCCCACCCCTCTCTCACAAAAAAAAACTTTTTTTAACCTTTTTTTTCTGCACCCCACCCCCCTCTCCCCGCGGCTCAACACTCCCCCCACTCCGCCTCACACAAAAAAAAAAACATTTTTTTTTAAATTTCAAATTTTTGTTTTTTCCATTTTTCTGCAACCCCCCCCCCCCCCAAATATATTTCTTTATATATTTTCAGTTTTAGTCTTTTCATCTTTAGATTTACAGGTTCGAGATTTTACAAGTTTCAAAGTTATGAGTTCGGAGGTTTATGTATTTGGAAGTTTACGGGTTCGAAAGTTTGCGGTTTTTACGTAAAAAAGTAAAGCAACACATTAGTTACTTTGGGTTGTGTCAATTTTTAGAGACTTGGGAAGGGGTGAGGGGGAGGGGTGAAGAGAGTTGCATAAAAAATATTTTCCTTAAAAAAAAAAAAATCTACTCTCTAACCAAACAATAGAAAATATACTCACCAACCAAACAAGGAAAGTAAGTAATAAAACCATTCATTTTTCATGAATATTTTACGGGGAAAACATTTTCCTTCGTACCAAACACACCCATAAAGTCCGATACATCTTTTCTTCCTAATGGAATCGCTTTTGCTTTCTTTTTCCTTCAATAAAAAGGATTTGGAAAGGACAACTTTCAGTATAATGATGCATAGCCAAATAGGTTGGCCCATCTTATTATCATGCAATGCAATCACAACCTAGCTTTAGCTCCATGGCTTTCTCCTTGAATTACATTACAGCGTAACCCTATATTTTAAATCGAGATTATTATATAATCTATAGGATTTCCATAATTTTGTTTTAACTTATTTCATATCTATTTATCACTTCCTTTTGGATTAATTCTAATTGTGACTACTCGGTAATCAAAATCTCTCAAACATATAATAACTGAAACGGTAATATTTATCATTTTATTAAAAGTGTGGCATCTACAAACAAATATTACTCTATGTTCCAATTTTCATAGTACTCTCTATCTTGAAACATCCTAAAATGGTTAACATCATTTTGTTGATAATATTATTCAACATAATTTTAACAAATTTCAAGATTTTAAATTCATTTAAATAACTATGCGAATTTACTTTAATTTGATACTTTTTAGTCTGTCAATAATGCTGAGATATTTTTTCGAGCACTATATACTTTTATAATACGATGTCATGCTAATATTTTAATTATTGTGTTCAATCATATGATATGTTCATATAAAATAAGAGAAATTAAGCTATAGATAGATATGCCCACAACAATAAAGAGGAATGTATTTTTATATTTGGACATCACATCCCTATGATCAAATTTCTTTGTTTGTTTTATTGGAGGAATTGAAGGCAGTGTGAAAGAATGAATATATTAGTTAGTGATTGAAGATGATAGTCAGTTGACGACATTGTAGGGTAGATTGACTAGTTTGATCTCTTTAATTCATGTCATTCTCCGATCCATACAAGTTTCAATTCAGGAGAAAATATCTACCATTTTTTTATTTCCATATTCTAAATAATGCTATCACGTATGAACCAACTTAAGATGGATAACTTTTCCTAATAGTATGTGTTAGGAATATAATATTTTATTATAAAGTGCGTTAGACACGCATATATATATATATACACAGACAATTATATTGCACTAAGATAGACGCACAAACATAAGGAAAAAAGGAAGGGGGTTACTGGAAGGAGCAGCTATATATATTCCTTTATAAATTTATCCATATCTATCCCTCTCTATTGAAAGAAAAGGACAAAACCTCCCAGTGATAAAAATGGCACCTCAAATGGTAAAATCACTGCTATGATGTGTTATGTCGAGGAAGAGGCAAACCCGAAAATAAAGAAGATAAAGAACATCAAATTTTAACGTGGAGAACCCTTCAAATCGAAGGTAAAAACCACGGGATCACAAAGATCCAAAAAAGCTTCACTATAACAATAAGAGGGATACAAAAGTTTTCCAAATTGGCTACACAAAAAGTGTCAAACACGGAGCAACAATAGCAACAAGAGCAATAACAAATCAATTGAAGAAAGAGGAGAATTCACAAAAACGAAGCTGCATTTCGAGGCTCGAAATCATATGCTACAAGTCCCCAAATCTGATCTTTACTGTTCAAATCCAAAACCAAGATGTTACAAATATTCAGTTAAAATTTCAGCCCGATCCAACGGTTAACGAATCGAAAAACGTAATTTGAAGTTGGCTGGTCGGAATAAAAATCTGCAGCAAAACAAATTCTTTTCTTCTCTCTTCTCTCTTGATGAAAGCTCTCTCAAAACCCACTCTTATGTGCTCAAGTCTTTCAAAAACTTGTATCAATGAGCATAGAATAATTTTCCAAGGTTGTCCTATTTATAGATTATGAGTGGTGCTTTCTTTTAAAGCCAAAACCCACTCAAAATAGAAATAAACCGAATCCAATTCCAAATAGGAATGGAAACCAAAAGAGAATAGGATTAGGCCATTGGGCCTTTGGCTGGACAACATGAGCATGTGCCCAAAAAACTCCTCCTCCAACCAAGGGGCCAAATGTGTCTTCAAGTAGAGGAACTACTGACAGGCTTCATGCCAATTTTCTGCAAAACGCATGCTTATCTGCAAGCTTGACTACGAAGTCCTCAGGCTGCTCCATAAAATCTCATCATTTAAATCACCATGAAGAAAAGCAGTCTTGATATCCATTTGCTCAATCTCTAAATCTAGACTTGCAACTAAGCCTAGAACCACACGAATAGAAGACATCTTCACAACAGGGGAGAAATTTCATCAAAGTCAACTCCCTTCTTCTGGCCAAAACCTTTAACAACTAACCTCGCCTTGTATCTAGGCACAGAGGTATGGTTATCTTGTTTTATTCTGAATATTCATTTGTTAGATAAAGCTCTCTTACCTTTCGGCAATTTCACTAACTCATATGTGTCATTCTCATGGAGTGACTTCATCTCATCTTCCATTGCTTCGATCCACTGATCTTTGTGAGTATCTTGCATGGCTTCATCATAATTGTCAGGTTCTATCATGTCAGTCAAAAGTACATACTCATCAGGAGGATAGTGCATGGATTTTTGCTTCTCCCTTGTAGTTCTTCTAATAGAGCTTTCAGGAGCATTCGAAGTAGTTACCTGTACAGGAATTAGTTGTTGATCAACCACAACTTCATCAACTGGAGCATCCATAACATATATACCATTATGATCATTTTGATCTTGATCACTATCTCCATAATTGTCTTGGTTTCCTTCATATGCAATAGGTGCCTTAGCAATTGAAACTGGATCAATATCAACTAAGCTCCCATTACTCTGAGAATCTATCTTCTCAGCTTTATCAATATCTTCAATAGTTTGGTCTTCAAAAAATATTGCGTCACGACTTCTAATAAGTTTATTGTCAACTGTATCATAAAAACGATACCCAAACTCATCTTGACCATAACCGATAAAGATGCACTGCTTAGTTTTGACATCCAGTTTCAATCTCTCATCTTTAGGAACATGCACACAAGCTTTACACCCAAAAACTCTCAGGTGATCATAAGAAACATCTTTGGCAAACCAAACTCTGTCTGGGACATCACCATCCAAAGCAACTGCAGGAGACAAATTAATAACATAGGCAACAATGTTAAGTGCTTCCGCCCAAAATGTATTTGGAAGTTTAGCCTATGAAAGTAAGCATCTAACTCTCTCAACTAGAGTTCTATTCATCCTCTCTGCCAAACCATTCAATTGAGGCGTCTTGGGCGGAGTTTTCTGATGACGAATTCCTTGTTCCTTGCAATACTTATCAAAGGGACCACAATATTCACCACCATTGTCAGTGCGAATACATTTTAATTTCTTCCCCATCTGTCTCTCATCTAAGGCCTGAAATTCCTTAAACACGCTAAGTGCTTGATCTTTAGATTTCAAAGGATACACCCAGAGCTTACGAGAATGATCATCAATGAAGGTCACAAAGTAAAGTGCACCACCTTTTGACTTTACTTTAAAAGGACCACACAAATCAGAGTGTACTAGCTCCAATAAATCGGACTTTCTTGAAGGAGGATGGCTATGAAAGGAAACTCTTTTCTGTTTACCAGCTAAACAATGGATACATCTTTTCAGCTTTGTTTGTTTCACTCCAGAAAGTAAACTTTTCTTAGCCAAATACGTAATCCCCCTCTCGCTCATATGACTCAGTCTTCGGTGCCACAATTATGATAAAGTATCACTTTCCACCAAATTTATGGAGTCATTAAGAATAGAGCCTTGTATCACATATACTTGACCAGACTTGACTCCTCGAGCCACTACTAACGAGCCCTTGGTGAGCTTCTATTGGCCATTAAAGAGAGCATTATGGTAACTTTTATCGTCTAATCTTCCTACGGAGATCAAATTGGAAGGAAAGTCTGGAGCATGCTTGACATCTTGAAGAACTAACGTTGAACCATTATTAGTTTTCAAACAAACTGTGCCAAAACCAAACACCTTAACTTCACTGGCATTCCCATCTTTACCACTCCAGAATCAACATGAGTATAAGATGAGAAATATTTTCTTGGTGTGACATGTGAGGTAGCTCCAGAATCTACTATCCAGCTCGTCTCATGGGATACCAAATTGATGACGTTTTCATCATAAGCAAAAAGAAGGTCATCTTGAACAATAGCAACAACATTGTTCTCGTTATTTTCAGCTTTCTTTCCTTTTCTAGTGTCTTGATTCAACTTGCGGCAAAACCTTTTGATGTGTCCTTTCTTGCCACAGTGGTTGCATATAATATTATAGTATTTGGACCTTGACTTAATTCTACTTTTACCTCTATTCCTTGAGCCTCTTGTTCTATCTCTCCCCCGGTCTTCTGTAACCAAGATATCTTCTTGTGAGGACGAACGCTGAGATTTTCTCCTTACTTCCTCGTTCAACACACCACTCTTGGCATATTCCATGGTCACTTTACCTCCAAGAGTTGCATTTGTCAAAGAAACACGAAGAGTTTCCCAAGAGTCTGGCAGAATATTAAGAAGCCAAAGTCCTTGTATCTCATCATCAAAATTAACTCCCATTCCAGATAGCTGATCAAGGACGCCCTGAAAATCATTTATGTGATCAAGGATAGGGCTGCATTCCTTGTATTTAAAGGTCATCAATTGCTTTAGCAGAAACAATTTGTTGTTCCCGATTTTTGAAGCATAAAGAGTCTCTAGCTTTTCCCACAATGATCTCTCATGTATCTCGTTTACAATATGGTTGCGAACATTATCTTCAACCCATTGTCGTATATATCCACATACTTGTTGGTGCTCGAAATCCCAATCTTCATCGGATATACTCGGGTTT
This sequence comes from Nicotiana sylvestris, assembly GCF_000393655.2. Taxonomy (NCBI): domain Eukaryota; kingdom Viridiplantae; phylum Streptophyta; class Magnoliopsida; order Solanales; family Solanaceae; genus Nicotiana; species Nicotiana sylvestris. Next base: position 72,002,367 of record NC_091059.1, on the reverse strand, counting down.
ATAAGCTGAAAAACGGGTAGATGCATCTTCTTCACGAACAACAAGTCTTTCATCTTGCTTTTCCAAATATTGTAATTTCTCCCATTTAAACATACCATCTTGCTCATATTCACCACCATTCCGTAACAACCAGGATAAATAACCAAGGCTCTGATACCACTGTTATGTCGAGGAAGAGGCAAACCCGAAAATAAAGAAGATAAAGAACACCAAATTTTAACGTGGAAAACCCTTCAAATCGAAGGTAAAAACCACGGGATCACAAAGATCCAAAAAAGCTTCACTATAACAATAAGAGGGATACAAAAGTTTTCCAAATTGGATACACAAAAAGTGCCAAACACGGAACAACAATAGCAACAAGAGCAACAGCAAATCAATTGAAGAAAGAGGAGAATTCACAAAAATGAAGCTGCATTTCGAGGCTCGAAATCAGATACTACAAGCCCCCAAATCTGATCTCCACTGTTCAAATCCAAGACCAAGATGTTACGAATATTCAGTTAAAATTTCAGCCCGATCCAACGGTTAACGAATCGAAAAGCGTGATTTGAAGTTGGCTGGTCGGAATAAAAATCTGCAGCAAAACAAATACTTTTCTTCTCTCTTCTCTCTTGATGAAAGCTCTCTCAAAACCCACTCTTATGTGCTCAAGTCTTTCAAAGACTTGTATCAATGAGCATAGAATAATTTTCCAAGGTTGTCCTATTTATAGATCATGAGTGGTGCTTTCTTTTAAAGCCAAAACTCACTCAAAATAGGAATAAACCGAATCCAATTCCAAATAGGAATAGAAACCAAAAGAAAATAGTATTAGGCCATTGGGCCTTTGGTTGGACAACATGGACATGTGCCCAACATGATGAACTTTCTATCAAATGAGAAGAGGGAAGAGGAGGAGTCAAAGTATGTGAGTGACCTGTCACTTTATCATTTTTCTTTTTTGGAGGAAACAGAAGACTAGAAGAAATTAAAAGAGTTTAACTTCTGAGGAAAGAATCAGCATACGGTGTGTTTGGTATAATGGAAAATGTTTTTCAAGAAAATGTTTTCTTGGAAAATAAGTAGTAATGTTATTCATTTTCCGGTGTTTGGTACGCAAATTAAGGAAAATGACTTCTCAAGAGTATTCATAAATAATTTAGATATAATAAATATGAAGTCATAAACTTTCAAACCAACAACCTTCCGAACCCACAAATTTCATAAACTTTCGAACCGCTAAACTTTTGAAACCGCGAAATTTCGAACCCGTAAACTTCTAAACACATAAACCTCTGAACTCGTAATTTTGGAACTTGTAAAATTTTGAACCTTAAAATCGATAAATAAAAAAGTTAAAACTGAAAAATATACTTAAAAAATATTTTTTTCTGGGGGGGGGGTTGAGGTGGGTGATGGGTGGTGGGTGGTGCAGAAAAACGAAAAAACAGAAATTTAAAATTGCAAAAAAAAAAAAAATAGGTAAAAAATAATTCTTTTTTGCGGGGGAGGGGGTGGGGTAGTAGGGTGAGTGGTAACGGAAAACTGAAATTTGAAAAAAAAAAAAGAAACCTTTTTTGAAGAGAGGGGGTGGGGTGGGTTGGTGAGGGTGGGAAAGGTTGAGAAGGAGTTTTGGAAAATATTTCTCTTCTCTTGAAAAGGAAAAGGAAAATGTTTTCCAAAATATTTAAGTCAACCAAATATGGAAAAATTGGAAAATATTTTTCAGAAAATATTTTTCTTCATACCAAACACACCCTTAAAGTGAAAATAACAACTACTTTATATAGAATAAATGTAACGTAGTCAATCTTTATATTATATTAAAAGGAGGATAATAAAGTCTGAGGTTAAGCCGAGTGGCATATTGGAAAATACCACTTCACACATTTAAGATAAAATCAAATATATATATATATAAATTTAATTTGGACCTTTTTCTTTCTAAAGGGCAAATGTTTTGATTTTCTCCGTGGCTGCTGAGGAGGGACAAGAACCATCTATATATAATATAAAGTCAATGTATCCGTGTATATCTGGCCCAAAATTAGAGCATCGGCTCAATTCTAAAACCCACCTTAGAACGCAGATAAATCGATTTTGGAAGGGTTTTAAATTATTTTCTGATTGTACTCATTTAATGTTTGTTTGTAATAGGATATGAAGGAATTAAAGGGTCACTCATGCGGGTTAACTCAGAAAATAAAATAAATAAAATAAAAAGAAAGAAAAGGAGAAAAGACACAGTCGTTTACTAATGGTTGTGTCACTTCAAAATAAGCATGGAGTAGTCTTGCTTAAAAGGATTACTTTTGCTTCTCTTTGTTCTAACACTAGAAACAGAAAGCTCTTTTTCAAAGTTTGTCCTGAGTAAGAAAATTTCAAACAAATTTCTTCCTTTGCCGTAACTCAAGTGATATAGAAACTTTGCACTTTTATTTACAATTGACGTTTAAATAAATGTGTTTTTATTGAGAATTGGTGAAACAAATTCGACGAATCTTGTGGAATGTAACTGTGTTTTTATCATTTCTTTGACGGATGGTGTTAGGCTAGAAACCCGTATTTTAGTCGTAGTATTGTACTCCAATTACTGTATTTTTACGTTTTGAGCTTAAATGATAGTGAATTACACTTAGTACGTATTTTATGCCTTGCAGGAAGTGATGTCCGAGTTCAAAAGTTAATTTGGAGCTAAATCGATCAACTTGGAGCTTTGAAGTCTGAGTAAAAGCCTAATACATTAAGCTGGGATCGTGTTCGGAGGTCGTGTACCAAGTCTGGATGTCAAAAGAGGATGAAATAATTTCACTCTGAGAGATTTACATTGCCGCGCCGCTTGGGGGACCGCATCAGTGTAAAAACTGGCTTGAGAAGAAAAGTTGATGCTCGCTGATAAACTCCACAAGCGCGCCGCATGGTGCGGCACGGGGCGCGGCGCGCCTGTACAAATTTTATAGAGCCAGAGTCCTATTTCGCACAGAAAAAGATGTTTCGTCTGGGCCCGAGCCTACTTGGTATAAATAGATGTAAAAACGCTATTTTGAGGACTTTTGACACATCTTAGACCTAGGAAGATTATTTTGGAAGGGAGAAGACGTTTGGAACAATTTTCGGAGGAGAGAATCATCGAGTTCTTCATTCCTTCATCTTTTCTTTGTAATTTATTTATGCAAAATACTTGAGAAACTGTTAGTGTGTACTCCTCGATCGACTGTGCCTATTTAGTGTGTACTCCTCGATCGAGAGAGAGAGAGAGAGAGAGAGAGAGAGAGTATGCATTTAGGTAGTTGTTGAACAACACCACTCCTAACATATTTGAGAGATCAATATGGAGGGTTTAAAGGCGAGATTAGAGATAACGAAACCTTGGTGCGATCATAGTGAGCGGTAAATTAGTGCCAGCTGGCGTAGTTCGAGACAATACGTCTAGTAAATTGTGGTAGTTTCTCGAAAGAGAGCTACGACACTCAGAGTACTCACGATCGGTAGAGGATACTTAGGCGAAATTTAGAAAACGTAGCGGGAAAAATTCCGATAATAGGGGAAATCAAAAACCTAGACCTTTCCAATCTTGTCTACAATATTTGCTTTGTTAGTATTAAAAAATTATAGCTTTCTAATTACCTTGCTTTTAGTTAGTAAACAATCAACTCATTATTCTATATTCTGAAGATTGATTACTTGGATTCTTGTGAAACTAGTGGCAATGATTAATAGGTTAATTCCTTATGGAATTCGACTCCGGACTAGTAAATCGAATTATATTTGCAACGACCGCTAGACCTCTTAGGAGGCATAGTTGGACGTGATTAAATTTTGGCGCCGTTGCTGAGGACTTAACGGTGTTATTAATTACAACTAAAAGAAGTTCTAGAATTCTTAGTGTAGTCAATTTTCTTTATTTTAAATTAAACACATTGAAATTCTAACGTTGTAGTCTTGGGTGTTACAGGTGCATGCCTAGAAACTCCTCAAGAACTGGTGAATTGTTCGGAGCATTATCAGATCCTGAGATAGTTTTCCAGGCACTGAATCGTGCAATAACAAAGGCAAACAGCAACAGAACAAATCGAACCAGACATGGATGACGGAATAGAAAATCCAAACAACAGAAATAATGCGAATGACCCGAACAATCAGTGTGTGGTACCTCTTGTGCCAGAAGCAGCACTGTATGATTGGGCACAACCCATCACCGAAAATCTGGCAACCGCAATTGCAGTCCCTTAGATACAAGCGGAATCATTTCAAATCACAAACAACATGCTACATTTGTTGTATAACAAAGGACTGTTCCCGGGGTCTTACATTGAAGATCTTCAGTAGCATCTGAAAAATTTCATGTTGATATGTGTTAAGCAAATACAACCAAATGTGACACCGGAAGCAATAAGGCTGTACTGACAGGAGATGCTCAGACTTGGCTAAATTCTCTCCCCATAAACTCCATCACCACTTGGGAGGAATTAGTCAAGCAATTTTTGAACAAGTTCTACCCACCTAATAAGATTGCCAAACAAGTTGATGAGATATTGAGCTTCAAGCAGAAAGCAGCTGAAACATTGCAAGAAACGTGGGAGAGGTTCAAAGGTATGCTGGTTAAGTGTCCACACTATGGCATTCTAGATCAGATGTTGGGGCAAAGGTTCTATATAGGACTGGCAGACAGCTTGAAGGCTAATGTTGATGCTTCAGCAGGTGGAGCATTTTTTAGCAAAACATTCTAAGAATGCAAGGTCTTACTTGATAAAATAGCTCAAAATTTAGGATGGATGACAAGAGACTCTACAATCACTCATGTAGTTCACTTAGTGATTTTGAACCCAAACAATTCCATAACCGAGAATATGTCCACTTTGATGACACAAATGAGTATCCTCACCAAAAGGATTGATGAATCGGGCCAGAAGCAGCAGGTACACATAGTTGATGTGACTAATGGGGGCTTATGTACACCATGCATTAATTAACCATATGCATGCTCGTGGAGTGTTGAAAGTGACAATCATAATTATCAGGAAAATATGAACTATGGGGCCAACTATGGAGGACAGAGGCAGGGTGGTCAGAATTGGGGGCAACAAAATTAGCAGTATAGACCAGCACAACAACAATACAATAATGGCAACAATCCTGGAGCTATGCGACCATTGGGTCAAGTTGAGTCGTACCAGAGGCAACAGGGATACAATTAGCAAAATTAGCAGTTAGCTTATCAACAGCCTCAACAATAATAGATAGTGAAACAAGATGATGGGTTGTCTGAAACTAAAGGAATGTTGCAACAACTGATTGGGTCCAATGGAAACGTACAAGAGAAAATTGAAGCACACGACTCAACTCTCAAGAGCATTGAAATTCAACTAGGGCAAATATCCATGGCCCTTAACACTCGTCCACAAGAGACATTACTTGCGGATGCACATGTTAACCTGAAAGAGCAGGGCCCAAAAAAGTTGATGGCTGTTAGTCTGAGAAATGGTAGAGACCTTGATCTAGAATAAGAAATTGATCGCGAAAGCCGATCGATCGAGACGTTTGTGCCAGTACTGATTGAGGTAGATGAGTCAACGGAGCTGACAGAAGTAAGAATCCAACCATCCAAGAAGGAAACAAACAAGAAAAAAGAGTCTAAAAAGGGGCTGAAGAAGTGTAAGAGAAGGCATTAGAAAAAGTGCCCGAGCAGGATCAAACTCAAATCACAGGAAAGAAGCAACCTCCAGCACCCTTCCCACAAAGATTGGCCAAATATCAGAAGGATGAGCATATAAGAAACTCATGAAGATGTTGAAGCAAATCTAGGTGAACATTTCATTGATTGATGCCTTGAAGGAGATGTTTGGGTATGCAAAAATGATGAAGGACTTGATGTCTAGTAAGTTCGACTTTCAAGACTTGGCCACTGTTACACTAACTCAGAAATGTAGGGCTGTCGTGACGAGACCCACAGTCGAAAAGTTGTCTGACCCAGGGAGTTTCACAATTCCATGCACAATAGGTAATTATGCTTTTGCTAAAACATTATATGATTTGGGAGATAGCATAAACTTGATGCCCTTGGCTATCGATAAAAGGTTAGACATTGGAAGAGCAAGACCCACATCCATATTACTACTGCTAGCCGATCGAATGGTGAAGAGGCCATCATGTATACTTGATGATGTACTGGTGCAGGTTGGAAAGTTTGTGTTTCCGAAATTTTTTGTCATTCTGGACTACCGGGTGGATGAGGAGATCCCTATAATTTTGGTGAGGCCATTTTTGGCCACCGGGAGAGCTCTCATTGATTGTGAAACTGGGGAGCTAAAGATGAGTCTGAATGATAAAGAGATCACATTCAATGTGCAGACGTTTATGCGGCGACCCAGTGAGTTTGCTAACTACTCTCTAATAGAAGTTGTGGATGTGATTTTGGAGGAGGAAGATGAGGATCTGAACGCAAAAGACCCTATAGCAACCTGCCTCATGAACTTAGAAAAGATAGATGGTGAGGACTTGGCAGAGTGGGTTTTATCCCTTGAAGGTCAAGGGTACTGAAAAAGAGAGCTCGAATTCGAGCCTTTACACTTAGAAGAAAGAAATACTCCTCCAGCTAAGCCATCAATTGAAGAGCCACCACAGTTGGAGCTAAAACCGCTACCGTCTCACCTCAGGTATGCTTTTTTGGGACCTAACTCAACTTTACCTGTTATTATCTCATCTAGTTTGTTAGATGTGCAGGCAGAACAACTTTTGTAGGTGTTTATGGAGTGCAAGACTACAATTGGTTGGACCATCGCAAATATTAAGGGTATCAACCCGGTATTTGTATGCATAAGATTTACTGGAAGATGGGTACAAACCTTCCAGAGAACATCAAAGAAGGCTGAACCCCATGAAAGAAGTGTTAAAGAAAGAAGTGATCAAGTGGTTAGATGTCACGCCCCAAACCTAGGGAGGCGTGGCTGGCACCCGGTGCCGCACAAGCCCGAGCGAACCACTCTACCACTCTTTTTTTTCTTTGTAACTATCATGGGCCAACATGACCATAACTCGTAATGTATAACTATAAGTGGGCAAATGTTATATCAATGACCCATCATTCATAAAAACATGAATACATATGGGTCGTCAAAGCCTCTGACATACTATACAAAAAGAACCTCTGTCTACAAAGCCTTTAGGATTATTCGACATCAAATGGGACAGGGTACCGGCCTACCCATAAGTCTTTAGCAAAACTCTGACACGATGACTCATAGACTCGGCTGCACTCCGAATGAGGTGGAGTCTTCCTGATCCTTCGCTGAATGTTAACCTCATTTACTATGAGGGCTCGTCAAACTGATTATCTATACCTGCAGGCATGAATGCAGTGTCCCCAACAAAAGGACGTCAGTACGAATAATGTACTGAGTATGTAAGACATAGCTGAAATATAACAATAAATCAACATTAATTAAATACATGAAAACTTGGTGCAATCAATGTAGACTTGAAGCTTAGAGCAACATAGGCAAGACTCGCCTAATTTCACTGGCGCTTTACAGCTTTAGCAAAGGTTTCACAAGAGTCTCAACTTCTAATGGGATCAGTCTTAACGAGGGCAACATTAAATAGCTAGCACAAATGACAAGTGATTGAGGACACTTTTCTATTAATATGTGTGGTGAATTGGGATACGAAAACAGAAATTTAGTAAAAGAATATTATAGTTACTAATCTGAACTATAAACTGCATCTGAATCATAAATTTAAAATGCTTTTTGAACTTGAATAGCATGGCTTTTAGGTCATATATTTCCTTAGTTATAGCTTCCCAATACTCTAGTCACACAGTTATGGTTTGTATTAACATTCATTTTTCCTTAGAAAATTTACCAATACTATAATGCACATGTAAATTTCTTCTCTTTCTCAACCATGTATTTCTGTTATCTTGCAACAAGGAAATTCATATATTTGAAATCACATCAACTGGAAAACCATAGAAATAAAAAAACCTACCTGAGAACAAACTTCATTTTCAAAACTGGAATAACTCTCTAAATAATGAAATATTCATAGTGTCATGCATATGCGTAGGTATGTCATGTCGTGCATAGGCACATGTGTTCGTAACATCATCAAGCCTCTGAGGACATCCCATCACATCATCTCGGCCACTGTGGGCAAATCATCAACGTATACCAGCTGATCAGGTGGTGATACGTATATAACGCCGTAACATTTTCCCATATCCCATATATATATATATACATACATATATAACGCTGTCTAAGTCATGAGTAAATGCACATGTAAATAAATGTAATGCATGAAAAGTACGTTAATAAAATTGCTCGGAACGTCATAAGACCATTATACTCAGTCTTTTATATCTAACCTCAAGTTTAACTACCACGACCTACCAAATAAACCATTCAGATTCAAGTTACCAAAAAATCCCAAGATTCATAAAAGCTAAGAGTCTTATTATCATAATCTTATACTGTATCCTCAAGCTATACCTAATAAGAAATTTTGAATGCTAATATATTCATGTTATTTTTCTCATAAATATTAATGCTATTAATACTGTCAGCTAGAGAGTACATTTCACTAACACTATTCCAGCAGCATCACAAAAGAGGGTGTCCTCCAAAACCTTCAACGAACCGTGGCTTGTGTTATACACGAGGAGATACATAAGCGCAACTTGTTTCCTCTACCAAAGAAGATCATAAATAAACTTTTCTTTACTATCATTCTTACAATTAGTGCCATTATCAATAATAGTACTTAGGCGTAAGCACGAACGCAGATTGTTCGCAGGATTAAGAAACAGATATAAGTGTTCTTTGAAATCAAACATACGTATAATCTGAGACCCATGAACATAAGATGTAATAATATGTCATATGGATAACCAAGAACACAGAGACCCCTAATATCTCTATGAATAAAGTCGTTTATGAAAATTTTGCGTTCGCTCGTTTCTTCTGTATAACTTGGATCGTACCGAAAAGAAAGAAGGGATAGCCTTAACATACCTGAGCCGATTCTCTTTGAATTTGGTATAGAATTGTTTTGCTTTCTTACTTATAGTCTGTTTGGCTAAGCTGCAAAAATCAGCTTATTTTGAGAAATGTTTTTTTTTCAAAAGTGCTTTTCTCAAAAGTACTTTTGGTGAGAAGCAATTTGTGTTTTGTTAATTAATTTGAAAAACACTTCTGAGCAGCAATTAATGTTTGGCCAAACTTTAAAAAACTGCTTCTAAGTGTATTTTTCTCAAAAGTACTTCTCAAAAAAGTGCTTTTGGGAAAAAAGTTATTTTTTTCTTCTTCTCCAAAACTGCTTTCGCTTCTCCTTAAAAACACTTTTTTTCCTTCCAAAAGCTTGGCCAAACAAGCATTTTTGGCCAAAAAAAAGCTTGGTCAAACGGGCTATTACTCACGATCAGCCTACTCTAAGTGAATTCATATTTGGAAAAGCTCACGCCTTTTTTTAGCCCCACCAAAGGATAAACATATCACAGCCCACTCTAAACTTGCGCAGAACTCTATGAATGTCAAACTTATGTGTAATTTAACTGCTTACAATTTGTTTATCCTTCAGCATTTTTACACTACTCTTTCTTTGTAAGAAGTAAGAACACTTGCCTATAATTTTGTTTAGAAGTGATTTTTGGTTATGTAAAAATTTTGTCGGAATTTTTCTCGGTCATTCATTTTCGTTGGTTCCAGCAAAGAGTTAACGTAGGTGCTTCATAAAAGTTTGCCACCAAGACATTCCAGGGAATATGAGTCACACTCTTGGCATGGAGGGCTGCCACGTAATTCCCTTGTTGGGATTTAAACTTTATCCAATTATTAATTAATTAGGTAAAATTCCGCTAATCGGTAATTAACCAATTACCCCATAATTAAGAATTATCTTAAATTACTTAAAATTCTGCTTATTTTTAATACACTTTATACATCATACTATTATAATCATGTGATACTATGTAAAATAAATATATACACTATTATTTTATTAAAATATTTATGTAAAAATATATATATTTTTTCAACTTAAAATTTTCTTAATCTCATATAAAGAGTGCAAATTTTCGTACACTTAATTCTTAAAATGATAAAAAGTAACATTCTTTTCTTGTGCAAAAATAATTTCTACATTTACAATAAAGAAAATCTCATAAGCTTTCTCGTATTTTGTGTATAATTAAAAGTAGTGATATTAATAATTATATAAAATCATATTTTTTTTCAAACTATTTTACAAAAATATTCCACTCAAAATACCATATCAAACGCATATAATGGTGTCAATGTTGTTAAACGTACGGGGTGTAACATTAGATGCGGGAATCATCTTCCCCATCTCTAACAGTAACTGGGTCAGCCCAGTTCAGTGTGTGCCAAAGAAGGGTGGAATGACTGTAGTGCAAAATGAGAATAACGAGTTGATCTCAACAAGAACACTCACAGGATGGAGAATCTGTATGGATTACAGAAGGTTGAATAAGGCCACCCGGAAAGACCATTTCTCACTCCCATTCATTGATCAGATGCTAGATAGATTAACGGAGAGGTCCCACTTTTAGTTTTTGGATGGATACTCCGGGTATAATCAGATCTCTATTGTCTCGATAGATAGAGAGAAAATGTCGTTCACCTGCCCTTATGGCATCTATGACTTTTAGAGAATGTCGTTTGGCCTATGCAACACACCCACCACATTTTAAAGGTGCATGATGGCCATCTTCACAGATATGGTAGAGGAAATAATGGGGGTTTTCATGGATGACTTCTCAGTGGTGGGGAACTCATTCGATGATTGCCTATTGAATTTGAAAAGAGTATAGAAGAGGTGTATGGAGACTAATCTGGTATTAAACTGGGAAAAATGCCATTTCATGGTACATGAAGGTATAGTATTGGGACACCTAGTGGCGAGTAAGGGCATTGAAGTGGATCGCGCAAAGGTTGATGTAATAGAAAAGTTGCCACCACCCACTTCCATCAAGGCAATAAGAAGTTTCCTGGGCCGCGCCGGTTTCTATAGGAGATTTATAAAAGATTTTTCTAAAATTGCTAACCCGTTGTGTAAATTGCTTGAAAAAGATCACCCTTTTGTATTTTCTGATGACTGCAGGGTAGCTTTTGAGGAATTGAAGAAGAGGCCGGTGTCTGCACCTATCATAGTTACACCCGACTAGGAGAAAGAATTTGAGCTGATGTGTGATGCAAGCGACTATGTAGTGGGAGAAGTTCTTGGGAAGCAAAAATATAAAGTCATGCATCCAATCTACTACACAAGTAGAACCTTGAGTGGTGCCTAACCAAATTACACAGTGACCGAGAAGGAGATCCTAGCAGTGGTGTTCGCATTTGACAAATTCAGGTCATACCTGATAGGCTCGAAGGTAATTATTTGTACTGACCATGCTGTTCTCAGGTACCTAATTGAGAAAAAGGAGTCAAAGTCATGCCTGATTCAATGGGTGATATTGCTGCAAGAATTTGACTTAGAAATCCGTGACCGAAAGGGAACGGATAACCAAGTGGTTGATCAATTGTCTAGGCTGGAAGGAGCAGAGAAAAAGGTTAAGGTGGAAGAGATTGTGGAGACTTTCCCGGATGACCAACTGTTGATTACGAGCCTTGAGGTAGCACCATGGTATGCAGGCGTTGCAAACTACCTGGTGAGCGGTATTGTCCCTTCTGACCTTTCTTCTATCCAAAAGAAAAAGTTCTTTCGTGATTGTCGCATGTATTATTGAGATGAGCCTAGCTTTATCTGTTCAGGATTTGTGTTGATAATATGATCCGGAGATGTATCCCCGAGATAGACCAATCTTCTATTTTGTAGGCTTGTCACGTATCCCCATATGTAGGTCATTTCGAGGGAGTAAGACAGCGGTGAAAGTGTTGGAGTCAGGCTTTTACTCGCCCACATTGTTCAAAGATGCACACTTCTAGGTAAAGGGTTATGATGAATGCCAACGAACCGGGAATATTTCTCGCTGACATGAGATGCCTATGAACCCAATTTAGGAGGAAGAAGTGTTTGATGTATGGGGAATCGATTTCATGGGGCCTTCTGTCAGCTCATATGGCTGCAAGTTATAATGACCCGGCCGGTTGTTTTAAGAATTAACACCTCGATCCCTTATTAACTTCTTTCCCTATGTTTGTTTCTTCTATTTTGATTCGCCGGGATGTTTGGTTTTGAGTTTCGGAGCGTTTTGGAATACTTAGCCTCTAAATGAGAGCTTAAGCTTTAAAATTTGGACCGTAGTCGGAGCAGTGTGAAGACGACATCGGAATGGAATTCTGTCGGTTCTGTTAGCTCCATTGGGTGATTTTGAGCCTAGGGGTGTGTTCAGATTGTGTTTTGGAGGTCTGTAGCTTATTTAGGCTTGAAATGCCGAAAGTTGAATTTTTGAAGTTTCCGGTTCGGTAGTGAGATTTTGATATTGGGGTCGGAATAGGATTCCAAAAGTTGGAGTAGCTCCGTAGTGTTGAATGTGATGTGATTGCAAAATTTCAGGTCATTCGGATGAGGTTTGATAGACGTTTGATCGAAAGCGTAGTTTGAAAGTTTTTGGAGTTCTTAGGCTTGAATCCAATGTTAAATTGGTGTTTTGATGTTGTTTTGAGCGTTCTGAAGATTTGAACATATTTGAATGATGTTTTAGGATTAGTTGGAATATTTGGTTGAGGTCCCGGGGGTCTCAGGTGTGTTTCGGATGTTCAACGGGTCATTTTTGGAACTTAGAGTATTGCAGAAAAAAATTGCAACAGTCAGTTTTGGTTTCCTTCTTTGCATTTGCGAGTGGGGTCTCATGTTCGCGAAGAGGAGCTGGGACTGGTGGAGGTTAATGCTTCGTGTTCGCGAAGGTATTCCCGCATTCAAGAGGTTGTGGGGTCTTATACCTACACGTTCGCGAAGATGGTCCCGCGTTCGCGTAGGAGGATGGAGTATGGTCATCGCCTTCGCGACTTAGGCATCGCGTTCGCGAAAGAGGAAGGCTGGCCAGTGGAATTTTGTGCATCGCGTTTGCGACGTAGTCTCATGTTCACGAAGAAGAACGCGTCTGGGCAGAACTTAAATTTCAAACTCGAGGGTTTTGAGTTCATATCACAAAATTAAATTGGGAGCTCGGTAGGAGGTGAATTTTGGAGAGATTTTCTGAGGGAGTTTGTGGGTAATGATTCTTAACTCCTTTTTGCTTATAACCCATTAATCTAAACATGAATTCATCATCTAATTTCGGATTTGGGGTGAGAAATTGGGGAAAAATTTGGAAAAGTTCATAGACCTAATTTTCGTGCTTTGATTGGGGATTTGACATTGGATTTGGATAATTTTAGTTTGGTTAGACTCGTGAGTGAGTGAGGGTTCATAATCCGTAACTTTTACCCAATTCCGAGACATGGGCCCGAGGGGTATTTTGGTTATTTTACCTAATTTCGCGTATTAGCTTAGAATTTATTTGCGGAATCAGTTACTTGAAGATATATTCCATTTGGAGTCGAGTACTCATGGCAAGAACGTGGTCTCGGGTTGATTTTGAGCTGGTTCAAGGTAAGTGGCTTGCCTAACCTTGTGTGGGGGAAACTCATCTTAGGATTTGGTATTATTGATATTTGAAATGCCTTGTACGTGAGGTGACGAGTGCGTACTTGTGCTAATTGTTGAAAATCCGATTTTTCATTAAGTAACTATAATGTGTTTCCTTTTCTGTTTATACTACTTGTAATTTAAGCATGTTGTTAGTTTAAGGAAGCATGTCTAATTGACTTAATTGCTTTAATTGCTCAAACTGCCTTATTTGGATTATCTGCAGCATGCTAGGCTAGAAATACATGTTTTACCTTGGTATGAAATTTGAATTGAATTGTCTATTCTTCGTGTTGTTGTTGTGTGTTTACTTTGGGACTACCGGACGGTATCTCGGGAGATCCCCCTGCGTGTTTACTTTGGGACTATGGATTGGAATTCCGGTAAATCCCTCTGCACATTTACATTGGAACTACGGGACTGCAATCGGTAGATTCCCCCTGTATTGGATATTTATATTTGGGACTACAGATTGGATTTTCGGTAGATCCCCGCGCATTATGAGTTGGACTACGGGACTGCACCCGGGAGATCCACTGGATATTTATATTTGGGGACTACAAGATGGTATCCTGGGAGATCCCCGGTTGCTATCTCTGTGTTGAGCTGTATTCATTTCCGTGATTATTTTGTCTATGTATAGTTGCTGTTGTTCTTTCTATTCTATGTTATTTCTTACTGTTGCACTTAATTATACTGTCTTATTCTATACTGTTATAATTTATATTTCATTTAATCTCAGTAGGGCCCTGACTTTTCTCATCACTACCCGACCGAGGTTAGGCTTGGAACATACTGAGTACCGCTGTGGTGTACTCATGCCCTTTCTGCGTATGTTTTTCATGTGCAGATCCAGATACTTCGACTCAGTCCTACCACCCTTGAGGCAAGGCGAGTATTCCCAGAGACTTCGAGGTATATCTGCCGCGTCCGCAGACCGAGGAGTCCCTTTCTAGTCTCGGGAGTCGGGCCATTATATGGTGCCCATGCCCCAGCTGCAGGTCGTCATGGTAGGGTTTATATGAGTCGCCCTGTTCATTCAGCTCTTCCAGCAGCCAGTGGTATTCCAGTCCTCCTAGGCCTCAGGAGCCTTATTACGCACCTCCAGTATCTAGTGCGCCTCTTGCACGGGGTGCTTTTAGTGGTCAGTCCAGCAGACCTGGCCCGAGCCAGTCATAGTCGCCACGTCCTCCTAGAGCTTGTTTTGAGTGTGGTGATTGATAACTAGGGATTATGATACATTTTACACTCCTTCTTACTTAAGTTTTGATTAGAAATGTGTACAAAATAGTCCCAAAGGCTCATATGTTGTACTTGATTGCAGGGTTTGGTCAACAAGGTGACAATTCGTCAAACCAACTCAAAAAAGAGTGAAACATGCACAAGTACCAAGAACAAGTCCAAGCTCAGTATAATAGGACCACTGTGGCCGCACTCCATACTGTGTGGTCTGCAAAGAGGAGGTTTAGAGAGTGCTCATTTCAGGCAACCAAGCAATGCGGCCGCAAAGCATTTCATACGGACCGCATTGACTTCATTGCGGCCGCACTCGACTTTGTGCAGTCCGCAAAGCCCAAGTTCAAAGAGTTGCCAAGTTGGAGGAATATTTCCAATGCGGTCCACGGTCCATTTTATGCGGACCGCAACAGAAGCCACCACGGCCGCGATGCATTTTGTGCAGCCTGTGGTGGCCAAGTTCAGAGAGCAGATGTTTTAGCCAAGAGCCTTAGTGTAGCCGTACTCGATTTTGTGCGGTCCGCACTAGTCCTGCAGGGGTATTTTTGTCCAGAATTTTTGTCCTAGTATAAATAGTTTCTTTTCCATTTTTAGGTCATCAGTTGTATTCTAGACAGTAGCTGCGCTCGTGAATAGTGCTCCTTTACCATTTTGAGTAATTTTACAATAGTTTCATCATTGAATCTTCAAGTTTTATCTAGTAATTAAATATTATGGGTTTTTCTTCATCTATTTCTCTATTTTCTTCTATAATCATGAGTAGCTAGACCCATTATCTAGGGTTGTGGCTCAATCCTAGTGTGGGTAATTGATGGGTCTTATGTTTATGGCTTAAATATCTATGGGTGTTTGATATTTGGACTAATTTATGGTTTTAATGTTGGATTATGGTTGCAAACACTAGTTTATGCCTAGTTGACTTTGACTCTTCTTGAGAAAGAGAGCCTAAGTCTATGAAATTGGTCCAACAAGGAATTGGGGCATATTCAAGAGATTGATAGCCCCAATTAAAGGGTTAAACCTAGAGATAGTAATACCCGACTTGAACCTCAATTGATTTCACAAATTATCATACCCAATTGGTCTTGAGAAAGTCAATTAGGGCAAAATCACTTGAACTACCGAGAGGTATAGAGTGAGTAGTAATGTGCAATGGTTATGTCTTAATACCCAAATATGAAAATCTAGTCTCAGACTCGAGAATCCGTCAATTACCCACCTAGGAGAAAGTCACTTCCCTAGTGCCTTTTACCTATTTAGACAACCTTCAACTAGTTTACTCTTAGCTTCACTTTGCCTAACTTAGCATCTTAGTAGTATAAATTTAGAAGTAATATCAAAACCAACAATGTTTAGAAGTGAAATTAGGAACAACTACGCAAGTCCAATTTAGATAGACACTCAATTCCAATATCTAGCTCCTTGTGGAAATCGATCCCTACCTTCTCGGGTAAAAGCTGCTTCGACCACTCTTGATACTTTGTAGTAGTAAAAGGTTGGCCTCGATCACTTTTTGGCGTCGTTGTCGGGGAGCTAACGGTTTTGGCTATCTATCTAAATAGTTTTGTGTATTGTTCTTCTTTCCTTCTGTGTTACTAGTTCGTGTGTGTCACAACTTTAGGTACAAAATGGCAGTAAACAACAATGACCCTCTTGGAAATATGATTGCGGGGGAGGAGGTAGATGATGTCGGAGATGATGAGGTGCCTCTTGTACCTCAAGGACAACGTAGAGGCCGCCAGACCAATGCCAATGACAATATTCCAGACCCTCCTCTGCCACCTCCAAGAGTGGCTCCTCGAGTGCTTCCAAACCAAGGCTATGCAAGTGCAATTGTCCCGCCCCAGATTCGGGCGAGCAATTTTCAAATTACCAATATGATGCTGACATTGCTGGAGTAGCATGGATATTTCATGGGCGCTACCAATCAAAATGCTTACAAACATCTCAAGGGTTTCGTGGATACCTGTTGGGGGAGCAAGCAAACTAATGTGTCCGAGGATGCACTTCGGTTGAGTCTCTTCCCATTTTCACTTAGAGGGAAGGCATTGAATTGGCTTGAGAGACTTCCTAACCATTCTATTACTACTTGGGATGAGTTGGCGGACAAGTTTATTGCAAAGTTTTTCTCATCGGGGCATATGACAGCATTGAGAGATGAGATCTTGGCTTTCAAGTAGGAGCCCACCGAACCATTACATGAGATTTGGGAGCGCTATAGAACAATGGTAAAAGAATTCCCCAATAATGATATGGCTGAGGCGATGATCTAACAGACTTTCTACCGGGGCATTAACACAACAAACCAGTGCATAGTGAACCAACTTGTTGGGGGCAACTTCATGAAGCTAACTTATGATAAGGCTTGTGACATTCTTGATGAGATGGCTGACACTTCCTCCGCTTGGCAAAGTAGAGCCAATGTGCCCCAAGGTGACCCCACAGTCACTCATTTGCACAAAGAGCTACATGACTATGGACAGGCTATAGCTGAGCTGACAACTACAATGAACCAACTAGCAAAGGTACAATTGTAACAAGTTCAAAATCCTTGCCAAGTGGATGCCATGGAGGGTGTCAACATGCTAGTGAACAAAAGAAGATAGAGAGGTCAACAGAACCAAGGGAATTCAGAGAAATTTGACAATGATTGTGGTGGATTCCAAAATGATGGTTATGATGGTCAGAATAAAGAGGAGCAATACGTGAACAACTATCAAGGCCAAATGGGCAATTCTTCCAACCAACAACAATGGAGACCCCAAGGCAATTGGGGAAATCAAAAAAATCAGGGTAATTGGAATGGCAACAACAACAACAACTGGGGTGATAACAACAATCAAGGTGGTTGGAACAATGGTAATCAAGGAACCGGGGGCAAGGCTTTCAAAGGCCCCCAATATACCAACAACCGAACAATCCACCCCTATTTCCATACCAAGGTCCGAGTTCCTCTAACAATGAAATGAGGAGAATTGAGATGATGTTTGAACGGATGATGAAAAAGAATGCGGACTCTGATTCTTAGTTGGCTTCCCACAATACTTCAATTAGAAACTTGGAGGTTCAATTAGGCCAAATTTCCCAATCCTTGAATACTCGTCCTAAGGGGGCTCTACCTAGTGATACGGTAGTTAACTCTAAGGGTGGGAACAATCATGTTATGGCAGTAACTACAAGAAGTGGGAGCGGCGGTGATGTGAATGCCTCCAAATAAAAACAAATTTTGAGTGATGAAGTTGAGTTGCAAGAAGATGAAATTCCTTTGGTGGTTGAAAATGTGATTGATGAGAATGTGAATGAAGAAGTGAGGACTGATATTCAAGATGCCGAGGTGGAAACTCAAAATGGTGTGAAACCGTCTAGGGAACACATAATAGATATGCCAGAGCCGGTTGTGCCTAAAGACAAGGCTCCTTTGCCAAAGCCACCTCCACCTTATCCTCAAAGGCTCGCGAAGCAAAAAAAATGAGAATCAGTTTAAAAAGTTTATTGATATGATGAAGAGCTTATCCATTAATGTGCCTTTGGTGGAGGCTCTTGAACAAATGTCGGGCTATGCTAAATTCATGAAGGACTTGGTGACAAAGAAACGATCCATGGATTGTGAAACTATAAAGATGACCCACCAAGTTAGTGCAATAGTGCATTCAATGGCCCCGAAGCTTGAAGATCCCGGTGCTTTCACCATTCCTTGCACCATTGGGAGTGTAGACTTTGCCAAGGCTCTATGTAATTTGGGAATCAACTTGATACCCTACTCAGTTTTCAAGACTTTGGGTGTTGGGCAACCGAGCCGACTTCTATGAGATTGCAAATGGCGGATAGAATAATAAAGAGACCATTGGGTATTACTGATGATGTGCTTGTCCGGGTGGACAAATTTATCTTTCCAGCTAATTTTGTGATCTTGGATTGTGAGGTGGATTATGAAGTTCCAATCATATTGGGGAGACCTTTCCTTGCTACTGGGAAGACCTTAGTTGATGTGGAAGCAGGGGAACTCACCTTCCAGGTGGGTGATGAAAAAGTGGTCTTTCATGTAGTCAATGAAGCAGCCCAACAGTTCTGAGGTGTGCGCTTTTGTGGACCTTGTCACGACAGTGATAGTTGATGATACCAGTGCAATGATCAATGTGGAGGACCCTCTAGAGGCCGTATTGTTGAATCTTGATATCAATGAGGATGAAGGCCGAGTGGAGTGTGTGAATGCTTTACATGGGATGAGCTCTTACTCTTGTGAGCCTAGAAAACTATCTTTGGACCTTGAGAATTGGAAGACTCCACCAACAAAACCTTCAATTGAGGAACCTCCGGTGTTGGAGTTGAAGTTGTTGCCTCTATACCTCAGGTATGAGTTCTTAGTCCCTAGGTCTACTTCGCCAGTTATTCTTTCCTCTTGTCTTACTAACATGTAGGTTGATGCCACATGGGCGGTGCTCCAAAAGCGGAAGAAGGCAATTGAATGGACTTTAGCTGATATTCGGGGAATAAGCCCCGCATTCTGTATGCACAAGATTATTTTGGAAGATGATGCAAAGCCCTACTTGGAACATCAAAGGAGGTTGAACAAGGCAATGCAAAAAGTTGTGAAAAAGGAGGTGATCAAGTGGTTGGATGCCGGGGTTGTGTACCCCATTTCTGATAGCTCTTGGACTTTGCTGGTGCAATGTGTACCGAAGAAGGATGGCACGACCGTGGTTGCAAATTCACAAAATGAGTTGATTCCTACCAGAACCGTCACCGATTGGATGGTATGTATGGACTACCGCAAGTTGAATAAAGTGACCCGCAAGGATCACTTTCCATTGCCTTTTCTTGATCAGATGTTAGACCGACTTGCTGGGCGTGCCTTCTACTGTCTCTTGGATGGGTATTCTGGATACAACCAAATCTTGATTGCTCCAGAAGATCAGAAGAAGACCATATTCACTTGTCCATATGGCACCTTTGCCTTTTCTAGGATGCTTTTTTGGTTGTGTAATGCACCGACTACATTTCAACGGTGTATGATGGCCATTTTCACCAATATGGCCGAAGATATTTTGGAGGTGTTCATGGACGACTTTAGTGTTGTGGGTGATTTATCTGATGAGAGTTTGAAAAATCTTGATAGAGTGTTGGCCCGTTGTGAATAAACCAATCTTGTTCTTAATTGGGAGAAATGTCACTTCATAATGGAAGAGGGCATAGTTCTTGGGCATAAAATTTCAAAGCATGGTATCGAAGTGGACAAAGAAAAAATTGATGTGATTTCAAGGCTCCCTCCCCTACCTCTGTCATTGGAGTTAGAAGTTTTCTTGGGCATGCGGGGTTCTACCGGAGATTCATCAAAGACTTTTCGAAGGTAGTGAACCCCTTATGCTTATTGGAAAAAGATGCCAAGTTTGTGTTCGATGAGAGATGTATGCAAGCCTTTGAACTTCTCAAGTACAAGTTGACCACCACTCCTATCATTACCGCACCTAATTGGAGCTTACCCTTTGAGCTCATGTGTGATGCGAATGATGTTGCAGTTGGGGCAGTTTTGGGTCAAAGGGTGAACAAAATGTTTCATCCGGTATACTATGCGAACAAGACAATGAATGATGCTCAAGTGAACTACACGGTGACCAAGAAAGAACCTTTGGCTATTGTGTTCGCAATGGAGAAATTTCGGCTGTATCTTATAGGTACCAAGGTCATAGTCCATACCGATCATGCCGCACTCCGGTAATTGATGACGAAGAAGGATTCTAAAGCTATACTGATGCGATGGGTCTTATTACTTCAAGAGTTTGATTTGTAGATTGTGGACCGGAAGGGTAGCGAAAACCAAGTGGCGAACCACTTTTCCAGCTTGGAGGAGGAGGGGAGGCCTCGTGATAGCCTAGAGATCAATGATTCATTTCCCGAAAAACAACTCCTTTCGGTGTCAGTGAATGGTATGCCATGGTTTGCGGACGTTGCTAATTTCCTCGTGACTGGTATAATCTCGTGTGAGCTCTCTTCTAACTAAAGGAATAAGCTCAAATAAGATAGTTTGGATTTCTATTGGGATGAGCCGTACTTGTTCAAGATTTGCACGGATGGTGTAATCCGAAGGTGTGTCTCGGAGGAAGAGCAATTGAGTATCTTAGAGGCTTGTCGTTCCTCTCCCTATGATGGCCATCATAGCGGGGCAAGGACGACTTCCAAAGTTCTTAGTTATGGGTTTTATTGGCCAACTTTGTACAAAGATGCAAGTGAACTTATGAAAAGGTGTGACGAATGTCAAAGAGCCGGGAGAATTTCAAAGAAAGATGAGATGCCTCTCAATGCCATTCTTAATGTTGATATTTTTGTTGTATGGGGCATTGATTTTATGGGCCTGTTTGTTAGCTCGTATGGGAACACATACATTCTTGTAGCGGTTAACTATGTTTCAAAGTGGGTTGAAGTCGTGGCTTTACACAACAATGAGGCCCGAAGTGTTATTGCATTTCTCAAGAAGAGCATTTTTACAAGGTTTGGCACTCCTCGTGCAATCATAAGTGATGGGGGTCTCATTTTTGTAATAGAGCTTTTGACACTTTGCTTGCAAAGTATGGTGTTAACCACAAAGTTTCTACTCCTTATCATCCTCAAGCGAGTGGCCAAGTTGAAGTCTCAAACAGGGATCTCAAGAGTATATTATCAAAGACGGTCAATGCAAATAGGACCGATTGGTCAAAGAAGTTGGATGATGCTCTATGGGCTTATAGGACTGCTTACAAGACTCCAATTGGTATGTCTCCGTATCGGTTGGTGTTTGGGAAAGCTTGCCATCTACTTGTTGAGTTAGAGCACAAGGTCATGTTGGCTTTGAGGAAACTGAATCTTGAATGGGATGTGGAAGCAAATCTTCGTGTGGAGAAGCTTAGTGAACTTGATGAATTCCGATTCCATGCCTATTCCAGTTCGTCCTTGTACAAGGACAAGATGAAGTACCTTCATGATAAATATGCTCGTGGCAAGGAGTTCAAAGTAGATGATTTGGTTCTCTTGTTGAATTCTCGGTTACTTCTGTTTCCGGGAAAGCTTAAGTCAAAATGGAGTGGACCTTTTGAAGTGGTGTTTGTGACTCCGTTTGGTGCACTTGATTTGAAGAACAAAAATGGTGAGGTTTTTAGAGTGAATGGGCACAGGGTCAAGCACTACCTGGGTAAGATTGATGACAGCCACGTGGTGGCACTTCTTCATCTCAAGTGATTTGATGGTAACCTGCGTCATGCCGCGACGTTAAATTAGGCGCTTCTTGGGAGGCAATCCATGTGTCTTTCTTATTGTTTTTCTTTGATTTTCATTGTAGTGTAGGATTTATTTTTGGACTGACTAGTTGTGAGATGCTGTAGGATTGTGTTGATACAGTGCAGGAACAAATTGAAAAATGATCACTCTCTTGCAGTGCGGACCACACTCATTTTGTGCGGCCGCAAAGGCCTTTGTGCGGGGGGAGAAATCAATGCGGACCGCAGCAGTGATTTAACAAAAGTAGAGAGTCTATGAAGTTTTCCACCGCGGCCGCATTGCATTTGTGTAGTCCGCGGTGGTCCACTGCGGTCGCACTGGATTTCTTGCGGTCCGTAGTGGTCAATTTCCAAGTGCTTCATATTTCTGAGCACCGCGGACCGCGATGCCATTTTGTGCGGTCCGCGGTGGGTAGGTGAGCTGGGGCCCAGGACTTTTTTCTATAAATAGGACCTCATGCCCTCCATTTGAACTTTTCGATCTTTTTACTCTCAGAAGCATAAAAACTACGGTTCATCACTCTCATTGCACGAAATTAACTGCTAAGACTCATCAATCTTCAGTAAATCTCATTTCTGGTAACATTAATTCCTTCTCAGTTGTTTAATTTTGTTGTTTTCTTTGAATTTTTGTTTTTCTTAGTTCTTCTTCCTTCCTTTCCCGTTTTTCTTTCAGTCTTGTAGCATAGGTTAGTTAAATTCCGTTTTACTTAGGACTAATTAGTTAAAACACTGAGGCAACACCTAGGGTATCATCAATAGGTAAAAATTTGGACTAAAAATGGACAAAACTTAAACCCTAGGTTGATGCTGATGCTGGGCACTCAGTGCGGACCGCGATGGAATTTGTGCAGTCCACGATGCCCCTGTGCGGTCCGCAATGCCATTTTGTGCGGACCGCAGTGGACTAGGTTCTGAATACTGACATTTGAGGACCGCGGCCGCAACGAATTTTGTCCGGACCATGGTGCCTCAATGCGGACTACAATGCCATTTTGTGCAGTCCGTGGTGCATAGATTTAGAGAGTGGGTTGTCTGAACCCCACCTCTGTGAGGACCATAATGGATTTTATGCGGTCCGCGGTAGCCTCTTTGCGGCCGCACCTTATTTTGTGCGGTCTGCAGTCTGCAAATTTTAACTGTCTGCACTATTTTTCCTGCAATTCTGAGTTTCATTGTTTCTACTGATACTAACAAAGCAAAACTAAATGTTGGTCACAAACAATGGTGAAATCACGAGGCAAAGGTGGTAAAAAATCAGGAAGAGGAGAGTCCTCCCAAGGTAGGGGACAAGGAATGATAAGATTAACCCCACAAGTCCAACAAAACATAAAGAACACAGGGAGGATCATAAGAGCTTCAGACAAAGCTATTGACAAGTCGGGGAGTGAGTATGAGCCTTCCCGGGAGGCATCTTTAGGCTCCGTGCCAGAGTATGTTCCTTACTGGCCGGAGAGGAACAGATTGAGGGATATACCTCCAGGCTCTCCCACTGCCCAAACATCAGTGTGTATATATTCTGAGTCATCTGAGGGCTCAGTTGCCGGCAGTGGAAATGAATATTCCACCTCTCCTACAGCTTCATTATCCGGAGAGGGTCCCGTAGCAGAAGAAAGGGAAGAAATAGAAGGGGGTGAGCCCCAAGTAGGTGGGGTAGAGAGGACTAGACTCCGAAGGCATGACAGGACCGGTTTGTAAGTGAGGTTGCCTACCACAAGTTCCGAGAGTGGTGGCCCGAGAAGAAATTGATACCTGAGCATAAATTTATCACCCGAGACCTTTTGCCTTACAACCCCAATGTGTTGAGGCAATTCACAGAGAGAGCTGGATGGGACTACTTCATAGGCCATGTCGAGGACGCCAATGAGCATTTAGTGAAGGAGTTCTACACAAATGTGTCCCACATCAAAAAGGGCACCACAGTCACCAAAGTGCGGAACTTGAAGGTGAAATTCGATTGCAAGACCATAAATAATTACCTGGGCTTCTTGGAGGAGGATGAGTCCTTGTACTTGGAGAAGATGGCATTGGGTGAGGAAGCTCGTCCTTGGTTGGCGGAGTACTTGGCAATCCCACGTACCACCCTAGATTGGTTGACTGCGAGAGTAAAGATCTTGAGAAGAACTTTGAACTTTGAGGCTAAGGGGTGGGAGACATTTGTGTGCAGCAGGCTAGACCCCACCACCCACGACAACTCACTCCCTATTCACCGTGTGATTTTGGTAGCATCTATCATGGCGGGATACCCGATTAACATCGGGAATGTGATATCCCGGGTTATTACACGGGTAGTGAACGAAGGTGACAGATATTATCCCTTTCCCAACTTCCTGAACATGTACCTGGAGGACTTAGATGTGGAAAAGCGGAAGTTTGATATGAAAGTGAAGGCGAAGGCACCTTTCTCATGGTATAGCCTACAGGGTGATGACAACCCTAAGGGCAAGCACTTCAAGGGCAAAGCCATTACTTCGACTAGCTAGTCTGAAGATCCAGTAGTGGTAGTGGCTCCTACTCAGCCTCCTTCCACCTCAGCAGACATGGCCCCAGGTCCTTCCACTTATATAGTTCCAGAGATACCCTCCTCCACTGCATACCCATTGACTTCCCCCCGCCTGAATCAGACCCTCACCAACATCAACAATTGGATGCAGACAGTTACTTCTAAGCTGTTTGTACTATCTACCACGGTGGCAGCTCAGTCAGCACCTCCTCCTCCACAGGTCCCACAGTCTATTGAGGACACTCTCAAGGATCTTCTGGACAACCAGAAGAAGATCCTAGAGAACCAGAAATTGCTTACGGTTGTTGTTGATTCACATGGAAAGGCACTCAAGGAACTTGCTAGGGAGGCGAAGTAAATGAGGAAGACTCGGGCTTCAAAAGAGTCGGTGAAGGAACTATGGGTCGAGGTTGAGAGGTTGAAGGCAGATCACATGCCTTTAGATTTGCTATTGCATGACCCTGCACCAGCAGCCCAGCCCTAGCCAGAGCAGGAGTCTTAGAGGCCACCCAAGGGGAAGAGGGTGATTCCCCAGTCTGATGATGCAGTTATACAATTGGAGGACCCTAGGAAGGTTCCTCCAGCCAGCCCCAGGATTCAGCCTAGGACTCAGTCCAGGTCCAGGCCCAGGTCCCAGCAGAGCCATAGATCACAGGGAGCCAATTACAGGTTCCCGAGCAAACAGAGGACCTAGGGACCCAGACTTAGGATCCCATGCAGACGGAGGGCCCATAAGGAGTTTCTTTTTCCTCTCTTCTCTATTTTTGTGCTTATTTTGGTTAGTTGGCATTGAGGACAATGTCACCTTTCATTTGAGGGGGTAGGCCTATTTGGATATTTGGATGACTGTACATATGACATTATTTTATGCTTTCTTTCCTTTTTATCTTTGGTATATAATTTTAGCATTTCATTGCACTTTTCGTACTTTTTACTTTGGGTCTGTATATAAAAATTACGTTCTTATGTATATATTCATTCCCCCTTATTGTATATTTAATTAAATCCCCTCTTTTACATATTCATTTTACTTTCCGCATTTTTCCTTTCTTAGCTTCTTATTTTATGTTCGTAGCTTATTGTTTTGAGTTTTTACAATAAGCCTTTGGTTTTCTTAATGCCATGGTTCTTTCCAAAGGTGGAATTTGTGTGAACCGGGTGGCTCTTCCCGATGATGGATGGCATGACAACCTTCTTAAGGGTTTGAGTCTGTTTTCTTTTTGCTTTTTAGTAGTTAGTTGGTAAGGGTGCCTAAAGCAAAGCTTCACTTGGGCCTAACACATTTGTCTTTGATTCTATGGTCAAAAACAAATCGTTATGTATAGGATTGTGAAAGTTGTGACCTTGAGACTATTGTGTTGGCCGATAATCATCAAGTGGTTTTTCGGGACCATTGTGTGCTCAAATCTTATCTAAGTTTCTTGTGGACCCCTGACTCTGTGTCTTTAGCAATTCCATAGCTTGTGTGGTGAGAATTTGAATTGCAAGTCCAAGTCCCAAGCCATTGGTCTAGAACTTTCCTTGAATGTTTGTCTAGGCAAAATTCTAAGTGTAATTTGACTTGAGACATGATTATAGGCTCTCCTTGATCCGAATGATATCTTGAACACTTCCATAGCCTACCAATGATAAAATCCCTAGTCAGCCCTTTTGAGCCTTAGACCTTTTTCTTTCAAGAACCACGGCACAAGCCTTTACCCGTTTTAAAGATACCCTCTCTTGGCACCCGATCTTTCCTTAGCACATGGCAAAAGTATAAGTTTGGGGAGAGAGACGAGGATTGCAACAAAGTGGTAAAAGGTACAGAATGAAGAAAAAGAAAGGCAATGAAAAAGAAAGAAAATCAAAAAGACAAAAAGAATGTTCAATGTAAATAAAAAGAATGAAGGGATTCAATAAAAGCAAAGAATGAAAGGTGTGGAAAGTTGAGAAAGGAGAAAAGACTTGAAATGAACAAGAAAGAGTGACCGTGTGTCTCTCTAACCCCTTAGAAAGAAGTGAAATGACTTAAAAAGTCAAGTGAATGTGTGCCAAAATAAAGAAAAAGAAGTGCTAAAGGGAATATAGAATCTACTTAGACCAAACAGTCTTACCCTAAACCAAAAGCCTTCACTATGTATCCACAAAAGCTCTATATGATCTTGATTTGAATGAAGCTTACATTAATGGTGACTTGCATAAGGGGCAAGCATACTGTTTTTAAAGCCGGACTTGTGACTTTTCCTTGAGAGAGATGAGTGTATTTCCATTAACCTCGTTCTGAGTGCTACTATCCTAAAGGTGAGGTTTGCTTAGGGAGAGTCGAGGATGTATGAGTTTGGGTTCCACAATGACCAAAGTAATAGAAAGAGTTTCTTTGATGTGTTGAGTCAACTTTTGATGCTCTTGTGTCGCACTAAATCCATGATGTTTAAAAGAGTGAATGTTGTTAATGATAATTTGAATTGAGGGCAATTGTTAGTCCCAATTGATGCTAGATGAGGTCACTTTAGGTCAGCTGAATTTTCTTCGATTTACTCTTAAGGGGTGGGTCTGATTTTGTTTGCTTGAGGACAAGAAAAAACTTAAGTTTGGGGGAGTTGATAACTAGGGATTATGATGCATTTTACACTCCTTACTTAAGTTTTGATTAGAAATGTGTACAAAATAGTCCCAAAGGCTCACATGTTGTACATGATTGCAGGGTTTGGTCAACAAGGTGACAATTTGTCAAAACCAGCTCAAAAAGGAGTGAAACATGCAAAAGTACCAAGAACAAGTCCAAGCTTAGTATAACAGGACCACTGCGGCCGCACTCCATTCTGTGCAGTCCGCAAAGAGGAGGTTCAGAGAGTGCTCATTTCAGGTAGCCAAGCAATGCAGCCGCAAAGCATTTCATGCGGACCGCATTGACTTCATTGCGGCCGCGCTTGACTTTGTGCGGTTTACAAAGCCCAAGTTCATAGAGTTGCCAAGTTGGAGGAATATTTCCAATGCGGTCTGCGGTCCATTTTGTGCGGACCGCAACAGAAGCCACCGCGGTCGCGCTGCATTTTGTGCGGCCCGCGATGGCCAAGTTCAGAGAGCAGATGTTTCAGCCAAGAGCCTTAGTGCGGCCGTACTCGATTTGTGCGGTCCGCACTAGTCCCACAGGGGTATTTTTGTCCAGAATTTTTGGTCTAGAATAAATAGTTTCTTTTCCCATTTTGAGGTCATCAGTTGTATTTTAGACAAGAGTTGCGCTCGTAAATAGTGCTCTTTTGCCATTTTGAGTAATTTTACAATAGTTTCATCATTGAATCTTCAAGTTTTATCTAGTAATTAAATATTATGGGTTTTCTTCATTTATTACTCTATTTTATTCTATAATCATGAGTAGCTAGACCCATTAGTTAGGGTTGTGGCTTAACCCTAGTATGGGTAATTGACGGGTCTTGTGTTTTAAGGCTTGAATGTCTATGGGTGTTTGATATTTGGACTAATTTATGGTTTTAATGTTGGATTAGTGGTTGCAAACACTAGTTTATGCCTAGTTGACTTTGGCTCTTCTTGAGAAAGAGAGCCTATGTCTATGAAATTGGTCCAACAAGGAATTGGGGCGTATTCAGAAGATTGATAGCCCCAATTAAAGGGTTAAATCTAGAGATAGTAATACCCGACTTGAACTTCAATTGCTTGCACAAATTATCATACCCAATTGGTCTTGAGAAAGTCAATTAGGGCAAAATCACTTGAACTACCGAGAGGTATAGAGTGAGTAGTAATGTGCAATGGTTATGTCTTAATACCCAAATATGAGAATCTAGCCTCAGACTCGAGAATCCATCAATTATCCACCTAGGAAAAAGTCACTTCCCTAGTGCCTTTTACTTATTTAGACAACCTTCAACTAGTTTACTCTTAGCTTCACTTCGCCTAACTTAGCATCTTAGTAATATAAATTTAGAAGTAATATCAAAACTAACAATGTTTAGTAGTGCAATTAGGAACAACTACTCAACTCCAATTTAGATAGACACTCAATTCCAATATCTAGCTCCCTGTGGAAATTGATCCCGACCTTCTCGGATAAAAGCTGCTTCGACCACTCTTGCTACTTTGTAGTAGTACAGGGTTGGCCTCGATCAGTGATACACTCCATATGGTGAGGGATTGCCCCAGACTTAGGAGGGGTGCACCTCCACAGACTTCTCAGCCACAGTGTGCCCCGCAGAGTTCTCAGGCTATGGTTACAGCTCCAGTTTCTACCCCACCTGCTCAGCCAGCTAGAGGTTGAGGTTGGGGAGGTAGAGGTCGCCCTAGAGGGGGAGGCCAGACCAGATATTATGCCCTTCCTGCCTGTACCGAGGTTGTCGCCTCTGATTCTGTCATCACAGGTATTGTCCTGGTTTGTCATAGAGATGCATCAGTTTTATTCAATCCAGGCTCCGCCTTTTATTATGTGTCTTCTTATTTTACTCCACATTTGGGTGTATATCAGGATTCTTTGAGTTCCCCTGTTTATGTTTCTACTCCTGTGGGAGATTCTCTTGTTGTGGACCGCGTTTATCAGTCGTGTGTGGTTGCTCTTAGTGGTTTTAAGACCAGAGCCAATTTATTATTGCTCAGCATGGTAGATTTTGATGTTATCTTGGGCATGGACTCGTTGTCTCCCTATTATACCATTCTTGATTGTCACGCCAAAACTGTAATGCTGGTTATGCAGGAGTACCGCGAGTAGAGTGGAGGGGTACCTTAGATCATACTTCCAGTAGAGTTATTTCTTTCCTTAAGACTCAGCGTATGGTTGAGAAGGGGTGTGACACGTATCTAGAGTATGTGAGAGATATCAGTATTGATACCCCTATAGTTGATTTAGTCTCAGTAGTCCGGGATTTCCCTGATGTGTTTCCAACTAATCTTTCGGGCATGCCGCCCGATAGAGATATTGATTTTGGCATGATCTGTTGTGGGGCACTCAGCCCATTTCTATTCCTCTGTATCGTATGGCCCTTCCCGTGTTGAAGGAGTTAAAGGATCAGTTACAGGAATTGCTTGATAAGGATTTCATTCGGCCAGTGTATCACCTTGGGGGTGCTCCTGTCTTGTTTGTGAAGAAAAATGATGGTTGTATGCGTATGTGCATTGATTATCGCTAGTTGAACAAAGTTACAGTGAAGAACTGTTATCCTTTGCCCCGTATTGATGATATGTTTGACCAGCTTCAGGGCGCACGAGTGTTTTCTAAGATTAACTTGCACTCAGGTTACCATCAGTTGAAGATTCGGGAGCCAGATATCCCGAAAACTGCTTTCAGGACTCGATATGGTCATTATGAGTTCCTTGTTATGTCATTTGGGCTGACCAATGCCCCAGCAGCCTTTATGCATTTGATGCACAGTGTGTTCCGGCCATATCTTGACTCATTCATCATTATTTTTATTGATGATATTCTGGTGTATTCCCGGAGTCGGGAAGATCATGAGCAGCACCTGAGGACTGTGCTTCAGACTTTGAGGGAAAAGAAGTTATATGCAAAATTATCAAAATGTGAGTTCTGGTTGGATTCCATGGCATTCGTAGGCCACCTGGTATCGAGTGAGGGTATTCAGGTGGATCCGAAGAAAGTTGAGGCAGTGTAGAGTTGGCCCAGACCATCCTCAGCTACAGAGATTCGTAGTTTTCTTGGCTTGGTGGGTTACTACAGTCGTTTTGTTAAGTGGTTTTCATCGATTGCAACCTCGATGACCAGGCTGACCTAGAAGGGTGCTCTGATCCAATGGACAGAAGAGTGTAAGGCAAGCTTTCAGAAGCTCAAGACAGCTTTGACTACAGCCACACATTTGATATTTCCTACAGGTTCCGGGTCTTATACTGTCTATTGTGATGCCTCGAGGATTGGCCTTGGAGCGGTTTTGATGCAGGACGGTAGGGTGATTGCCTACGTGTCCAGACAGTTGAAGGTACATGAGAAAAATTATCATGTCCATGATCTCGAGTTAGCTTCTATTGTTCACGCCTTGAAGATCTGGCATCATTATTTGTATGGTGTGCCTTGTGAGATTTATACTGATCACCGGAGTTTGCAGCATCTGTTCAAGCAGAAGGAACATAATTTGCGTCAAAGGAGGTGGTTAGAGCTGCTGAAGGACTATGATATCACTATCTTGTCTCACTCGGGCAAGGCCAATGTGGTGGTCGATGCTTTGGGTCGCCGTGCAGAGAGTTTGGGGAGTTTAGCTTATTTACCAGCAGTAGAAGGCCCATGGCGATGGATGTTCAGGCCTTAGCCAACCAGTTTGTGAGATTGGATCTTTCGGAGCCCAGTCGGGTTCTAGCTTGCGTGGTTTCTCGGTCTTCCTTATTTGATCGTATCAGGAAGCGTCAGTTTGTTGACCCTCATTTGCTTGTTCTCAAGGACAAGGTTCAGTAGAGTGATGCCAAAGATGTGACTATTGGTGATGATGGGGTATTGAGGATGTAGGGTCGGATATGTGTACACAATGTTGATGGGCTTCGGGAGTTGATTTTAGAGGAGGCTCACAGTTCGCGGTATTCCATTCATCCGGGTGTCCCGAAGATGTACCAGGATTTGAGGCAGCACTATTGGTAGAGGCAGATGAAGAAAGATATAGTTGGATTTGTGGCTCAGTGCCTCAATTGTCAGCAGGTGAAGTATGAGCACCAGAGACCGGGTGGGTTGCTTCAGCAGATAGAGATCCCGGAGTGAAAGTGGGAGCGTATCACCATGGACTTTGTAGTTAGGCTCCCACGGACTTTGAGGAAGTTCGATGCCATTTGGGTGATTATGGATCGGCTGACCAAGTTTGTACATTTCATTCATGTGTGTACTACCTATTCTTCGGAGCGATTGGCGGAGATTTATATCCGGGAGATTGTTCGTCTTCATGGTATTCCAGTTTCCATCATTTCATATATAGGTACTCAGTTCACATCACGGTTCTAGAAGGCCGTACAGCATGAGTTGGGTACTTGGGTGGAGTTGAGTACAACATTTCACCCTCAGACAGACGGACAATCCGAGCGTACTATTCAGATTCTTGAGGATATGATCCGTACGTGTGTGATTGAGTTTGAAGGGTCTTGGGATCAGTTATTGCCATTGGCGGAGTTTTCCTGCAACAACAGCTATCAGTCCAGTATTCAGATGGCACCATATGAGGCTTTATATGGTAGGCAGTGTAGATCCCCGGTGGGTTGGTTTGATTCAGGTGAGGCTAGATTATTGGGCACAGACTCAGTTCAGGATACTTTGGAAAAGGTTAAGGTGATTCAGGATAGACTCCGTACAGCCTAATCCAGACAGAAGAGTTACGCGGACCAGAAGGTTCGTGATGTTTCCTATATGGTTAGAGAACGGGTTCTGCTTCGGGTTTCGCCTATGAAGGGCGTTATGATATTCGAAAAGAAAGGGAAGTTTAGTCCGAGGTTTATTGGTCCTTTTTAGATAATGCGGCATGTTGGGAGGTTGCTTATGAGCTTGCCTTACCTCCCAGCTTGGCAGGAGTTCATCCTATATTTCATGTTTCGATGCTCCGTAGGTATCACGGTGATCCGTCACACGTGTTGGATTTCAGTTTAGTTCAGTTGGATAAGGATCTATCTTATGTTGAAGAGCCAGTGGCAATATTGGACAAGTAGGTTCGAAAGATGAGGTCAAAGAACATTGCATCAATAAAGGTTCAGTGGCGGGGTCAGCAGGTCGAGGAGGCGACCTGGGAGACCGATCAGGATATGAGCAGTCGTTACCCCCATCTTTTCACTACTTCAGGTATGTCTCTATGCTCGTTTGAGGACGAACGAATGTTTAATTGTATGAGGATATAATGACCCGGTCGGTCGTTTTAAGAATTAACGCCCTGATCCCCTATTAACTGCATTCCCTGTGTTTGTTTCTGCTATTTTGATTCATCGGGATGTTTGGTTTTGAGTTTTGGAGCATTTTGGACACTTAGTCCCTAAATGAAAGCTTAAGCTTTAGAATTGGACCGTAGTCAGAGTAGTGTGCAGACAGGCTCGGAATGGAATTATGTCTGTTCCGTTAGCTCCGTTGGGTGATTTGAATTGTGTTCGGATTGTGTTTTAGAAGTCCATAGCTTATTTAGTCTTGAATTGCCAAAAGTTGAATTTTTGAAATTTCTGGTTCGATAGTGAAATTTTGATATCGGGGTCAGAATAGGATTCCGAAAGTTGGATTAGCTCTGTAGTGTTTAATGTGACGTGTTTGCAAAATTTTAGGTCATTCGGACGAGGTTTGATAGACTTTTTGATCGAAAGCGTAATTTGAGAGTTTTTGGAGTTTTTAGGCTTGAATCCGATGTTAAATTGGTGTTTTGATGTTGTTTTGAGTGTTCCGAAGATTTGAACAAGTTTGAATGATGTTTTAGGATTGGTTGGCATGTTTGGTTGAGGTTCTGGGGGCCTCGGGTGTGTTTCGGATGCTCAACGGGTCATTTTTAGAACTTAGAGTATTGCAGAAAAAAATTGCAGCAGTCAGTTCTGGTTTCCTTCTACGCATTCGCGAGTGGGGTCTCGCGTTTGCGAAGAGGAGCTGGGACTGGTGGAGGTTAATGCTTCGCGTTCGCGATGGTATTCCCGCGTTCGCGAGGCTGTGGGGTCTTATACCTACGCGTTCGCGAAGATGGTCCCGCGTTTGTGTACGAGGAGGGAGTATGGTCATCGTGTTCCCGACTTGGGCATCGCGTTCGCGAAAGAGGAAGGCTGGCCAGTGGAATTTTGTGCTTCGCGTTCACGACGTAGTCTCGCACTCGCGAAGAAGAACGCGTCTGGGCAGAGCTTAAATTTCAAAATCGAAGGTTTTTAGTTAATATCATAAAATTGAATTGGGAGCTCGGTATGAGGCGAATTTTTGAGAGATTTTCAGAGGGAGTTTGCGGGTAATGATTCTTAACTCCTTTTTGCTTATAACCCATTAATCTAAACATGAATTCATCATCTAATTTCGGATTTGGGGTGAGAAATCGGGGAAAAATTGGAAAAGTTCATAGACCTAATTTTCGAGTTTTGATTGGGGATTTGACATTGGATTTGGATAATTTTGGTATAGCTGGACTCATGAGTGAATGAGGGTTCATAATCTATAACTTTTACCTGATTTCGAGACGTGGGCTAGAGGGCATTTTGGTCATTTTACCTAATTTAGCATATTAGCATAGAATTTATTTGTGGAATCAGTTACTTGAAGTTATATTCCATTTGGAGTCGAGTACTCGTGGCAAGAACATGGTCTCGGGTTGATTTTGAGCCGGTTCGAGGTAAGTGGATTGCCTAACCTTGTATGAGGGAAACTCCCCTTAGGATTTGGTATTATTGATATTTGAAATGCCTTGTACGTGAGCTGACGAGTGCATACTTGTTCTAATTGTTGAAAATCCAATTTTTCATTAAGTAACTATAATCGTGTTTCCTTTTATGTTTATACTACTTGTGATTTAAGCCTGTTGTTAGTTTAGGGAAGCATGTCTAATTGACTTAATTGCTTTAATTGCTCAAACTGCCTTATTTGGATTATGTGCAGCATGCTAGACTAAAAATACTTGTTTTACCTTGGTATGGAATTTGAATTGAATTGTCTATTCTTCATGTTGTTGCTGTGTGTTTACTTTGGGACTACGGGACGGTATCCCGGGATATCCCCCTGCGTGTTTACTTTGGGACTATGAATTGGTATTTCAGTAGATCCCCCTGCACATTTACATTGGAACTACGGGACTGCACCCGGTAGATTCCCCATGTACTGGATATTTACATTTGGGACTACGGATCGGATTTCCAGTATATCCCTGCGCATTATGAGTTGGACTACGGGACTGCACTCGGGAGATCTACTGGATATTTATATTTGGGGACTACAAGACGGTATCCTGGGAGATCCCCGGTTGTTATCTCTATGTTGAGTTGTACTCCTTTCCGTGATTATTTTGTCTCTGTATAGTTGTTGTTCTTTCTATTCTATGTCATTTCTTACTGTTGCACTTAATTATACTGTCTTATTCTATATTGTTATACTTTATATTTCATTTAATCTCAGTAGGGCCCTGACTTTCCTCGTCACTACTCGACCGAGGTTAGGCTTGGCACTTACTAAGTACCATTGTGGTGTACTCATGCCCTTTCTATGCATGTTTTTCATGTGCAGATCCAGGTATTTCGACTCAGTCCTACCACCCTTAAGGCGAGTCGAGTTTTCCCAAAGACTTCGAGGTATATCTGCCACATCCGCAGACCGAGGAGTCCCTTTTTATTCTCCCTATAAGTATTAGCCCTTCTTTATTTTCTTTTGTTAGACATTCTGGAGTTAGATACTTGTAGACATTCAAAAGCTTGTGATTTCATGAGATTCCAGGTTTTGGGAAATGTTGTTTCAGTTTTGAGAGTTTTCATTGTATATGTCAAGCGACATCTTAAATGCTTCGTTATGTTATTTCTATAGTTTATGGTTAGTTTTATTTTGTTATTTCTGTTTTCGCGATTT
Source organism: Nicotiana sylvestris (assembly GCF_000393655.2). Classification (NCBI taxonomy): domain Eukaryota; kingdom Viridiplantae; phylum Streptophyta; class Magnoliopsida; order Solanales; family Solanaceae; genus Nicotiana; species Nicotiana sylvestris. The sequence continues at coordinate 71,967,332 of NC_091059.1, read as the reverse complement.
GTTAGGCTTACCTAGTCATAGAAACTAGGTGCCGTCACGATAGTTCACGGAGGGCGAACTGGGTTCATGACACAAGTACATACTCGTAGTTATGGACTATGTGTCAAAATGGGTGGAGGCTACAGCACTCCCTACAAATAATGCATGGGGAGTCATTGTTTTTTTGAGAAGGAATATATTCACCCGATTTGGCACTCCAAGGGAAATAATCAGTGACGGAGGCACTCACTTCTGCAACCGAGCTTTCGTAAAATTGTTAGAAAAATATGGAGTTCGCCACAAGGTTGCCACCCCATATCATTCATAAACAAGGGGCAAGTGGAAGTATCGAATAGAGAAATCAAGAGTGTGTTGACAAAAACCGTGAATCCTACAAGAAATTGAGCGAAAAAGTTAGACGATGCACTCCGGGCTTATCGTACCGCTTTTAAAACTCCAATTGGCATGTCTCCATATAAACTGGTATTTGAGAAAGCGTGTCACTTACCTATCAAGTTGGAGTATAGAGCCTTGTGGGCCTTGAGGCAGCTGAATCTCAACATGGAAATAGCATGTACAAGTAGAGTCACAGAGTTGCACGAGCTTGATGAGTTTCGTTACCATGCTTTTGAAAGTACAAGGCTATATAAGGAGAGAATGAAGATGATGCCTGACAAACATATTCTTGAACGAAATTTTAAACCTGGAGATGTGGTATTGCTATACAATTTAAGGTTGAAGTTGTTTCCGGGCAAGTTGAAGTCTAGATGGTTGGGACCATTCAGAGTAGTGCATGTGCTATCAAATGAAGTTGTAGAAATTGAGTCTGAGGATGGGAGGAATAGGTTTGGAGTCAATGGGCAGAGGTTGAAATATTACTTGGGCATGGATGAGAAGAAATTGGTATCGGTGACTCAGTTGCAAGAGCCAACAATGTCGAGTAAGCCTTAAGTTCAATTGCATGCATCGTGCCGCGGCATTAAATCAGGTGCTTGTTGGAAGGAAACCCAATTTTTAACCTCACTAACCCATAATTGTAGTTTGGGATTATTAGATTTTAGGAGTTGTGAGACTTGTTTGGGCAGGTACTAGCATGAATTGGACATAAAATAAGTACATAATAGAGTCAGGGTGCAACCCGTAAGCTAAATATCAAAAACGAGGCGGACTCTATGAAAAATGGCCTAGCGTGCCACATGGGGAGTCGTGCCATGAGCCGCACCAGGACAAATGGCTCTGAGGACAAAAACAACAGCCTCTGATAAAATGCACTACCGTGTCGCATGGGGCGCCGCGTCCTGCATCGCGGCAGTGTAAAATTTTGACAGTTAAGTAAAAAAATTGAAAAAAACACTGGAACAAAAAAAATAATAGACCTCTTAGAAATCCACCCGTTCCCCCTCCCCTCCCCCCCCTTCTTCTCTCTTACCTCTCATCTTTTCTCCCAACTATATCCTCTTCAAATCAACCCCAAATCCTCCTTTCTTCTTCTTCTTCTTCTTCAAAGTTTTTCAATTCCAATGTCAAGGTAAGTTCTTCCTCTTATCTCTTCTTTTTTTTAGTAGTTGATTGTATTATTTAAGTAGTTTTAGTTTATTTTGAACTAAATCCTACGTAGTTATATTTGTGCTATTTTTTTCAATTTCTTTGCTGATTATGGCAAAATTGGTGCTTAACTTGTGGGGTTTTCATTGTTCTTATGATTATGGAAGATTTTTTATATGTCTTGGTGCTTATTGAATAATTTGATGGTGAAGTATAGTGGAGGTGCCTTTATGGCTGAAAATAGGAGGAAAGTTTGTGCAAATTTGTAGCACTTTTTGCCATTGTTACATTGTGGTGGTGTTGTGGTTGTTGTAGGATGGTTTATTGTCATGTTTCTGTAGTAATCTTAGATTAATTGAAGTTGAAATTTTGAGGTAAATTTGGTGAATACCATGTGCTTGATTAAATGCCTCAATGACATAGAAGGTGATATTGTAGCTTAATTGGAGGATAACTGTTATGAGATAATGTGATGCTAGATGATAAGTGTAGGGTGGGAGGTCATGTTTGTATGTTGTGAAACATTAACGTGTTAGCCCTGACTGCTAATCGATTGACCAACCCATGCTAATGTGGTGCTAGGTGCTAATTGGGATGTCCGATTCATGCTATGTGCTTGTGTAGTGTTGTATTGTAATTTCTGAATTTTGTTAGTAGTGAATTAGTATAGCTGCTTTTTTTTCTCTTCTTAGTTACTAGATTAGCTTCTTGATTTTGTATTTTAAATTAGTTTAGTCTGTAGTTCTCTAGTTGTACTATTATGTTGGTGGTTGGGTGGGTTGTTGATTACTTGTGGCGTGCTTCCAATTGGGCAGTCTGAGTCCCCGATATACATTGTACTTGTGAACATGCCAATAACATAAGTGTGGGGTGGTTACCCCGTTTGGTCTTGTTTTGGTATAATAGTTGTGGCTAATATTGTTCGTCTTGTGCAGGTACGATGTCTCGCTGCCAAAGCAAATGCTCTAACATCGGTTCTTCCGAGGTTGTCTCTAGTAGTCGTCGAGGTGGGAGACAGGCACCTCCCCCCGCCCCGGTGGAGGAGGAAGATGAGCGCATTGACCAAGATGCGGATGTGGTGCCTGAGTGAAAATTTGGTATACAGGCTGTCCCAGCCCATGCTCGACATTGGTTCTAGACATTTGTCCCTGTGGTGAATCCGGAGCCTGGGGTTGCTCTTGACGATGGGAAGTTGGCCCGCAAATATAGTGAGATATACAATAACATTCGGGCTTTGGGTTTCGACAGTCTGTTCCATCCAGGTGATGTGGTGAATGTGAATCTCGTCAAGGAATTTTATGTTAACTGGCAACTTGAGGCCAGCCTGGATGTTGTGTACGAAGAGCAGGTACTGAGTAAAGTTATTCCATTCTCCTCCCAAGTGATCAATCAGATTATGGGCTTCACAAATCATTCTCACAAGCTCTTTCATAGGTTTCTCTGTAGGCCAAACTATCTGGCTATCCGCCGACAGCTTTGTGGCACTAACTATTCTGTCACATGGACACGGGATGTGAATGAATTCCACAAGGATAAGAAGAAAGGAACATTCCAGCAGCCAGCCAGAGTTGTTTTGCCGTCAATTAATGCCAAAATCATGCCTACTAAAAGTGACACTGATGTCCCACGACTGAAAGTGTGTTTAATCTATGCCTTGTTGACACGGATGCGATTGGATCTTGGAAAAATCATGCTGGAGCACATGGCTAAAGTGCGACCACTTGGGACCCGTTTCTACATTACCCGAGTATGATCACTCGGTTGTTGCGAGCGCACCATTTCACTATGACGGACCATCCAGTGTCTTATCCTATCAAGGCCTATGATGTCATGTCAGTGATAGACCCCCATGTTACTATTGTTAATTCGGACCTGAGGTTGGTCCGCGTTGAGGAGACGCTACAGTTGTTGTTTGCTAACTTGCGCATTCATTCTGCTCGGGGGGAGACCGACTTGGAGGAGTTGCAGCAAGATCACCCTCTTTCTGCTATCACTTAGTAGTGGTTGGGATTGGCGAGAGGAGGACAGCTGCCGCCAGATGAGGATGTGAACTTCATTCCCTCAGATGATGAGGAGTATTTGCGCACCTTCGAGGGTGCTGATGATTAGGCCATGGGACTCAGGGAGTCACCTTTTGACTCTTGATTTTATTGTTTTACATTGGGGACAATGCAATCTCTTAAGTGTGGGGTGGGGTGCTCCTATTTGATTGTATTTATATTTGTACTTTTTTTTAATTTGCCAGTTGGTCTTGTTTGATTTGTTTCTTGCTTTCGTAGACAATATGGTCATTAAACTATAATTCTGAATTTTATTGGCTTGTAATAGTTAGTAATTAAGTGTTTAGTTCAACTCTTCCCGACGATGGATTTCGTCGATTGGTATCTTGAGGGAGATGAGTCGAAAGAAATGAAAAAAAATGTGAAAATCCAAAAATATGTCTTTTATTTTAGTAATTAGTGTAACAATTCCCCCTTGGTTTTTTTTTGTGCCGCGGTTCTTTTTCAAGGGTTTTGCTTGAACCGAGTGTAGTTAAATCTTTTTGTTTTATAGGAATAAAGAATCTTTAGTCAGGAAGCTAATTTAACGGATCAATTTTCCTTGACTGCATATGCCTTGAGAGTGGTAAGTGCCTTAGTTGTGACACCTAGGCTCAATTCTTGACTCTTAAATAAGTGCCTTAAATTGTGTGATTATAATTGTGCTTAACTGCTTTGACTAGAGTGTCTTGATGAGTCCAATACTGAGTGAGTTATGTGCCATGTGGGTGTGAGGTTTGTGTGTTACTCTATGCATTGCATTTGATGTATAGAACTTGTCCCTTGTGTTAGCAAAGTAAAATAGTAGTTTTATTCAATCTTGGAAGTGATATAGGCGTTTCTTTGTTGAGCCAGATATATATATTTTACCCGCCTAATTATTATGTATCATAGTAACCCCTTTGAGCATATAATCTTGTTTTTTGGCAACCACATTACAAGCGCTACCCAATTATTTGAATTGACCATATATTTGAACCTTTTCACCTCTCATGAGCACTTGAATTGTAATGAACTTTGTAAAATTTAAAGTGTGGGGTGGTTGGTTTGGCTTTTGAGTGGAACTAATGAAATAAGGAGAAAGGTGCATTGTTTTGAAAAAGTAAGAGCCACTTGAATTGGAAAAAAATTATAGTTGTATTGTTGTGAGAAATATTCCTTGATAAGTGGCGGCTCTTGATATAATTGTGCTTAAAGAAGTATGGAGTTAATATATATATATATATATATATATCGATGTGAAGGTGGAGTTATGGTTTGACATGAGTATGGGTTTGAATGTTAAAGTATATGTATTAAAGTGCTTAGGGAGGTGTAGTCACTCTTATATCTAAATGTATCCTACCTATCCTGCAGCCTACATTATAACCAATTAAAGTCCTACTTGATCCTAGACTGAATGAGCTCAATTAGTAGAGTAGTACACTATGGGCAAGCCTATGGTGCATCTTTTGTGGCATATGAATGTTATTTCTGAGAGTGAGTGAATTCTTTCTATCGTGAGTTCGTAAGTGTTATTAAATTTTATTCTGTGAAACTACTCTCTTTTGTTGTGTGAGGGTTCTTGATTCATAAAGGAAAGGTAATGTCATTGACCTCTATGTTAGAGTAAGTGGGTGAGTTGTGAATAATACGTGGTACTTTTGAGTCGAGTCTAGAGGGTGGGATGTTATAATATGGTGATCAATCTACTTTAATTATTCTTGGTATGGTGTGTTAGGGAGGTTGTTTGATGAAAGGTCATCCCTAGATGAAGTGTAGTTTAATTGCTCGAGGAAGAGCAATGGTCTAAGTGTGGGGTGTTGATGTTAGGCTAGAAACCGGTGTTTTAGCCGTAGTATTGCACTCCAATTACTGTATTTTTACGTGTGTTTGAGCTTAAATAATAGTGAATTACACTTAGTACGTATTTTATGTCTTGCAGGAAGTGATCCCGAGTCCAAAAGTTAATTTGGAGCTAAATCGATCAATTTGGAGCTTTGAAGTCTAAGTAAAAGCCCAATACATTAAGACGGGATTGTGTTCGGAGGTCGTGTACAGAGCTTGGATGTCAAAAGAGGATGAAATAATTTCACTCTGAGAAATTTACACTGCAGTGTCGCATGGGGCGCCACAGGGCGTGGTGCAGCAGTGTAAAAACTGGCCTGACAAGAAAAGTTGATGCCCGCTAATAAACTCCACAAGCATGCGGCGCGGGGCGTGGCGAGCTTGTACAAATTTTACAAAGCTAGAGTCCTATTTTGCGTAGGAAAAGGTATTTCGTCTAGGCCCGACCTTACTTGGTATAAATACATATAAAAATGCTATTTTGAGGACTTTTGACACATCTTAGACTTAGGAAGACAATTTTGGAAAGGAGAAGATGTTTGGACAATTTTCGGAGGAGAGAATCATCGAGTTCTTCATTCCTTCATCTTTTCTTTGTAATTTATTTATGTAAAATACTTGGGAAATTGTTACTACGAATATGAGTAGGTAAACTTCTAATCTAGGGTTTGATGGAACTTATTGAAGGATGATTTTTCCATTACGTTTAATAAAAATTTGCCAGTTACTTTTCTCTACTTTTTCAACTATATTATTATTGTTGTTGGTTGAAAGGCCCTCAAATGACTGTTCCTATTTAGTATGTACTGCTCGAGAGAGAGTACGTATTTGGGTAGTTATTGAACAACACCACTCCTAACGTATTTGAGAGATCAATACGGAGGGTTTCAAGGCGGGATTAGAGATAACGAACTTTGGTGCGATCATAGTGAGTGGTAAATTAGTGCCAGCTAGCGTAGTACGAGAGAATACGTCTAGTAAATTGTGGTAGTTTCTCGAGAGAGAGCTATGACACTCAGAGTACTCACGATCGGTAGATGATACTTAGGCGAAATTTTAAAAAACATAGCGGGGAGAATTTCGGCAATAGAGAAAATCAAAACCCTAGACATTTCCAATCTTGTCTACAATATTTGCTTTGTTAGTATTAAAAAATTATAGCTTTATAATTACCTTGCTTTTAATTATTAAACAATCAACTCATTATTCTATATTTCTGAAGGTTGATTACTTGGATTCTTGTGAAACTAGTGGCGGTGATTAATAGGTTAATTCCCTATGGGATTCGATTTCGGACTTATAAACCAGATTATATTTGCAATGACTGCTAGACCTCATAGAAGGCATAGTTGGGCGTGATCAACATAGATCCACTAGTATTGATCTTATAGATAGGGAAAGAGAAGAGAAGAAAGGGGTTTCAACTTTCAACAATATATTGTATTCAATCTTTTATGTAACGACCCGACCGATCGTTTTGAGTACTAGTTGTCACACCTCCTTTTTCAGCTACACCCGTAGAGGGGCGTAAAAGGGAGTTTTTCCAATTAAAGGACAATCAAAACGGGATTTTCTTTATTTATTTAAGAGTCACCACTTAGGAGATTTATGGTGTCCCAAGTCACCGGTTGAATCCCGAATCGAGAAAAAGATTGACTCTGTATTACAGTCCGCGAACCAGAAATCCGAGTAAGGAATTCTGTTAACCCGGGAGAAGGTGTTAGGCATTCCCGAGTTCCGTGGTTCTAGCATGGTCGCTCAACTATCATATTCGGCTTATTTGTCTAATTTTAATACATGTTGAACCTATGTGCAAATTTTAACTACGTACCGCTTTTATTATTATTATTATTTTAACAGAGAATTGCAACGTTGTGAAAACGTATCTCGAACCACATCACATCAATGTACCTGTGGTTATCGACACATTTCGACTCCGTTGGGATTTGGATTTGGGTCACATAAATGTGCACCCGAGTTTAACAAAGTAAATTATTAAAGGCGTGCCTAAAGTGACTAGCGTATTGTCATTTCGGGGAAGGCCGTGAACTTTTTCTAAACGGCTCATCCCGAAGTCTAAGGAATTTTACAAACACTTATAGAGGGCCCCGCAGCTTTTGTTTGTCGAGGCTCGTCCCATTCATTATTTTAAAAAGGATTGCAATGTCATGGAAATGCATCTCGAACCACGTCACAATCAATCATGTGATTATCGACATATTTCGACTTCGTTGAGATTTGGATTTGGGTCACATAAATGTGCACCCGAGTTTAGGGAGGTAATGTTATTAAAATACGCGCCTGAAGAGACTAGCGCGTTGTTATTTTGAGGAAGGCCGTAAAATTCGCTAAATAGCCTGTCCCGAATTCTAAAGGTTTCATTTCAACCATTCATGGAGGGCCCCGCAATTTGCATTTTTTATTCGGCGAGGCTTGTCTCATCATTTTTAAAGGGCCAATCCTAAAGCAATCTATCATTTTATTTTTTATTTGCATTAGTTAAGGATTAGAAGACTGGGGTCTATTGAACTCATAGAAATCAACTTTTGTTCATTTTTAGGTTCTGAATGCGGTCCGTATAAATAGACCCTTATATAAGTGTGTACACAGAGCAAACCAACTATAGATCTGGGCCCAGGTCCAAATGAACATGCAATCAGAGTTGGACTTGGGCCGTTGTTGACAGTACCGAAACCCAAAATGTCCAAAGTGGATCACTGACCTCAGCTTCAATTCTAGTTTAACGCATAATCAATGGAACAACTTCAAGGTATCTAACGTGCATTCAACAAGTTATGAGAAGGGAGAATCACGTTTATCTACTCAAACTAAGGAACAATTAATCATTGGAATCTCATATAAAAATTCAGCTTACTCCACCTGTTTAACTAATGGTGACTCCTATTGAAGGATCGTGTTTTGGACTAAACAGCTAACATCCACTCTCAGATTCAAAGCAGTCTTATTAATAAGGCATGTTCAATTCGATTAACTACTGCTATGAACTATTAATCCAGAATTACCAATACTTATGCTGTAACAATGAATTCCGGGCCATCAAACTTAAAGTGGCCGTCATACTGATTTCAAAATCAACTGTATCCTAGGAAAACAATTTAGTGGAATGTATCTAAAAAACAAACTGAGCTTCCATTAATCAACACAAGTTAAATCAGATTGTTAGCTATAGAATTCTTAGGCTTCCAAGAATACACATCTAATTAGTTTAACTAAATCAGATTGATGTTCTAAATTCTAAAATCTATTATAACAGTCCAACACAATCCACAGTTAAAGCAAACAGTCCATCACAATCCATTGGAGTTCAGAATACTTAACTACAGTGGACGAATACATGCATCATAAACAATTTATCTATATATGTAACAGAAATTTTCACTATAATTCCGCAGCAGGAAACTTGCTTCATTTCATTCCAATAGCCAAGAATATACAAAATGTGTACCTGGTATTGACAATACAAGAAGAAGAAGAAGAAGAACAAGATCAGCAGCAGCAGTAGCAATACAACACAGCAGGACAGCAAACAATAACCAGCAGCAAATCCACCCAAGTTCGACGCCCAGAACAGTATGAAAACCCAACAGAGTTGATAGAACAAGCTCAAATAATGCCAAAACCCAAGAACGAATCAGGGACTGAAATATATGCAGTCAGCTAATTTATCCACTAACTCGAACTCAAAGACTCGAAATAAATAGATTAAGGGACTGGATTCTAATTCAAAACTGGGATCCTTTCTTTTAAACTCTCTCTCATAACTGATTCAAGACTCAGAAATCTTCTCCTCAGATTTTTCAGGATTAATCCCGTGTGTCAAAAAAAAACCACCCCCTCTATCTGTCCTAAGTGACTCTATTTATAACCAAACACTGCCCTGCCCCTCAACTTTAAAAAGCACTTTGGGCAGAATTTTTTCCTACTAATTCTGCCCATTATCCTTTTAATTCCACTAGTATGTGTTTTGTTCCCCACTACACTTGTCTTCTCTTTCTTTAAAACGCAATAGGTATGGGCACCCTTTTCTTTAAACCTTTCCCCCACCATTATGTCTTGTTCTCCATTAGCACTAAACAATTGTATTAGTTTAATGGTATTTTAGTACTTAGTGGACAGAACACTCAAACTACCCATTTCTTCCTGTTTTCAATTCCCAAATTACCCCCTAAAACCCTGAAATTACTGTCCTACCCACTCCCTTTCATCCTTTATTGAACCTTTCAACTCTAACCTATTCAAACCTACCCACTAAACAAGTTGAATCCAACAAACTAACAGCTACGACTAATTCAAATCAGCTAATAATTCAATCAGTAATTCAAACTATTAAATCAAATGGCATTAAAATGAAGACTAAGGGTTCAGGGCAGCACATATTGAACTAGCTATATTGGGGAAACAATTATATTTAGCTCAGCAACAGATGAGCTGAAATCAACTAGACGAGCATGTGCCTTAATCAGATTGGAATACAAAAGAAGAAACAGTCACCAGGGCTTTAAGGGTATTGATAGATTTAGGATAACAAATGACCAATAAATCCAGTTCAATGAACTGAATATACCAACAGGCTCAGTTCTAAGTTCAAATATACCAACGAGCTAATTTTAATACAACCTTAAAACACAAACGAGGCAGGAGGGGAAACAGACAAGCATGAACCAAAACTTAGACTATTATCATGCTAATCTAACATTCAAGCATACCAGACTAACCGACGACACTTATTCAATCGATTACACAAATTATACCACATAACAATCGATAACAAACAGAAGCAATGATAAAATTGGACCAAATAAAAGGTCTGGTGGAGAAGGACAGAATCAATTGACAACAATTGAAAAACCAATAAAGATACACTAAACAAAGTAAACAGAATAACCAAACCCAAAAACGGAACAAACAAGAAAGGGAAAATACCTCAAGAACTCGGAAACATGGATGACCCTGACTTGGACCCTGACTCGGACCATTTTTGAGGTCGAATAGACCTTAATCGAGTGTTCTCAATTGAGAACACTTTGACTAAAGTCGATTAGACCCCAAATCATCCTTTAATTTAGACAGATTTCAACTTTTGGGTTTTTAGGGTTGTTGGGGGTTTGATTTGGGATTCGTCCAGCTCTGGTCATATTCAAACCCAACCAAGTGTGTTTTGGGCATGAGGGAGGTCAGGAGGTGCCAGGGTGTGAGTTAAGGGCAGCTTGGGGTAGGTCCAGGTTTTGCTCGAATCTTCAAATGAAGATTCGAGAAGTTTGAGGATGATTCGAAGCAAACGAGTACTGGATTTGCAACGAGGGTGGTCAGATGGCTTAGGGGTGTTAATTGGGTGGCCATTGGTGACTTACCGCCACCGTGGGCGATTTCCGGCGGGCGGTCAGTGGCGGAACGAGGTTTGGTCTCTGAAGACCCTTTGAGGGAGACGAATAGAGGGGGTTCTAAGAGGGGCGTGGTGTGGTCTTAGGATTATATACTGGGGAAGGGTTTGATCCAGGCCGTTAGATCGATTAAGATCAACGACTTGGATCAATTCACTTAATGGAATGGTGTCGTTTGGTCACTCTTGAGACCGGGTTGGTTTCTGGACAAATGGGTCGGGTTTGGTTCTTGGATACGAGTATTGATCTGTGACCGTTGGATGTGGTTTGGTTGAATGGCTGAGATTTTTGCCATTGAAACGACGTAGTTTGGCTCCTATACTGCATCGTTTCACCGTCCTGTGAGAGGGGCTGCCTGGACTGGGTTTGGGACATGCCATTGAGCCAGGGATTTGAGCCCAATCCGATTTTCCTTCCTATTTTTGTTCTTTCTTCTTCTTCTTCTCTTTTTTTCTCTTTTTCTAATTATTAAAACTAAAATTCTAAGTTAAATTATAAACCAAATTAACTTATTAAAATACTAATTAGCTCTTAATAATAATTATCACACATGATTAAGTACCAATTTAAAATAAAATCACACAACTAGACCTTAAATGCTAAAAAAATGCAAAGTACATTATTTTTGTGATTTCTCATTTTTGGCAAAACACCAATTTTCTTGATTAACTAAACAATTGCAAAAATCAAATCATAAATGCAAATGCCATATTTTTTGGTATTTTATTCTTAATTTAACAAATAAACAAGCACGAACGAATGCAAACAATACAAGAAAAATAACACAAAATTCGCAACAACTGCAAACAACACTAAACTATTTTATTTTGAATTTTCTGGGAGTAGTTCTCGTAGGACAAAAATTACGTGCTCACAGCTGCCCCTCTTTGTCCGGAAACACGAAGAGTTTTCGTGCAAAGATAAAGTGAGCGGATACGAGCGTTTTTTGCCCGTTGGAATACTCCGTATGAAGCATTTTTTGAAAAGATTTTAACCGAACCTTTGCTTCAAAGGTTTCCTACATATCCCTAGCTAAAAGGGAATCAGGTCAATGTAGTTCGGGAAGTTTCGGTAGCTGGGACTACCATGGGACTGCCTTTTTGCTGTTACTGTCGTTGCTGCTGATGTTACCGCTTACTGACCTCCTTATTACACCTTGATGAAAGATAAAGAAGTTCTCCAGGCGGGCTCCTGACTTCAACTACTTCTTCAAAATATAACACCTCCATTCTCCAGGCGGGCTCCTGACTTCAACTACTTCTTCAAAATATAACACCTCCATTCTCCAGGCGGGCTCCTGACTTCAACTACTTCTTCAAAATATAACACCTCCATTCTCCAGGCGGGCTCCTGACTTCAACTACTTCTTCAAAATATAACACCTCCATTCTCCAGGCGGGCTCCTGACTTCAACTACTTCTTCAAAATATAACACCTCCATTCTCCAGGCGGGCTCCTGACTTCAACTACTTCTTCAAAATATAACACCTCCATTCTCCAGGCGGGCTCCTGACTTCAACTACTTCTTCAAAATATAACACCTCCATTCTCCAGGCGGGCTCCTGACTTCAACTACTTCTTCAAAATATAACACCTCCATTCTCCAGGCGGGCTCCTGACTTCAACTACTTCTTCAAAATATAACACCTCCATTCTCCAGGCGGGCTCCTGACTTCAACTAACTCTTCAAAATATAACACCTCCATTCTCCAGGCGGGCTCCTGACTTCAACTAACTCTTCAAAATATAACACCTCCATTCTCCAGGCGGGCTCCTGACTTCAACTAACTCTTCAAAATATAACACCTCTATTCTACAGGCAGGCTCCTGACTTCAACTACTTCTTCAAAATATAACACCTTCATTCTCCAGGCGGGCTCCTGACTTCAACTAATTCTTCAAAATATAACACCTCCATTCTCCAGGCGGGCTCCTGACTTCAACTAATTCTTCAAAATATAACACCTCCATTCTCCAGGCGGGCTCCTGACTTCAACTACTTCTTCAAAATATAACACCTCCATTCTCCAGGCGGGCTCCTGACTTCAACTAACTCTTCAAAATATAACACCTCCATTCTCCAGGCGGGCTCCTGACTTCAACTACTTCTTCAAAATATAACACCTCCATTCTCCAGGCGGGCTTCTGACTTCAACTAACTCTTCAAAATATAATACCTCAATTCTCCAGGCGGGCTCCTAACTTCAACTACTTCTTCAAAATATAACACCTCCATTCTCCAGGCGGGCTCCTGACTTCAACTACTTCTTCAAAATATAACACCTCCATTCTCCAGGTGGGCTCCTGACTTCAACTAACTCTTCAAAATATAACACCTCCATTCTCCAGGCGGGCTCCTGACTTCAACTACTTCTTAAAAAATGCGTTTTACTGATGTTGTTCCTTCCTGCCTCCCGAACCATTTCCCTTCTAACTTGAATCATCCTCTTTCAGAACTGCTTCCCTCAAAACTGGTGTCTTACTCCTCCGAAAACTGCTGGGGACAATACCGGTGTTTTATTCACAACTATGTTATTTTCCTTTTTCACAGTCTACTTCCTTTAAAGCTGGTGTCTTCCTTCCACTGGAACTACTTTCCTCAAGCTAGTGTTTTCACTTCTCTGAAACCTGCCGGGGATAACACTGCTGGGGAATTATCTTCCTTCTTTAAGACTAGTTACTTTCCTCCCTTTAACAATGGTGGGGATGGCACTGATTCAGAGACCACTACCCTTAAAACGCGGGTTATCTTGCTTCTTCCAAGATTTCTTTCTTTAAAACTTGTATTGCCTTCGCCCGTAAACTGATGGGGATTCCACTTCCTTCAAAACTTGTGTTACCTTCCATCTTCCCCCCAAGTGGTTATCTGATTTCAAGAAAATTTTCGCAATGAGAGAAATTTTTCTTCCCCAGTTGGATAATCTTCTTTGTGGCCATGTCTTCCCGCTGTCAATAACATTTCCTTTTCCTGCTTCAAATCAAAGAAAAATTTGTTAGTTTAAAACGTGGTGAGTGGTCGTGCCACTCCTGCTGGGGATGGTTTTTCCCTTTTTCCTTTCCCTGCTTTGCGCTTATTACAAAACTTGCTGAGGATGATATTATTTGCTGGGGATAATATTCCTGCCGGGGATGGTTTTCTTTTCTCTTTCTTCCCCGCTCTGTGTTGTCCGACCATCGCGGAACTTGGTCGATAATCTATCGGAGTTGTTCCTGCATCTCGCAAATCTGCTGGGGATCCTCTTGGAATTTGATAAATAACTTCTCAACTGTTGTTTTTCTGTTTTTCTCCAACTTCCCATGGAAATTTGGTCCTCTTGGAATCTAGACCCATTCATCATTTGGACTTGCGACAAAACTTCTTTTTGCTGTGTCGCCTTATCTTTGGCCTGTCCTATTCGCATTTTGCTTTGCACCGTTTTGGCAACTGGTAGTAAGCTCTGAAAATCCTTTTCAAAACAAACTGCTGGGGAGATAAAGTCTTTAGACCAAGAAATGAAAAAGTGATGATTTCAAAAGATAGAAAAAGAAGAAAACTTTCTGAACAAATGCTGGGGAAAAGGAAAGAAAAGAACTTATCTGAATGATATAACTGATCCCAACGATCATGTCGTGCATTCCGGATTAATCCACCCAGTCTACTTGTATCAATCAATCTTTCGAACGGCCTCAACTTCCTGGGGATAAACAGGCACTCAACTCTTTGCCAAATGCGGATCCTTTCCGCCAATCTTGTCTTGTCGCCTCATAGTGCCCTTCGAGGGGTTTTCACTAATAAGACTCTCTCGTTTCTCTCAACTCCCGTCGCCTTATGGTGCCTATGAAGGCTTTCACCGATAAGACACTCTCGTTTTATTTCTCTCAACTTACGTCGTCTTATGGTGCCTGTGGAGGTTTTCACCGATAATACTCTCTCATTTTATTTTATTTTTTCCAGCTGGGGATCAAAGTGTTACCGATATGACTCTCTCTACTGGGGATTCTTTTGGCTACCAATTCATTTCCAGCTTATGATCCTCTTCTCTGCTGGTGATCAGAGTGTTATTCCCGACTTCCGTTTGCATGACTTGGCACTTCTCGGATACTGATCGGGAGGTAGGTCTTTTTTGGACATCAATATGGGTTTTTGTGTATGGCTAAAAGAAAAAGGGTAAAAGGTTCAAAATAATTTTGATGGGTAAAACATTACAACTCTTGGAATCAACTTTCTTTCCCAAAATTATAAACACAACTTCTGCCCCAGTTTTTCTTGCTTGGGGATTTTTTTTTGTTTTTTGTTACACTATGACCGAGCCGTGAGGCGCCTACGTATCCTCTTTGAGGAATCAGGTCAAACGTAGTTTCCAATTCCTTTGCTTCTCTTGTGACTTTTCTTTTGTCTTTATTATCATTATCTTTCCTTTGCTTCGGACAGTAGTGCGATAACCCAACAATGCAAATGGTAATTTTTCATGCCATTGCCTTGAACCTTCTACCATCTTCCGAAGTATCTTCTTTATGTTTTTGTTGGCTGCCTCAACGGCTCCATTCGCCTTGGGACGATATGGGGTGGAATTGCGGTGTGTAATCTTAAACTATTGACATACCTCTTTCATCAAATTGCTGTTAAGATTAGCACCATTATCCGTGATGATCACCTTTGGGATTCCAAATCTACAGATGATATGGGAGTGAACAAAATTTACCACTGCCTTCTTGGTTACCGACTTGAAAGTCTTAGCTTCAACCCACTTAGTGAAATAATCAATGGTCACCAGAATGAACCTATGACCGTTGGTAGCTGCCGGCTAAATAGGTCCAATGACATCCATGCCCCAGGCAACAAATGGTCATGGTGCTGACATTGTATGCAATTCTGATGGTGGAGAATGAATCAGATCTCCGTGTATCTGGCACTGATGATATTTGCGCACAAAACTGATACAATCTCGCTCCATGGTGAGCCAATAATAACCTGCTCGGAGAATTTTCTTTGCCAACACATATCCGCTCATATGTGGTCCGCAGACTCCTAAATGTACTACGGACATGACAGCCATAGCCTGTCTAGCATCTATGCATCTTAACAGTCCCAAGTCTGGTGTTCTCTTATACATAACTCCTCCACTCAAGAAAAATCCACTTGCCAACCGTCGAATTGTTCTCTTTTGATCCCCCGTGGCTTGCACTGGGTATATCCCCATTCTGATGTATTCCTTGATATCGTGAAACCATGGTTCGTCATCCAGTTCTTCTTCAATCATGTTACAATAAGCATGCTGATCTCGGACTTGAATATGCAAAGGATCGACATAAGCTTTGTCCGAATGGTGCAACATCGATGCTAAAGTGGCCAAAGCATCGGCGACCTCATTATGAACTCTTGGGATGTGTCTGAACTCCACTGATCGAAATAGTTTACTCAGATCAAGCAAGCATTGTCGATATGGTATGAGTTTCAAATCCCTTGTTTCCCATTCACCCTGAATCTGATGCACCAGGAGGTCCGAGTCTCCCAAGACCAAGACGTCCTAGACATCCATGTCCGCAGCTAATCTTAAACCCAAAATGCATGCTTCGTACTCAGCCATATTGTTGGTACAATAAAAATGAAGCTGAGCCGTAACAGGATAGTGATGCCCTGTTTCAGAAATAAGCACAGCTCCTATTCTGACTCCTTTCATGTTAGCAGCCCCATCAAAGAAAAGTTTCCAGCTTGGTTTTTTGGCTTGTTCTAGTTCATCAATATGCATCACCTCTTCATCAGGAAAATAAGTCCTCAGCGGCTCATACTCTTCATCGACCGGGTTCTCGGCCAAATGATCGGCCAATGCCTGGGCTTTCATCGCAGTCCGAGTCACATAGATTATGTCAAACTCTGTGAGCAAAATCTGCCATTTTGCAAGTCTTCCTGTCAGCATAGGCTTTTGGAAGATATACTTCAATGGATCCAAGCGTGAAATAAGGTAAGTAGTGTAGGATGACAAATAATGTTTCAACTTCTGTGCCACCCAAGTTAAGGCGCAACATGTCCTTTCCAGGTGAGTGTACTTAACCTCATAAGCTGTGAACTTCTTGCTAAGATAATAGATGGCATGCTCCTTCCTGCCGGTGACGTCATGCTGCCCTAGTACACATCCAAATGAATTTTCCAAGACTGTCAAGTAAAGAATCAAAGGTCTCTCTGGTTCTGGCGGAACCAGCACAGGTGGGTTTGTCAAGTAACCCTTTATCTTGTCGAACGCTTTTTGGCACTCGTCAGTCTACTTGATTGCAGCGTCCTTCCTTAACAACTTGAAAATAGGCTCACAAGTTGTCGTGAGCTGAGCAATAAACCTGCTGATGTAGTTCAGCCTTCCTAACAGACTCATCACTTCAGTCTTGTTCCTCGGAGGGGGCAAATCTTGTATGGATTTGATCTTTGATGGGTCCAATTCAATGCCTCGCCGACTAACTATGAATCCTAACAGCTTTTCGGATAGAACAGCAAATGCACACTTGGCGGGGTTAAGCTTGAGGTTGTACCTGTGAAGCCTCTGGAAGAATTTCCTCAAATCCTTGACGTGGTCGGCCTGATGCTTTGATTTTATGATCACATCATCTACGTATACCTCAATCTCCTTGTGTATCATATCATGAAACACAGTAGTCATTGTGCTCATATAAGTTGCCCCAGCATTCTTTAAACCAAATGGCATTACCCGGTAGCAATAGGTTCCCCAGGGTGTGATGAATGTCGTCTTCTCTGCAGCCTCTTCATCCATTAGAATCTGATGATACCCGGCATAGCAATCCACAAAAGATCCGATCTCACGCTTGGCACAATTATCGATCAAAATGTGGATGTTGGGTAGTGGGAAGTTATCCTTCGGACTTGCTTTGTTGAGATTGCGGTAATCGACGCATACTCTGATCTTGCCATCCTTCTTCGGCACAGGCACAACATTAGCCAACCAAACAGGATATCGGGTGACCCGGATAACCTTTGCATCCAACTGTTTGGTAACCTCTTCTTTAATCTTCACACTCATATCAGTTTTGAATTTCCTCAACTTTTGCTTGACGGGAGGGAATGCTGGATCAGTGGGCAATTTATGGACCACTAAATCAGTGCTTAACCCTGGCATGTCGTCATATCACCACGCAAAAACATCTTTGTACTCAATGAGTATTTTGATTAACTCCTCCTGGATTTTTGGCTCGAGGTGGACACTTATTTTAGTCTCTCGGACGTTGTCTGTGTCCCCTAAATTGACGGCTTCTGTGTCATTCAAATTGGGTTTGGTTTTTTCTTCGAAGTAAATTAACTCCTTACTAACTTCTTCGAATACTTCATCCTCATCATCATATTCTGATTCGTAATCGCAATCTACTTCTTGAACTATCATTTCGGAATCAGATTGATTTTAAGACTAGGCTGAGAATTCCTTATGCACGCCATGTCATTAAGACCAGTATAAAGAGAACTGTACAGAAAAAGAAGAAAACAAAATTAAAATGAAATAAGGAATGAAGAAGAAACTTTTTATTTTATTGAATTACGGGATAACAAGGTTTCACACTTCGATGAACACAACAAAATGAAAGAAATTTGGACTACAACCCTAGAATAATCCAGAAAACGGGAAGGAAAATCAGAGGCAACTACCAAGACTCCCTCTGAATGGGAAAAGGAGTAGCCATCCAATTGTTGATTTTTGCCTTTGGCTCCACAAACTGCACATCCGCCTTGTTGGACCCCTCCCCAACTTCTACCATGTTGATTTTGGTAAATAATCTCTCAAAGCCTTCATTTAAATCTCCATCTGCACTAATCAATGTCTCTGTAATCTTGGACAGCAATTGCTTTTTTATGCTTGGCCTGACAAAAGATCTGGACAGGCGTGGGATTGGCTTGGGAAGGACCCAGACTCTTTTCTTCAACTTGAGGGCCCGTCTCACATCCGCCACGGTAGGCTTGAACCCTAGCCCAAAGGTATCCAGATTTTGGGCAAAGAAACCGGTTGAACAATACCCTGAAGATCAGCCCCTAAACCTTTGCCTGGCACAAACCCGTTTTTCAACATCTCCGAGGCTACCATGACAGTTGCAGCTGCTATTTGGGAAAGTGGGATACTTTCACCCTCGGGAATTTTGTCCACTGAAACCGTATCGAAAACCTGGTAGACCCACGGCCCCTTGTCATCGTCAGTCTCTATGAAGGGTACGATGGCATCACTTACGGCGCTTGTATTGTTTTCCCCATGTACTACGATCTCTTGCCTATCCCACTCGAACTTGATCATCTGATGTAATGTAGAAGGCACTGCTTTGGCGGCGTGGATCCAGGGTCGCCCCAACAGAAGATTAAATGATACTGCCACGTCCAGCACTTGAAACTCTATGGTGAACTCGACCGGACCAATTGTTAATTCAAGTACGATGTCACCCACGGTGTCTGTACCACCACCATCAAACCCTTGAACATAGATGTTGTTCTTATGAATTCTGTCACCATCGACCTTCAGTTTGTTCAAGGTGGTCAACGGACAGATATTGGCACTGGAGCTATTATCAATCAGTACTCGAGTGACTACCGAGTCTTCACACTTCATAGTCAAATAGAGGGCCCTATTATGTTCTGTACCCTCCACGGGCAACTCATCGTCTGAAAAAGTGACCCTGTTGACCTCAAAAATCTTGTTTGCTATTTTCTCCAGATGGTTCACAGAGATCTTATCCGGAACGTGGGCTTCGTTCAGAATTTTCATCAATACCTGGCGATGCTCATCTGAATGGATCAACAAGGATAATAATGAGATCTGTGCTGGGGTCTTCCTCAACTGCTCCACAATGGAGTAATCTTGCTCCTTCATTTTCTTTAAGAAATCTTCCGCCTCTTCCTCGGTAACTGGATTCTTTGTTGCTATTGGATTGGCCCTTCTTAACTCTACGGGAGCAAAACACCTCCCCGAACGAGTTAGACCTTGGGCTTCACACACTTCTCCTTTGACTTCTTTCCTTTGTATATCACCGTCGCTCATTCATAATTCCAAGGAACAGCTTTGTTGTTGATCACTGGAAGCTGAGTTACTGGTTTTATAATGACAGGCTCTGTGCGAGCACCCTTCACAACCACAACAGGTTTACTTGCAACCCCTGGCACTACCACTTTAGCTTTCTCTGGTTTCACTGCAACAATGCTTGACGACCCTCTCTCGGCTACCACAGCTGGCTTATCATCTACCCCTCTCAACTGGACCACAGACTTCCCCCTGGTTACTTTTTCCTTTGAGCTGGTTTTGCTGGAACGGATCATCATTACCATCTGTGAGGGCTTCTTGGGCTCCCCCTCTTTGTGTATCACCTCAATCATTTGTGTCTTATGGTGAGCTGGCAGTGGATTCTGATTAATATTTGGTGTTTCTGGTGTTTGAACCTCGATCCGATGAGTATCGATAAGCTCTTGCACAGCTGTTTTCAGCTTCCAACATTTCTCTGTATCATGCCCTAGGGCCCCCGAACAGTACTCACAACTCACCGAATGGTCAAGATTTCTAGGAGGAGGATTTGGCATTTTAGGCTCAATTGGATTCAACATGCCCAATTGCCTCAATCTGTGAAAAAGACTGGTATATGATTCCCCCAGTGGAGTGAAAGTCTTTTGCTTTTGTGGCCTCTCATTCTTAAGGGCTGGGTTTGGTCGAAAACCTGTCCCGGGGGGGTTTCTGTAGGCCCTTGGGGGTGGATATGTGTTTTGTGGGGCTGGGTAGGGATTTTGTGGAGATGGCGCGCCCCATTGTGTGTGTGCCGGAGTTTGGGTATAGGTTTGTGCGTGATGGACGAAAAAATGGGGATCTGGCGGTGGGTAGTGATGTTGTGGAGGGCTATATGGAGTATGGGGGTAATTTTGGTGGTAGGGTCATGGTTGGCTATAGTAGGGTGACGGGCCTCTGGATCCGAACCAGGCTCCGTACTCAACAGTCGTGACATCTTCTTTCCTCTTCTTCCCAAGTACACCCCCAGTGCCGTTTTGGATGGCCTGAGTGGTTGCCTTGATCGCTGAATAGCTCATGATTTTGTTGGACTTAAGCCCCTCCTCGACCATGCCTCCCATTTTTACAACCTCATTAAAAGATTTGCCAATTGTGGACACCAAATGACCAAAGTAAGTCAGCTCCAGAGCCTGCAAAAAGTAATCGACCATCTCGCTTTCTTTCATTGGGGGATCTACCCTTGCTGTTTGCTCCCTCCACCGGAACCCATACTCTCTAAAACTTTCACTGTGCTTCTTTTCTAGTTTGGTCAGGGACAGTCGGTCCGGAATGATCTCAAGATTATATTGAAAGTGACAAGTGAATGCTTGGGCCAAATCGTCCCATGTGTACCACCTGTTATGATATTGCCTGGTGTACCACTCTAGAGCCGATCCACTCAAACTTTGGCTGAAATACGCCATCAATAATTCATCTCTTCCGCCCGCTCCCCTTGTCTTGCTACAAAAACCTCTCAGATGAGCCACCGGATCACCGTGTCCATTGTACTAGTCGAACTTGGGCATTTTGAACCCTGCCGGTAATTGTACATTCAGGAATAAACACAGATCTTTGTAAGCCACGCTTACCTGGCCTCCTAGCCCTCTCATATCCCTGAAGGATTGCTCTATGCTTTTCATTTTTCTGAACATCTCTTCCTGTTCAGGATTTCTGGCCGGTTTTTCTGCTTTCTCCGGTAGGTCAGAATGTGGATCATGTGGATAGGCTCCAGGCGCTTTGAAGGTAAGCTCCGGGGGATAATACTGGTTGTCCTGTGCTTGGAACAAAGGTTCACTCGGGGATTTATGGAGTGCAGTTGGTGGAGATGTCACAAAGACAGGGGTGATTGGCGGAGGAGGGTATGGAACTGATTTTGGTGGTGGAGCTTGTGGCGTATGAGAAGTAGTGCCATGGTAGTGCTGATAAATGGGAAAACCTGGATCAGTGGTGGGAGGATCCTGAGACTGAGCTAATGGTGGGGTAAGAGCCGGGTTGGCAGGGTAAGCTGGCGGTTATTGCCCTTTGGACCAGGCCTGGTACATTTCGGCCATCTGTTGCTTAAGCTTGAGCGTCTCCTCTTTCATTTTATAGACGTCCAACTCTTCTACCTCAACACTAGTGTCGACATCTGGAATAGACATGATTTCCGGTATGGGTCCCTTTGATCTGGTTTGGTAATGGTAATGTGCCAGTATCCTCTAAATAAACTAACTGCTTGAATTCTCTAGAAATCAACAAACTTGTTAGTTTTCAGAGTTTAACACATACGCAATTACACGTTGGGATGCAATGCATCTAGGCAATTAACCATTTCTATCATGCATTTGCTTCGGTTGCATGCGTCATTCCGGCCTCTCATAATTGTGCCCCTTTTTTAAGCTTCCTTTATTTATCCTTCTTTATTCATTTTTCATTTTCCCTTCTTTTTTCTTTTTTAGTGGTGGTCGAATCCTATAGAGATTGCCTACGTATTATGTCCCCGCATGAATTAGACCGGGCGTAGTTCTGCCCTATAAGTGCGAAAAGCAAAGATAATAACTTCGATTTTTCATTAGTAAACATTCTATTACAAACCCGACGCTTTTTTGGAAAGGAAAATAACAGACTCGAAACCAAACCAAGTACGAACTCGATAACTACTTACAGACTCTGACGCGAAAGAAAGACAGACTCTAACAGACAACAGACTCTAGGAAAGAAAGAAAAATGCAGATTCAAACTATGAACACATTAAAGTTTTAAATTTGGATGCCCGCGGGGCATCATTCGGCCTCGCCGCGGGTTTAGGTGTGAGGTTCTTTTCCAGCTGTTCCAATTCATACATGATTTGCTTCACAAATATCAACACCGCCGAGAAGAAAGTAGTGCGGGTCATGTTTTCACACACCCGACATTTCCTGGTAATAGCGTGAGCAATAGTCAGAATTTTGTTCCTGGTTCGGTCTTTCTCTAGGAGTAGGCGTTCTATCTGATCCCCTCTAGCCTTCAAAACCCGAGAATCATGCAGATGTTGTTTCCGTAACTACTGTATTTCATCTTCCATCGAGGCCATCAGATTACAACAGTGTTTACTCTCGGTTTCAAAAGCCTTGGCTTGTTTAGCCGCCTTGCTTTCTAGGGTGGTCACCTTCCTTTTTAGATTGACAATGGTCTTTTCATAATCTTTCCCTGCCTATTGTAAGTACTGTGTGTGCTCTTTCGTTCTCTTTGCTCCTTGTGCCTGGAGTTGTGCTATAGTATCCTCAGATTTCTTCAAATCATCCCGGCACTCACCAATTTCCCTTTTCAACCCTTTTATCAACCTCTCATCCGACCGACTCCTTTGTTGTTTGTCAGCATCTCTCCTCATCTGTCGGATTTGGGCTTTCAGTGCCTCGTTTTCTTGGGCCAGTTTGCTCTTTTCTCCCCGATCGGTATCAACTTGCAGACTATTTTCAAATTTCAGGTCTCTAATCCTTTGCCTCAGCTTGCCTATTTCTACCATGTAACTCTCTTCTTCAACCAACCAATCCCACTATTTTTGCGACGCCTGGACAAACTCCTGGAGATGGGGCCTTTTGGTCGGTCTCCCAAACTCGATTTCTTTCCTGAACCAAGCAAGGTATCCCGGCGAAACTTCTCCCTTGGACCGATCGCGTACACATGTATTGGATGTTAAGTATTGGCACTCGCTCCAAATTTGTCGGACTACTGCTTCAAGAAATTGTCCGTTGGGCCCGATCTCGACTACTTGGCCACTAAGATGTTCATCTCTCGGAACTATTTGGCATCTCCCCAACTGTCTCAAGACTCGATACGGGGCATAGGGCTGAATACTCTGGAGTCCCATCAAAAGGAAATGAGGCTCAGTGGCTGGCATATATATGATTTCATCCACAGGCAATCATCCGAGTGTCCACTGTATTTGGTTGGCAGTGAGGGTCCGAAAGAATGATGTCCACGCCGTAACTCCCTCAGGTAGACTGACCCCCTTGATTCTTTGTAAAACTCTTCTATGCAAGTTTTCTTCGAGGAACCATAACTCAAGAGCTGGGAACGGTGGCAGAGATGCTCAGTCATCCATATTTGTAGCAACAAGTTACACCCCTCGAAAAAGTTCCCTCTGGCTTTGCAGGCTGTGAGAGCTCGGAAGATATCAGATACTATCATAGGCGCAAGAGAGCTTTTATCTTGAGTGAGCAAGGTACTGACGACCCCGGCTATTTTCAGATCAATGTTTTCGTCTTTCCTTGGAAATACCAAAAGGCCCAAAAAGGTTATCATAAAAGCCACTCGTCTATGCTCGTCCCATTTCTGACGGTTACCTTTGCTGCATAACTTGTTACCCGGGTTGTTGAATCCTCCGACATGACCGTATCTGTCGTATATGAAGTGTGGATTACAAAAACCTGCGGCCAAATCTGGGTTATGGACTGTCTTGGGTATCTTTAACGAATCTAAAAACCGGTGCACAATGACAACTCTTGGAGCAACCAAGTATTTTTTCCTCAACGGAACTTCAGCATTTCCGATGTACCCGGCTATTTCCTCCAAAGTCGGAGTGAGTTCAAAATCGGAGAAGTGGAAGACATTGTGTGTCGGGTCCCAGCAGGTGACCAAAGCTCTTATGATATCTCCCCGAGGCTGGATTTCCAACAAACCCGTAAGACCTTTTAGATATTTCTTGACCTCATCTTGCCCTTCACCACCTAAATCATCCCACCATAGCCGCAACTTGAAAGGGATTTTAGTCATTATTGAAAAAGGTTCAATTTTGCATCGTGCTCATCCTGCACATTTATTAAGGTGATTAAGAAACAAAATTTATTTGACTCAACAAATTGACTATTTTTTTTAATTTTCCACAGATTAAAAGGAAGATCTGGTTCCGCACATGACCTTTCAGCACTTCGGGAACGAAGATTTTGAGGCTGGGTGAGTCAACCGGTCAAAAATCCGAAAAAATGACTACAAGTGGCTATTTATGCAAAGTCAGCCTTCCGGCGTCCCTTTTGGGAACATTTGGCTATTTTGACAAAAACGGCGCCACCTGACTTATTTATGACGAAACTTAAAATTTTTGACATTTTCTGGGTATTTTGCAAAAAGGGGAAGTTGGACCCGATGAGGGTTGCCTACGTATCTCACATCCGGTGAGAATCAAACCAACGTAGTTCGGGCCGGTAAAGCAAACTTCTTTTTGAAAACCAGCCTCTTTTCATTGGCAAATAAAACTATATATATTTTCTTTTTTCTTTTTTTTCTTCACTTTCAAAAAAAATTCAACAGAGTTTCGACACTATTTGGACATTGATTTTTTCCAAAAACAGGCGATTAACCCTCCTTAACCCTCATACTGCTATTTCGCTTTCCTCAAAAAGTCGGTCAGCATGCAAGTACGAAGCAAATAAATGCACGGGTAGCAAGTAAGATGCATCAGGATGGTCATTTCTATTTTTGGTACACCTGTCCTAGACAGACCCAACCCCAGTGTTGAGCCTCCAAAGTCAAATGCACGTGATGCAAACAAACATTCCTACTAGGGATCCGGCATGAAGCTGAGTTATTCTAGGTCCATAACCTGGGTATTTGTTCTAGACTATGTACCCGAGCGGACAACTCGAGTCGAGAAGGGGCCTACGTACCGGGAACCAAAAGGCCATCCAGCTTAGTAACTTGTCCGGCCTCTTTCTTATTTCAGGTATTGACACTAACAGAATAGGGAGTCTCGACCAGCAAGCTCATCCCCGGAGGTAAGAAGAGAAGGGTTTCGGCACAGTTTATATACAGTTCAGATAGTATCAAAGCGGTAAAAGCAGCATTAAGCACCTTAGGCCCAAACATGTAAAAATCAGATAATAAACAAAGCCAAATATAATAATTCATCTAAGCCCGAATTCTTGAACCCTGAACCGGAGATTCTGGGTTATGATCCCCAGCAGAGTCGCCAGAGCTGTTACACCTCCTTTTTCAGCTACACCCGCAAAGGGGCGTAAAAGGGAGTTTTTCCAATTAAAGGACAATCGAAACGGGATTTATTTATTTATTTCAGAGTCGCCACTTAGGAGATTTATGGTGTCCCAAGTCACCGGTTGAATCCCGAATCGAGGAAAAGATTGACTCTGTATTATAGTCCGCGAACCAGAAATCCGAGTAAGGAATTCTGTTAACCCGGGAGAAGGTGTTAGGCATTCCCAAGTTCAGTGGTTCTAGCACGGTCGTTCAACTGTCATATTCGGCTTATTTATCTGATTTTAATACATGTTGAACCTATGTGCAAATTTTAACTACGTACCACTTTTATTATTATTATTTTAATAAGAGAATTGCAACGTTGTGAAAACGTATCTCGAACCACGTCATATCAATGTACCCGTGGTTATCGACACATTTCGACTCCATTGGGATTTGGATTTGGGCCACATAAATGTGCACCCGAGTTTAAGAAAGTAAATTATTAAAGGCGTGCCTAAAGTGACTAGCGTATTGTCATTTCGGGGAAGGCCGTGAACTTTTTCTAAACGGCTCATCCCGAAGTCTAAGGAATTTTACAAACACTTATAGAGGGCCCCGCAGCTTTTGTTTGTCGAGGCTCGTCCCATTCATTATTTTAAAAAGGATTGCAATGTCATGGAAATGCATCTCGAACCACGTCACAATCAATCCTGTGATTATCGACATATTTCGACTTCGTTGAGATTTGGATTTGGGTCACATAAATGTGCACCCGAGTTTAGGGAGGTAATGTTATTAAAATACGCGCCTGAAGAGACTAGCGCGTTGTTATTTTGAGGAAGGCCGTAAAATTCGCTAAATAGCCTGTCCCGAATTCTAAAGGTTTCATTTCAAGCATTCATTGAGGGCTCCGCAATTTGCATTTTTTATTCGGCGAGGCTTGTCTCATCATTTTTAAAGGGCAAATCCTAAAGCAATCTATCATTTTATTTTTTATTTGCATTATTTAAGGATTAGAAGACCTGGGTCTATTGAACTCATAGAAATCAACTTTTGTTCATTTTTAGGTTCTGAATGCGGTCCGTATAAATAGACCCTTATCTAAGTGTGTACACAAAGCAAACCAACTATAGATCTGGGCCCAGGTCCAAATGAACATGCAATCAGAGCTGGACTTGGGCCGTTGTTGACAGTACCGAAGCCCAAAATGTCCAAAGTGGATCACTGAACTCAGTTTCAATTCTAGTTTAACGCAGAATCAATGGAACAACTTCAAGTTACCTAACGTGCACTCAACAAGTTATGAGAAGGGAGAATCACGTTTATCTACTCAAACTAAGGAACAATTAATCATTGGAATCTCATATAAAAATTCAGCTTACTCCACCTGTTTAACTAATGGTGACTCCTAATGAAGGATCGTGTTTTGGACTAAACAGCTAACATCCACGAGCAGATGTTCAATTTGATTAACTACTGCTATGAACTATTAATCTAGAATTACCAACACGTATGCTGTAACAATGAATTCCGGGCCATCAAACTTAAAGTGGCCGTCATACTGATTTCAAAATCAACTGTATCCTAGGAAAACAATTTAGTGGAATGTATCTAAAAAAACAAACCGAGCTTCCATTAATCAACACAAGTTAAATCAGATTGTTAGCTATAAAATTCTTAGGCTTCCAAGAATACACATCTAATTAGTTTAACTAAATCAGATTGATGTTCTAAATTCTAAAATCTATTATAACAGTCCAACACAGTCCACAAGTTAAAGCAAACAGTCCATCACAATCCATTGGAGTTCAGAATACTTAACTACAGTGGACGAATACACGTATCATAAACAATTTATCTATATATGTAACAGAAATTTTCACTATAATTCTGCAGCAGGAAACTTGCTTCATTTCATTCCAATAGCCAAGAATATACAAAATGTGTACCTGGTATTGACAATACAAGAAGAAGAAGAAGAGGATCAGCAGCAGTAGTAGCAATACAACACAGCAGGACAGCAAACAATAACCAACAGCAAATCCACCCAAGTTCGACGCCCAGAACAGTATGAAAACCCAACAGAGTTGATAGAACAAGCTCAAATAATGCCAAAACCCAAGAACGAATCAGGGACTGAAATATATGCAGTCAGCTGATTTATCCACTAACTCGAACTCACAGAATCGAAATAAATAGATTAAGGGACTGGATTCTAATTCAAAACTGGGATCCTTTCTTTTAAACTCTCTCTCAGAACTGATTCAAGACTCAGAAATCTTCTCCTCAGATTTTTCAGGATTAATCCCGTGTGTCAAAAAAAACCACCCCCTCTATCTGTCCTAAGTGACTCTATTTATAACCAAACACTGCCCTGCCCCTCAACTTTCAAAAGCACTTAGGGCAGAATTTTTTCCTACTAATTCTGCCCATTATCCTTTTAATTCCACTAGTATGTGTTTTGTTCCCCACTAACTTGTCTTCTCTTTCTTTAAATCCCAATAGGTATGGGCATCCTTTTCTTTAAACCTTTCCCCCACCATTATGTCTTGTTCTCCATTAGCACTAAACAATTGTATTAGTTTAATGGTATTTTAGTACTTAGTGGATAGAACACTCAAACTACCCATTTCTTCCTGTTTTCAATTCCCAAATTACCCCCTAAAGCCCTGAAATTACTGTCCTACCCACTCTCTTTCATCCTGCATTGAACCTTTCAACTCTAACCTATTCAAATCTACCCACTAACCAAGTTGAATCCAACAAACTAACAGCTACGACTAATTCAAATCAGCTAATAATTCAATCAGTAATTCAAACTATTAAATCAAATGGCATTAAAATAAAGACTAAGGGTTCAGGGCAGCACACATTGAACAAGCTATATTGGGGAAACAATCATATTTAGCTCAGCAACAGATGAGCTGAAATCAACTAGACGAGCATGTGCCTTAATCAGATTGGAATACAAAAGAAGAAACAGTCACCAGGGCTTTAAGGGTATTGACAGATTCAGGATAACAAATGACCAATAAATCCAGTTCAATGAACTGAATATACCAACAGGCTTAGTTCTAAGTTCAAATATACCAACGAGCTCATTTTAATACAACCTTAGAACACAAATGAGGCAGGAAGGAAAACAGACAAGCATGAACCAAAACTTAGACTATTATCATGCTAATCTAACATTCAAGCATACCAGACTAATCGACGACACTTATTCAATCGATTACACAAATTATACCACATAACAATCGACAGCAAACAGAAGCAATGATAAAATTGGACCAAATAAAAGGTCTGGTGGAGAAGGACAGAATCAACCGACAACAACTGAAAAACTAATAAAGCTACACTAAACAAAGTAAACAGAATAACCAAACCCAAAAACGGAACAAACAAGAAAGGGAAAATACCTCAAGAACTCGGAAACATGGACGACCCTGACTCGGACCATTTTTGAGGTTGAACGGACCTTAATTGAGTGTTCTCAACTGAGAACACTTTGACTAAAGTCGATTAGACCCCAAATCATCCTTTAATTTAGACAGATTTCAACTTTTGGTTTTTTAGGGTTCTTGGGGGTTCGATTTGGGATTCGTCCAGCTCTAGTCAGATTCGAACCCAACCAAGTGTGTTTTGGGCATGAGGGAGGTCAGGGGGTGCCAGGGTGTGAGCTTGGGGTAGGTCCAGGTTTTGCTCGAATCTTCAAATGAAGATTCGAGAAGTTTGAGGATGATTCGAAGCAAACGAGTACTGGATTTGCAACGAGGGTGGTCAGATGGCTTAGAGGTGTTAATTGGGTGGCCATTGGTGACTGACCGCCGCCGTGGGCGATTTCCGGCGGGCGGTCAGTGGCGGAACGAGGTTTGGTCTCTGAAGACCCTTTGAGGGAGACGAATAGAGGGGGTTCTAAGAGGGGCGGGGTGCGGTCTTAGGATTATATACTGGGAAAGGGTTTGATCCAGGCCGTTAGATCGATTAAGATCAACGGCTTGGATCAATTCACTTAATGGAACGGTGTCATTTGGACACTCTTGAGACCGGGTTGGTTTCTGGACAAACGGGTCGGGTTCGGTTCTTGGATACGGGTATTGACCTGTGACCGTTGGATGTGGTTTGGTTGAATGACTGAGATTTTTGCCATTGAAACGACGTAGTTTGGCTCTTATACTACGTCGTTTCACCGTCTTGTGAGAGGGGCTGCCTGGACTGGGTTTGGGACATGCCATTGGGCCAGGGATTTGAGCCCAATCCGATTTTCCTTCCTATTTTTGTTCTTTCTTCTTCTTCTCTTTTTTTTTCTCTTTTTCTAATTATTAAAACTAAAATTCTAAGTTAAATTATAAACCAAATTAACTTATTAAATACTATTAATAATAATTATCACACATGATTAAGTACCAATTTAAAATAAAATCACACAACTAGACCTTAAATGCTAAAAAAAATGCAAAGTACATTATTTTTGTGATTTCTCATTTTTGGCAAAACACCAATTTTCTGGATTAACTAAACAATTGCAAAATTCAAATCCTAAATGCAAATGCCATATTTTTTGGTATTTTATTCTTAATTTAACAAATAAACATGCACGAATGAATGCAAACAATACAAGAAAAATAACACAAAATTCGCAACAACTGCAAACAACACAAAACTATTTTATTTTGAATTTTCTGGGAGTACTTCTCGTAGGACAAAAATTACGTGCTCACACTAGTTTCCTTTTCTGTGTTTCGAAACCCCTGTAGCTTTATTTGATGATTTATGACTTGCGTGCATGGTCCGTGTCGTTTTTCGGAAAATTCTTATGTGTAAATTTAAAGAAAATATGATTTTTGGCTTTATAAACGACTAGAGTATATTTTTGGTAAATGACATGGGATCGGTATTTTGACGATTTCGGTAGGTTCATATGATATTTTTGGACTTGTATGCATGTTTATTTGGTTCACGGGTGACGCAAGACCGTTTCAGCGCATTATGTAAAAAGTTTGAAAAAATGAGTTTTGAAGTTGAAAACCTTGAGTTTTAATGATTGATTCTTGATATTTGATGGTATTCTATTGACTTGAGTTAGCAAGCGAGTTTGTATGATGTTTTTACTCCTGTGTGAATACTCGGGTTGGAGCCCGAAAGGCTCGAATATGTTTCGGATGCGTTGTAGATGATTTTAGCTTAGTTGGTAAATTTCTGCTGGTGTCAATCTGCAGTTCTCGCATTTGTGAGGACTTGTTCGCAAATGTGAGCATCCAATTGTGATGCCAAGCTTGCTTTTGAGATACTGGAGGGGGATGGGTCAGCTTTGCTTTTGTGAAACTCTTATCGCAATTGAGAAGGTGGAGGTCTTCGCTATTGTGAGGATACTGTCGCGTTTGCGATTGTGAGGAAATTGGGGCAGCTTCGCATCTGCGATGAGTTTATCGTTTTTGTGATATTGGAGGTTTAGAGACTAATTGCGACCAGTAGTTCGCTTTTGCGAATGTTGCAATTGCAAACAAGAGTTCGCAATTGCGATATTTGCAGTTGGATAAAATGTGGGGATTTCGAGACTTAACTCATTTTACACCATTTTAACCCTAGACTTTATATAAGCGATTTTTGAAAACTAATTTCTTCCCAAATGCATTGGTCAGTAACTTTTCAATTAATAATAAATATTATTTAATTATTAATTAAATAACTTTTTTCTATTGCAAATTTAAATGTGCATGTTATATTAGTGAGTATCTTTTGACTTAAAAACCTTGTCACTACTTATGTACATTGCGTATAGATATTCAGCGAAGAGCGGCTACGGAATTCGAGAGTTTAACATTGAAGACGTACCAGCATTCCCGATACAAGCTACCATTTGTTCGTGGTAGATTAGAAGTTATAACTCTATTTATGTAAATTTCAAACAGATGATTATGTATCTTTCCTCAAACTGAAGTTGTACTCTTATTCATAATTGTTTGCGACTTGTAATACTGATCCTTGGAATAGTTGTATTAAACTCTTTTGGCTTTTCATTCATTATCTCTAGTTTCTTGTCATAGTAGTGACTTATATTATTGGGGTTACAGCGAGTCAGGTTAGATGTCATCACGACTTAGTGTAATTTTGGGTTGTTACACTTTCTTTTTACAAAAAAAGAACATAGTTCTATTCAAGGGAATAATCATATCTTCACGATTTTACTAAAGTTTATTATCATACATATCTTTCTCATGTAGGAGATGAATAAGTCCATTTATTTAGTTCTACGATTCTATATTTTTTGCACTTATTATACCTACTCAACTAGATTTAGATATATAGATACTTAGCTCTATACTAAGAATTTCAAATTCTTCAAATTCTATTAATAACAACAACAACAACAACAACAACAACAACAACAACAACAACAAACTCACTGTATTCCCATAAATGGAATTTGGGGAGGGTAGTGTGTACAAAGACTTTACCCCTACCTTCTAAAGATAAAGATGATGTTTTCGATAGACCCTCGGCTCAAAAAATAGTGGAGATAAAGCAACAAGTAGCAAATAATAGTAACAACAATAAATATCTATTAGTAATAAATATTATTCAATTATTAATTAGTACTGATAATTCAAATTCTTAATTTAATAATTATTATTAGGTACCCTTCTATGACAAATTTGAAGAAGTAATAAATAGAAGTACAGATTGTTATTTACTATGTCCTATTATGTGACGCACTTTAATCTTTAGTCTATTCCAAGAAAATAATATTTTTTATAGTTAAAAATAATTTAATTTTAGGCTATTCATTTTATCCTTATTAAAATGATATTGTAGCCACAAAAATATTTGTAGCATATTTTAGATACAAGTTTTAAAAATCCATCTTTATCTCTTCCTGTAAATTTAATATATCAAATCTGTCACATAAACTGGGACGTACGGTGTACAAGTCAATTTTCTTAAGGCAAGCAACTAAAATTGCAACCTCCATAAATTGCATATTTTTCTTCCATAGCATTCTTAAAATAAAAATACTGTTAATAGTAATACATGATTGGATATAACTTCATGTGAACTAGGGAGAAAGGGGATAATACTGGAACAAGTGGAATGCAGACTCAGCAGCAACCTCTAGAAAGTAGACTGGCAGGATCAAAATGTGTCAACTTGGCCAAATTGCATACTCTTTCCATACTTTGGAATTTCAATCAAATAGTGCAAACTGACAACATTGATTGAGTCAGCTAAATCAGCCACAACTTCTAGTGTGACATGTCTTGCCTACTTGCTGTCTTTTAGTGCGAAAAATTCTCAAAAATGAAAATGGATACCACAAACTTTCCACTAATTTATACATGCACGAGGCAATAGGACTTGGGGCGGATTCATAATTATGAGTTTATGAATTATGGGGTCTAAGCGTTCTATATATTTACATATATTCAAAAGATTTTGTCGAATTCCTAGCTAGAACTCTAGCTCCGTTTTGCCTTTAATGAAAGGAATCCTACATTATTGTAAACTTGTAATTTTAGGGATTGTGGCTCTTCAAATATTCTATGATCACGACTTGGGGAAAAAAAAGTAAAAAGGAGGGACGAATAATTAATCAATAACCGAAAGATTACACTTAGTTTATCGCTTGCATTATACAATACCCAAAGATTCGAGCATTGAAAGAACCTCGGCCTGCTTTAGTAGTTGAAATGAACCAGATTATTATATATTTAGAACTTTCAATTTAAATTATCATCTTAGAAGATATTAGATAATGATTTATAAGTTCAAATATAAGTTTGTTTCTCATTCAGCGCTGGGAATCCGCTTTGGGGCTTGATTAATCGGAATTTGCAAAAAATGTTCTCTACCAAAAATTTTATTTTATTTTTAGGACTTGAACATGAAACATCTGATTAACAGTGAAGAGATGTTATTCATCTTATCATAGCCCTTAGTGAAATTCATATTTAATTAGATACATACTAAAACCATGGTTGTAAAATATGTAAACAACGCAGGAAATGAATCATGTATGAATTCAAGAAAAAGGAGGCAAATTGATAAACTTTAGTCGATTTCATTGGTAAAGTCTGAAAGCAGCAGAGAGAGAGAGTAGGCCTAATTGCCAAGTAATAACTACTCAAGATTTACACCACATTAAGATCACAAAACCAAAATCCAAGATCGACATTCTTGAACTATTCAACCCCATATCTGATATCGCTGTATCTGGGAATTGTCACTAGCACTAATATTGTCAGTTCCATATCTACCCCGAGACAGTACTGAGCCAAGCTCATAGGGGTACGAGCTGCGGTTATAAGACGATCCAAACGCCATCAAGGCTCCATCATTTGAGTTCTGAAACGGGTTGTTAACCGCAAAAGAAGATAGAGATTTATTATTGTTGCTGCTGTTTAGATTGTTGTCGGACAAGTCGATGTTGGTGAGATTGACAGTAGTAATGTCATGGATGCTAGGTCTCCTCTTATCTTTTCCTCCTGAAAGCTGTCTCAAATAGTATTTTTGAGCATGACTCGCTACTTGTGTTGGCGTTTTTGAGATCACGAAATTCCTTGATATGTTCCTCCAGTCCCCTTTCCCATGCTTGTCAAGTCCCATCAGAAACCTCCTACAACACCATTGTTTGTTAACATCAAAATCAACCAGTTCTACATATTAAACCAACAATATAATGAGCTTAAACTTATATTTAAGAATTTATTTTACACTATCAGGTTAGCTTTATCGACTGTAACAGCTCATTTACCAATCAGAATAGGAATTGGCTCTGAGTTCACATATAGGATCAGACACACTACATGAAATTGGAAATAAGAAAAGGTAGTTGTGCACCTGTGTTCTTCCTCAGTCCATGGGACACCTTTTTTTCTTTCTTGATCATAACATCTGCCTCTCTTTTTAAACGATTGAACACCGCGATGATGATGATCATCGACCAAATCAAGCATAAAAGACGAGGTGAAATACGTAGGAGGAACCGGGAACAAGCCAGCTTCTATGTCACTAACATCTGCTGCTAATTCTTTGTACTGTTTCATCACATCATACACTGTCTTCCCAGGTATCAAATCCGCCACCTTAAACCATCTATTCGGAGTTGTCTCATCGTATATTGCAAGTGCACTTTCAAACTTCTTGTTCTCTTCTTGTGTCCATTCACTGCTTTTCCTCTGTTCCATCATCATCCAGCTTGAATTTGGTATAAGCGAAGTAGGCGACAAAGTCTCCATTTTTTTTTTTTTTGGCGACAATTACAATAACCAGAATCCTCAATTTTCTTATTAAGACTAAAAATAGAATACGCTTATTTCCATTTGTTACCTACCCTCTAAGTGTTGAAGACATTTGATGTGCAGTGTGAATAGGAAAAAAAAAAAGATGAGATTTTTATGATACCCGAAAGACCTTAAATTCAGAATCATATAGTGGGAATTGGAATACCCTTTATAAGAGAGCTAAAGAATCTTTGAAATAAATTGCAAAAAGAATCTGATTTTACTGCTCAGGCATAACCCACCTAGACCCTCCCAATGAGTAGAGAGAAAAAATAGTTGCAAATTGAGCACAACTCAAACAAGAAATGAAGCGTAAAACTGAAGAGACTATCAGAAAACAGGGGAAAGAAGCTTAACAGATGAAGTAAACGAACAAAGCAGAGCGATCCTAAGTAAAGACCACCAAGAAGTTGTTCTGCTTGATATTTTTTGGAAGCCAAAAGGGGAAGAAGAGGAATTTGAAAAGCAAAAAGAACCAATGGGGTTGGCAGTGGAACTGTTCTGTATATTAGTGTGAGAGAAGCAAGAGAGTGGAACTAAAATAAGAAAAAGATAATGAGATACGTCAAGCAATAAGAGTTGTTGAATAGTGATTGGATTTGCAATACAAGTTAAAAGTATCTGTGCTATTTAGTTTACTACTCAATTATGTTTTACTAATTGATTTTAGGGTTAGTGCGGGCTGCTACCAAAAGTGTTGGTTTCCCAATCATAATCACTTTTTTAATGACAGCTCAAACGTCTAAAAGATAAACATCTCTTTTTCTCACTTTTTTTTTTTTACTTCTTCGCTCACTCGCTTGAAGAAAAAGAGCTATCGACCTGAAAAAGAAAACCGTCGTCCATTTTCTTCAAGTTATCTTACGGATTTCTTAAACTGTAATGTAAAAGTCAGTTGAGGGAAGGGCCAAGAAAGAAATCTTATGTGCAATGCATCCTTCTCATTAGAGTGGATTTAAAAATTTATTTTATGGGTTCTGGACTAACTTCAAGTCGCCGAACACATTATTTTATTTGAATTATAGGTTCATGATTTATTATTTTAAACAGATATTCAAATGAACCTATATTAATAGTGTTGAATTTGGCAAAACCTTTTGTCCCACATCGGTGGGAAAAGAAGGGTTGGGGGGATTTTCCCACTATGAAAGAAGGCTTAATGTTTAGGATTTAAACACACCTCTCATTTGCCTTCTCATCTGTTTAAGGCATTTGTATCTTCTCTCTTTAGTATTATTTCACTTGTATTTTTGGAGTAAAATAAAATATTGGTTGTGTCTAAGTATGCTCTGTGGTTGCAGCATAGTCTGATCTTCCACATCAGAAAAGATTTATCTTGGTAACTGAGTCAAGGTTCTGTTTGAGTATGCTCTGTGGTTGCAGCTTAGTCTGATCTTCTACATCAGAAAGGAAATAATCTTGATTTGTGTCGTCAGCTATTAAATAATATTTGTGTCAAATATGGGAGACAATAAACAAGAAGAATCTACATCAAGTGTCAACAATACGTCATCATTGGCATCTTCGCTTATGACAAGAATTGTGTCAAATGCGAAATTTGCGGTAGAAATTTTTGACGGGTCCGGACATTTTGGGATGTGGCAAGGCGAGGTTCTAGATGTCCTTTTTCAACAAGGGCTAGATCTGGCCATTGAAGAAAAGAAACCAGATGTTATTGGAGAAGAAGATTGGAAGATTCTCAACCGTGTTGCTTGCGGTACCATTCGATCCTACCTTGCTAGAGAGCAGAAATATCCATACACAAAGGAAACTTCTGCAAGTAAATTATGGAAAGCACTGGAGGATAAATTTTTGAAGAAAAACAGTCAAAATAAATTGTACATGAAGAAGAGACTGTTTCACTTCACCTATGTTCCTGGTACCACGATGAATGAACATATCACCAGTTTCAATAAGTTGGTCACAGATTTGCAAAATATGGATACAACTTATGATGATGGTGACTTGGCCTTGATGTTGTTGGCGTCACTTCCTGATGAGTACGAGCACCTTGAAACTACTCTACTCCATGGAAATGACGAAGTTTCTCTTAGAGAAGTTTGTTCGGCTTTGTACAGCTATGAACAAAGAAAGCGAGAAAAACAGAAGGGCGGAGAAGGAGAAGCACTATTTGTGAGGGGTCGTCCTCAAAATCAAACGAGGACAAAGAAGGGAAGATCCAAGTCAAGATCCAGACCCAGCAAAGATGAATGTGCCTTTTGTCGAGAAAAAGGGCACTGGAAGAAAGACTGTCCGAAGTTGAAGAATAAGGCCAAACATAACAATGGAAAGGCCATTATGGATTCAAATGTAGCTGATTGTGATGATTCAGACTTCTCATTAGTTACAACAGAGTCATTAACATCATCAGACATATGGTTGATGGACTCGGCTTGTAGCCATCATATGTGTCCCAACAGGGACTGGTTTGTGGAATTTCAAGAAGGAGAATATGGAGTCATCCACACAGCGGATAACAGCCCTCTTACCTCATATGGCATTGGTTCAATACGATTAAGGAACCATGATGGAATGATCAGAACATTAACAGATGTTCGATTTGTACCGGATTTGAAGAAGAATCTCATCTCTGTAGGAGCCCTAGAATCAAAAGGGTTCAAAATCATTGCAGAAAATGGAGTGATGAGAGTATGCTCCGGTGCACTAGTGGTAATGAAGGCTAATCGGAAGAATAATAATATGTACCGCTATCGTGGCAGTACAGTTATTGGGACAGCGACAGTGACATCCAGTGACGACAAAGAGGCAGAAGCAACCAAGCTATGGCACATGCGCTTGGGACATGCTGGAGGAAAATCCTTGAAAACTCTATCAGATCAAGGATTGTTAAAAGGAGTCAAGGCTTGCAACTTGGAGTTTTGTGAGCATTGTGTTAAAGGGAAACAGACAAGGGTTAAATTTGGTACATCGATCCATAATACTAAAGGCATTTTGGATTATGTACACTCTGATGTTTGGGGTCCTTCCAAAACACCTTCATTGGGTGGGAAGCACTATTTTGT
Source organism: Nicotiana sylvestris (assembly GCF_000393655.2). Lineage (NCBI taxonomy): Eukaryota > Viridiplantae > Streptophyta > Magnoliopsida > Solanales > Solanaceae > Nicotiana > Nicotiana sylvestris. The sequence goes on along the minus strand of NC_091059.1, from coordinate 71,929,312 downwards.
AACCTTTGTTGATGATTTTTCCCGAAGAGTATGGGTGTATACAATGAAGAGCAAAGATGAAGTGTTGGGAATTTTTCTCAAATGGAAGACGATGGTGGAGAATCAAACAGGCAAGAGGATCAAGTGTATTCGCACAAACAATGGAGGTGAATACAAAAATGATCATTTCAATAAGGTCTGTGAAAATGATGGCATCGTCTGACACTTCACTGTTAGACATACACCACAACAGAATGGAGTGGCAGAACGTATGAACCGGACCTTGCTGGAGAAGGTACGGTGTATGTTGCCCAATGCTGGCTTGGGCAAAGAATTTTGGGCTGAGGCAGTTACATATGCATGTCACCTCATTAATTGCTCTACCATCTGCTGCTATTGATGGCAAGACACCATTTGAAAAATGGTATGGAAAGCCTGCTGTAGATTATGACTCTTTGCACGTGTTTGGCTCAACTGCATATTATCATGTGACAGAGTCAAAATTGGATCCAAGGGCAAAGAAGGCTATTTTTATGGGAATTACTTCTGGAGTCAAAGGATATCGCTTATGGTGTCCTATGACAAAGAAAGTAATATTCAGCAGGGATGTTACCTTTGATGAATCTGCTATGGTAAATAAGGTAACAGAAGATACCAAACAAAATAAAGGTGCTTCTAAGCAGGTGGAGTTTGAGGGAAAATTTATTTTTCCTACACAAGAAGCAGAGGAGGAAACAAATGAAGATTACCCTCTGGAAGGAGAGCCAGTAGAGGAGATTCCAACTCAGGAACCTCAACAACAACTTGAATCAATAGCAACCAGCAGGCCAAAAAGAACAATAACGAAACCTGTTCGTCTCATAGAGACGGTTGCTTGTGCAACCTCAATTGTAGCTGATGATGTTCCTACCACTTATAAAGACGCTGTCCAAAGTTCAGAAGAAGATAAGTGGAGGATTGCCATGAATGATGAAATACAGTCCCTTCATCAGAATCATACATGGAGATTGGCCAATCTCCCGAAGGGAAAGAAAGCAATTGGGTGCAAATGGGTATTTGCAAAGAAAGAAGGATTTCCTAACCAAGTAGATGTTCGCTACAAAGCAAGATTGGTGGCCAAAGGATATGCTCAAAAGGAGGGAATTGATTACAATGAAGTGTTTTCTCCAGTTGTAAAACATTCCTCCATTAGAATTATGTTGGCTTTGGTAGCACAATTGGATTTGGAACTAGTTCAGATGGATGTAAAAACTGCGTTTTTACATGGAAACTTGGAGGAGGAAATCTACATGACTCAGCCAGAAGGATTCAAAGTTGCTGGAAAAGAAAATATGGTGTGCAAACTTGAAAAATCGTTGTACGGATTGAAACAATCTTCTAGACAATGGTACAAGCGATTTGACGAGTTTATGTTGCGGCAAGGGTACAAGAGAAGCAAATACGATCATTGTGTGTATTTGCACAAGCTTAAAGATGGTTCCTTTGTATATCTTCTCCTATATGTTGATGATATGTTGATAGCTTCCAAGAATTCGGAAGAAATTGATAAGTTGAAGATTCAACTGAAGAAGGAGTTCGAGATGAAGGATTTGGGTGAGGCAAAGAAAATTCTTGGCATGGAGATAATTAGAGATAGACGTTCAAAGAAACTCTGTTTATCTCAAAAGGAATATTTGAAGAGAGTACTTCAACGTTTTGGCATAGATGACAAGACTAAGCCAGTTAGTACTCCACTTGCTTCCCATTTTAAGCTAAGTACTACTATGTCGCCAATGGATGAAGCTGAACGAAAGTATATGTCAAAGGTACCATACGCAAATGCTGTTGGTAGCTTGATGTATGCAATGGTTTGCACAAGGCCTGACATTTCACAAGCTGTTGGAGTTATTAGCAGATATATGCACAATCCAGGGAAGGAGCATTGGCAAGCTGTGAAGTGGATTCTACGGTATATTCATAATACTGTAGATGTCGGGTTAGTTTTTGAGCAGGAAGACAATCAGTCTGTAGTTGGATATTGTGACTCAGATTTTGCGGGTGATCTGGACAAACGAAGATCAACTACTGGTTATGTGTTTACTTTTGCAAAGGCACCAGTTAGTTGGAAGTCTACTTTGCAGTCAACAGTTGCTTTGTCTACAACAGAGGCAGAGTACATGGCTATTACAGAGGCTGTGAAAGAGGCAATTTGGCTTCAAGGATTGCTAAAGGAGCTTGGTGTTGAACAAAAAGGTATCACAATTTTTTGTGATAGTCAAAGTGTTATTCAATTAGCGAAGAACCAAGTTTATCATGCAAGGACGAAGCACATTGATGTTCGGTATCATTTCGTACGAGAAATCATAGAAGAAGGTGGAGTCACGGTGAAGAAAATTCATACTACAGAGAATCCTGCTGATATGCTGACAAAGGTGGTGACTGCGGTCAAGTTTCAACATTGTTTGGATTTGATCAACATTGTTGAAAAGTGAAGATTGAAGATGAAGACACAATCAAAATTTGTTATTGAGAGAAAATTGAAGATGTGGAATTTTGCCAAGGTGGAGATTTGTTGAATTTGGCAAAACCTTTTGTCCCACATCGGTGGGAAAAGAAAGGTTGGGGGGATTTTCCCCCTATGAAAGAAGGCTTAATGTTTAGGATTTAAACACACCTCTCATTTGCCTTCTCATCTGTTTAAGGCATTTGTATCTTCTCTCTTTAGTATTATTTCACTTGTATTTTTGGAGTGAAATAAAATATTGGTTGTGTCCGAGGAGTAGGCAAAATTAGCCGAACCTCGTAAATTCTGGTGTTCCCTTTATTGTTGCTTTATTGTCTTATTTATTATTTGGTGGCTGTCATAATTTTTGGTATAGTAGTTGTGACTTATTCACACTATATACATTTGGCTTCCGCAACAAATAGTACTAGATCCCCACCGTGCTTATTTTATAACCTTCTATATTTAATTTGTTTTTACTAAAGCTTAAATAAGTACCTAAATAACCAGAAAATTTCACTTTGCAATAAGAAAGGTAATTTAGAGCGTTGCCTTAAAAAGTAGAGTTGCCTTTTTTATAAGTAATTCTTTCCTTAAGTTAATCGCTTAAAACTTATGATGAATTTAAGATGAGTTCGTTGATTTTGTAATGTCACTTCACTGAAAAGTTATATGGACAAGGAAATGAATCAAGTCATATTTCCTATTTTTGTTATAATTACTTTAAGAGCTGAGCAAGAACACAAAGAACCGCCTGTAGCTCAGTGGATAGAGCATCTGTTTTTAGAAGGTCGTAGGTTCGACCTCTACCTGGCGTGGTACATTTTTTATACAGCTTTCCTAACTTGGCCATTTCTTTTCTGTGCAGAACTATTGCCTAAGGGTGTCGGGTCGGGTTGACCCGGTTCGGACCGGTAGGTAAGGGGCAGGGCTGGGTTGGGACGGGGAAGGGATTGTGCCGGGTAGGATGTAGGTATCTGTTAACCGGACTGGTCAGAATCGGTGATGTCGAACCGATTAACCGGAACGGTTCAATGGCTATTTCAATTTTTTATTTATTTAATATAGTTGAACATTGGCAACGGTCAGCTGCCATTTTGACCGTTGCCCAATGACTATTTTGCAAGAATAGTCCTTTTTGGGCATCTTTTTCAAAAATAATACTTTTAGTATTTACTAATTTAGCCCTTTGAAAAACTATAAATATATCCCCCTCTTCTTCATTTCTTCACTCATCTCTCAGTTCTCAAACTCAAATTCTCGATTCAAGTTAAATCATGCTACATGCTTCTAGAATGCGCTTATATGTTTGGGAATACTTTGAGGTGGTAGAAGAAAATGAAGAAGTTCGCAAAGTAAAGTGCAAGAACTGTGGTCGGGTCTTAAATTTTCGTCAAAAGTGAGAGGGCACAAGCTGTTTAATGAGGCATATGAAGAGTTGTCTTGAGCGTCCTCCAGAAATTTGTATTTAAGTTAATTTGAGACAACTTGTGTTATTATAAAATTATTAGACTTATTTAAGCTTAATATTTTAGTTTTTTAGATTAATTTGAAGTATTATTATGCAATAAAAACTATGAAAGCCTTTGAAGTTTGATTTATATTTAATAATTAACCTTTGAATTTACTCTTTTTTCTTTAATTTAGTTGTAGTAAAATATAAACTTTAATTTCTAAGTTTGAATTAAAAAAAGAACTTGCAAATTATAAGTTCAAATTTTTTCCATCTTCATTGTATTCTATTATCTTAATGAAATATTTAAATATAAGGATTTTAAAGCCTTTAAAATTTATTCAAACACTCTTTTTATAAGATTATTTTTATGTTTTATATTTTTATTTTATCTTAATATAAATTACAGTAGTTATAAAAAATACAAAAAAAATTAAATAAAACCGGCCCGGCCCCTTAAGCCCGGAACCGTTCTGGTTCAATAATTCACCGGAGGGGCTAGGAGCCGGTAAAACCTGTATTACAAAACCGGTAACCAGCCCGGTCCGGAGACCAGCCAGTCTCCTTTTCAAATAGTCCAGCCCGGCCCCTTGACACCCATACTATTGCCCCTATAATCGCCTGGCTATTAGGTAAAAAGTTTGGAGTCCAATCTTTTTTCGAATTTTTCTCCTCTTTATCGAGTAATCTAATAGAACGAACCGTTTCACATTTTTATGCAAAGTACATATGCATAGATATGAATGATCGATATTTCGAGACTAATTTCCTTATAAATTGAACCGATTGAAACATAGATATGATAGTTGTAATATATCTGCTCAGGTCTATTACAAGATCCTTTTAAATCTATGGGCTAGCCAGACCTGACCATATAAAGGGCATTGGATGCATGAAATATTCTGTAATCATTTGGGGTAGGTCGCACAACCTACCCTGATGCAAGTATGTTGTTGTAGGTCACACGAAGACACCAAGGCTCCGCTCATAGGGCAGATATATTGTATTCACTAATCCCCTAGTAGAATAGAGAGGAATCACTATGGACTTTTTTTTAATTAGACAGATGTAAGTGGCTTGTTTTGGTACAAACAGCAACTAGATTTTTTTTACCGATCACTAATGATCGATATTTCGAGACTAATTTGCCTATAAATTGAACCGATTGAAACATAGATATGATAGTTGTAATATATTTGCTCAGGTCTATTACGAGATCCTTTTAAATCTATGGGCCAGCCAGACCTGAACATTTAAAGGAGCATTTCAAAGGCATTTGGATGCACGAAACATTCTATAATCATTTTGGGCAGGCCGCACAACCTACCCTGATGCAAGTATGCTGCTAATTCTACAGTTCGAACCCGTAACCTATTGGTCACACGAAGACAATTTTATTGCCGCTCCAAGGCTCCGCTCATAGGGCAGATATATTGTATTCACTTAGCTCCTAGTAGAATAGAGAGGAATCACTACGGATTATTTTTTTAATTAGACAGATGTAAGTGGCTTATTTTGGTACAAACAGCAGCTTGATTTTATGTGAGATTCCCAAGAGCATCTAGCATCAAACAAGGCTTTCAAGATACATCACACTATACATGGTAGTCAATCACAAAAAATAATCAAGATTGAAGTTGTGTTTCGCCAAAAGACTTAGAGACTTCTCCTCGTACACCTTCGATGCATATTCAAAACCATCAAACTTGTGGTCCTAAACATTTTATTAGTTGAACTTCTCAACGATTTCTGTGAAGCTTCCACTCCAATTCGTATGTCAATTTGGTTTGCTTTTCTTTAGCATTTTGGAAGATCACTTGGAGGAGGTAAGATTGATTGATTAGGGCCTCTTCCATTTTCTACAAAAAATACCATCTTTAATCCCCATGTTGTATGAACCTCCAAATGACAGTGCAAAAACCAAACACCTACATATCAAAATTACATATTACAAACAAATGAAAGCCTCTCTAAAAGGACAAATAATTAACCATAAAAATGGAAGTAAAAAGGAAATTTTACCAGGATTATCTGCTCGGAATCTAATGGCAGTCCGTCCAGCAGTTGGTACACTCATAGTATTCCTCTCAACAGGATCCACTAGGTTGAACTTCTTTGGATCATTTTTAGGATCATAATTTCCAACTCCTTTCCCAACAACAAAGAAATTAAATCCGTGTAGATGTGTTGGATGGCTCTCTGGTGCTATGATAGAAGTTCCTTGGAGCACTACCTGGACAGTTGAATTAAATTCAACTTTGTAAACTTTTGTACCATTTTGAGTCTGCAAATTTGTTGGTGGAGTGCCAGTATAGTTGAAAGGTATTGCTGGATTTTCAGGGAAATCCGTGGTGTAGACATCACTTATGTTATAGTAATGTGCTTGTAGGATAGCGGTAGTAGGCATGACAAAGGTAACATTATTGATAGCTGCCACAACTCTGCTTCCATTTTGGCATGTAGCACAAGGATTAACACAGATACCCATAGTTAGAAGCAATGAATGAACGATTATCAATGAGACATTAGCAGGGTATTTTTTCGAGTTTAGACTCCTTAGGAAGTCTACAAAAATGTTGGTCACTGGGGTAGCATTTCGAGATGGAATGGTAGTGAGAGCAGTAGGGGAAAGTGCATCAGTTCCTTGATAGTGGATTGTTCCGGTTGCAGTTAGATTATCAGTGGCTACTATAGTGTCCATAAAAGGAGATACGGCTATTAAGTACTTGCCAGCAGTCTGATCAGCAGTGAGAATGGCATTTGTCGTCTGTCCTGGAGCGATGAAAATGGTGTCGGTCTTGAAGGGTTTAACGTAAGATGCATCAACCTCAACAACAGTCAAATTGTGCCCTGCAATCTGTTAGGACCCGGTGGCACTAAACACTACTGCACAGCGGAATAAAATAAATGATCAACGAAACCAAAAATAAATGACACAATATTTAACGTGGTTCACCTAAAACGTTTAGGTTACGTCCACAAATCCGACACCAACTTCCACTAAAACATTTAGCAGGCATACAAAGAGAGACTTCCCCAATAATTTGGAGGTACAACAATTCCTGAGCTCTACCCAAAATAGTGGCGCACACAAAAGTGTTTCCCGAAAAATACCCGACTAGTATTTCTACTCACTATTTTGTCACTCCCCTGTTAGGAAACATTCCTAAAGGAACTATATCTCTCTCCCTCTCAAACTCTTTCTTCTTGAGTTTTGATATATTTTTTTTGGTGTGTTATACAATGAAATGGAAGGGGGTATTTATAGTTTTGAGATAGGGACCAAAAGTGCAAATCTCACCTACCAAGAAGGATCAATTTGCAATATTCCCATCTCACCTACCACTTATTGCATCATTGCTTATCTCACTAAGGAGAGTTGCATCATTGCTTACCTCTCCCATACATCACCATAATTGTTGGAAAAACTAACAATTCTCCCCCTTCCAACTATATGGTGGATCCACTATCCCTGCAGCTTCTCTACAGAACTCAAACTTCCCTTTCGGTAAAGTCTTGGTCAACATGTCCGATCCATTTTCGTCTGTATGGATCTTTTCAAGCCGCAACATCCTCTTCTCCAACACATCCCTGATCCAATTATATCTCACATCAATATGTTTGGATCTGGAATGGAATGAGGCATTCTTCGCAAGGTGGATAGCACTTTGACTATCACAAAATAACTGATAACCGTCTTGCGAAAATCCAAGTTCAGTTAAGAACTTCTTCATCCATATCAATTCTTTGCAAGCCTCCGTTGCTGCGATGAATTCAGCTTCAGTAGTTGATAATGCAACACATTTTTGCAACTTTGATTGCCATGACACAGCTCCCCCTGAAAAGTTAATCAAGTATCCTGAAGTTGATTTTCTAGAATCAACATCTCCGGCCATATCTGCATCAGTATAGCCAACCAACACAGGGTTGTCTTCTCCAAAACATAAGCATAGTTTGGAGGTTCCTCGAAGATACCTGAGAATCCACTTAACAGCATCCCAATGTTCCTTTCCTGGATTAGAAAGAAATCTACTTACCACTCCTACAGCGTGAGCGATATCTGGCCGTGTACAAACCATGGCATACATCAAACTTCCTACTGCTGAAGCATATGGAATCCGCTCCATCTTTCTTCTCTCATCATCTGTTGACGGGCTTTGCTTGGTGCTCAATCTAAAGTGGTTAGCAAGAGGACAGCTAACTGCTTTAGTTTTCTCCATGTTGAACCGTTGAAGTACCTTCTCGATGTACTTCTCCTGAGACAACCATAACTTCTTGGCTTCTCGGTCTCGCATAATCCTCATCCCAAGGATCTGTTTTGCTGGCCCCAAGTCTTTCATGGCGAAGAACTTGCTTAGCTGTTCTTTTAAGCTATTAATTCTGGAAACATTCCGGCCAACAATCAACATATCATCCACATAGAGCAATAGGATGATGAAATCATCGTCAGAAAACTTCTGAGCGAACACACAATGGTCTGAAGTTGTCTTCTTGTAGCCGTGTTGCCCCATCACCGACTCGAACTTCTTGTACCACTGCCTTGGTGCCTGTTTTAAGCCATAGAGGCTTTTCCTCAATCTACAAACGCAGTCCTCTTTCCCCTTTTGCTGGAAACCGTCTGGTTGCTCCATGTATATCTCCTCTTCCAAATCACCATGTAGGAAGGCGGTTTTTACATCCATCTGCTCAACCTCCAGGTTGAGGCTTGCTGCTAATCCCAGCACCGTGCGTATTGAGGTCATTTTCACAACTGGTGAGAATATTTCATCAAAGTCAATGCCTTTCCTTTGATTGAAACCTTTGACGACCAATCTTGCTTTGAATCTCGGAAGGGAATTGTGTTCATCATGCTTCATCTTGAACACCCACTTATTCTTCAAAGCTCTCTTGCCTTTCAGCAACTTCACCAGCTCAAACGTCTTGTTCTCATGCAAGGATTTCATCTCATCTTGCATGGCTTCTATCCATTTCTCCTTATGTCCATCATCAATAGCTTCTTCAAAGCTGTCGGGTTCTCCCCCGTCAGTGAGTAACACATACTCATGTGGAGAATATCTGGTAGACTGTTGCACAACTCTTCCAGATCTTGTGTGATAAGGAGGGTTATTGAGGATTGGTGGTTGAGGTTGATCCTCCTCGTCTGCATCATCATCACCATTGTCCTCGTTACCTTCAGTATCTGCTGGTTCATCTTCATTAGGAAGATCAGGGGCTTCAGGTTGATTATCCTGAACATCATCTCCAACTTGTCTCGGCACCACTGTTGGAGGCAACTCAAACTCAGCAGAATCATCAGTGGACTTCTCTACTTTGTCAATGTCTTCAATTGTTTGGTCCTCAACGAACACGACATCTCGACTCCTGACGAGCTTCTTCTGCACCGGATCATAGAACTTATAGCCAAGCATGTCTTGACCATAGCCGATGAATACACACTCCCTTGTCTTGACATCAAGTTTGCTCCTTTCATCTTTCGGAACATGGACATAGGCTTTGCAGCCAAATACCCGTAATTGATCATAAGAGATATCTCTTCCTGACCAAATCTTTTCTGGAGCCTCGTACTGAAGAGGGACACAGGGTGAATGGTTCAGCACATAGGCTGCTGTAACTAGAGCTTCACCCCAGAAAGCCTTTGGTAACTTTGAATGAGAGAGTAAACATCTGGTTCTCTCGATCAAAGTTCTGTTCATCCTCTCAGCCAAGCCATTCAACTGGGGAGTTTTAGGAGGTGTGAACTGATGTCGAATACCATGCTCTTTACAGTAAGCATCAAATTGACCCTGGTATTCACCGCCATTGTCTGTCCGGATGCACTTCAACTTCTTACCAGTCTCTCTTTCCACCAAGGTCAGAAACTGTTTGAAAACTTGAAACACTTGATCCTTGGTCTTCAGCGTGTATACCCATGTCTTTCGTGAATGATCATCAATAAAGGTCACGAAATATCGGGCACCACCGAGGGACTTCTTGAAAGGTCCACATACATCTGAGTGTACCAGATCCAACACATTTTGCCTTCTGGAAGGAGGGAATCTTTTGAACGAAACTCTGTTTTGTTTCCCAGCTAAACAGTCAGCACACTTCTTCAACTGGATCTGGTTTAGACCTGGTAAGGCGTTCTTCTTTACCAAACGCGCCATTGACTTCTCACTCATGTGGCCAAGACGTCTATGCCACAACTTGATATTGCTATCATTCTCCGCAACATTTATAACTTGTTGGGAGATGCTCGCCTGGGTCACGTACAACTTTGACTGCTTCGTGCCCCGCGCCACCACCAATGAGCCCTTCGTGAGCTTCCATTGGCCATTATGGAAGGTATTGCAGTAACCTTCCTCATCGAGCTTGTCTACGGAGATCAGATTCAGGCGCATATCTGGAACATGCCTGACATCTCTTAAAAGTAGCTTCATCCCATTCATGGTCTCTAGGCAAACATCACCTTTGCCTACAACTGTTGAGAAATTGGCATTTCCCATCTTTACACGACCAAAGTCTCCAGGTGTGTAAGATGAGAAGAGTTCTCTCCGTGGCGTCGCATGAATGGTAGCCCCACTATCAATCACCCAGGTCATCTCTTGGGTTGTCAGATTGATAATGTCGTCATCGTAGACAACGTTGAACTCACCAAAGGAGTTCGTTTCATCATCACTGCTTTCTTCGGGCTTCACCTTTTTGCCTTTGTTCTTCTTCTGGTCATTCTGGAACTGTCGGCAAAATCTTTTGATATGCCCCTTCTTTTTGCAGTAATGGCACTCAACATTTGCAAATTTGTTGGATTTACCTCTGCTCTTATCTCTGTTACTCTGGCTCTTATTTTGACTTCTCCCCCTGGTCGTAACAGCCAACACCTCTGACTGTGAAGAAGATGTTCCTTGTGATCGGCGTCTCATTTCTTCATTCAGAATGCCACTCTTGACTGTCTCCATGTTTACCACACCGTTGGGTGCAGAATTGGTGATTGAAACCTTCAAGGTTTCCCATGACTCTGGGAGTGTTGCCAGCACCATAAGAGCAAGTACCTCGTCATCGAACTTTATGCCCATTCCCGACAACTGGTCGACAATCCCTTGTATTTCATTAAGGTGATCTGCCACAGTTGTCCCTTCTACATATTTTACTTGCATTAATTTTGTCAAGTAAAATAATTTGTTGTTACCTGTTTTAGAGGCATACAACTCTTCGAGCTTGTCCCATAACGACCTTGCATGTGTCACACCAGAAATGTGGTTGTACACATTGTCTTCAACAAATTGCCGTATGTAGCCGCACACTTGGTTGTGCTCAAATTCCCAGTCCTCGTCTGACTTATCTTCAGGTTTCTGAGAACTGAACACCGGCAGGTGCATCTTTGTCACGAACAGGAGATCCTTCATCTTGTTTCTCCATAAGTGATAATTTGTGCCATTTAGGTTGACCATCTTGCTTGTCCTCGCCTCCATTTAGATCAGAATTTGACAGACTTCTGCAATCTAAAAAAAATTCTGACGGTGAATAGTAACCGTGGATATGAATAGTGCTCGTATGGATGAATAGTACTCGTACGTATGAATAGTACCGTACGTATGAATAGTACTCTAACCAAAGCTCTGATACCACTTGTTAGGACCCGGTGGCACTAAACACTACTGCACAGCGGAATAAAATAAATGATCAACGAAACCAAAAATAAATGACACAATATTTAACGTGGTTCACCTAAAACGTTTAGGCTACGTCCACAAATCCGACACCAACTTCCACTAAAACATTTAGCAGGCATACAAAGAGAGACTTCCCCAATAATTTGGAGGTACAACAATTCCTGAGCTCTACCCAAAATAGTGGCGCACACAAAAGTGTTTCCCGAAAAATACCCGACTAGTATTTCTACTCACTATTTTGTCACTCCCCTGTTAGGAAACATTCCTAAAGGAACTATATCTCTCTCCCTCTCAAACTCTTTCTTCTTGAGTTTTGATATATTTTTTTTGGTGTGTTATACAATGAAATGGAAGGGGGTATTTATAGTTTTGAGATAGGGACCAAAAGTGCAAATCTCACCTACCAAGAAGGATCAATTTGCAATATTCCCATCTCACTTACCACTCATTGCATCATTGCTTATCTCACTAAGGAGAGTTGCATCATTGCTTACCTCTCCCATACATCACCATAATTGTTGGAAAAACTAACACAATCTTGAAAAAGAGATCTTCGTTCAACGCAGCATTAATAATACGGAGCAAGTAGGTCTTGCCACTCTCCACATGTAGGGTGTAACCTGCATATTAACCATAATCCCGGTCAGCAGATATCATTTTGATCCTTCATCAGGCCATTAAGTGCATATAATCTTTTATCTTTAGTACATTTTACACCATCATAGTTTGAACTTAATACGATGGAAGATCTTCCTGAATTATTTGTCCTGTATAATTTTCATGCAAACACAGGAATATCACTAAATGTATTTGATTAATATATATTGTTTTTCCTGAAAAGGTGTTTTGCTGTAGTACTTTTATCCAGTTCAAACATAAAGTACAGTACCCTTTGAAGGACAATTTGGTGCAGGTCCAGGATGACCATTGATGGTGTGTGCATCTGATACATTGGGAGCCACTCCCATTTTCATGGCTTGATTGATTACTGCCTCAACATTTGAATTCCACCATTCTCCTGCAATTCAAGACTTCCATTATTAAATTGTCTTTGATGTTTAAATATATAGCATGGATCTTCTGCTTTTCTGCATATCTTAGCTACAAGTAGAGACTATAACAAAGTGGAGTAAAAGGAATTTAATGTTACCTAATATTATAATCTCTTCCTTTTGCGGCTTGGGGAATAGATAAGGAACGCGTCATTTGGGCAAGATGACGAAGGCACCATGTACCGTTGCCCTTTGCCAGTTGATATGTGCATGCCAAAGAAGGGTACCTCTTTGCCCAGTGAGGGTGAAGTTACGACCTTCTTGTTTGTTTATGTCATATTTATATGATCCGTGATAAAGTCAGTTGTTGTTTTTTCCTATTTAAGATGGCTAAAATAGTTGATTTATCATACCAATGGATGGTAACATTGTCTTGGACATGGTTGACAACCCTTACAAGCACTGTATCATCTTCTCTAGCATAGAGAGTTGGCCCTGGAAATTTTCCATTTACAGTGATAATGGGCTTAGTTGCACACAATCTTGTTGTATTTTTCTTCACCACCTACATAAAGTAGAGCATAATGATGAAAATTTATCTTCATGCCCAAACTTTAAGTTTGAATTTCCTAGTTGCTGATCATTTTAACAGAGTATGGTAATTAGTAAGATATATTAATAATATGTTATGTAGTGCACTTACAGTGAACTTGTAATGACGAACAATCGACTCCACAAATGCAGGAAAAAATGAAGTTGCAAGAGCCACCAGAACAACAGCTCGAATCAAAGATGCCATGTGTGTTTCTCTAAGTGTCACTCCTTTTACACAGAAAATTGACCAAGATGACATTATAAAGGAATAGAGTATATTGATGCTGTTGAAATGTCAAATATTTCAGCTTCCCACATCGGTGGGTTAGCAATAGTTGGGGGGATTTTCCCTCTATAAAAGAAGGCTTAATGTTTAGGATTTAAACACACCTCTCATTTGCCTTCTCATCTGTTTAAGGCATTTGTATCTTCTCTCTTTAGTATTATTTCACTTGTATTTTTGGAGTGAAATAAAATATTGGTTGTGTCCGAGGAGTAAGCAAAATTAGCCGAACCTCGTAAATTCTGGTGTTCCCTTTATTGTTGCTTTATTGTCTTATTTATTATTTGGTGGCTGTCATAATTTTTGGTATAGTAGTTGTGACTTATTCACACTATATACATTTGGCTTCCGCAACAATTGGTATCAGAGCCAAGGTACTGTCTAAGTATGCTCTGTGGTTGCAGCATAGTCTGATCTTCCACATCAGAAAAGATTTATCTTGGTAACTGAGTCAAGGTTCTGTCTGAGTATGCTCTGTGGTTGCAGCTTAGTCTGATCTTCCACACCAGAAAGGAAATAATCTTGATTTGTGTCGTCAGCTATTAAATAATATTTGTGTCAAAGATGGGAGACAATAAACAAGAAGAATCTACATCAAGTGTCAACAATACGTCATCATTGGCATCTTCGCTTATGACAAGAATTGTGTCAAATGCGAAATTTGCGGTAGAAATATTTGACGGGTCCGGACATTTTGGGATGTGGCAAGGCGAGGTTCTAGATGTCCTTTTTCAACAAGGGCTAGATCTGGCCATTGAAGAAAAGAAACCAGATGTTATTGGAGAAGAAGATTGGAGAATTATCAACCGTGTTGCTTGCGGTACCATTCGATCCTACCTTGCTAGAGAGCAGAAATATCCATACACAAAGGAAACTTCTGCAAGTAAATTATGGAAAGCACTGGAGGATAAATTTTTGAAGAAAAATAGTCAAAATAAATTGTACATGAAGAAGAGACTGTTTCACTTCACCTATGTTCCTGGTACCACGATGAATGAACATATCACCAGTTTCAATAAGTTGGTCACAGATTTGCAAAATATGGATACAACTTATGATGATGGTGACTTGGCCTTAATGTTGTTGGCGTCACTTCCTGATGAGTACGAGCACCTTGAAACTACTCTACTCCATGGAAATGACGAAATTTCTCTCAGAGAAGTTTGTTCGGCTTTGTACAGCTATGAACAAAGAAAGCGAGAAAAACAGAAGGGCGGAGAAGGAGAAGCACTATTTGTGAGGGGTCGTCCTCAAAATCAAACGAGGACAAAGAAGGGAAGATCCAAGTCAAGATCCAGACCCAGCAAAGATGAATGTGCCTTTTGTCGAGAAAAGGGGCACTGGAAGAAAGACTGTCCGAAGTTGAAGAATAAGGCCAAACATAACAATGGAAAGGCCATTATGGATTCAAATGTAGCTGATTGTGATGATTCAGACTTCTCATTAGTTACAACAGAGTCATCAACATCATCAGACATATGGTTGATGGACTCGGCTTGTAGCTATCATATGTGTCCCAACAAGGACTGGTTCGTAGATTTTCAAGAAGGAGAATATGGAGTCATCCACACAGCGGACAACAGCCATCTTACCTCATATGGAATTGGTTCAATACGATTAAGGAACCATGATGGAATGATCAGAACATTAACAGATGTTCGATATGTACCGGATTTGAAGAAGAATCTCATCTCTGTGGGAGCCCTAGAATCAAAAGGGTTCAAAATCATTGCAGAAAATGGAGTGATGAGAGTATGCTCCGGTGCACTAGTGGTAATGAAGGCTAATCGGAAGAATAATAATATGTATCGCTATCGTGGCAGTACAGTTATTGGGACAGCGACAGTGACATCCAGTGACGACAAAGAGGCAGAAGCAACCAAGCTATGGCACATGCGCTTGGGACATGCTGGAGGAAAATCCTTGAAAACTCTATCAGATCAAGGATTGTTAAAAGGAGTAAAGGCTTGCAACTTGGAGTTTTGTGAGCATTGTGTCAAAGGGAAACAGACAAGGGTTAAATTTGGTACAGCGATCCATAATACTAAAGGCATTTTGGATTATGTACACTCTGATGTTTGGGGTCCTTCCAAAACACCTTCATTGGGTGGGAAGCACTATTTTGTAACCTTTGTTGATGATTTTTCTCGAAGAGTGTGGGTGTATACAATGAAAAACAAAGATGAAGTGCTGGGAATTTTTCTCAAATGGAAGACGATGATGGAGAATCAAACAGGCAAGAGGATCAAGTGTATTCGCACAAACAATGGAGGTGAATACAAAAATGATCATTTCAATAAGGTCTGTCAAAATGATGGCATCGTCCGACACTTCACTGTCAGACATACACCACAACAGAATGGAGTGGCTGAACGTATGAGCCGGACCTTGCTGGAGAAGGTACGGTGTTTGTTGTCCAATGCTGGCTTGGGCAAAGAATTTTGGGCTGAGGCGGTTACATATGCATGCCACCTCATTAATCGCTTACCATCTGCTGCTATTAATGGCAAGACACCATTTGAAAAATGGTATGGAAAACCTGCTGTAGATTATAACTCTTTGCACGTGTTTGGCTCAACTGCATATTATCATGTGACGGAGTCAAAATTGGATCCAAGGGCAAAGAAGGCTATTTTTATGGGAATTACTTCTGGAGTCAAAGGATATCGCTTATGGTGTCCTATGACAAAGAAAGTAATATTCAGCAGGGATGTTACCTTTGATGAATCTGCTATGGTAAATAAGGTAACAGAAGACACCAAACAAAATAAAGGTGCTTCTAAGCAGGTGGAGTTTGAGGGAAAATTTATTTTTCCTACACAAGAAGCAGAGGAGGAAACAAATGAAGATTACCCTCTGGAAGAAGAGCCAGTAGAGGAGATTCCAACTCAGGAACCTCAACAACAACTTGAATCAATAGCAACCAGCAGGCCAAAAAGAACAATAACGAAACCTGTTCGTCTCATAGAGACGGTTGCTTGTGCAACCTCAATTGTAGCTGATGATGTTCCTACCACTTATAAAGATATTGTCCAAAGTTCAGAAGAAGATAAGTGGAGGATTGCCATGAATGATGAAATACAGTCCCTTCATCAGAATCATACATGGAGATTGGCCAATCTCCCGAAGGGAAAGAAAGCAATTGGGTGCAAATGGGTATTTGCAAAGA
Source organism: Nicotiana sylvestris (assembly GCF_000393655.2). Taxonomy (NCBI): domain Eukaryota; kingdom Viridiplantae; phylum Streptophyta; class Magnoliopsida; order Solanales; family Solanaceae; genus Nicotiana; species Nicotiana sylvestris. The sequence goes on along the minus strand of NC_091059.1, from coordinate 71,912,714 downwards.
AGGAAGGATTTCCTAACCAAGTAGATGTTCGCTACAAAGCAAGATTGGTGGCCAAAGGATATGCTCAAAAGGAGGGAATTGATTACAATGAAGTATTTTCTCCAGTTGTAAAACATTCCTCCATTAGAATTATGTTGGCTTTGGTAGCACAATTGGATTTGGAACTAGTTCAGATGGATGTAAAAACTGCGTTTTTACATGGAAACTTGGAGGAGAAAATCTACATGACTCAGCCAGAAGGATTCAAAGTTGCTGGAAAAGAAAATATGGTGTGCAAACTTGAAAAATCGTTGTACGGATTGAAACAATCTTCTAGACAATGGTACAAGCGATTTGACGAGTTTATGTTGCGGCAAGGGTACAAGAGAAGCAAATACGATCATTGTGTGTATTTGCACAAGCTTAAAGATGGTTCCTTTGTATATCTTCTCCTATATGTTGATGATATGTTGATAGCTTCCAAGAATTCGGAAGAAATTGATAAGTTGAAGATTCAACTGAAGAAGGAGTTCGAGATGAAGGATCTGGGTGAGGCAAAGAAAATTCTTGGCATGGAGATAATTAGAGATAGACGTTCAAAGAAACTCTGTTTATCTCAGAAAGAATATTTGAAGAGAGTACTACAACGTTTTGGCATAGATGACAAGACTAAGCCAGTTAGTACTCCACTTGCTCCCCATTTTAAGCTAAGTACTACTATGTCGCCAATGGATGAAGCTGAACGAGAGTATATGTCAAAGGTACCATACGCAAATGCTGTTGGTAGCTTGATGTATGCAATGGTTTGCACAAGGCCTGACATTTCACAAGCTGTTGGAGTTATTAGCAGATATATGCACAATCCAGGGAAGGAGCATTGACAAGCTGTGAAGTGGATTCTACGGTATATTCATAATACTGTAGATGTCGGGTTAGTTTTTGAGCAGGAAGACAATCAGTTTGTAGTTGGATATTGTGACTCAGATTTTGCGGGTGATATGGACAAACGAAGATCAACTACTGGTTATGTGTTTACTTTTGCAAAGGCACCAGTTAGTTGGAAGTCTACTTTGCAGTCAACAGTTGCTTTGTCTACAACAGAGGCAGAGTACATGGCTATTACAGAGGCTGTGAAAGAGGCAATTTGGCTTCAAGGATTGCTAAAGGAGCTTGGTGTTGAACAAAAAGGTATCACAATTTTTTGTGATAGTCAAAGTGCTATTCAATTAGCGAAGAACCAAGTTTATCATGCAAGGACGAAGCACATTGATGTTCGGTATCATTTCGTACGAGAAATCATAGAAGAAGGTGGAGTCACGGTGAAGAAAATTCATACTACGGAGAATCCTGCTGATATGCTGACAAAGGTGGTGACTGCGGTCAAGTTTCAACATTGTTTGGATTTGATCAACATTGTTGAACACTGAAGATTGAAGATGAAGACACAACCAAAATTTGTTATAGAGAGAAAATTGAAGACGTGGAATTTTTGCCAAGGTGGAGATTTGTTGAAATGTCAAATATTTCAGCTTCCCACATCGGTGGGTTAGCAATAGTTGGGGGGATTTTCCCCCTATAAAAGAAGGCTTAATGTTTAGGATTTAAACACACCTCTCATTTGCCTTCTCATCTGTTTAAGGCATTTGTATCTTCTCTCTTTAGTATTATTTCACTTGTATTTTTGGAGTGAAATAAAATATTGGTTGTGTTCGAGGAGTAAGCAAAATTAGCCGAACCTCGTAAATTCTGGTGTTCTCTTTATTGTTGCTTTATTGTCTTATTTATTATTTGGTGGCTGTCATAATTTTTGGTATAGTAATTGTGACTTATTTACACTATATACATTTGGCTTCCGCAACAGATGCTACGTCGTTTTACCCGGTTAGGTGAGTGAACAAGTCCAGGTATGCACAAAAGTTTTCTTGCATATTACATAAAGTAGTCTTTTGATCTATGAATCCAGGCTCCTTTGAAATCACTAATTCTTGTTTGAAATCATACCATCACAGAGTACGTATTCCAGCACATATATTCGTGGTTGATTGCTCAACTGTTTCAGTCATTTTGCATTTAAACAGAAGCAATCTTGAAACTATGTTTTGAATTGAATGTGGATAGTTACTTGGAGAACGATTAAGGAAAGCAACTCTAGTTTGTATTTCATCTTAAACACTAGACAAGATCACAACCCTTCTATTCTTTATATATTAGTACAATAGCCTCAACTGAAGCTAGTATTTTTGACACTATCACGTGAAAAACTACTAAATTTTCAATAAATATTAAACCCTAAACCCATAATTTCAGAAGTACAAATTCAGTTTAAGAACCTTAAAAGTTGAACCGATCAAATTTAAATTTTAGATTCGTCTCTGGCGAGGGCCATAATGCATAATATGAAGTAGTTATACTGCATAGAAGATGGTGAAATGAAACTACACAATGGTATGTAAATACTAATTTCATCTAGAAGATTGTTAATGATGAAGCAGTCTATTAGTTGAGAAATAGTTTTCATTGATTAGGAAAATCCTTCAACATTTGCGGTTTAAATGCTCTAAATGAGGATTTGCTGGAAAATTAGACGTGTAATACAGTAACAGCTCATCCCTTGCTCCCTCCCCCCCTCAAAATCAACTTTTGTTTTCCTCATTATCATTTTTAATGAAACAGAATAAAATTGGTAGACAAGCTACAACAACTCTCTATCTTGGTCTTTTCTACACGATAAATATAGATATGAAAAAACACAAAAATTTTAACGATTATTAAATTCTGAACCGTAATTTCAAAAGTAAAATGAATTCGGTGAACGAAAGGCATTTGAATCTTTTCAGATTGGAGTTGTCCAGGCATAGGGAACCAGCTGGAACTGGTTAATAGTAAACTTAAATCATAGAATAATTATAGCCTAGAGGCAGATTAGATTATTTTAGGCTCAAAATAAAAAACTGAATAACTTCTAAATTGACTTTTCATTTATTTTGGCATCTGTTAAAGCACGCAGCAAAAATATATGTTCAATCTATTCTCCAGTACAGTCACTTCTGAAAGGAGGCACAAATAGCATACTTGATTCTATTAATACAAGATTTATAAAGAAATCCCAAGTAATCCATAATTGTGTCCTCTGATGCACCTTCCAGTGGATTTATTTCAAATGTCCAGTTGACAAGAGTTGTATTATCTTCATAATCAAAGAGTTTTAGTGAATTTGTTGATCCATCAAGACCTACATTGCTTGCTTCCATTTTGTAAACATAACTATGTGATGAAATGTCCATAGAAATTAGTTTTTCCTTAATCCAGGACCTGTCTCCATCCTTTTGAGGGAACATGAAACCAGAAACTAGCCGAACGTAGCCTGGAATTCCTTCTTCTCCAGCTAAATCAGTGCATCTTTCCACCATTGGCATCCATTCGGACAGTCTACTACTTTGTGATACTAAGTTCCACACTTGGTCAATTGGAGCCTCTACTAATCCTCCAACTGATCCACGCCATTTCTCGTCCTTCTGTAGAAAATTAGAACAGTTAACATATGAACTTTAACTATTAAGTACGTATATAGAAACAAGAAATAGAATAACAACAAACTCAACAGAGAAATTAATAAGAGACTGCTATTTAAAAGAATTAAAGAAAGACAGAACCTGATATTCCTTACTGAAAAGAAATTCAAACTATATAGTTTTTCTTTCTCGCACAGTTAAATATTTGGAATTAAAGACACCTCAAGTCATTTGCAAATATCTATTACACTATACTAATCATGTTGGGGCAAAGAAAACCAAAGGGTGTTGTACCATCTCCATCTGTTTCTTCAATCAGTCGCTTCCCGAAGCTCATTCCTTTCTGGAAACTAGTAGATCCAGAGCTGCCTTTGGTCTGGTTTGCTAAACAACCTATTGTCTCCCTTAAGGAGAAGATTTCAAATAAACTGCCAAGAACTGCTGCTACTTAATAGTTCCAAACTTTTCTTGTTATGGTATCCTAAGAAAGAACGAAATCATTCGAGCTTGGACTATGTTTACAAGGAGTTTGAGATTAAAATCAGATAACTTCAAGGCCAAGTTTCTTAGCTACTATCAGCACTTAAAGTAGTTTAACAGGAGGATGTCAAATAGCGAGCCACAAGTTAGTGCTTCTGTGTGAAATGACTTTTAACATTAGGTGAGTCCTCTTGCTATACCTTTCATTAACAAATGCTAATTTTGCTGGATTAGACTGAAGCTTTATTCTTCTTCAGGAAAGTTAGTTAAATCCATGCCTAGTGGTGGCAAAATGGTTAAAATAAAACGGTTAACCAATCATATTATCCACTAAAAAATGGGTTGGATAATAAACTTTTTAAAAATGGTTCAAATATGGATAAGAAGCATATTATCCATTTAGAAAATGGATAACTAATGGGTTTAACTTTTACATTTGTAAAGCCTCAATTTGGGGGTCCCTCAAGTTTAGAAGACCAGTAATTCTCCCAAAAGTGATCATATTCAACAAGTCATGGACAATATGGTTACCCATATTATTCTCCCGTTAACCCGTTTTTTTATCCATATTAAATATGGGTCAGGTCGGATAATTTATCCGTTTTTTTTCGACCGGAAGCATATCCGACCTGACCCGCCCATTTGCCACTCCTACCTGTGATCCTAGCTCTATCCGAAGTCTCATTTGTGCATTAGTTAACAAACAGAATTGAGTTTGATTAGTAAGGGGATGAAGCTACATAAACCAATTTATGATACTTCAACTTAAATTGAATGATACAGCCATAAAATCATCTCTCTTTGTGCCCTCCAGCATTTGAGAGAGTTGCCGTACAAGATTATATTTCAGAAACAAAGACTCGCCAAGAAAAATATAGGAAAAGAAAACTGTTTGACTCCCGTTTTCTTCACAAGTTTGACATCTTAACCTTGATCCCTCATAGAACAACATCCTTGAAATTTTATACATGGAAATTTAGATATTTCTAGAAAGAATAATGTCGAGGCTGCGGTCAAGCCCTCAATTAGGCAGCACAGCAGCACCAACTGGTTGGGCAGCCTTAAGCCTTGAAGATCCACAGAGTGTTTCTTCAAAGCGGATAATCTCATTCTTGGAACCGTATGCTACTTGAGTTCTCTCATCAAGAGTTCCTATCACCTTGTCTAGAACTGACTGTTTCCCATCGCTGCTATAACCTCCAGCTTTCTCTATCAAGAATCCTAAAGGTGCAACTTCAAATAGCAGTCTTAGCTTGGCTTTGGCAGTTGGAGATGTCACATTTGTGAAAATTCCTTTCTCCTTCACAATTATCTGCACATTTGACAAGAAGAAGAAGTGTGAATTTACTTTAAAGGGTACTTGAGCTCGAAAGAGTACTTAATGAAATTACCTGGTTAACATCAGGCACCATTCCTCCGGTGTATCTCAAGGTGTATTTCTCTTTGACATAGTAATCAATCAGCTGTTGTAAAGAATTAAACGTCGTAACAATGAGTGATGTCAGTGGAATAGATACTAGGTAGGCATACAAATGTAATTAGTTGAAAAGAAAACTGAATATTGATAGTCAAACCTTGGCATAATCAGCATTGTCAAATGTAGCTCTCAAATTTCCAGGGGAAAACATTTTTCCTTCTCCAATTTCTGTTGTGTCCTTGACATGTTGCCATTTCCCTGACAACCACATGAAACATGATTAGAATCTTGAGATAAGAGGAAACCAACTAAGTTTGGATTTGTGAATTTAAATATACATGTTTAAAGAATAGTCTCTAGCTGCATTATCTTTGAAAATCTTGTTTACAAAATTCCAAATTCTGTCAACATGTCTGCTCAATGTTGTTCTATCGTTGTTTCAAGAGTAGGGATCGATGGATTTAAGATACTTTCTGCAATTACTTTTATATTAAACTTTGAACATAGTGAAATAGGAGCATATCGCGAAATGTTAATGTTCAAACCTTCATCAAGGAGGAGGAATTCGTGGGTGCCAGGAACGTCTTTAAGAGCAAGAACATATGTAGTACGAGGTCCAAATATACCCATGGCCGCAGCGACTTGGTCTCTTCCTGTGATACCTGTTAGCTTATCTCCAGGCCACACACCAAATATGGTTCCAACTGTGAAGTTTGTGTCCACAATACTTGATCCATCAAGTGGATCAAAAGCAACACTAAATCCTCCTGTTCTCATTTTGACACATCAGCTTTGTAGTATATCTTTATGAAAAGTATTTAGTGCTAAAGGAATAGTATCTATCTATTAATTTAAACAAACCTTCAGCAGGGCCTCCCATGTCTTGGAGCTCAGGGACTTCCTCAGAAGAAGCATATTTGCAGACGTGTGAATAAGTCAAGGCCTAAACACAATTTTTAATTTTGTCAAACTGTGATGAAAATTAAAAGTTACTATATACTTATTGATGGAGTATATAAGCAGTGATCATGCATACGTCGAAAAGGAGCTTGTTTGCAAGCATATCAACAGCAAGCTGCTCATCTCCAAAAGAGTTGACACAAGCTGTTCCTCCACAAGAAGCTGTTCTGACTTTAAAGGCAATTGTTCTGAGTGCTTCTCCCATACATAACATTAGACTGATCAGCCCCTTATCTGATGTTGATTTCGTAAGAAATCCTTCCTGCCACAAACATATACACCAAATATTCATTTCTTATTTTTATGAGATTCCAATTTCTTAAAATATATATATATATATATATATATATATATATATATATATATATATATATATTAACAAACTTACCAGGCTATCACCAATCTCACATTTACTCACTAGGGAATAGCTTTTAGTCTTAGAAACATTGAGTGATGATTTAGGGGCAACGTGCAATGATTCCCCAAATAAAGAGCTTGATTTCAGACTCTGCAACAAAATCATACTGCCATTGTTATTAAATTTTAATACTATATACTTACTCAAAAAATACAACCAAATATATATAATATGTACCCTGATGCTGAATGATGGGGAAATGGACCTAGGAGCTGCTAGTGCAGTAGTTGAATATTGTTGAGAAGAAACATTTGGGAGGAGATCTGCACGTGCGCAGCACGTGACACTAGTCTCCATTATTGTGAATTAAGCTTTTACACTGTCACTGAGGAAGAAGAAAATATGCAAGAGACTAAAGTTTCAGCCTCTAATTGTTTTGGTGCATGGAAACAGGGGCAGTGGGGGAAATTAAAGAATTGGAGATAAGCAGTTAATGGGATGGTGCCACGTGGATGATACTGTACAGATTATAAGTGTATGGGATGAGATTAATGAGTATCACTCGTATATTTGTGGCACAAATATCAAAAGAGATATGGTTACGATGAATGGTGACCCATTTCTTTTTGTTTTTACTCCTACTAGACAATTTGGATTTTGGCATGGCCTTGTTACTTGTTACGCTCCCTGTCATGCTATTAGAGTTTAGTGACTTTAGGAAGTTGGAATAACTAAAGGAAGAATACATTTTCAAATAAGTACTTTTGAGGAGAAGCAGAAAAAGGTAGCTTTTCTCCGAGTGATAAAAATATATTTAGAAGTAATTTTGAAAAACTTGGTCAAACACTAATTGCTGCTCAGAAGTACTTTTTAAATTAATTATTCAAACACAAATTACTTCTCACCAAAAGCACTTTTGAGAAAAAGAACTTCTCAAAATAAGCTGATTTTTGCAGCTTGGCCAAATATATCCCTGTACTATTAGAAATAGTTTAATAATATCCTCCATTTGAGTATTCATTCAATTATATCCTTACCGTTATAATTTGATACTGATTTTCCCCTAATTTAGATAGAGGGACATATGGCATCGTTAGAACAACTACACCCACCCCCGATTTTAATACCCGGCTCGAATTAAAACCAACCCTAATTTTTACCCATAACTTCTACAACCAAACAAATGGCAATTGGGGCCCACACCCACCCTCATCGTCTTCTTCATCTCTTCAAAATTCTAAATTCCCACCATGGTTATGCCCGACAGACATATCAGCCCCATCATGCACATAAAGAACATGACAACGTCATTTATGCTAACTCCATGCATCTTTTTCTGCGCAAACACAAACGTGGGTCAAATTTCTCAGACCCTTTCAAATTAGAATTTATAGGTAACTCTTTATGATACCATATTACAGTGAAAATGACATAAAATCAACTACCCAGCTGAGTTAAAGAGCTTAAGATGACATAAAATTAACTACCTAGCAGAGTTAGGGAGCTTAAGACTTCAGTAGCACAAAAGGGTAATAAATTAAAGCATATGCTAAAATAGAGAAGAGACTTCTTAAATTTCAAAAAAATGTTCTATGGATCACACTCCTCTTTAATCCCCACTATTAAATCTAATGGATCAGAGTTATTTGGGTAGAAAGAAAAATACATATGGCGTATTTGTTAAAACTTGATTCACGAACAAATCGTTGAGGTTTTGTCAAAGATTGTTGTGAAGCTATGGAGAGAAAAAGAAGCTTCTAGGTTTTCCATTAGAATGAATTGAGAAGCAAAAATATCTGTCTATACAATTACCAGTCTTTCTTACCTGACAGAATGGGTCGGCCCACTACTTATAATAATCCCAACTGACTATGGTGTAACTAAATAAATACACGATGGGCTTCGGGGCCCAATAGTAAAGAAAGAAGAGAAAAGAAGAGAAGAAGCCTAAGTGTCTAAGTAACAACATTTGCTAAGTAACAGCATTTGCTTGTATCTCAACACCCCCTCCCCCCTGCAAGTTGGAGGGTGAGATAACCCCCAACTTGCGAAGATGTAGATGATGGATAGCTCCCCCCAAAGGCTTAGTAAACATATCAGCGAGCTGAGTGGCACTGGAAGTGTGAAGCAGCTAAAGCAGACCTTCATTCAACTTGGTGCAAACACCAATTCAATGTGCTTGGTGCGCTCATGGAAGACGGAATTCTTAGCAATGTGGATGGTTGCCTGATTATCACAAAACAGACTAACATAAGAAGAAGAAGAAATAACACTAAAATCAGAGAGAAGCATGCAAACCCAAGTAATTTCAGTAGTGGCATTACTCATAAACATGTATTCAGCTTCAGCAGATGACAAGGACACCCCAGATTGCTTCTTTGACTTCCAGCCTACTAGACAACCCCTAATAAAATGCAAAAACCACTGATTGACTTTCTGTTATCCGGGCAAGAACCCCAATCACTATCACAATAAACAATGAGAGAAAGATCAGGAGAGTTATTGTAGAAGATCCCAAAATCAAATGTACCCTTGAGATACCTGAGCAAACGTAAAGCAGCCTGCATGTGAGGAAGGCAAGGCTACTGTATAAATTGACTTAGGTGTTGCACTACAAAATAAATGTCAGGTCTGGTGTGGGTTAAGAAATTGAGCTTATCCACTAAGCACCTATAATTCTCTAGATTGGGCAAGGGATCACCATGATCATCCTGCAACTTGTCATGCATCTCAAGAGGGGATACCACTGAAAAACAATCATAGGAGTGAAACTCTTTGAGTAGATCATGCACAAACTTTTTTTGATGCAGAAACACCCCACCCTCAGAATACAACACTTCAATACCCAAAAAGTAGCTAAGGTTGCCTAAATCCTTAATTTTAAATTGACCATGGATGAAGGCTTTCACAGCAGCAATCTCACACAGATCTGTCCCAATGATGATGTTGTCATCAACATACACCACTAACATTACCAAAGCATCACCAGAACCCTTAGTAAAAAGTGAATAGTCATTAGAGGAGTGCTCATAGCCTCTAGAAGACAAGGATTGAGACAACTTGGCATATCATTGCCTTGAAGCTTGTCTCAAGCTATACAAAGATTTTTTGAGTTTACAGACCAAAAAAGTGGAAGCAGAAATTGATGGTACAATAGAAACTGAAAGACCATGTGGAAGCTTCATAAAAACTTCTTCATCTAAGTCCCCATGCAAGAAAGCATTATTAACATCTAGTTGGAATAGTGACCAATTTGTTTTAACAGCTACAGCAATTAAGGTTTTAACAATAGACATTTTTACTATAGTGAAAAGGTTTCATAAAAGTCTATGCCTTCAACCTGTGTATCACCCCTTACCACAAGCCTAGCTTTATATCTTTTTATGCTCCCACAGCTTTGTACTCAATTTTATATACCTATTTGCAACCAATTGACTTCTTGCCCTTGGGTAACTCAACTATGTCCCAAGTACCATTAGTCTCCAATGCCTCAAACTCTTTTCTCATAGCATTCTTCCACTCAGGGATAGCTACTGCCTGTGAATAAATAGTAGGCTCAAATGCATGATGCTCACTAGAAGTAGACATAACAGTTGAATTTGTAGACCTAGATCTATGAGTAGGTAGGGTGTAGACATAAATTTGCAGATAAAAAGGAGGATTGTGAGGTCTAGATGATCTCCTTAAAGGGGGGAATTCAGATTCAGAGAAAGAAGAAGGGAGATTAGGAGAAGCAGGAGAGTTGTTCACAGATATTTTGGAATCAGGACAAGCAGGATTAGAGGGATGAGGAGATGCAGGAGATGTAGCTGATGGAGCAGGGTAGAAGATGTAATGATCTGATCGGTCGTTGATGTTGCCCAAACTCACACCACAAATATAGGTTATGAGGCAATCGAAGCAATAATAAAAATGCAATGCAAGTCAGGGTCAAATCTATAGGGAGTTAGAATTTGGGTTAGGTATACACCTAGTATGAATGTATGATGTGCCTCAAATTACACTTCCACATTTTCAATTGTTGTTTCTACTTCTACTTTTAAGCTATTGATTGTAATTGTAAAGCTAAGAGACAATGTTTTTGGTGTTGTTGTTTTTCAAGTTATAAAAGATCTAGGGTCGTGACTTCCACCTAGGTGATTACCTAACGGGTTGTAAACTTTAGGGCAAGTTTGATTGGCCAGGGTTGTAATATAGCAATCACACGCAATTACCCACTCAATACCTCTCAGTAGTTGGAGTGATTTTGCCCAATTTGGATTTCTCAAGTCCAAATGAGTATTGTACAAAACAAATGATAACTGCTCAAGTTGGGTCTCACTATCTCTAGATTTAACCCTCTAATTGGGGCTATCAATTTCTTAAATTCACCCCAATTTCTTATTAGCGAAGTTCTCCTAGGCTTAGTCTCTCTTTCTCAAGTAGAGACTAAGTCAATTAGGCATGAATCAATATTTGCAACCATTAATTTTTGAATTCAAGCAAAAACTAGGCTAGATATCACTAGCCCAATCACAAACAAGCCCTAAATAAAACACTCATTAAGTACTCACACTAGGGTTGTATCACAATCTTAGCTAGAGATTTAGCTACTCATGGAAAATGCAGAAATTAAAGAAGAAACTAAGATAAAATCCATAATAGATGATTAAGGGAAAGAAAATCTAATTTTAAAATGCCAAACTAGTATAATGTTACCCAATACAGTAAATAAAAACGGCTCAGGTGCCCCCCAAAGCAAAACTTGACCTAAAAATGACAAAAAGTTCTATTTATACTAAGCTAAAAATATCTGACAAAATTGCCCCTGCGGAGGTTGTGCGGCCGCACAATAATGTGTACGGTCCGCACATTGAGACTTGGCTTGACAGGTTTCAGTTCTGCGGCCGCACAATTCTGGGTTGCGGTCGCACTCCTTCAGCTTCTGCGGACTGCATATTTATGAGCGTGGCTGCACTCTTGCTTCTAGGTTGTATAATTATAGGCGGTCCGCACTTCTTGAGCTTTAGCTTTGGCATTGTGGGACTTCTACGGACCGCATAATTCTGAGTGCGACCGTGTTCCTGATCTAGAGTTGGCGGCGAATGTTCATGCTCTTAAGATATGGAGGCATTATCTGTATGGGGTGTCATGTGAGGTTTACACTGATCATCGCAGCTTACAACATTTGTTCAAGCAGAGGGATCTCAATTTGAGGCAGCGTAGATGATTTGAGTTACTGAAGGATTATGACATCGCCATTCTTTATCATCTGGGCAAGGCAAATGTGGTCGCGGATGCCTTAAGCAGGAAAGCAGAGAGTATGGGTAGTTTGACATTCATTTCAGCAGAGGAGAGGCCACTAGCCTTGGACATTCAGTCCTTGGCTAACAAACTTGGTGAAAGATGCCTTGGAAAAGGTAAAGTTGATTCAGGAGAGGCTTCGCACAGCTCAGTCCAGATAGAAGAGTTACGCGGATCAGAAGGCGCGTGATGTATCATTCATGGTTGGCGAGAAGGTCCTCTTGAAAGTCTCGCCAATGAAGGGTGTTATGAGATTCGGGAAGAAGGGCAAGTTGAGCCCAAGGTTTATTGGCCAATTTGAGGTGTTGAGACGAGTTGGGGAGGTTGCTTACGAGCTTGCTTTACCCCCCAGCTTGTTGGGATTTCATCCAGTTTTCCATGTATCGATGCTGCGGAAGTATCACGCCGACTTGTCCCGTGTATTAGACTTCAGTACTATTCAGTTGTATGAGAGTCTAGGTTATGAGGAGGAGCCAGTTTCCATTATTGATAGGCAGGACCGCCAGTTGAGATCTAAGAGGATTTCCACGGTAAAGGTCCAGTGGAGGGGCCAATCAGTTGAGGAGGCGACCTGGGAGTCCGAGGAGGACATAAGGAGCAAATATCCCCATCTTATTCCTAGCTCAAGTACTTTTCTATGTCCGTTCGAGGACGAACGTTTGTTTAAGAGGTGGAGAATGTAACGACCCGATTGTTCATTTTGCTTTTTAGAATCCTCATCCCCCTAAATAAGACTTCTCGCGCTTGCTTTAACTAATTTACGACATGCGGGGATGGTTGGTTCAGGATTTAGAAGAGTTTGGGTTGAAATAGACACACTTGATTCCTAAGATTTTCTTAAAAGGCTAAGTTTGACTTTGGTCAACATTTCTAGTAAACGGACCCGGACTTGTGTTTTGACGGTCCCGGAGGATCCGTAGGAAAATATGGAACCTGGGCGTATGCCCGAAATCGAATTCCGAGTCCCTAGCCCGAGTAATGAATTTTTGTTAGAAATTATTAAACTAAAATTCTGAGTTAATGAAATTAAATAATGCTTGATCATGTTGGTATCGGGCCCTTATGTTGGTTCCGGAGCCCGGTACATGTCCAATATAACATTTAAGACTTGCACGCAAAAATTTGGTGTCAATCCGAGTAGTATAAGTACGTTTCGGCGCGTTAGAAGTAAATTGAAGAACTTGAAGTTCATAAGTTTGATTCAATTGGTTTTAGGGAGTGATTCTTAGATTTGGCGTTGTTTCGGGCATTCCAAGGGTTCGAGCGAGTCCATTTTATGATTTCAAACTTGTCAGTATGTTCGGGCGGGGCCCGGAGGCCCCGAGCATTAGTCGGACAAGGCTCGAGTGAAGTTGGAAAAATTGGCAAGGAGCTGAAGCTTCAGCTATCTGTCATAACCGTACCTGCGGTTGGTTAGCCGCAGGTGCGGTCAACTCATCGCAGAAGCGGCTAAGGGGAGGAGCCCAGGAACCGCAGATGCGGCTCCTTCTCAGCAGAAGCAACTACGCAGGAGCGGCTCCAAGACCGCAGAAGCGGCCCCAGCCTGCCTGGCCCAATTCCGCAGATGCTGGCCCAATTCCTCTCGCAGAAGCAAGACCGCAGATGCAATCCCCTTGCCGCAGGTGCAAAAATCGCTGAAGGAAGTACCTTTTTTTAATACGAAAATATGTCATTTTTGACACATTTCCACCATTGTTTGGGCGATTTGGGAGCTTTCTAAGAGAGAGATTCCACCTAACATCTTGAGGTAAGTCATCCTACTTATTTCTATTTTAATACTTGAACCTTAGGTAGATTAACACACAAAGATTAAGGAAAAATCATGGGATTAGAGCAAAACCTAGGGTTTTGATAAAAGTTAGATTTAACCACGAATTTTGTTATGAAATTAAGTAGAAATCATATATTATTGATCCTTAGGTTATAAAGAACAACTTTCTTCGAAAATTTTTGAAATCCAGGCGCATGGGCCCGGGGTCGGATTTTAGGAAACTTGTGTTTTGGGTTGGGAAATTACTTTAATGGTTAGAATGCGATCTTGTGAGCTTGTATTAACTAGTTCCTACCTCGTTGAATTAGTTTTGGATCGTTCGGCTCCAAATTGAGGGTTTGAGCACGTTCTTGGTATTGGAAGTACACTTGGAGCGGGGTAAGTCTCCTTTCTAACCTTGTAAGAGGGAATTGTCCCCATAGGTGAAATAATTGAATAATTTTCCAGTAAATGCGGGGGCTACGTACACACTAGGTGATGAGATTCTGTATGTAGATACTATTATGTTAATTGTCCGGGTAGTTTAGGACCTGTATCATGCCATATTTGTGAATGTTTATATCCTTTCATGCTAATGAGATCACTTAGGATATGCTAGAGATTTGGAAATGAACATATGTGAACGTATGCACTTTTTTGAACACTTGTATGAATTATTTGAATATAAATGTGCCTTTATGCATCTTTTTGATGATAATTGATATTTGTGGATCGGGCCGATTGCCTCGGTAGAAATAGATGCATCTATGGTTCGCGCCATTCGACCCTCTGGTAGTGTATAGTTTCTTTTCTGTTAGACCAGACCGTACGACCTCGGCATAATGTGCGCATGATATCTATGTGAAATTTTATTCATGACTTACTTTGTTAAATGCTCTAAAATGTAAATGGCTAACTGTGATATTATCTAGGACATGACTTATCACTTCTTGCTATAAAGTGTTACTTATTTGTGACATTCATGCTTAGTATAACACTTTCTTATATTATTTGACCCTAGTAAGTATCAAGCCGACCTCTCGTCTCTACTTCTTTGAGATTAGATGGGATACTTACTGGGTACTGTCACACCTCCTATTTTACACCCCAGAGGGGAGTATAAGGGAGTTTTTCCAATTTAAGTGACATTATTCGAAATGAGATTATTTTATTTAATCAGAGTCGCTACTTGGGATAATTTATTTGGTGTCCCAAGTCACCGGTTTATTTTTAATACCAAATAGAGGAAATTTCGACTTTCTTTTTGCAGTCTGCGAACCAGAAATTCTAAGTAAGGAATTCTGTTAACCCGGGAGAAGGTATTAGGCATTCCCGGGTTTCGTGGTTCTAGCACGGTCGCTTAGCAATTTATATTTGGCTTAATTATTTAACAACTCATTCTTAAGACCTATGTGCAATTATCTTTTTACCGCTTTTAAACACTTGATTATTAACTATAAAATATCTTAAAACGAGTCACGCGTACGTGTACTCATTTTGTTTGGCGCATCAAAAATCATGTCATGCGTACGTGTCCACAATTAATCACGCTTTAAAAATTACTAAAAAAGTTTGGTCAAAGTTGCGCAAACACATATCTCGATTTATTTTTAGAAAATCATAATTATGTCACGCGAACGTGTACACAATCACGATGACAGATTAAGTCGCGCCTAAAGCATTTTAGCGGTAAAATTATAATAGCCACAAAAATTGTCTACTAACAGATCCTCTGCTAACCATGTTTCAATTCACAACTTGTACTAATAAAGGCATTAGATTTTTATAAAGTGGATAAGGTAAAAAATAGTATGGAAGAATTCAGGGATTATCCATATAATCTAAAATAAAAGATGAGTTTGAACATAATAATACGTAACTCAAACGAGCAAAAATTCAAACAACATGTAGGCAACATGGACTTAAATTAAATTACTCTACAATACATGGCCTAAATAAGGCAAAAGTTGAGCAACCAGATCTCATAACATTTACGATAGAACATTGAACCTCAACGATTACAAGCATGAATCATAACGTCACCACACCATCAAAACTTTAACAAACAAAAAATCATACAAACATGCAAGTTCCCTGAATAAGAAGAAAGGAGAGTTTAGATATGGACCTTTAAGATGACACTTTTCAATTTAACAAGAATCTTCAAAGAAAGCTTTACAGTTGGATAAGTCGCAATCGAAACCGGGACGAAACTCGAAAAGGAGCTAACGAAATGCGACCTCGAAGTCAACCGAAGCTTGTGACTGTCATGGTGTTTTGGGAATGATTTTAAGCTGGGTTTTAATGCTGGTTAGCGCGTGTTTTAGATGGAAATTAGAGGGGGTTTAGAGCTGATTTTTATGCTGCTTTATGGCTCTTTTCCGTTCTCACCGGCAAACTGAAAACTGAACGGAAAATGGAGTGGCCACGGCGAGGATTTTATAGCAGTTGGGCGGCAATGGTGACTGACAAATTGTGAAGTTGAGCAGAAGCAGCAAGTAGTTTATAGGTGTTTTGGTCCGAAAATGAGGGAAAAGGCTATCGTTCTTCAGGTGAGGAAGGTTTTTTGGCTGCTTCTCCTAGGGTGGTGCTATTTTCCCTTTTTTGGGAATGCTGTCGTGCTTCCCTTTTTTGTGTAGGCTAGGTCTATTTTAGATGTTAGATACTATATATAGGGGTAGGGATTAGGTTAGGGGTATGAGCCTAGGAATTATGGCCTAGGGAATTGGGCCAAAGACTAAAAAAAATGGACTATAGGATTTATAAAGACGGGATAAACCAACCTAAAACTAATTCATCCTTCTAAAATTATGTAAAATTATAATATAAAAATATAAAACTAATTATAATTAATTGAACTAAACTATAAAATATAAAACTATTTTTGTGTTTTCAAGCTTATATAAAAATAAAGATAAGGTACTATTTTTTGTATATTTTTTTATTTAAATTTATGAAAGATACGTAAACTAAAATATTTTTTGTAATTTTTATTTTTATGACGAAAATAAAGTAAAGAAGTCAAAAATAGTTGAAATAGCTATATTAGGCCTAAATTAAATATTTACGTGCTAAGATATGGAAAATCTTGGTGAGGGTCAAAAATCACATGTCTACAGCTGCCCCTCTTTGACTAGAAAGACGAAGTATTTTCAGACAAAGAACAACTAGACAGGTTTTTTTTACCCGACCCTTATTTGGAGAGACTAAAACTAAGAAAGAGGGGAATGTGACCGAACTCTGGTATCTGAGCTGCCTACATATCCTTGGCTATAAAGGAATCAGGCCACGTAAAGTTTCGAAGTGAGTGCGATGATGGAGTATGCCGAGGTGGACAGCCGATTGAGGTACCGTCGAGGTTCCGGTCCACGGTCCCGCTATTACATCAAAATCAAAAATGAAAAAGACTTGCTAAGCCTACCAGCTAAGATTTACAAGATTCCTATTTGTAAGTTTTTTGAAGCTTGATCTTGAGTTTTGAATGGTTCTTCATACACACTTTGGATTTGAACCTTGACGCTTGCTAGTTGCAGGTGCTAGTTCGTTCTTCTTCAACTTTTCAGACCAAAATGGGACATGCAGAGCTTGTGACCTCAGCCATGTCTTGAGCAGCTCACATCTTTCATTAACTTCTGCATTTGGATTCACTTCTTGTCTTTCTTTTTGTTTTTTTTTCCTTTTTATTCTGGATTGTGACTAACTTCTGTTGATCATCTCGGCCTGCTGACTCTCATTCTTGACGCGAGCTTCTTTTGTTGTTGACCTGAATTGCATTCTGAATTGAATTCTCTTATTTTCCAGGCGGGCACCTGATTGCTGAACTTGAATTGTCTTCTCTTGTTACTTGACACTATTTTCCTTTGCACCTTGAACCATTTTCCCTTGAAACTTGAACTGTCTTCCTTCGAAATTGCTTTCCCTTGAAACTTGAGTTGTCTTCCCTTGTTCTCCAGGTGGGCGCCTGATTGCAACAAAACAGACAAAACAAAAGAATTTTTTTTCTGCCCCAGTTTGCACTAGGAAGTGTAAGCACGTGATTTTTGCTTCACGGACAATCGCTCCAAAAGAAAATAAAAATAGTGGCAAAAGGCTTCGCTGTACAATTTTTCGGTCTTTCCGTGACATGTTTTGTTAGTCGTTTGTGAGTCTGTCCATTTTGCATCTAGTCATTATCAAACAAAAATACAAAAAATATATGTGGCGTTAAAAGAAAATTCAAAAATATAAATATATGTGCATCGTCCGTTTTAGGTTGTGATTTAACTTACTTGGTATGATAATTATGTTGAAATGCCATATTGTTATTTGTTTTAATTTCATTTTGTTTTATTAGTTATTTTTATTTTTTATTTTTTATTTTTCTTTAAATTGGAAAACAAAAGAAAGTTGAAATCAATTTGGGCCAAAAAAATAAGACAAAAACAAGCCCAAACCAACGATCTGACCCGGTCCAGACCAGGCCTGCCCAGGCACCTCCTGAAACGACGTCGTTTCAGGCAAATCAATCTGAGCCGTCCGTCCCAGCCGATCCAACGGTTCAGGACCTCTTTCAGCGACCCATGTTCAAACCCGACCCAAATAACCAGCCTGACCCAACCCCTCACTTAAACCAAACGACCCCGTTTAACTGCCAAACGACCCCGTCTCATTTCTCAGCATCAGATCCAAGCCGTTGAGATCATCTGATCTAACGGCTCAGATCCAATCCCATAGACCATATATAAACCTTCCCTTATACCCACGCCCCCTATACCAACACCCCACCCCTTCGTCCCCAAGTCGAACCCGGACCTCCCATTAGAAACCCTAGCCGCCCTCGTCTCCCTCGCCATTAAAGCCGGCGGCACGAACGCCGGTGACCACCTCCTGAACACCCTAAGACCCCCTCACTCTCCTGAACATGGATCTGTTACCCTCTTGCCTCGAATCACCTTCCCTCGTCTCGAATCTTCGTTTGAAGATTTGAGTCGAACCCGGACCTATGCCAAACCACCCCATCTTCATACCAGACATTCCCCTGACCTTCCTCGTGACCAAACCAAGCTTGGTTTGGTCCGAATCTACCCACAACTCCTAAAAATCCAGATCTGGAAATCCAGAACTTGAAACACATGCACCTGGGGAACCCGGCCAGTTTTGACAAGGGTTTGAGGTCTAATAGACCTTAATCAAGGTGTTCTCATGTGAGAACACCCTGATTAAAGTTTGTTCGGCCTCAAAAGTTCGAAGATGAATCAGATTTGGGTCTGTTTGATTTAAACATTTTCGGTACGTTTTCCTTTCTTTTGTGTTAGTTTTAATTAAGTGGTCAGCATGTTTCGTTGGGTTTGTTTGTTATTTTTGTTATTTTTTCATTCGGATTTCTTTCATCTCTTTAAAGACCTTTTATTTGGTCAATTGTTTTCTGTGTATGATTTGAATGTATTCTGTGATGAACATGTTCGATTAGATTAGTCGTCAAATGAATAAACTTATATAGGTTCCCAGTAATTGAACACAAAATTGTCTGATGCCCTTTAGGTCCCTGAACATATTGTTTATGTGAGCGACTGATTATTACCTGCTATAATTAGTATAGTCGACTCGATAAATGTCGTTGATTAGTTTCTATAACTAATGAATCAAACGAGCTAATAATGTCGCATGACTAATTGAACTTTGCCACTGATTGAAGGCCCCAGCATTGTTTGAAATAGTTTGTTTGCATTGAAAAATGACTGAAAGGTTCAGTCTAGGCAGTCTTGAATTTGAACTTTCATCAGTTCAAAAATGCCCTGATGCTGCAAAGGTTCAAGACAGTGATAACCAGGGTTTAACAGGGGTAGTCTGGGGTTTGAAAAGGACAAAAATGATTAGTTTAAATGAGCTGACAAGTAGGGTACTAATTTAGGATTAAACTAATACCAATGGGGAGCAAGACATAAGAGTATGGGGCTTAAAATGAATAAATAAAACGAGCCCATAACTCTTGATTAAACAAAGACCAGGCGTGGGGAACAAAGGGGCTGGCACCAAAGATGCTTAGGCATGGGCTTAAAGGGTATGGGCATTCTGCCAATTGGCAGGGCAGGCAGCTCAGCTGTACTGGTTCATTTGGCCTATAAATAGGCCATTTGATAACTTAAACAGGGCTGGACTTTTAGTCTTCAAAAAAAAAAAAAAAAGAGAAAAGGCTGGAATTTTAGTCTTAAAGCTGAAACTTTTAGTCTAAAGAAAGGTTTACTGAGTTCAAAGAAAGCTGAAAAACATAAGTTAGTTTCCAAATAGATTGTAACCAAACACTGCCTGAAAGTTGTATAAGAGTGCATATTGGTCAAAGCTGTCTTGGCCAAGTTCTGTTGCTTGCATTGGCTGAGTTGTTTATGGTTGTTGAACTGGTAGTTTTACTGCATTCGAACCCTCAGTTACTGCTGTTATTTCCTTACTCTTTCCTGGGATTGCTGGCTTGGTTTCGACTATCTGCTAGTCCTTGTATTCTGGGAGATATTGTTGGTTATCTGTGGCTGTGGAAAACACTTGGTTTAGTTGGTTGTTGCTGTGTTGTTGCTGTGTGTCTGCTGCTGCTGTATGTACTGCATACTGCCCAGCTGATCATTCCTTTCTTCTTCTGTTCCTCTATACCAGGTACACACCTAAGACACTGTCAGATGTAGCTGGAAATTTGAGCATGAATGTAAAGGAAAGACCTGAAGAATGTTTTTTTTTAGATATAGATTGTTACATTAAATATTCATGCAATGTGTAATAGTTTTACATTTTTGTTCTGGGTGCTAGAGTTAGTCTCATGCCTATAAATGTCAATGTATGGTAGTTGAATGCTAGAATGTGCATATAGGTTGGTGATGAGAGTATGCCCAAGGCAGTAGTTTGTATCTCATATTTAGTTCAAAAGTGTAGTATAAGCCTGTAATGTATGCCAAGCATGAAATTCGTACACTAACTAAGTTCTTTCCTTTCCAATAAATTGCTATATATGACTCTTAAAACCATGTTTTAAGATCCGGAACACAAATTCAGGGCCTCAACCTCACAAAGGTCGAGTTCAGGCCAAAACAGGCCAAGCCGGCCTGCTTCGAACAAGCAGTGGCCCAGGTCTGGCCGATCACGCTTGGGCTGGATTTGGGCCCGTGATTATTTGTTCGGACAACCTCGTTTTTTTGATTTTAGGCGTTTCTGAATGTTGTTACAAACAACTTGCAAGCATATAATTAATTAGGACTATCTACTGTT
Source organism: Nicotiana sylvestris (assembly GCF_000393655.2). Classification (NCBI taxonomy): domain Eukaryota; kingdom Viridiplantae; phylum Streptophyta; class Magnoliopsida; order Solanales; family Solanaceae; genus Nicotiana; species Nicotiana sylvestris. The sequence goes on along the minus strand of NC_091059.1, from coordinate 71,891,745 downwards.
TTCAATTGATAAGGACAAACGCGATAAGAAACGTAGTTGTTATAGGATGTCCTTTTAAAATAAGAACGAGATGAGCCTCGATGAAAATAAACACAACGTGCAGATGCGGGGCCCTTGTTTAAATGTATATTATCGAAGCATTTAGGTTCCAGGACGGGTTGTTTAGCAAATCTCGCAACCCTCCTAAAAGAACAATACGTTAGACTCTCTAGGACGCGCCTTAATAAATCTTACCTTCTTAAACTCGGGTGCGCATTTATGTGACCCAAATCCAATTCTCAACGGAGTCGGAATGTGTTTCTAATCACGGGTACATTGATTGTAACGTGGTTCGAGATGCATGTCCATGACGTTGCAAATTCATTAAAAAATAAAGAACGAGATGAGCCTCGCCAAATAAAAAATACAAATTGCGGGGCCCTCAGTAAATATTTGCTTTAGAAATTATTTGGATTTCGGGAGACGGTCTTACCCAAAATAAATACGCTAGTCGCTTTAGGCGCGTCTTTAATAATTTAATTTCCTTAAACTCGGGTGCGCATTGATGTGACCCAAATCCCAATCTCAACGGAGTCAAAGTGTGTCGACGACCACGGGTACATTGATTGTAACGCGGTTCGCGATACATTTTCGCAACGTTGCAATTCCTGATAAAAACAGTAAAATGATAAAAACGGTTAAAAGTTAAATTTTGCACATAAGCTCGCACTTGTATAAAATCAGATAATCGAGCCGAATATGATAGTTAAGCAACCGTGCTAGAACCACGGAACTCGGGAATGCCTAACACCTTCTCCCGGGTTAACAGAATTCCTTATCCGGATTTCTGGTACGCAGACTGTAATATAGAGTCATTATTTTCCTCGATTCGGGATTAAAATTGGTGACTTGGGACACCCTAAATCTCCCAAGTGGCGACTCTGAAATTAATAAACCATCCCCGTTTCGATTGTCCTTTAATTGGAAAAACTCCCCTGCGCCCCTCGGGCGCGGAAAAAGGAGGTGTGACAGCTCTGGCGACTCTGCTGGGGATCTAACCCAGAACCACTGGTTCAGGGTTAAGAATTCGAGCTTAGAATAATTGTTATTATTTGGCTTTATTTATTATCTGATTTTATTATTATTTGTTTTAGCCTAAATGTGCAAAATGCTACTTTTACCGCTTTGATATTATTTGAACTGTATATAAACTGTGCCGAAACCCTTCTCTTCTTACCTCTGGGGATGTGCTTACTGGTTGAGACTCCCTATTCTGTTAGTGTCGTACCCTAAATAAAAGAGGCTCGGAAAGTTTCTAAGCCGGCTGGCCTTTTGGTTCCCGGAAAGGAGCTCCTTCCTCAACTCGAGTTGTCCGCTCGGGTACACTGTCTAGAACACTGACCCAGGTTTTGAACATAGAATAACGTGACTTCATGCCGGATCCCTAGTAGGAACGCTTATTTGCATCATGTTGCATATGACTTAGGGGACTCAACACAGGGGTTGGGTCCGTCTAGGACTAGCAACCTGATATGAAAAGACCATTCTGATGCATCCTATTGTTGTCCGTGCATTTATTTGTCTCATGCCCGCATGCTGACCGGTGTTTGAATATTTGGAATATTGTGGAAAAAAAAAGGAAATAACGGTTAGGAGTTGATTGTTTATTGTTGAAAAAAAAAACAAATACTGTCAAAACTCTGCCAAAATTTTGAAAAAGTCGTTGTTCTGTTTTCAAAAAATAAAATAATCAATAGAAATATAGAGTTTGTCTTGTCATAAAAATTAAAAAAAAAAGAGATCTTATTTTTAAAATGGTTTTTTTATGAAAATAATAATAAAAAAGGAGTCTTATGTTGTCTTTACTTTTATTATTTGTTGCAAATATATGTATATATATGAAAAATTCAAAAGTTTTTCTTTACTTCAAAATGTATATATATCTTTATTTGTGGCAAAAGTATTTGTCTTGCTGAAGGTCTAGAAAAGTCCTTTCAGGCTCCCAGTTTTCGAAACAAAAATCCAAAATATTTTCCGTTATTGACATCTTTAGAAAGTTTTTATATATATACGAAAATTCAAAATTCACAAAAATCGCATATATTTTTGTTTTTATCAGGATAAGTGTCGTTTGTTAAAATCTTATTAATAAATGTGCAGAATGAGCACGATTCCGACTGAACCCTTTTCAATCATGAATAAAATTCCCCTCCAATTGCGGCTCTGGTGGAATGATTTGGGCAAAGAAGGGCATGATGAAATCAAGAAGTATCTGAAAGGCCTCACGAGTTTGTTGGATATCAGGCCACGAGGAGATATCATAAGGGCACTAGTCCCCCACTGGGATCCTGCGCACAATGTCTTCCGTTTCTCAGATTTTGAACTTACCCCAACTTTAGAAGAAATAGCAGGGTATATCGGCAGCACTGAGACTCCTTTGAGGCACAAATATCTGATTGCTCCAAGAGCTGTAGCAATACACCGGTTCCTGGACTCCTTAAAGATAGTCAGAACAATTCATAACCCTGACTTGGCAAAAGGTTTTTGCAGCATGAGTTTCATATATCAAAGATATGGTCACATAGGAGGATTCGACAAGCCAGAAAACCAGTTGTGCAGCAAAGGTAATCGCCAAAAGTGGGAAGAACATAGACGAATTGCTTTCATGATAACTTTCTTAGGACTACTAGTATTCCCAAGAAAAGATGGGAATATTGACATAAAGATAGCAGGGGTCGTCAGTACGTTGCTCACACAGAGTGATAGTACGTTGGCGCCCATGATAGTATCTGATATATTCAGGGCACTCACTTCTTGCAAAGCCGGAGGAAGCTTTTTCGAGGGTTGCAATTTGTTGTTGCAAATGTGGATGACCGAACACCTATGTCACCGAGCCCAGTTTTTGAGCCATGGGTCCGCTGGAAAGACCTGCATAGAGGAGTTCTATACCAGAGTTGATGAAACCTACCTGCCAGAAGGAGTCACAGCATGGACCTCATGTTTCCATACCCTCAACGCCAGTCAAATACAGTGGACGCTAGGGTGGTTACCGATCGACGAAGTCATATACATGCCAGCAGCCAGGCCCCATTTTCTCTTGATGGGACTTAAGAGTATTCAACCATACGCGCCGCATCGGGTTTTAAGGCAACTTGGGAGGTATCAGATAGTGCCGAAAGACGAGGATCTGAGCATCCAGGTAATCGAGATCAGTCCCGACGGCCAGTTTCCTGAAGCAAGGGTTCGTCAAATTTGGAGCCAATGTCAATACTTAGAAGCAAATACTTGTGTAATGAATCGGGCAAAAGGGGAAGTTTCGCCCGGGTATCAGGCCTGGTACAAAGGGGAGACATCATCTGGAAGACCGACCAAAAGACCTCACCTGCAAGAATTTGCCAAATCTTCACAAGAACAGTGGGGCTGGTTGGCCAAAGAGCAGGAATATCTTGTCAAAGCAGGCAAACTGAAGCAACAAGTTCAGGATATGAAGTTTGAGTGCCAATTACAGTCTGCTGCCCACAAGGGAGAAAAGAACAAGTTAATCAGAGAAGGCGAGATCCTCAAAGCTCAGATCCGGAGAATGAAAAAAGAGGCTAATAGCCAGCTAAGAAGCCGGGCAGATAAAAGATTGATAGCAGGGTTAAAAGATCAGGTTGCGGAATGCCAGGAAGATTTGGAAAAAGCCAGGGCCAGCGCAGCAAAATTGCGAACCAAGTGGGCAAAGGGTGCGATGGCTCGGAGGCAGCGCCTGCAACAAGTCATAAGGGAGTATGAACTGAGCATCGGGACATTAAGGGAAACGAATGCCTCTCTTCGAGAAAGGATCCTCAAGCAAACACGAAATGCCCAAGCCGACAGAAGGCAATATTACGATGCAATGACCAGAATGGAAAGGCAAATGGAGATGTTCCAGGATCAGCTTGCCAACAATGCGCAAACACTGGGATTGAAGAACCAACAGATAAGGCATTTGTTCACAGAAAGGGACAACATCCGGGGAAAGATCGACGAGATTGGGCATTACATCTACATGAGATGCCTGGCATGCGAGCAAAAGCCTCGAAAGACCCTCCTTGTTTCCATCATGGGTTGCGTCCACCGAATCATGAATGAGTTGAAAAACCTGCAGAGGGACCTCACACCAAGGGCCGCGGAAAGGCCGAATGATGCCTCGCGGGTCCCTAAGTTGGAAAATTAATCTTTGGTTGAGTCCTGTCGTTTTTCCATATGTTATTTTCCTTTCTTTTAGTCAAAACGGGTTAAGAACTGTGGAGTCTGTACTATTGCTATTCCTTGCTTGATGTAATTTGTAATAGCAAAATTTTGAGAATGAATTTAATGATTTCACAAGAATTGTGTGTTTCTTTACTTTAAGGCAGAACTACGCCTGGTCTGATTCACGCGGGGACGTGATACGTAGGCAATCCCCATAAGATTCGACCGCTTTTAATAAATAAAGAAAAGAAAATGTAAATAAAATAAAACGCAGAGTTTCGCAAAATACTTTAAAAGAGACGAATGAACAAGCCGGGATGACGCATGTGGTTTGAAGCAAAGCATGTAGAAACGGTTAACTGCCTAGGTGCATTGCATCCTCTATGTGTTACGATCAAATCTGTTAAGCTCTAACACTAACAAAGTTTGTTGTTGTCTGATACCAGACAGTTAGTTGTTAAAGAATTCTGGCAACACATTCATACCAAACCAGATCCAAAGGACCGGTAGCAACAAGCATGACTACTTCAGAGAATAGTAATGAGGAAGAAAGGCCGATGAGCCAGTTGCTAAAAGAGGCAATGGAAAAGATTGAAAGGATGGGACTAGAGATGCATGCAATGCAGCTAGCCCTGGCCAAAACACAAAAGAGCCCTGAGACACTGGGACACGTGCCGGAGTACCCTCACTCTGGCCCTTCCACAAGCCGCCCAAATCCCCTCTATCATCAAGAAAGAAGCCCTCATGATTCCCAAGCTCCACCACCCCATCAACCTCTCCCAACACCCAATATTCCCATTTTTGTGGGACCTGCATCAGCCCCTTTGCAGCGAACGACCAGTGAGCCATTGTTTCAGGCTCACGATACACAATACTATCCCCCTGAGCCTACATTCCACGCACCGGAACCACAGGCTTACAATCCCCATTTGGAAGTACCGGCAGAGGTTGAGAAGCCGGTTAAGGCCCCTGAACAGGATGAAGTGTTAAGAAAGTTCAAAAGCCTGGAGCAATCCTTCAGGAACTTGCACGGGCTGGGCAATCAAGTCAGCGTGGCATACAAAGATCTGTGCCCTTTCCCAGATGTCCAACTCCCGGCAGGGTTCAAGATGCCCAAGTTTGATTTATATGAAGGGCACGGTGATCCCATGGCACATTTGCGGGGATTCTGTAGCAAAATGAGAGGGGCAGGAGGCAAGGATGAGCTTTTGATAGCTTATTTCGGCCAAAGTCTGAGCGGATCTGCACTGGAATGGTATACCAGGCAGGATTTCAGCAGGTGGTACACGTGGGATGATCTGGCACAGGCTTTTGCAGGTCATTTCCAGTACAATCTAGAGATAGTCCCTGACCGTCTCACGTTATTGAGAACTGGGAAGAAACCCGGGGAAAGTTTTCGCGAGTTCGGGTTCCGCTGGAGAGAACAAGCAGCTAGGGTCGATCCTCCCATGAGAGAGGGAGAGATGGTAGACTACTTTTTGCAGACATTGGATCCAACCTACTTTGGTCACTTGGTGACAACGGTTGGAAAATCTTTCAACGAGGTGGTCAAAATAGGGGTCATGATAGAAGAAGGTTTGAGGTCGGACAAGATCTTAAACTATTCGGCACTTAAGGCCACAACCCAGGCTATTCAAAGCGGCACGGGAGGTGCGCTGAGAAGAAAGAAAGAAGAGGTTGCCACGATCGAGGCAAGGCAGTTGGTCCAGGGCTGGCAGGCCGCACTACAACCAACCCAGGCCTCACAGGTCAAACTACCCATACAACCCACCACAAAATTTCTATCCACCTCGAGAACCACATTGTTCCGTACACCAAGCCCAGGTATACACTCAGCCTCCGGTTCGCCCACAATGGCGCGCACCGGCTCCCCAGAACATATATGCACCACCACAAAACACTTACCCTCCACCAAGGGCATATAGAAATCCTTCAGGGGCAGGTTTCCGGGGAAATCCAGATGCCAGAAATGACAGGTTGCGGAAGCAAAGAACCTTCACCGAACTGGGAGAAACCTACACCGCTGTGTTCCACAAGCTGCGGCAATTGGGTTTGGTTAGTCCTGTCCATACTCGGGAACCAAATCCCCCGCCTCAGAATTTGGATCGTTCAATCAGTTGTGAATACTGTTCAGGGATGCTCGGGCACGATACCGAGAAGTGCTGGAAGTTAAGGCATGCCATACAGGATCTTATTGACACCAATAAGATCGAGGTCCAGACACCGGAGGCTCCTAACATCAACCAAAACCCACTGCCAGCGCACCACGAAACTCACATGATTGAGTTGGTGTGTGAGGGAGGAGAATTAAGAAAACCCTCACAAACAGTGATGATGATCCAAGCTGCCCCAAAAGAAGTCTTAACCAGTGGAGGAACAAATGTACAGTCGCAGGGAGAAGGCGTCAAGCCGGTAGTAATATGGGGGAAGAGCCCGTCCGTCATAGCAAGCAAACCCGAGCCAAGCAAGTTGGTAATACCAGGGATCCTGCCCACACCGGCAAGTCATGTTGAAAGGGGTATGTGGAGAACGGGTGACCATAAAGCCGGTGGTCCAACTGCCAATGCTTGACAGCAGGGCTGTGCCCTGGAAATATGAAAAAGCAGTGGTGACGTACCAAGGAAAACAGGTGGAAGAAGTCAGTTGTGAAGCGCAAGGGCTGACTCGATCAGGTCGATGTTTTGCTCCGGTGGAGTTAAGAAAAACCAACCCAGTGGCAACCAAGAAGCCAGTGTCAGAAGAAGAGGCTGAAGACTTCCTGAGGAAGATGAAAGTACAAGACTATTCTGTGGTTGAGCAGCTGAGAAAAACACCTGCCCAGATCTCACTATTGTCATTACTCCTCCATTCCGAGGAACATCGTCGGGCCCTGTTAAAGATATTGAACGAGGCCCATGTACCCAGTGAGATTTCTGTAAACCACCTGGAAACCATCGCCAGCAAGATTTTCGAGGTGAACAGGGTAACATTCTCAGATGATGACCTGCCGGTGGAAGGTACGGAGCATAACAAAGCTCTATACCTAGCTGTCAAATGTGAAGACTCGGTGGTAACTCGAGTATTGGTGGATAACGGCTCAAGCGCCAATATTTGTCCATTATCCACCCTGGACCAGTTAAAGATTGACCGTGGAAGAATCCGGGAGAATAGCATCTGTGTCCGGGGGTTTGACGGAAACGGAACCGCCACTGTGGGGGATGTTGTACTTGAATTAACCATTGGTCCGGTCCTATTTACCATGGAATTCCAGGTGTTGGACGCCACGGTATCTTACAACTTGCTGTTAGGACGACCTTGGATTCATGCAGCTAAAGCGGTGCCTTCCACCCTACATCAGACAGTGAAGTTCGAGTGGGAAAGACAAGAGGTCGTGTTGCACGGCGAGGATACAACATGCACCATGGGCGGAACCATTGTGCCTTTCATAGAGACCACTGATGACAAGGGTCCCTGGGTCTACCAGATTCTCGATACAGGGTCGGCCAACAAAATTTCTGAAGGAGAAATCATCCCGCACCCTAGGGTGGCTGCCGCAACAGTCATGATGGTATCAGAAATGCTGGGTAATGGGTTTGTGCCGGGAAAAGGCCTGGGAGTTGAACTTCAAGGGATAGTCCAACCTGTCTCCCTTCCTAAGAATCTGGAAACTTTCGGGTTGGGGTTCAAACCAACCGCAGCAGACAGGAAGCAAGCGCGAAAAATGAAGAAGAGAGTCTGGTTTCTGCCTAAACCAGTGCCACGCCTCTCAAGGTCTTTTGTTAAAGTTAGTGCCAAGGGGTCAGCGATCCCAAAGATTCGAGGACCTTTGATCGGCATAAGTGAAGACCTGAATCAGAGTTTTGAGAGGCTATTCGCGGATGTCAGTATGGTGGAAGCTGGAGAAGGTTCCAGCAGAGCAGAGATACAATTTGTGGGGCCTGAGGCCAAGACCAACAATTGGACGGTTACTCCTCTTCCTGTCCGAGGGGAGTCTTGGTAGTAGGCTTTGATTAATGTTTTGTTTGTTTGTTTGTTTGATCGGATTATTCAAGGGTGTAATCCCAATTTTACTTTCGTTTTGTAAAAGTGTGAACCCTTTTTATCCTGCAAATTTAATAAAGTTCTTTTCTTTTGTCCCATTTTAATTTCTTGTTTTGTTCTTTTTCTTTCTGAACAGTTCTCTTTTTACTGGTCCTAATGACATGGCATGCACAGCGGATCTTCGACCTAGTCTAATAAATCAATCTGAATCTGACTCAATGATGCAAGAGGTCGTTTGTGATAATGAATCCGAATGTGACGAAGGGGAAGCCTTCGAAGAAATAAACCGAGAACTGTGCCAATTTGAAGAGAAACCCAAGCCTAACCTAAATGACACTGAGGCTGTGAACCTAGGAGACGCTGATAACATCCAAGAGACCAAAATTAGCATCCACATTGAGCCGAATGTCAAAGCAGAATTGATCGAAACTCTCAGGGAATTCAAAGATGTTTTTGCATGGTCATATGATGATATGCCTGGATTGAGCACCAATTTAGTGGTTCACAAACTACCCACTGACCCGGCATACCCTCCGGTCAAGCAAAAACTAAGGAAATTTAAAACAGAAATGAGTGTGAAAATCAAAGAAGAAGTGATCAAGCAGTTGCAATCGAAGGTCATTCGGGTCACTCGATATCCCGAGTGGCTGGCCAATGTGGTACCAGTCCCAAAGAAGGATGGAAAAATCAGGGTGTGCGTCGACTACCGCAACCTTAACAAAGCAAGTCCCAAGGACAATTTCCCGTTACCCAACATTCATATCCTGATCGATAATTGCGCTGGGCGCGAGATCGGATCCTTTGTGGATTGCTATGCGGGTTATCATCAGATCCTAATGGATGAGGAGGATGCTGAGAAGACAGCATTTATTACGCCATGGGGAACCTACTGCTATCGGGTAATGCCGTTCGGTTTAAAGAACGCTGGGGCAACGTACATGCGAGCAATGACTGCTGTGTTTCATGACATGATACACAAAGAAATAGAGGTGTACGTCGATGATGTGATCATCAAATCTTGGCGTCAGGAGGACCATGTGGCAGACCTAAGGAGATTTTTCCAAAGACTCCGGAGGTATGATATCAAGCTTAACCCGGCCAAATGCGCATTCGGGGTTCCATCAGGAAAGTTGCTAGGATTCATCGTCAGTCGACGGGGGATTGAGTTAGACCCATCCAAAATTGAATCCATCCGAGATTTGCCACCGCCAAGGAACAAAACAGAGGTAATGAGTTTGCTGGGTAGACTCAATTACATCAGCAGGTTCATCGCTCAACTCACAGCAACTTGTGAACCCATATTTCGGCTGCTGAAAAAGGATGCTGCGGTAGGTTGGACAGCAGAGTGTCAGGAGGCCTTCGACCAAATCAAAGGGTATCTGTCTAATCCACCCGTATTGGTCCCGCCTAAGCCCGGGAAACCCCTAATCCTTTACCTGACGGTCTTGGAAAATTCATTTGGTTGTGTACTGGGGCAACATGATGACACAGGGAGGAAGGAGCAGGCCATCTACTATCTTAGCAAGAAATTCACAGTGCATGAGGTCAAGTACACTCAACTCGAGAAAACGTGCTGCGCCCTAACTTGGGTAGCTCAGAAGTTGAAGCACTACCTGTCTTCATATACTACTTATCTCATATCCCGCTTGGACCCATTGAAGTATATCTTTCAGAAACCTATGCCCACGGGAAGGTTGGCAAAATGGCAAATTCTGCTCACAGAGTTTGATATCATCTACGTAACAAGGACGGCCATGAAAGCCCAGGCACTGGCAGACCATTTGGCAGAGAATCCCGTTGATGAAAAATACGAGCCCTTAAGAACGTATTTTCCTGACGAAGAGGTGATGCATACGAATGAGTTGGAATTACCTGAGGAACCGGGTTGGAAGCTTTTCTTCGATGGAGCTGCAAACGCAAAAGGGGTTGGAATAGGAGCAGTACTCATTTCTGAAACAGGACGGCATTATCCTGTTACGGCTCAACTGCGCTTCTATTGCACCAACAATATGGCCGAATATGAGGCTTGCATTCTGGGTCTGCGCTTGGCTGCTGACATGGATGTCCAAGACGTCTTGGTCTTGGGAGACTCGGACCTCTTGGTACATCAAATTCAGGGTGAATGGGAAACACGAGATCTAAAGCTCATACCATACCGACAATGCTTGCATGATCTGAGCAAGCAATTTCGATCGGTAAAGTTCAAACACATCCCGAGAGTTCACAATGAGGTTGCGGATGCCTTAGCCACCTTAGCATCAATGCTGCACCACCCTGACAAAATGTATGTTGACCCTCTACACATCCAGGTCCGTGATCAGCACGCCTACTGCAATGCCATAGAAGAAGAAGCAGATGGCGAACCCTGGTTTCATGATATCAAGGAATACCTCAGGATGGGGATATATCCGGAACATGCCTCTGGGGACCAAAAAAGAGCCCTTCGGCGTTTGTCGAATGGTTTCTTCCTCAGTGGAGGAGTATTGTACAAAAGAACCCCGGATTTGGGATTGTTGAGATGCATAGATGCCGGGCAGGCAACGACGGTTATGGCGGAAGTACATGCCGGAGTTTGTGGGCCGCACATGAGCGGATATGTATTGGCAAGAAAGATCCTTCGAACAGGGTGTTATTGGCTAACCATGGAACACGACTGTATCACTTTCGTAAGGAAATGCCATCAGTGCCAGATACATGGAGATTTGATTCATTCTCCGCCAACAGAGTTACATACGATGTCAGCACCCTGGCCGTTTGTAGCATGGGGCATGGATGTCATTGGGCCCATCGAGCCAGCAGCGTCCAACGGTCATAGGTTCATTCTAGTGACCATTGATTACTTCACCAAATGGGTTGAGGCTAAAACCTTCAAATCAGTAACCAAGAAGGCAGTGGTGGACTTTGTTCACTCCCATATCATCTGCAGATTTGGGATCCCAAAAGTGATCATCACGGATAACGGTGCGAATCTTAATAGCAGCTTGATGAGAGAGGTATGCCAACAATTCAAGATTACACACCGCAATTCCACCCCATATCGTCCTAAGGCAAATGGAGCAGTCGAAGCAGCCAATAAGAATATCAAGAAGATACTACGAAAAATGGTGGAAGGGTCCAGACAATGGCACGAGAAATTACCCTTTGCTTTGTTGGGTTACCGCACTACCGTCCGGACTTCCATAGGCACAACTCCTTATTTGTTGGTGTATGGAACTGAGGCCGTGATACCAGCGGAGGTCGAAATTCCGTCCCTCCGAATTGTCGCTGAAGCCGGAATTGATGATGATGAATGGATCAAAGCTCGCTTGGAACAGTTGAGCCTGATAGATGAGAAAAGATTGGCAGCAGTGTGCCATGGTCAGCTGTACCAGAAGAGAATGGCAAGAGCGTATAATAAGAAGGTGCGCTCTAGGAAATTTGAAGTAGGGCAGCAGGTATTAAAGAAGATCCTCCCACATCAGGTCGAGGCAAAAGGCAAATTCGCCCCAAATTGGCAAGGGCCTTATATCGTGACCAGAATATTGTCCAACGGTGCTTTGTGTTTGACAGATGTCGAAGGTAGATGTGTCGACATGGCTATCAATTCAGATGCAGTCAAGAGATATTATGCGTAATTTCTTTAATTATGGCAATTATTCGGTTTGTTTGTTTGTATTTGGCATTTATTGGATAATGAGATGACGGAGGCAATTCTTTCTTCTACCCAAACACTGTTTAACCCTTGCTTCCCCCTTTGAGCCTTAAGCAAATTCTTTCAATACCCCTCTTTTGGAATCACTAATGGGAAAGATACGAAAAAAAAAAGAAAAAGAAAAAGAAAAGAAAAGAAAAGAAAAAGACATGAAAAAATGAAAAGAAGGAAAAGAAAAAAAGAAGAAGATAAAATCAAGGAATATAAAACCGTGGGAACTACGTTTGACCTGATTCCTCAAAGAGGATACGTAGGTGCCTCACGGCTCGGTCATAGTATGCATCATAGCAAATATAGGATGCATAATGTACATAATATAGCACAATGTGCGTAACGCACGTAACTCAACATAAGCATAAAAAATAAAATTCCCCAAGCAAGAAAACTGGGGCAGAGGTTATGTTTTAAGTTCCAACAAAGGTTAGATTCCAAAAGTTGTAGCACATCACCCTTCAAATTGTTTTCATTTTTGTAGCCTTTCTTCAATCCCACACCAAAACCAACGTCAACATCCAAAAGACCTCCCGATCAATGTTCGAGAGATGCCAAATCCGGCAAATAAGGCCGAGAATAATACACTGATCCCCAGCAAAGAAGAGGATCGTAAGACTGGGAATGAGTTGATAGTCAAAAGAATCTCCAGAAGAGAGGGTCGTATCTACAACGCCCCGATTCCTCGAAAGAAATAAAATGAGAGAGTCTTATCGGTGAAAACCTTCACAGGCACCGAGAGGCGATGTAAGATAAGGGATATGAAATGAGAGAGTCTTATTGGTGAAAACCTTCACAGGCACCATAAGGCGCCGGGAGATGAAAGAAAAGAGAGAGTCTCATTAGTGAAAACCCCTCGAAGGGCACTATGAGGCGACAAGATAGAGCAGCAAAAGCTACCACATTCGCAACAAGATGAACATCCATTTATCATCCCCAGCAAGTCAGACCGTCGGACAAATCGATTGATACAAATAGACTGGGTCGGGAATCTATGGTGCACGTCATGATCACGGGGACCAGTTGTGTCCTCCAGATAAGTTCTTTGGATTGTCTCCTCCCACAAAATATTGGTTCAGAAAGTTTTTCTTTTTTCCATATCTTTATTTCTTTTCCTAAAATGTGTCTTGAAAGGATTTTTCAAAGCTTACTACCAGAAACCAAAGGGGAATTCATCCAATGCAGGATAATACAAACAGTCTTAAAGGCCGGTCCCAGGCAATGCAGGGATTGTGCCCGGAAATTTTGGAAGAAGTAAGCTCCAAAAGGGAGTGGTTTCGGGAGTTAGAAGCAGACTCCCACATCATGTGTTTAAAGAGAAAGCAGAAAAGGGGATAAATTGAAAACCAATCCCCAGCAGGCTAGAGACCCCCAACAGGCAACTTTGCCCGCCAACCAATTATGGGGACAAAGAGCAAGAAAAGGGGAAGAGAGAAAAATTGCTCGCCAGAAAGGCACCCTCTACCACCACGATTAAAACTGATTAAATCCTTTTGTCTGTTGCATGAGAGCAAAGAATTGATGACGGCAACAAGATGCAATGCCATGGAAGTTACCAAAAACCGGGGCAGAAAATTTTCTGCCGATTGTCGAAAATTTTCTCGGAAGAACGGGGAAACAATTTCAATACATTTAAGTTCTAGGTCGCCCACCAGTATAATGCGGGAATACTTTTAAGTTCTAGGTCGCCCACCAGTATAATGCGGGAATACTTTTAAGTTCTAGGTCGCCCACCAGTATAATGCGGGAATACATTTAAGTTCTAGGTCGCCCACCAGTATAATGCGGGAATACTTTTAAGTTCTAGGTCGCCCACCAGTATAATGCGGGAATACATTAAGTTCTAGGTCGCCCACCAGTATAATGCGGGAATACTTTTAAGTTCTAGGTCGCCCACCAGTATAATGCGGGAATACTTTTGAGTTCTAGGTCGCCCACCAGTATAATGCGGGAATACTTTTAAGTTCTAGGTCGCCCACCAGTATAATGCGGGAATACTTTTAAGTTCTAGGTCGCCCACCAGTATAATGCGGGAATACATTAAGTTCTAGGTCGCCCACCAGTATAATGCGGGAATACTTTTAAGTTCTAGGTCGCCCACCAGTATAATGCGGGAATACTTTTAAGTTCTAGGTCGCCCACCAGTATAATGCGGGAATACTTTTAAGTTCTAGGTCGCCCACCAGTATAATGCGGGAATACATTAAGTTCTAGGTCGCCCACCAGTATAATGCGGGAATACTTTTAAGTTCTAGGTCGCCCACCAGTATAATGCGGGAATACTTTTAAGTTCTAGGTCGCCCACCAGTATAATGCGGGAATACATTTAAGTTCTAGGTCGCCCACCAGTATAATGCGGGAATACATTTAAGTTCTAGGTCGCCCACCAGTATAATGCGGGAATACATTTAAGTTCTAGGTCGCCCACCAGTATAATGCGGGAATAAATTTAAGTTCTAGGTCGCCCACCAGTATAATGCGGGAATACATTTAAGTTCTAGGTCGCCCACCAGTATAATGCGGGAATACATTTAAGTTCTAGGTCGCCCACCAGTATAATGCGGGAATACATTTCAGTTCTAGGTCGCCCACCAGTATAATGCGGGAATACTTTCAAGTTCTAGGTCGCCCACCAGTATAATGCGGGAATACATTTAAGTTCTAGGTCGCCCACCAGTATAATGCGGGAATACATTTAAGTTCTAGGTCGCCCACCAGTATAATGCGGGAATACTTTTAAGTTCTAGGTCGCCCACCAGTATAATGCGGGAATACTTTTAAGTTCTAGGTCGCCCACCAGTATAATGCGGGAATACATTAAGTTCTAGGTCGCCCACCAGTATAATGCGGGAATACTTTTAAGTTCTAGGTCGCCCACCAGTATAATGCGGGAATACTTTTAAGTTCTAGGTCGCCCACCAGTATAATGTGGGAATACTTTTAAGTTCTAGGTCGCCCACCAGTATAATGCGGGAATACTTTTAAGTTCTAGGTCGCCCACCAGTATAATGCGGGAATACTTTTAAGTTCTAGGTCGCCCACCAGTATAATGCGGGAATACATTAAGTTCTAGGTCGCCCACCAGTATAATGCGGGAATACTTTTAAGTTCTAGGTCGCCCACCAGTATAATGCGGGAATACTTTTAAGTTCTAGGTCGCCCACCAGTATAATGCGGGAATACATTTAAGTTCTAGGTCGCCCACCAGTATAATGCGGGAATACATTTAAGTTCTAGGTCGCCCACCAGTATAATGCGGGAATACTTTTAAGTTCTAGGTCGCCCACCAGTATAATGCGAGAATACATTTAAGTTCTAGGTCGCCCACCAGTATAATGCGGGAATACATTTAAGTTCTAGGTCGCCCACCAGTATAATGCGGGAATACATTTAAGTTCTAGGTCGCCCACCAGTATAATGCGGGAATACATTTCAGTTCTAGGTCGCCCACCAGTATAATGCGGGAATACTTTCAAGTTCTAGGTCGCCCACCAGTATAATGCGGGAATACATTTAAGTTCTAGGTCGCCCACCAGTATAATGCGGGAATACATTTAAGTTCTAGGTCGCCCACCAGTATAATGCGGGAATACATTTAAGTTCTAGGTCGCCCACCAGTATAATGCGGGAATACTTTCAAGTTCTAGGTCGCCCACCAGTATAATGCGGGAATACCCTTTAGCTCTAGATTGTGGAATCAGTCACCCCACCTGAAGACGGAAGGGTACAACAGAGATCCCCAAACGGGAAACAATGAAATCCCCAGCACCAAGAAGCAGACAACTGCAGAGGCAAGCGCGCAATTCAAAAGGAAAAAGGAACGCGTCTCAAAAGAAGTAGTTTGGGAACGGTGTAGCATGCCCAGTATAACAATTCTGATGAAAAGCCATACCACTGAAGAAACCATTGGAAGATTTAAAGAAGAAAGCCGTATCCCCAGCAAATCAAGCAAAGTGATGAGAACTGACATTCAAAAAAGGTGAAGGACCAGCATCATCTCCAAGTTCACAAAATAAAGGCGTCAGAGGAAAGCGTTAGCCGACAAGAAAGCAAGGCAGCAAGAACAAGTTGAAGATGGATGAGATTTCAGGATCCTCAGTTTAGCTTAGCTTCTTGTTTTCCTTTTAGAGCAATGTAATAGGGAGATCGGTTGAGCAGTAGCATCCTACAGCAGCATACAACAGCGCACAACAACAGCAAACACTACAGTCACACGGTAGTCCCAGCTACCAAAATTTCCCGAACTACATTGACCTGATTCCTGTTTCAGCCCAGGATATGTAGGAAACCTCTGAAGCAAAGGTTCGGTCAAATCTTTTTCAAAAAATGCTTCACACGGAGTATTCGGACGGGCAAAAATCGCTCGCTTTATCTTTGCGCGAAAACCCTTCGTGTCTTCGTGCAAAGAGGGGCAGCTGTAAGCACGTGATTTTTGCTTCACGGACAATCGCTCCAAAAGAAAATAAAAATAGTGGCAAAAGGCTTCGCTGTACAATTTTTCGGTCTTTCCGTGACATGTTTTGTTAGTCGTTTGTGAGTCTGTCCATTTTGCATCTAGTCATTATCAAACAAAAATACAAAAAATATATGTGGCGTTAAAAGAAAATTCAAAAATATAAATATATGTGCATCGTCCGTTTTAGGTTGTGATTTAACTTACTTGGTATGATAATTATGTTGAAATGCCATATTGTTATTTGTTTTAATTTCATTTTGTTTTATTAGTTATTTTTATTTTTTATTTTTTATTTTTCTTTAAATTGGAAAACAAAAGAAAGTTGAAATCAATTTGGGCCAAAAAAATAAGACAAAAACAAGCCCAAACCAACGATCTGACCCGGTCCAGACCAGGCCTGCCCAGGCACCTCCTGAAACGACGTCGTTTCAGGCAAATCAATCTGAGCCGTCCGTCCCAGCCGATCCAACGGTTCAGGACCTCTTTCAGCGACCCATGTTCAAACCCGACCCAAATAACCAGCCTGACCCAACCCCTCACTTAAACCAAACGACCCCGTTTAACTGCCAAACGACCCCGTCTCATTTCTCAGCATCAGATCCAAGCCGTTGAGATCATCTGATCTAACGGCTCAGATCCAATCCCATAGACCATATATAAACCTTCCCTTATACCCACGCCCCCTATACCAACACCCCACCCCTTCGTCCCCAAGTCGAACCCGGACCTCCCATTAGAAACCCTAGCCGCCCTCGTCTCCCTCGCCATTAAAGCCGGCGGCACGAACGCCGGTGACCACCTCCTGAACACCCTAAGACCCCCTCACTCTCCTGAACATGGATCTGTTACCCTCTTGCCTCGAATCACCTTCCCTCGTCTCGAATCTTCGTTTGAAGATTTGAGTCGAACCCGGACCTATGCCAAACCACCCCATCTTCATACCAGACATTCCCCTGACCTTCCTCGTGACCAAACCAAGCTTGGTTTGGTCCGAATCTACCCACAACTCCTAAAAATCCAGATCTGGAAATCCAGAACTTGAAACACATGCACCTGGGGAACCCGGCCAGTTTTGACAAGGGTTTGAGGTCTAATAGACCTTAATCAAGGTGTTCTCATGTGAGAACACCCTGATTAAAGTTTGTTCGGCCTCAAAAGTTCGAAGATGAATCAGATTTGGGTCTGTTTGATTTAAACATTTTCGGTACGTTTTCCTTTCTTTTGTGTTAGTTTTAATTAAGTGGTCAGCATGTTTCGTTGGGTTTGTTTGTTATTTTTGTTATTTTTTCATTCGGATTTCTTTCATCTCTTTAAAGACCTTTTATTTGGTCAATTGTTTTCTGTGTATGATTTGAATGTATTCTGTGATGAACATGTTCGATTAGATTAGTCGTCAAATGAATAAACTTATATAGGTTCCCAGTAATTGAACACAAAATTGTCTGATGCCCTTTAGGTCCCTGAACATATTGTTTATGTGAGCGACTGATTATTACCTGCTATAATTAGTATAGTCGACTCGATAAATGTCGTTGATTAGTTTCTATAACTAATGAATCAAACGAGCTAATAATGTCGCATGACTAATTGAACTTTGCCACTGATTGAAGGCCCCAGCATTGTTTGAAATAGTTTGTTTGCATTGAAAAATGACTGAAAGGTTCAGTCTAGGCAGTCTTGAATTTGAACTTTCATCAGTTCAAAAATGCCCTGATGCTGCAAAGGTTCAAGACAGTGATAACCAGGGTTTAACAGGGGTAGTCTGGGGTTTGAAAAGGACAAAAATGATTAGTTTAAATGAGCTGACAAGTAGGGTACTAATTTAGGATTAAACTAATACCAATGGGGAGCAAGACATAAGAGTATGGGGCTTAAAATGAATAAATAAAACGAGCCCATAACTCTTGATTAAACAAAGACCAGGCGTGGGGAACAAAGGGGCTGGCACCAAAGATGCTTAGGCATGGGCTTAAAGGGTATGGGCATTCTGCCAATTGGCAGGGCAGGCAGCTCAGCTGTACTGGTTCATTTGGCCTATAAATAGGCCATTTGATAACTTAAACAGGGCTGGACTTTTAGTCTTCAAAAAAAAAAAAAAAAGAGAAAAGGCTGGAATTTTAGTCTTAAAGCTGAAACTTTTAGTCTAAAGAAAGGTTTACTGAGTTCAAAGAAAGCTGAAAAACATAAGTTAGTTTCCAAATAGATTGTAACCAAACACTGCCTGAAAGTTGTATAAGAGTGCATATTGGTCAAAGCTGTCTTGGCCAAGTTCTGTTGCTTGCATTGGCTGAGTTGTTTATGGTTGTTGAACTGGTAGTTTTACTGCATTCGAACCCTCAGTTACTGCTGTTATTTCCTTACTCTTTCCTGGGATTGCTGGCTTGGTTTCGACTATCTGCTAGTCCTTGTATTCTGGGAGATATTGTTGGTTATCTGTGGCTGTGGAAAACACTTGGTTTAGTTGGTTGTTGCTGTGTTGTTGCTGTGTGTCTGCTGCTGCTGTATGTACTGCATACTGCCCAGCTGATCATTCCTTTCTTCTTCTGTTCCTCTATACCAGGTACACACCTAAGACACTGTCAGATGTAGCTGGAAATTTGAGCATGAATGTAAAGGAAAGACCTGAAGAATGTTTTTTTTTAGATATAGATTGTTACATTAAATATTCATGCAATGTGTAATAGTTTTACATTTTTGTTCTGGGTGCTAGAGTTAGTCTCATGCCTATAAATGTCAATGTATGGTAGTTGAATGCTAGAATGTGCATATAGGTTGGTGATGAGAGTATGCCCAAGGCAGTAGTTTGTATCTCATATTTAGTTCAAAAGTGTAGTATAAGCCTGTAATGTATGCCAAGCATGAAATTCGTACACTAACTAAGTTCTTTCCTTTCCAATAAATTGCTATATATGACTCTTAAAACCATGTTTTAAGATCCGGAACACAAATTCAGGGCCTCAACCTCACAAAGGTCGAGTTCAGGCCAAAACAGGCCAAGCCGGCCTGCTTCGAACAAGCAGTGGCCCAGGTCTGGCTGATCACGCTTGGGCTGGATTTGGGCCCGTGATTATTTGTTCGGACAACCTCGTTTTTTTGATTTTAGGCGTTTCTGAATGTTGTTACAAACAACTTGCAAGCATATAATTAATTAGGACTATCTACTGTTTTCAATTGATAAGGACAAACGCGATAAGAAACGTAGTTGCTATAGGATGTCCTTTTAAAATAAGAACGAGATGAGCCTCGATGAAAATAAACACAACGTGCAGATGCGGGGCCCTTGTTTAAATGTATATTATCGAAGCATTTAGGTTCCAGGACGGGTTGTTTAGCAAATCTCGCAACCCTCCTAAAAGAACAATACGTTAGACTCTCTAGGACGCGCCTTAATAAATCTTACCTTCTTAAACTCGGGTGCGCATTTATGTGACCCAAATCCAATTCTCAACGGAGTCGGAATGTGTTTCTAATCACGGGTACATTGATTGTAACGTGGTTCGAGATGCATGTCCATGACGTTGCAAATTCATTAAAAAATAAAGAACGAGATGAGCCTCGCCAAATAAAAAATACAAATTGCGGGGCCCTCAGTAAATATTTGCTTTAGAAATTATTTGGATTTCGGGAGACGGTCTTACCCAAAATAAATACGCTAGTCGCTTTAGGCGCGTCTTTAATAATTTAATTTCCTTAAACTCGGGTGCGCATTGATGTGACCCAAATCCCAATCTCAACGGAGTCAAAGTGTGTCGACGACCACGGGTACATTGATTGTAACGCGGTTCGCGATACATTTTCGCAACGTTGCAATTCCTGATAAAAACAGTAAAATGATAAAAACGGTTAAAAGTTAAATTTTGCACATAAGCTCGCACTTGTATAAAATCAGATAATCGAGCCGAATATGATAGTTAAGCAACCGTGCTAGAACCACGGAACTCGGGAATGCCTAACACCTTCTCCCGGGTTAACAGTATTCCTTATCCGGATTTCTGGTACGCAGACTGTAATATAGAGTCATTATTTTCCTCGATTCGGGATTAAAATTGGTGACTAGGGACACCCTAAATCTCCCAAGTGGCGACTCTGAAATTAATAAACCATCCCCGTTTCGATTGTCCTTTAATTGGAAAAACTCCCCTGCGCCCCTCGGGCGCGGAAAAAGGAGGTGTGACAGGAAGATTTGTGAGTTGTTAGCAAAATTGTAAACCACTTGTACTATTGATGCAAAGATGAGAGTAAACTAAAGAATAGACTAGGAAAACTATAAACTAAGCTTGACTAAAATAAAGACTGACCCTATTCTCCAGGCGGGGCCCCTGATTTCAAGAAAACTAAAAATTGACCCTTTTGTAAAAAAAAAAATAGACTTCGTTCTTTTTTCCCTTCTTTTTTTTTTTATTTTTTTCATCATTTTTTTTCTAATTCAGACTTCCCTTTTTTTAAAAAAAAAAATTATTATCCTAGGAGAAAATTCATCGGACTAGGTTTTCTCAGATTTTGATCCTAGGAGAAAGTTCATCAGACTAGGTCCCTTTTCTTTTCTTTTTTTGGTATCTTAGGAGAAAGATTCATCCGACTAAGACGTTTATCCTAGGAGAAAGTTCATCAGACTATATTTTCATATCTTAGAAAAAAGATTCATCAGACTAAGATTTTGTATCCTAGGAAAAAATTCATCGGACTAGGTTTTCTATCTTAGGAGAAAAATTCATCAAACTAAGATTTTTATCCTAGGAGAAAGTTCATCAGACTAGGTCTTCTATCTTAGGAGAAAAATTCATCAGACTAAGATGTTTGTCCTAGGAGAAAGTTCATCAGACTAGGTTTTCATATCTTAGGAGAAAGATTCATCAGACTAAGATTTTGTATCCTAGGAGAAAATTCATCAGACTAGGTTTTCTATCTTAGGAGAAAGATTTATCAGACTAAGACGTTTATCCTATGAGAAAATTCATTAGACTAGGTTTTCTTATCTTAGGAGAAAAATTCACCGGATTAAGATTTTGGTTGGGAGAAAATCCATCAGACTAGAGCTTTTTACCCTAGGAGGAAAAATGTGAGTACAATGGCAACATTTTATTCACATTATCAAGACAAATAAAGGCAAAGATTTGAGAAACATTCCTTTGTCGGCTCTTCTCTTCTTTTCTTTTTTTCTTTTATTTTTATTTTTTATTTCTTCTTTCTTTTTCTCTTTTTTTCCCCTCTTTTTCATTTTTGTTTTTGAACCACATTCCTTGCACTGCTTTGTTCCTGTTGCAAACAAAGAAATTTTTGTTAGTTTTGAAAGTGGTGGTCGGTTTGTGGCCTTGAGTCTTGGGCAACTTGGCTTCTGCTCAATCAACTTGAGTTGGTCTCAAAAGACTTTTGTTCTACACCAACTCTGATTGTTTCACACCCATTACCATTTGTATTTGCAGCTCAAACACCCTTATCCCATCCGGAGATCTTTGCTTAGGTGACATTTTCCGATATCTTGAATGACTTCCTGCTTTTTGAGCAATTTGTCTGTCAGAGAGAATCACAAGTTATCTTTCTTGCGCCGAGTAGGCTGACAGGGGTCTTTTGGGGAGGCATATGCATGAATCCTCAAGTCATGTTGACAGTAACAACTGAGTGTGCTGGCCAAATTTACTTTATACAGCTGAAAAACTGGTAGCAGTTTTGAAATCTTTTCTTGCTTGTTTTGACGAAGACTGACTCAGAGTGGAGGACACAATGGTGCAAAGAAACAAGTATTAACAAGAAATGCCCATGTTGGAAGGACAGAGGGAAGAATTTTTTTTTCTTTTTTTCAATAACTAGCCTTAATGATCATGACATGCATTTTGGACTCAACGGCCTGATTTGTCAAACTAATCCAATCTTTCCTTCTACCATTCTTATGATCTTTGATGTCGGGCCTATCCGTGCCAATCCTTTGCATCAACTTCACGACTCACTTTTGACTAATGGTGCCCCGAGGGGTTTTCACCAACAAGTCTCTCTCATTTATTCATCTATGCTTACCGTCGTCTTACAGTGCCCGTGAGGGTTTTCACTAATAAGACTCTCTCATTTTTCTTTTTCTTTTTCTTTCCCTCTTTTTGTGAGCAACTCGACGATGTTCTACGTCGTGTAACAACTGTTGCTCATTGCATGCGTCTCTTGGCATTTTTGAAGGCATATTGGGAGGTCTTTAATTGGAGGGTTTTTGGATAGGGTTGGAAAGAAAGGTCGGCGTGAAGGCTCAAAATAAACTCAAAATGAGGGGTTGTAGACTTACAACTCTTGGAATCGACTCTTTCAAAAATGAAATAAAATCTTTTCCCCAGTTTCAGATGCTGGGGATTTTTGGATTTTTCTATTTTTTTCTATTTTTTTGCTTTTTCTTCTGAATTCTTATTTTGTTGGACCGAACCGTGAGGCTGCCTACGTATCCTTTTTTTTAAGGAATCAGGTCGAACGTAGTTCAAACATCTGGCCTGAACTATTTTTCATCTTTCTTTCTGTTTCTCTTTTCTTTTTTCTTTTTTCTTTTTTTTTCTCTTTTTTTTTTGTTTGCCCCAACTTTTATTTTTGAGGGCATGAACCTTTGACAATTTTTTTTCTCTGAACTTTTTAAGAATTGCCCCAGTTTGTACTCTTGGGACATGAATTTTTTTTTGACTCTAAACTTGATTCCAAAAGAGGGTAGTCAAAGAAAAATAGCACAGGCTCAAAAGGGGTGGGAAAGGATATAAAGTGTTTGGGTAGCAGAAAAAGGGTCTCCCAACCTCGAGAACGTCAAACATGGTATCTTTTCGCGATCACAACATTGACGAACATGTATGTCTTCTTGGTGTGCCGTGGTCACAAGATATTTTTTCATCCCTTAGTGACAAACTTTCCAACAAACATCAATTGATTAAATATCCTCAAGCTCGATCTTCACAATGATTTGAAGGTGAATTTTACTCGACCTTAGTTCCAAAGTATTCCAACTCTTTATTCATCCTCAAAAGTATATATTTTTTTTAGTTATCGAATTCCAGATTAAATCAGTTCCTAAGATCTGGCCAAAATTTCCGCATGCATGTCATGTCATTAAAACTAGCGGGAAAAGAACTAAGCATGGAATGACACAAAAGGACAAAATATATTTTATTGAGTAAACAACAAGACAAACAACCTAAAATCCGAGTTACAACCCTAAATAACCCAGCTAATGAAAATAGCAACAGAACAGAAAGACAAGACTCACACAAACAGAATGGAGGGATAGAAGGATTTGACTCAATAAAACAAATAAAATCTGGATCACAACCTTGAAATAACTCAGATAATAGAAAAAACATCAAAACAAGCTACCAAGATTCCTTCCTAGTGAGGAGGGAATGACTTTTCAATTGTTATGCTTGATATTTAGCCACAAATTTGCTCATCAGAATCAGTAGAGCCTTCTCCAATTTCAAAATCATTAACTTCAGTTAGCAAATTCCCGAGAGGATTCTCATACTCCCTGTCATCACGCATCATCCCCACAAAGTGTGCATCATCATGTGCAGGTAAAGGATTCTGCGCGATATTCTGGGTGTCACTGTCTTGGATCACAATCAGGTTTTCATGGATCATCCTTTCTATTTCTCTTTTCAAATCCCGACAACTTTCAACATTGTGCCCCTGGGCATTGGAATGGTATTCACACCTTTTAGAAGGGTCATAGCTTCTTGCACGTGGATCCACATGATTTGGAAGAATAGGTGCAATCATATCATAATGCTTTAATTTCTCAAACAAGCTTGCATAGGACTCTCTTATTAGTGTAAAATTATCTTTCAACTTTTGTTCCCCTCTATACCTCTAGCCTGGATGTGGGTTATAGGGTACCTGAAAATTTTGTGGAAGCTGGTGGAGATTTTGTGATGCTCGTGCTCGCCTTCTGGGGTGTTTTGATGGCTGGACAACATACTAATATGGAGCAGCAGAGTATTGTGGGTTCTGAGGTGGATAACAATGCTCAGGGGAGTCATGAGAAACCTGATGAGGCTGCGCATACCTTCGAGGTATTTTCCTGGGACCTCTTCTCGAACCTGTTGTCATCATGATTTCTTTATCCTTCTCAATCGTGCCACTGAAATTATTGGATTCAATCGGGACAGCCTGAGTTACGGCTTTGAGAATTGCTTGACTTATAATCTTGCTTGTCTTAAGACCATTCTCTACCATTTATCCCATTTTGATTGCTTCCGAGAAGGATTTGCCAACTGCGGACATCATGTTTTGAAAGTAATCTGGCTCTTGCGCTTGAAGGAAGACAATGATTAGCTCGTGGTCGTCCATGGGTGACTTAACTCTAGCTGCTTGCTCTCTCCATTTAATGTCATATTCCCTGAAACTTTCAGTTGGTTTCTTCTTCAGGTTTGAAAGGGAAATGCGGTATGGGGCAATGTCGATGTTGTATTGGAACTGTTTGACAAAGGCATGTGCTATGTCATCCCAGACATACCAGCGAGACGTGTCTTGATCCATAAACCATTCGGAGGCTACTCCCGTAAGGCTTTCCCCAAAATAAGCCATCAACAATTCTTCATTTCTTCCCGCACCTCTCAGTTGATTGCAATACCTTTTCAGGTGGGCTATGGGATCTCCATGTCCATCATACTTTTCAAATTTAGGAGTCTTGAAACCAGGCAGCAAGTGGACATCGGGGAACATACATAGATCTTTGAAGGCAACACTCTTTTGACCTGCCAACCCTTGCATGTTTTTCAACCGTTGTTCTAAGCTTTTCATTCTTTGGGTCATTTCATCCTGTACCATCTTTCGGGCAGGCTTCTCAATGTTTGCAGGAAGATCAAACGAGTACGAGTGGTACTCAGGAGAGTGGTACTGCTCTTGCTGTGTAGCGAATTGTGACTCATGACGAGGTTGTCCTTGACTACTGGCCCATGCTTGACACATTTCGGTCATTTGCTGTTTCAGTATTCTATTTTTCTCAAATACAGTAGACTCTTATTGAACCCTCTAACCCTGAGTCTCTTGAGCACTTGTAACAACTTCGATGTCAGTTATCATTTTTTCTTGGATCTTGTGTTTCCAGCTTACCACAAATCGACCACCTCAACTTTCTTCACAATTCAAAACAAAAACATATTAGAATGGACTCAGTTGGTCCTTATTATTATCAACATTTTTCATTTTGTTTTTCATTTTTTTGTTCATTTTTCTTTTCAATGGTTGATCGAACCTGATGTGGGTTGCCTACGTATCATGTGGGAACATGAATCAGATCTTGCGTAGTTCGGGAAGATCATGAATAAAGTAAATAAACTAACTTTTTTTAAAAATTTTTTATTTTATTTTTTCGAAAGAAAGACTTATAAAGAAGAAAGGGAATATTTTTTGATTTTGATTTTTCTTCAGCATTTTTGCAAAGAAAGACTTCTAAAGAAGAAAGATTTTTTTTTTGAAATTTCTTTTCTGGAATTTCGAAAGAAAAACTTTCTAAAGAAGAAAGAAAATATTTTTTGAATTTTATTTTGAATTTATGAAAGAAATGCTTCTAAAAAAAATATTTTTTGAAATTTGAATTTTCTTTTCAATTTTGAAAGAAGAATGAAAATATTTTTGGATTTTTGAAAGAAATTAAAAGAAAATATTTTTGTATATTTTTTTAAAAATAATTAGGGTCTAAAAGAAAGGCATTCTAAAGAAGCAAGGAATGAAAAATATTTTGTTGGATTTTTTGTAAATTGGGGTCTAAGAAAAACCTTTCTAGAGAGGAAGTAAAGGAAAATATTTTTGGATTTTTTTGAAATTATGGGCCGGAACCGATGAGGTTTGCCTACGTATCTCACATCCGGTGAGAATCAGACCCGCGTAGTTCGCCAGTTTTGACATAATTGGAAAAACATGATATTGACTCCCTTTCATTTTTTTGAAATACATTTTCCTTTTCTTTTTTTTTTCAAACAATTTTGGCAGAGTTTCGAGGCATTTTCGAATACCGGGATTTTCAGAACTAGGTGAATTCTCTATCCTACCTCACTCTTGGTTTTTTTCTGTTTTTTTTTCCTTAGTCGGTCAGCATGCAAGCCGAAACAAATAAATGTTCACATAGCACATAGAATGCATCAGGATGGTCTGTTATTTTGGGCACACCTGTCTAGACGGATCCAACCCCTGTGTTGAGTCCCCTAAGTCAAATGCACATGATGCAAACAAACGTTCCTACTAGGGATCTGGCAGGAAGCTGTATTTTTCTAGGTTTAAATCCTAGGGTTTTGGTCTAGACTTGGGGTACACAAGCGGACAACTGGGGCCGAGGAGGGGGCGACGTACCGGGAGCACTGAAGTCTACCCGGCCTTGTCGTTTGCCCAGCCTCATTCTATTTGGTATAATTTCTACAGAAAAAGCGGGCCACGCGAACGTGTGCACAATTTTCAGAAGAAGGGTTGCGTAAGAAGACAGTTATATACAATTCAAACAATATTAAAGCGGTAAACAGATAGCATTTAACACAAAAGGTTCACAGAATACAGTAATACCAACAATAAATGAAGCAAGTACAAAAATCATTTAACAAGCTCGAATTCTTGAACCCTGAACCAGAGATTCTGGGTTTCTCCCAGCAGCGTCGCCAGATCTGTCACACCTCCTTTTTACACCCCCGAGGGGAGTATAAGGGAGTTTTTTCAATTTAAGTGACATTATTCGAAATGAGATTATTTTATTTAATCAGAGTCGCCACTTGGGATAATTTATTTGGTGTCCCAAGTCACCAGTTTATTTTTAATCCCAAATCGAGGAAATTTCGACTTTCTTTTTGAAGACTGCGAACCAGAAATTCTAAGTAAGGAATTCTGTTAACTCGGGAGAAGGTATTAGGCATTCCCGGGTTCCGTGGTTCTAGCACGATCGCTTAGCAATTTATATTTGGTTTAATTGTTTAACTACTCATTCTTAAGACCTATGTGCAATTATCTTTTTACCGCTTTTAAACACTTGATTATTAACTATAAAATATCTTAAAACGAGTCACGCATACGTGTACTCATTTCGTTTGGCGCGTCAAAAATCATGTCACGCGTACGTGTCCACAATTAATCACGCTTTATTAATTATTAAAAAAGTTTGGTCAAAGTTGCGCGAACGCATATCTTGATTTATTTTTAGAGAATCGTAATTATGTCACGCGAACGTGTATACAATCACGATGACAGATTAAGTCGTGCCTAAAGCATTTTAGCGGTAAAATTATAATAGCCACAAAAATTGTCTACTAACAGATCCTCTGCTAACCATGTTTGAATTCACAACTTGTACTAATAAAGACATTAGATTTTTATAAAGTGGATAAGGTAAAAAATAGTATGGAAGAATTCAGGGATTATCCATATAATCTAAAATAAAAGATGAGTTTGAACATAATAATACGTAACTCAAACGAGCAAAAACTCAAACACCATGTAGGCAACATGGACAAAAATTAAATTACGCTACAATACATGGCCTAAATAAGGCAAAGTTGAGCAGCCAGATCTCATAACATTTACGATAGAACATTGAACCTCAACGATTATAAGCATGAATCATAACGTCACCACACCATCAAAACTTTAACAAACAAAAAATCATACAAACATGCAAGTTCCCTGAATAAGAAGAAATGAGAGTTTAGATATGGACCTTTAAGATGACACTTTTCAATTTAACAAGAATCTTCAAAGAAAGCTTTATAGTTGGATAAGTAGCAATCGAAACCGGGACGAAACTCGAAAAGGAGCTAACGAAATGCGACCTCGAACTCAACCGAAGCTTGTGAGTGTCATGGTGTTTTGGGAATGATTTTAAGCTGGGTTTTAATGCTAGGTAGCGCATGTTTCAGATGGGAAATTAGAGGGGGTTTAGAGCTGATTTTTATGCTGCTTTATGGCTCTTTTCCGTTCTCACCGGCAAACTGAAAACTGAGCGGAAAATGGAGTGACTCCGACGAGGATTTTATAGCAGTTGGGTGGCAACGGTGACTGACAAATTGGGAAGTTGAGCAGAAGCAGCAAGTAGTTTATAGGTGTTTTGGTCCTAAAATGAGGGAAAAGGCTATCGTTCTTCAGGTGAGGAAGGTTTTTTGGCTGCTTCTCCTAGGGTGGTGCTATTTTCCCTTTTTTGGGAATGTTGTCGTGCTTCCCTTTTTTGTGTAGGCTAGGTCTATTTTAGATGTTAGATACTATACATAGGGGTAGGGATTAGGTTAGGGGTATGGGCCTAGGAATTATGGGCTAGGGAATTGGGCCAAAGACTAAAAAATGGACTATATGATTTATAAAGATGGGATAAACCAACCTAAAACTAATTCATCCTTCTAAAATTATGTAAAATTATAATATAAAATATAAAACTAATTATAATTAATTGAACTAAACTATAAAACATAAAACTATTTTTGTGTTTTCAAGATTATATAAAAATAAAGATAAGGTACTATTTTTTGTATATTTTTTTATTTAAATTTATGAAAGATACGTAAACTAAAATATTTTTTGTAATTTTTATTTTTATGACGAAAATAAAGTAAAGAAGTCAAAAATAGTTAAAATAGCTATATTAGGCCTAAATTAAATATTTACGTGCTAAGATGTGAAAAATCTTGGTGAGGGTCAAAAATCACATGTCTACAGGTACATATTGTTTATGTACTCAAACTACGCTTATATACTTAATTGTATAGGATCTGAGGCAGGTACATCTGGCTACCAGTCTGGTGCGCGTTCTTGATCGTAGTCCGAGACTTCCACGGTGAGCTGCTCCCTTCCTATGCCGTTCAGCAACATGATAGAGTCTCTTTGTACTTTTGGCTGTCTATTCTATTTCAGACAGTAGGATAGATTTATTTTTTTGTATATTCTACTAGATGCCCACATACTTGTGACACTAGGTCTTGGCACACACATTGGTAGATTATTCTTTTGGGGTAGTATAATTATTTTTGTACGTTACTAACTATCACTTGTTTAAAATTCAAATTAAGAAATTGCTGCAACTGTTTTAGTAAAGTAAACCTAGAACTTATCACTATTTTTGTGTTGGCTTGCCTGACAATGGTGTTGGGCGCCATCACAATCTATAATGAAATTGAGTCGTGAGATCTACCTTTTGTTAGATTTGCTTTATTTTTTTTATCATATTTGAATTTATATTTTACTTAAAGGAATCGAAGAATATTTACCGTAAGTGATTTTACTTTTCCTAAAAGGAAAATATAAATCTCTTTTGTAGTTGACAAATCTCTTTCTCGTAGAAAAAATATTACGGAACTCTAAAATTAATTAAGGATCTCTCCTTCAAAAACACAATTGCATCCACAATATAGTTCTTAAAAAGAGTTATGTTTAGGGAAAGAATTTATTCTTTTATATTAGTAGATTGATGTAGGTCAATGATGTAAAAATAGCACGGTATAGTCAGTTTTCGGACTGAGCATTCAAAAATAGCCAGCATTTTCGAAGTCAATGAAAAATAGCCACTATTTTGCTGTAACAGAGACCGGTCTAGCATAATATACTGGAGTTCGGTGCACCTATGTATGAACTCCAGCCGGTATACTTTGCTGACTCCAGTATAATATAATGGAGACTGGAGCACCGGTGCTCCAAACTCCAGTATATTATGCTGGACAATTATACTTGCTAGAACTCCAGTATATTATGCTGGAGTTCTAGTGTACTTATGCTAAAACTCCATCATATTATGCTGGAGTTCCAGCATACTTATCCTGGAACTCCAGTATAATATGCTGGAGTTCAAGCATACTTATGCTGGAACTCCAGTATAATATACTGACGTATTTTTCGGGTTTTGAACAGTGTTTTCGCTCAGATTTATCTTTACATGAAAAGTGACTAAATTTCGATTACTTTTGAAACTGGGCTATTCCAGTATATTATACTGGACAATTATACTTGCTAGAACTCCAGTATATTATACTGGAGTTCTAGTGTACTTATGCTGAAACTCCACCATATTATGCTGGAGTTCCAGCATACTTATCCTGGAACTCCAGTATAATATGCTGGAGTTCAAGCATACTTATGCTGGAACTCCAGTATAACATACTGGCGTATTTTCCGGGTTTTGAATAGTGTTTTCGCTCAGATTTATCTTTACATGAAAAGTGGCTAAATTTCGATTACTTTTGAAATTGGGCTATTTTTGAACGACCCGTTGTAAATCTAGTTATTTTTGAATTTCTCCCGTCAATGACTAAACTATATTAAAGTGTAATGTCTCTTTTAGTATAATTCTCTTTATCGTCTGATTTATCATCATATAACTTTTATTGTTAGCTTCTGTATGATGCCTTATTATTTCGACCCCAACATTTTTTTTTTGTTTTAGTTGGTACCGGAAATACTCATTTTCTAAATTAAAGCTCCTTCTGTCAAATACACCATAATCAACGGAAGGTATACTCCATAGGTACTTCGTACGTCCATAGCTGTTCTACTATACGAATTTATATATTCTTTCAAAAATTAAAAGCAAATAATGACGTAAAATATGTTCTCTTTATCAAAATCAAAATTTGAAATATTCACATTAACAACTAAAGCTGTCAAAATAGGTCAGCCCAGCCCAGCCTAGTCCAAGCCTCGTGGGCTTTTAAAATTTGAAGGGTTAGGAATGGGCCGGCCTGTCATATGAATGGGCCTTAAAATGGTCAGCCCAACCCAGCCCTAAGAGGGCCACGGGCTAGGGCGGGTCGGACCTTCAATTTGTTTTAGAAAAAAAATTTCTTTAAATCCTCAAATATTTTTTCGTGACATAATCGATTAATCATGTAAACAACTTCTGTTTGCGTATAGCGTAAAAAAGCTTGATATTTGAGAAGAATCTCATAATTGAAATGCAAATTCTCTATATCTCTAAGTATTCTTTTTTAAAGTTACATGAATATTTTCTTAATACTTTTCTTTCATATTCCTCAGATTCAAGGATTGCTTCAATAAGTTTATATGCTGAGATTTTTTTAATTCAGGATTAACATCATTTGCTGATATCATCATTATAGTCTATGAAATTTTTAAAATTTCTGAAATTTGCTAGTGGTCAATTTTTTTTTTTTGTGTGTGTATTTAACATTGATCTTTTTCGATATTGAAAAGTAGTTTAAATATTAATAATATATTAAAGTAATCCAAACTAATCATTGGCTACTTAAAGTAATATTTTTCTTTTGAAAAAATATTATTATTGGCCATCTAAAACTTTTCGTGTTCATTATTAATTAAGAAAAATAAAATTTAATTTTGTCATATTACATGCATGTCAAAAATATAAATTCTAATTGATATGGAAGGTAAATGAGCAATCTAGGGTTGAGGAATAGTGATTATAGTTCATATTTTTTAAATATTAAATATTTGATAGTTAATTAATTTTTGGCCGACGGGTCGGCCCAAGCCCAGCCTCGATCAAGCCTCACGGGCTAGTGGACTGACTTGGGTCAGGCTTATAAGCCTCAGTTTTAAATAGGCTAAAATATCCTAGCCCAACCCTACCCAAGAAGCGGGCTGGGTTGGGCTAGCCTCACGGGCCAAGCCCATTTTGACGGCTCTATTAACAATTGCGTTGTTATTGTTAAAATAGCATGAGCCAGCCAGTTTTCGGACTGGTCATTCAAAAATAGCGAGCGTTTGCAAAGTCATTGAAAAACAACCACTATCTTGCTGCAACACGGAAAGTTGCAACATAATATACTGGAGATCAGTGCACCTGTGTATGGACTTCCAACATAGTATGCTGGAACTCCAGGGAATTCTAGTATATTAAACTGGAGTATTTTTTCGGATTTTGAACAGTATTTTTTTCCGATTTATCTTTACATGAAAAGTGGTTTGAAATTGTGACTATTTCTGAATGACCACCGGTAAATCTGGCTATTTTTTAATTTTTCTCATTGTTATTATTGTCTTGAAAAAATGAAATTAGAACATTGGGATTAGAACGTAGGGAGTTCTTTAATGATATCTTTATCTTGAATGGAACATTTCAAGAATCTTTATCCATATTTATCTTGCAAAAAATATTATTTGAGATATTACACTCACTTTATTTATTTCAATTTTTTCTTTGTTTCAAATGATAAAAGTTTTGCAATGGGACCTATATAAATCAATCAAAACAAAATATCTCAATCATTTCATCTTTAGGACAAAGCGCATTTTTCTGAATGCCCTTTATACAGTCCCTCTTTCTCAGCATCATTTAAAAATGGTGATTAAGAAACATTCGAGATGATCCAGATGGGGCACTCTCACAGTCCATTCCAATTTCCTGCAAAATTCAACGTGGCTTTCGGGTAATTGACAAACTAGATTCAATTCTTCAGCTGTTAAGTTGATAAATATATATAATGGGGTTCAGTTCACCAAAATCTGAATTGGGGTTCTTATTAAGTATCTTCTTTGAAGACAATTCATATTCTTGTTTAGTATGAGCTCGATAAAACTTGTAGATAAGTTGTTTTTTATCCTCTGTCCCATTGAATGGAAACAGAAAAATGATTGTCTAATTGCTGATATTGGTATTATTCATTTGGTAATAACTTAAATTTTGGAGGATTGCTTTTCTACCCTGTTTGGCAACAACATCTGACGTATTGATCCCATTTAAAGAATCTAATTAATTGGCGGGATTGTAACCCTGATTATTGTTATCTAATTGCTGGGGTTATTCTTGTTATATAAGAGCTTATAAACTTTGAGAGTCGTTTGCTTTCTGACTGTTTCTTTTTAGTGTAAAACTCAGATTTGGAGTAGTGTCCTAAGAGAAGAGAACATCCAAATAAATGGGGTAGGTTGTTATTTTTGGGTTGCTACTAATAATGAATGAAAGTGATCAAAATTATGATTATGCAAGTAACTTTTTGTAAATTGAGTTGTTTGTCTTTTTTGAGTGATCGGGCATGAAATTTTAAGGAAGCTTCTTGTAAATTGTTGGAGTTTCTTGACAATTATAGCTCGGAAGCTTCCTACTTTCAGATCCAGGTTTGATCAATTTTGTTGTGTCATCATTCTTCAGGTGGCCATGTTATCTTCCAATTGGAAACTGGTAAACCACTTAGAAGGACATTAGTTGAGCTAACATTTCCCCGTCAAAGCGATAAAGCCATGTCTGCATACGGTCATATGATGGAGAGGGAATTTTCCGCTCAAAGTCTTTCAACCAGAGGAGGTTCAGGTGTGCATCCTGCTTTCTTTTTCTAATTTCAATTGACTATAAATATACTGCTCTAGGGTCCTAGCAAATCTTATAGTGAATGCTAAAATTTCATCACACACATTTGTGGGCTCCCAAATGAACACATCAGTATAAGAGGTCGCACAAGTCATATAAAGTGAGTAGAATATCATTCCACGAGAATTTAGAATTTATGAACTACGACTAATTCCTAGGGTTTATAAACTTGCTCTATTCAATCTTATTGCAGTCCTAAACCTACTTTTTCAAGTGCAAATTAAGATTCATACCCAAGGTACTAAAGTATTTCCCAAAACATTGAAAAGACAAAATAGCCCTTAAAAGCTCATTTGATGCCCTTCGGGACCTAGCGTGTCACGATGGAAAAGTATAATGTCATAGTGCCTCATGCTAGTTTTGTTGTGGCACGCTGCGCTGCACAACTTGGTAGAATGGCCAATAACTTTGCGTAGGAGAGTCCAAATGATGAATCACTGGAAACTAGACTTTGAGAAATATGATATTGATTCAGGAATCCTGACCAAATTTCCTATATATTGAGAGTAATACTCTGTTGAACTGAGGTAATATATATTACTTTGAATGGAAAAAATAAATTCTCATTACCTACACATATGATAAAATAACATGAGATATACACACAAAACACCAGAAAACATAGCAATTTTAACTTAGAAGTATATGAATAAGTACATATACTTTTGGCTCATCAACATCTTGTTTTTGATCTGTTGGAGTTGAAGTTCGACTGAGGGCCTGATGAGCGCAAAACTGTCATCTTTATCTTCCGAGTAGGAGTGAGAGCCTCAAATCATGTCATCTCTTTCTCACAAGTTGAAGTAATAGCTCCAAATTATACTCATTTACTCGTGACTTGTTGCAGAAGTAGGAAGCCGTTATACTGTGGAGACGGGGCTTTACATTACTTCTTTTGCTGCCACAGTCCTCATTGCTGGACTTGTGACAGTTGGTGTTTCGCTAATGACCCTATTGATTACATTGGCTGTAATGTTGCGGTCATGTCAAACTCAGAGTGCTGGTGTTGTTGAGAGTCTTGAGATCTGGAAATCCACCGATGATTATAACTATTGCAAAACTTTTGTTCTGCATGCGGAACTAAATCTTTTGCCTTCAGCTTCTTTCCCAGCAATGTGCAAAAGCTTTGCTGTTGGTTACATTAAAGACGGTCACTACCTGAAAGACTTAAATATTACAGTTGGATTGGCAGAGCAATACTTCAGTAATCTCAAACCACTTCCTGATGGCTGTGACGTCGTGTTAATGGACATTGATGACCTCTTGCCAGAAGATTCTTTCTATCCCTACCAAGTGCTACATCGGTAATGTTTTTAATTATTGATATGATGGTCTTTTCTTATGCTCATCCTCGTAGTCAGCATTATCATTAACACTACATTATCTCAGTTGAGTTAGCTTTTGTAAATTGGAACTACAAATTTTGCGTAATACTTTATGAAACCAGCTTTCAGATTTACTGACACTGAAAAATCAACTTAAGATGACCTTAGCGATGCACTGTACTGGGAATTATCTACAATACAATCGGTAGGATGTTAACCTAGAAGCGTGTTAAAAGATTACATTTCCTCTGGGCTTGGGATAGTTAGATTAAAAGAGCTATGTATTTTCTTGTCAAGAATGTGTTTACTTGCTTTGATGTTTTCTACAAGTCGGACACGGTATATTTAACCTGCTGAAAGTTTTCTGCATAAGAATCTATTTTGCTTTGAAGATCTTTTGTTCTCCAGAGTATAGATTGGAATCAGTACTAGTACATTTTATTACTTTCATTCGCCTTTGTGATCTGACAATTGAAACCTCTGATTAACTGTAATCCCAGAAGACCCTAAGAGAACAATATTCTTGTACCTGCCTTGAGTTGACCAACAGATTGGTATTCCCAACTACAACAAATTAACATACTTTCTTATCCAGATTCAAGGAGCATGTTTGTAGTGATTGCATTGAAGATGTGAAATATCTGAAGCACCTATTTTTTCGACAACTGTACCTGATACTTAAAGATGGTGGGTGGAAACTGATTTTCTTGTCTAGGAAGACTGAGAGACTACATAATACCACAGCAGAATACCTTACTTCTGCTGGATTTGGTGGATGGTCATCGTTAATCATGAGGTATTGTTGCTTCCTAAATTGCTCGTTCATAACTTTCATGAATGAACGGTGAAACGGTTTAATAAAACAGATGAATATCTTTTAGCAGATTTTATTTAAATCGAAAAATCTTCCTCACATATTACGTTTTGGGTGTAATACTGTATTTTTATAATCATTCTTTAGGTCTAATGGGATGCTAAAAGTCAATTAATAAGGTGTTAAAATTGTCATAAGTATGATGATGCAGATTAAGTTTCTCTTTCTATCTTCTCTTATTTTCTACTAATTAGTGGAGCTTCAGATGTGAATAATTTGATTTAATTTTTAATCAGAAATTTGTTTCCATCTCTTTAGAGATTAATCCAATTTGTCAACAAAAAAAAGGGTCTCCTTAGACCAGATTTTAATGAATGCAACGATGTTCACTTGCAATCGCGGCTCTCCATGTGCAAAGACAGTGAACGTAGCATTCCCATTTTGCTCGAAGGAAATTCAGATAAAAAGTTCTTTCAGGCTTAATTGGCTAATCATTGATCAATGTAGCTGAGCACCTGTGTGTATCTTGGTGGCATTAAGTTTTTGCTCCTCTGTTTTTGCAATTTTCACTAAATTAAGTTTGCTCCTTATTTTATTGATTTTTCATGGATGGTAATGCTATTGCAGAACTGATAATGAACTGCAAATGGACCTACCTGAATATTTTTCCCTTCGAAGAAGTATACTGCAAAAGGAAGGATTCCGGATTGTTGCTGTGGTTAGCAGCCAGATGGATGCTTTAACCGGCCCATCTTTAGGAAGACGTGTTTTCAAGCTTCCAAACCGTATTTTTAATTTTCAAACGGAGCATTACCCTGAAAGCAGAGATGTATTGAAGTAAACTCTGCCGATGAAAATTTTCTTAGGAGATACTTAGAAGAACCATGTCTCAACTACATATCATATGGAATTTGGCTTGCAGCTTGCATAAGGGGGGAATTGTTGATTTGTCTTGGTTGGATCTTGATGGTCCTAGCCTTAAGCTACATTTATTCTACTCTTCAAATTTTTATTTTTTTATTTTTGTAATTTGTAGTATATTTTATTGCTAATTTGCTCATAGTGACTTGCCATTTTTGTTGAAACAGCGATTTAGAACTTTTCTTCATCTATTTATAATTCATTGTCTGTATTTATTATATTTGCAATGAATTCAGATTGATCCACGAATGGAATATCAAACAACAAGTTGATTGCGGCTTTATCGATGGAATTCTTACACTAAGCTTCTTCAAGCTAGAGAATACTTCCATGTATTCCTTCTTCGGGAATATATTTTGTGCTAAAAAGTGAAGTTTGCTCTACGTACGTTTTTACTGTATCTAAACATTGAATGCACTCTTCAGTTCTATAATTTAGTTTGCACCTGTGAAAGTTGAACTATGATGGCACTCTTGATTTTAAATTTTTATTTACAAAGATGGTCTATCTTGTGTTTCTTCCAATGCCGATTAGGATGTCCTGTTTCGCCACTGATTTCTGTTAATGAGGTGTTTAATTAGTTTGTCAGCAAAGTGTAGCTTTAAAAACAGAACAAATACAAATTAAGGAATCGAATGATTTAACGTGTAGGAAGTACATGGATTATGGAAGAATGGAAATAAGTGAGTTGTGCATGGGTTCATATTGCGACTAAAAATAAGACATAAGAAAACTAGAAGGTTTCCTGTCGTTGATAACTCGTTTTACAAAAATCTATATTTATATATATATTAAAGCAAGAAAGTTAGCCATATATAATTGATATTATGGTTAAGTCAAGTGACAAGCTAATAAATGTCAATAGTACTAGATGAATGTTGGCCGGCCCAACTACTGAGATTTGCTTGCAAAATTTACATTGCATTAGTTGAAACACAATTTAAATTCTTAAACAATACTAAGTGACACAATAAGATGACTATGTTTTCAAAAGAAATTCGGCATCGGAGTATTCAAGCAGTGAAAAGTCTTCTTTCCCTTCTCCAATTACATTAACAAAGATGTCCAACAAAATACTGGTGTGTTTAATTATATATATATATATATATATATATATATATATATATATACATTTAATTTTTTTAGCATCCCTAATTCAGAAGATAAAGTGAAGAGAGCATAGCTCATACAAAGTGGAAGGAGTGACCTAAATAGAGGCAAAGTATTCAAACTTTGATGATGATATGAAGCTATCTTTAAGGTCAATTATTTGTTGGAAAATGAAAATTTTCACTTAGCCTGAATGTGCCTCTGAACGACTTTATATATATATACATACATACAGATTAACATACCTAACATGGATGTGCTAGCCATGAACTTGGTTTAAAAAAAAATATACATCCAGGTTATTTTCAAAAATATATCTGACCTTAAACCATACAAAGACTTTAGTTCCCCGAATGCCTATAAGCTTATCTTTTATAAGAATATGCACCACCCTTGAAGATATCTATATTCAGAACATGTCTTGAACTTTATATTACAAGTTTGAGATGATTACATGGAATTAACACCACTTCCTTAGTGGAGATAAACGACATGTGTGATTTTAAGAAGGAAGAACTCTTTCAATGCTTTTTCATTAGCCATTTGTATTCATCAGCTTTCTCAATACATTTGCTAGAAGCTGATCTTTTTTCCTTTCAAATTCATGTTCATCGTAAACCTCTCAAATTAATATTTGTCCATTGTTTCCTCCATTTATGTGTGCTTTAAGTTAACAAGGAAATACTCTAATAATGTTTTTTTATTAGCCATTTGTATTAATCAGCTTTCTCAATACATTTGCTAGAAGTTGGTCGCTTTTCCTTTTAAGTTCATGTTTATTAGAATTCAGAAACATCTCAAGAAATATCGTTTAATATTTCCTCCACTTATTTCATAAAAGCATTCACCCGATCCTGAAAAGTTAAACATAAAGTCGTTCAGAGGCACATTCAGGCTAAGTGAAAATTTTCATTTTCCAACAAATAATTGACCTTAAAGATAGCTTCAGATCA
This sequence comes from Nicotiana sylvestris, assembly GCF_000393655.2. NCBI lineage: Eukaryota > Viridiplantae > Streptophyta > Magnoliopsida > Solanales > Solanaceae > Nicotiana > Nicotiana sylvestris. The sequence continues at coordinate 71,853,010 of NC_091059.1, read as the reverse complement.
TCATCAAAGTTTGAATACTTTGCCTCTATTAAGGTCACTCCTTCCACTTTGTATGAGCTGTGCTCTCTTCACTTTATCTTCTGAATTAGGGATGCTAAAATCGTCAAGCTTCTCATTCTACTTTCATATTGATTTTCTTGTTAACGAAAAGTTTCATCATAGCATCTTTATTAGTTTGTTCTGGCCATAATTAACTTGTATCATCTGTGAATCTTGATGTAGCTATTTAAGAGACACAAAAAAATTAGCAGTTTGCTAAGATAAGAATTAAAAAGACTAAATACTGGTAGACATCTCCCAAAGATAAACAACGCATTATTTTTATAAATGAAGTGAGTGATATCCCAAATAGCAATTCACCTCAACTAGTTACAAAGTAAAAAGTGCTATTCAGTGGGGAATTCATTATGTAATACCATAAAATATGCATGAAAAGAAAATATACCAGTGCTCTATAGCTATGATTAGATATAGAATGCTAAGAAAAAGGGCAATCCGGTACACAAAGCAACCCACGTTCATGTAGAATCTGGAAAAGATTGCACCATAAGGGATGAGTTGTAGACAGCCTATCGTGATGCAAACATCAGTAAAAGTTTGGGTCATTGCTTTGCCTCAGCAAAATTAACAATACTACCTATAAGATGCACGAGAAACTGGAAAAAGAAAAAGTAAAAGCAATCAACAGAAGCTTTCCACAAGAATTCATCTTTTATTTTCCTTGAATTCTGATTGTGCTATTTCTAAGAAGTGAATAACATGAGAGGACATAAATATAGGGGCAAATCATCTAAAAGAAGAACAAATGATAGTTATATATATCCTTAAACTGCTCTACTAATTTCTTGACTACAATAAAATTAGAATCGAAACTAAAGTTGTACTTGGATGACTAAACCACTGAGACTTGTTAATCACATGCCAAAATGAATAAGGTTTTACCAAAATTAACTTTCAAATACAGGCAAAAGTACTGTCACAATATATAGCTCTCATTTTTTTCTCCCTTTTTATTTATGCTCTGCCAATGCAACTCATATGTTTTTTGATTAATAAGATTCAAGGTTCTCGTCTATAAACAAAATCAAGCAAAATCTTGACCATGAAATGGCTTAGAAATATATTTGGATCTATCTTCTTATATGTAGCCGTAAAGAAAAATCCAAGATAGATCATTCATTGCATCCACCAACCATAAAGAGTCTCACTTCATTTAGATCACTTCAAGTTTCTTATTCTGGTGACTATAAGCTGCTTCTATTTTTGTTCAATCTTTTGACATGTGATCTCTTTACTATTTTGAAAATAAACAAAACAACAAGACCAAGCACGACTAAGATATACATTTGTATATCTAAGTGTAAGTTTAAACTACATAAAAAAAAAGGATCAAGATCTATTATTTAATAAGAGGTCAAATATTTCCATGAAAGAATTCTCTCATGCCATGTCATGCTTCAAAAGAAACTCGAACAAGCCTCAAAATTGGAGAAGCACTAATATGTAATCGATTACGGTCTTTAATCACTTTAGACACTCTTCTGCCTCAGCCAAACTATACTATTTACAGTAGCTACACTGCAACCAAAAATACTTAATAGAACAAAAAAGATAAACAAAGAAGCTTCTAGCTAGATGAAATTGAAAGAAAGACATAAAGATAGGAGGGAAATACAGTTCTGATAAATTTCGATTTGGTATTTTCAGAAAGCAGACCTAGAATTGTAGCATTCAACTAACAAAATGAAAACAACTATGCAGTCTAGGAAAGTCTGAAAGTAAACATCATGAAAAGAAATAGAGTAAATGCAAAAGAGAAACATAAAGAAGAAATATAAAGCAGAAGAATATTAAAGAGAGAGTTGGCAGAAGATAAAACTGGGAGAAAATTTAGGCGCGAAACATTTGAAATTAACATACCTAAAATGGCGACAACCAACCGAGAAGATAAAGGGGACTCTTTCAGTCTGAAGGAAGGAACGGTATAAAAACTTGATGAAGCATGTCGGAGAGATGAAAGAAGATGCTTCTAGAGTTACGTTTGACTGTATCCGCGAGAAACAAGGCTGCTTGACTAAGCATGCGTGACCACGTATATCAAAAATCTTTTATGATATCAACACATGATATCACCATTTTACCCTTGTATATTTGAGTAAATATCTCTTTTGTCGTTGGTCGACCTGCACTTCTCTTTTCTATATAATAGAAAAAATATGATAACTTTATTGACTATTTTAGTTAAAGCAAGAAAGTTGCCATATCTAATTGACATTATGGTTAAGTTAAGTAGCAAGTTAATAAATATCAATAGTATATGGTGCTTTATTCTATATTTGACTATTTAAGTTAAATACAAATATATATATACGGAATTTGAATTAAAAGATAATTTTGAATTTATAGATAAAGTTCTAAAATTGAATTTAAATTAAAAATAAAATTTATCTTTTTTTATCATGTTATCATACTTAATTCGGTCAATGATCATATGCAATCATGTTAGGAACTTTTGTTATTTTTTTTAATTATTTAAATACTATTTCACCTCTAGCAAAAAAAAACTACTCCATATAACTATAAAACTCTTTCACATTTAAAATCATATAAGTATAATTCTTTGAAACACTGTAGCAAGATTTGAATAAAATGAAATTCTTTTAAAATAAATGTAATATATTGGATACACATCTATGTTTATCTAAATAACAAAAAAAGAGTTTACAAAATAAAATAAAAGTTTACTTACATATATAATAAAGTAAACATACATGCTGGAGAAAGAAACATCACAAAATCAGTTAGTATTAAAAAAAAGTTGTTTCTTTTTTCTTCTTGGAGAATATTTGTTTGAAGAGTCAATTTGCATAAATGGACATCAAACAAATAACAAAACTTTGGCTATGCATTGCTTTCATTAATTTCAATTTAGGACATTCAAGAAATTGAAGGATATAAGCTGAAACCCTTTCATTTAGCTGTAGTCAAGCCAATATTGCAAGGGTATAATATTTTTTTCGTTGAAGAATATTAGTTTTGAATCATTAGATTACGTGAAAGTTTTTTTTCAAACTCAACAAGAGAGAAATTGGTTTCTAATTAATAGTTTCTATAGCGACTTTTAAGTGTAACAATAAGTATATATAAAGAAAAAATTGGTATGATGTGAAATATTTTTTTAAAATGTAAACAAATTATTTCGAAAAAACTCTTTACTTTTTTTTAATTCAAAGATAATAAAAAGATAAAATATTTTTGAACATTAGTAGTAATAGAAGTTATATCATGGATAAACTCAAAAAATCGAAATCTTATGGAATATTTACATAATATCCAGCCATATTTATTGTTTACTTTTTATAGCTAATATAAATAAATGATATACCGACAACACATGATTATACACATATTATATATGGATTATATATAAATTATATATCATTCAATATTTTAATTTAAGTGGTCGAGTGAACACCTATTTAGGCTTATTAGATAAAGCCAAAAGAAAAATATGAAATAATTTCAAGAAAAGACTAAAAATATAATTAAAATTCATATGTAGACAATTTTTATTAAAACTCATCCCTTTATAATGAAATAAATTAATTTTTTTGTAACAAAAGAAATAACGACATTAAAAATAAGATAAAAGAAAATAAATTTTGAAAAAAATGTTAGAAAAATCTAAAAACCAGAAATAAAAGATGACAATAAATTTCTTCTTATGTTTCATCTTTGTTGAGTATAAAAAATTTGAAAGTTAATCTCATCGATTTCAAATATATTTTTTTCAACTCAAATACATAGATTATAAGATAATGATATCTTAGAATATTTTTTTTAATTTACATTATGTGTCGTTTTTTAAAAATCACTATTACTAAAAAACTGATATGATTTTTGAATTTGAATTGGAATGCAATTTGAGTAGTTTACATTGAGGTTAAGCCAAGTATGGTGTCGAAAAATAAACTACTTGACAATTTTAAGACAATATATGCAATATTTTATAACAATAATCAACTAATTTAACATTTAATGATTCAAAGAACAAATTTTTTGTACATATAGGAAATTAAAAATTCAAATTCTGGGGCTAGAGATATCGATAAACTTAAAGTGGAGTCATACTGAAATAAATCCGGCCAAATAATTATTTAAATTTTTAGATAGCCGATTAAAGTGAATTTTAAATTAAAGATAATATCTTCACTTGCATCATTATAAAGATAATCATTATATATATATATATATATATATATATAAAGTTTTAAAAATAGAAATTTCAAAATAGAAATATTTTTTGAAAGATAATATCATATCAAATAAGAGTTCAAGTCGTAGTATAAGAGTTACGTCATAATCAAAGAATCGTTTATATCGTGTCAACTTTTGTGCTTTGCCATAAATATGAGCTATTATTTACTTTGTGACTATTTTTAGGTTCCAATGACACCTATGACAATAGTGCAAAAATAAAATTATCACTATGAGAATTGAGAAAATGTTAGTCTTTTTTCATGTAGTCTTTCTTAATTAATATCTGACAATTATCTATAATTATTTAGAAGGTTTAAATGTTAAGGTTGTTTACATATAATTCAAATAATCAGATATTTAACATGGTTAATGTCAAATATCAAAATAGAGTAAAAAAAAATTCACTAGCTAAAGAATTTTTTATATTTTTAAATAGCCAACTAAAATGAGTTTTGAATTAAGAATAATATTTTCAATTACATTATTATAAAAATAATTATTATTGAAAAATAATGCTTTAGAAGCTGAAATTTTAAAAAAGAAATATTTTTTAAGAGATATCAACACACCAAATAAGAGTTCAAGTAGTAGTAAAAGAGTTAAGTCTTATCCAAAGAGTCATTCATTGTCTCAACATTTGATTATTTTACCATAAATATGAGTTATTATTTTGCTTCCTGACTATTTTAAGGATCCAATGACACCGGCAAGAATGGTATAAAAAAGGAAAAATAGAAGAAATTGTTAATTTTTTCATTTAGTTAATATCCAATGATTATTTATATTTACTGAGAAAGTGCAAATTTTAAGATTATTATTTACATACAATCCAAATAACTTAAATATCTGACATGATTAGTGTTTGCGCATCCGTACGGATACTAATACTAGTTAGAATAATAGGCATAATATCACATCTGGGATTTGAACTTAGAAGCTAAAGGGGATCTTTTAGTTCCCTTTGTCACCATATTAAACTTTTCCCTCATGTCAAATAAGTTCAACCGGAACAGTTATTTGTGCCTTTTTAGACGGTTTAAAAATGTAATACAGTAATTCTTATTTACAAAACCATTTTTTCGTTAAACTGGTAAAGATGCAGGTGCACCACTTTCGACAGCTTTTCCTACAGCTTCAACCATCAAATCATTTTCTCCTCTCTCTTGTAACCGCCGGAGTACCCTGCAACGAATTGAACCAACTATTGCTAACGTGCGCTAATGCGTACCCTACGCGCCTTCTCTCTTTCCCTCCAATTCTCCACTCTTGCAATTAGCTGAATGAATAAAGTAAGCAAAAATTTCACTCCAAATCCTCACGTTTTCAAAATGCTTCCCTCCTTCAAAACTCCGCTTCTCTCTCTCTTCATTCTTTCTCTCTTACTCTCCCCTTCTGCCGCCGTACCAACCACCACTGTCGGCTTCACCTACTCCCCCGCCCCCAAATCTCCACCGCCGGAGCACGTCGTCACCGCCCTTCAGTCACTCAAAATCCCAGCCGTACGACTCCTTAATCCCAGCCCTAGTTTAATCCGAGCATTTTCTTACTCCAACATTTCTCTTCTCCTCACCGTCCCCAATTACCTCATCGGCTCCTTTGCTTCCAATCGTTCCGCCGCTACTCTCTGGGTTTACAACAATGTGCTTCCGTATCATCCTCGTGCTCGTATTTCGCTCATCTCCGTCGGTTCCGACGTCATCACTTCCCCTACTTCCGGCGGTTCCGACCCTTCGGTCGCCGTAGTCCCCGCCATGCGGAACCTGCACCGCGCACTGAACGACCTCGGAATTCGCACCGTCTCAGTTTCCACTACTTTCTCCTTCATCAACGTGATTACGACGGCGTTTCCTCCATCCTCCGCCGAGTTCCAGGAGCCGGTCAGCTCGCTAATCATCAGGCCTGTGCTTCAGTTTTTGGAGGAAACTAACTCGTCTCTCCTGGTGAATGTGTATCCGTACAATGTTTATAGACTCCACGGAGAGATTCCAGTCGGTTTCGCTCTGTTTCAGGAAGGCCCGTTCAACTTCCGTGATGACGTTGTTACGGCCGTTCGTTATCATAACCTGTTTGATATGATGGTTGATGCCGTGATTGCTGCCATGGCGGTTAGCGGTTACGAGAATGTTCCGTTAATTGTGACGGAAACAGGGTGGCCAAGCGATGGAAGCAACTATGAGCACGTGAATAATGGTGTAAGGAATGCAGAGGAGAGCCAGCTGTACGCGGAGATGTATTTACAGGGGCTGGTTTCGCATTTGAAATCTGGACTTGGAACTCCGCTCAGAAAGGAAGGAATTTCTGAGGCTTACATTTTCCAGTTGTTTGATGAAAGTGAAACGAAGCAGCAGAGCAATTTGAGTAGTGCTCAAGGTGAAATTACAGGGCAGTACTGGGGAGTGATGTACACCAACATGAGCATGAAGTACAACATCAATTTTGACAGTGCTGATCGGAACTCGAGAAAGCTTGGTGTACTTGTTCCCTCGATTCATCTTCTGTGGCTTCTTTCTATGCTTGTTCTAGCTTCATCGCTCTCCTGAATAGTAGTGGAAGAAGTCTTGCTTAGTTTCTTGATGTTAATAATAGATTACATAAGGAGGGAAACTGAACTGTAAGAAATATAATTTTCCTTCTTGAACAAAATCTATGATTCTTGCTTATATTCTGATGGGTTGTATACATATCAAGGATACTTGTATACGCCAAGATTGCAGTTGCTTCTCCTTGCATTTCAGATCTTTGTTGGTTTACTAAGGGTTTTTTTGTGATATGATTTAATGCCTTTTCAGCTTTGTCTTTCATGATAATTGGTTTACATTGAAATTGATCCCTTCATGATTACTGAAGTTGTAAGATTTTTAATTTTCACAATAGTGAACATTGTAGCCACAGTTGAAATTGCATGATAAGATAGAATATTTACTGTACATTACAGCAAAATAAGCTTAAAGTACATGAAAAATCACAATAAATACATCTCAATATGAATTACTGAATTGTGACTACATAACTAAAACTTGAAAGTATGTGCCGATAGACAACTAAACTTGAACATAGACAACTAACTATTTACATGGATGCCAATCACTTTCAATCCCTTTGTCTGATGGATAGTTGAAAAGCATAACAAGCTCATCATTGAACGACCTGTAAATGCATAGAATGGCAATTGCGACCCCCAACAGACAATTGTTTCTGCCCATTTGTGAAGTGAAAAACAATTCTCCATTTCCCTCCACTCTATGTAGGAATGAAGAGCTAACGGGGGAGTAGTAACAAGTTATGTAGAGCACGAAACTGATGCAAGAACTAAATGTATACTTCTCCAAAATGTCTCCTCAGCAACTCAAAAGGCCAAGTATGTATTCAAGTCCAGCAAGCCACTAACCATTAACAGCTCCCCGCAAGCAACATATAGACAGAATACAAAAATTCCCATCTTTATATCATTAACTGCAGAAACTTTCCGCACACCATTGTATCAAGAAGCCACAAGTATTACACGCTATCCCCAATTTATATGACTTGCGTTCTGTTTTCAATGTTCCAAAACATTTGGCGTTATCTGACTAATAAAATCATTTAAAACATCTTTTATAGTTTCAAAAGTTCAAATTGTTTAAGTTTCACCTCTTCTCATCAAACTAACATTTTAATTATCACGACTAATTAATACGTGATCAAGGCAACATCTACACTATCAAATGACTTTTCATAAGTTGGGATAGAGGGAGTATTTAAAAACCAGCCATCACATAGAACCTGAATATTGATTTAATAGATCATAGCATCATTGGCAAATTATTATGAAAAAGCAGAAGCACAGGCTCATTTTGCAGCACAAAACTGGCTAAGATAGCTGATGCTGCCACCTAACACAAGTGCAAAAAATCATCTTGAGTGTTTGATCGAGATTATGCTCGCTTTTCTCATGATAGTACAGAGGGAAAGATTTACCATTGCAAGCTGTTGTTCACTAAAGGAATGATGGAAAACTGTCAAGTCAGGATCATCCTTGTGCTTGTCCCAAGCAGCTTTGAACTGCGAGCCCTTGGATCTGGACATTGAGGAGAAAAGATATTAAGAAAATGGAGAACTCATGAAGCAGAGAAAAACTACAACAGAAGCAAATAACTCATATCACATGCAGTAGGAGAAAACAAAGGCATGGAGCATGATATTTACTGATGGATCAAAATTAGTGTCTGAAGAACAAGTTTTCTGATTTCTACACGAGCAATTTTCAGCGCTGCCTCCTTGTATAAACTAACAAGCTCATCCACCAATCTGCATCACACCAATAGGTACAATTTAAAGAAGTGCGACAAGAACATATAGGAAGGTTCTACCTTAGTATTAAAGTTAGGGATGTTAATCCATAGTCAGTAAGATGGTTTTAAGTATTGAAAAAAGAGGTCATCAGTTTAGATGCAAAACTGGAATTCAGTACGAAACAGTATATTGGATAACTTTTGGGGTACTCCATTCTTCATATTCAAAGGAGACATAAGTAATATTCAGGGTGAATCCTACTTTTCCAGTTTTCCTTGTCCATTCGTAAATTTACCTTTCAATGTGTGGCGAATTCCTTATCCATGTCAACTTTACAACTGTTTTGATCCGTTCTAGAACCTGAAATAAAAATGAAGTACCAAATTGTTGCTAGTAATGATCTCTAACACAACACATCTTGTAAAAAAAAGTTTTGAAATGCAAAAGAAGCTTAACTCTTATATATTTTTACAAGAAGTCCGTTGACACCACTAAATAAAACTTAATCAGACTACAGAAACGGAAACCACTAGAAAAGGAATTCAGAAAAATTATTCAGGATACAAAAAGGTTTAAAAGAATTTTATCACCTCTTACCAGTAGAACAGTTCTGTCATCATCCGCATGCATCCACTTGAAGAAAAGGGGAAAAAGACGCCTGAAATGAGCTAGCAGCACAAGACCAAGACAATTGAACAGTGGCTCAATATGCTGTAGCCATCCAATACAACGCTCCTTGTTTCTTGGTTGCCTTTCCAAGTGGCTCAACATCTCATTCAACATTTTTTCATACCTGTGCCACAACATAATTGAAAGGTAAGTACATACTTGAAGCATAAAATATTGGAAATGCTAATGCTCAAAGGACATGTAAAATATATCAGTACACAAAGGTACAAATACCTTTTTTTGTTTTTTGGATAAGGAAAGGTAATATTATCGAGAACAGTACCAAGAAGGTACTAGAGAACGTACAAAATATCAGGATTTACAATTTCCCATTTCGACTCGCATAGTCCCTCCATCCAAGATTTTTTTTTTGATAGGTAGAGTCTTTTATTAAACTGGAAGTACAAATTGAAGAACACATAATATGAATATACTTCTGAGTGAATCAACAGTAAAAGAAGGATAATGCTTTAGCATTTCACTGATAACACTTTCTCCGCAAATTTATGAGTAGAATACCATTCTTAATCATGATTCATGTGTACATGTTGGCAAAATCTAACCAGGATTCAATATATAACAGATAGAGGGCGCTCTACCATATGCTTCGAGGATTACTTTTCTGGGTGAAAGTAACCATAAGTACAGACATTTGAACCACACGCTCCCATATGTCATCATCGGAAGCAATATTTTGGCAACAAGCATCAAGAATTACATCTTCATAGCAACCAATCTCAGCAGCATTGACATTTTTTGCCAGATGTATTAAGCTAACCATGCCCTGTCCCTGAAGTGAGAGAACAAAAATTTGTCAACAGCCTAATGAAAACAAAAAAAGTAATATTAGGTCTGAGATGCAAATGTATGGCAGACAATTCCACTTGCCTGTAACAATTAGAAATCCCATCTTATCTTGAAGATGGATTACATCATGCTCCAAAATAAAGAAAAGACTAAGAAGGCAAGACAAAAAGAGAGAGGTTCTACCAACATTATTACAATCAGAAGGCTCTAATAGAGCATCTAAGAACAAGCTTTGGAAGAGAAACTGAATACCTGATTCAATTGATGTTCTTTTTGTTGTCATCAGTTGTTATAGGGGTCAGACATAAACCAAATCTCAGAGGCGCATAAAAGCTTAGTACTAGCTGGCTATCAATCGTTTTAAAGAGTGTATCCCTTCTAACAGTTCACAATGTATTTCACCACAAGTCCACAATGTATTTCAAGGAAAAGACAGTGATATAGGAATTCTAGAAAAGCAAAATTTCCACATAGAATATCTCATTATCCAATTATTTTACAGTATAAACAGACCACTGCAAGAATCAATCATTTACAGTAGTTACTAGAGGGTTTAACTGTTCTACAGTGATATAGGAATATTAGCTTAGTTTTAAAAAAGATCAACAAGTAGATTACCCATCTGATTGAAGCAGCAACAAATTTGTAAGACCAGCAATCATAAAAAGAAGAACCCACCTTTACTTCAGATGACCAGTGATCAAGAGCTGTTAAGGCACATGGAATCACCAAAGAGCACACTTTTCCTAGGTGAGGATAATCCACCTACAAACAATAAATCTAGAACATTATGCTTCATCCCAAAAGAATTCTAACCACAAACCAAAACAAGTTCAAAGAAATAAATATATTAATAAGTCTTCAACTACCAATTTAGGATAGACACACCTGAGAAATGAACCATCTAAACTGATAAGCTGCAACAATGGCGTATGCCACTGGAACTCTAGCGCTTGCAGCTGATATCTCATCACCATCAATTGATTTATCTATCGTGCTCTCCTTAATCTTGTCTTTTAGCAAAGGCAACAGTTGAGGCATTAACTGTATGGCCAACTTCTTCTCATTTGGCAGAGACTTCAAATCCCCATCCAGCTCGCCAATTTTCATTAACTCATTCCCACCAACTTTTCTAGCGTAAGCTATAGATAGGTCTTTGAAAGCAGAGGCTGCAGCTATAGATAGCAAATTGGGAACCCAAGAGAGCTGATTGTGAGTGGATTCTGAGGTAGAAGCCAATGCAGCACAACATAAGCTAAAATCCGCTATTTTGCTGTGTATTTCAGTTTCCGAGAGTTCTGAGTTGGAAAGCGAGTTGCTATAAGGTAGAAGGGACACTAGCATGGATTTGACAGAGATATTGGAACCCTCTGGAGGAGTATAGCATGCCTTGGAGAGTGATTCTCTTATTGGCTCTGATAATCTATTACAGTTTTTAAAGGACACAGCGGAACTTAATCAAATTATTCACACAGAACACAGGTCAAAAATGATAGAATGAAGAGAGAAAGAAATGGTCTTACAGAAGCAGGTCCTCAATGAGAACTTTGAGAGACTTTGACATCCTTCCCCTGGTTTAGATCTTCTCTCTGCTAATTGCTAGGGCTCGAATACTTTAACTAGTCCTCTGTCACCATGACAACCTGTCCATTTTTGTTTATGTAAATTTAAATTGTACCAAAATACTTTGGGGTGAGAACTATGATCACACTAAATTACTTTTACTACCAAAAACCTGCCTAGAGGCAATAATAATGAATTTTCTTTCATTTCTACTGAAAACGATATTACAAATTACTTTTTCAAACAACAGCAAAGTGAGGGAAAAAGGTGAAGTTAATGAATTATCACTTGTGGATGGAAAACAGTTGCCAAACTTGTAAAGATAATTAACATACAAAGAAAGGGAAAAGAGAGACTAATAGGTGAAGAAAGTTGCTTGTTGAGATATCATCATACTAGTAATACATAGGAAAATTGCTTGCAGTTTAAAGCTCTAAAGTTTTTTAAAGGAAAATAATTTAGTTGTTAAAACAAAAACATAACATGAAAGACTTATTTTGGAATAAGAATTAGAAGAAAAACATACTATTTAGAAGAAGCAGAAGAAGAACGAAAGAAATACACCAACAGTGAACAGCAAATGACATATGCCTACATGATCGAAGAAAATATACGTTTTGTATGAGATATTCAAGACTCCTGCTTGGGAAATTCTAAAACACAAGAATACAGAAACTATTGAAACTATCTACCTATTATTAATGAAGAAACTTCTATAGACAGCAGAATACAGAACTTTAACATCAGCCAAACAAAGAACCCACAATACGTGAATAAAGATGTATGTGGTTATTGGATTACATACCGTTATAGTTAGGGGTGCTTATCGGGTGGTTCAGATGGATATTTGCGCTCAACGGTTCGGCTTATTAGTTATCCATTTTTTTAATGTCCTAAACTTTAGCGGTTATCCGACGGTTATCTGTCACATAATGTACACAATATATATATTCCATCAACCAAATATTTGAAAAGGAGGAAACTAATTGGAATCTTATTTTGGATTGAATGATATAGCAAATCACATTCAAACTTTAAATTGATTAAGTTTCTTTTATAAGGAGGTTTAAATTAAGCTTTAGATTGATTAGCTTTCTTTTATAAGGAGGTTTAAATTAAGCTTTAGGTTCTGGTTTATAGTATCCAAGATTAAAAAACCAAACTAGAGAAGAAAAGCTAAGAACCTGTGCCCTGGTTGGCTAATGGCTGCGCATCGCTGATTATCTTTTTAATCAATAGCGAATCTTCCCTTGTTTTAGAATCAAAATACAGAGAGATATATTCTCAGGAAGTTGAGCTCAACGGAACAAAAGAAAAGGAGATTTTTCTCAATATGTCGCCTTGGTTAATCGTGGACAAAGAAACTTATCTCATACTGGAAACTGGAATGGAGATTGGAGAGCGTCTGTGGATAGTGGACTGGAGGTTGGAGGTTTGGAGCAATGGAGCTGACCCAAGGATTTAAGCTAAGGTCGAATTGGTGCTTTAGGGTTTTTTAAGATACTTTTATATACATGACGGTAGAAATGTAATTCTTAGGGGTGGTTTGGCAGTAATATGATTTATACCGGTATAAGTTATATTGTGATAAGTTATGATGAGATTGTTGTTTATTCATTGTTTTACATATTGTATTAAGAATGACAACTGCATAATTTCTAAGAAGAAGTTGTAAGTTATACCGGTGCTAATTACCTCACCTTCTATAAGGTATAAGTTATCCCGGTGTTAAAATTAATATCGGGATAACTTATACCTGGTTTGCTAACCAAATAGAGTATTAAGGTGGTATTGAATTTTTATATCACCCTTATATATTCTTATACATCATACCAAACGACCCCTAATGTGTTAACGGTTAAACCGATGAGAAAAATGAGCAAACTGCTACCCACACCAATAAACTGTTAATTTCAAACAGTTTCCAACCGTTAAGCCAATACCAATGAACCAATAAAACTATTTTGCGGTTGGATTATCGATGACAGTTCAGTTTTGAACAGCCCTAATATTTATAGTGACAGATGTATGCATTGACAGTAAAGAACCAATTGTGAAGTCATATTATAAACATTAGGAAGCAATGTCAGGATAGAATGGATCAAATTACCAGCTAGAACAATGTGATTCTACTTGGTATTCTATAATGAAGTTGCAAATCTAGATTCTGAACATTGTCATTAGCACTGCACATAGTATATGAGAAAAGAACCTACTTGGCTGACGATATTACATTAATTATGTTTTGTGAGCAAAATATCAAACCAAAAAGTATCATTATTCCTAAGTGAGTGACACTGAATTCGGAGTTGCCCACTTGATTGGTCAGCAGGTAAAGAGAACTAAATGCCGTTAGGCTTGACTCCGGCTGTTGCTATTGAATTCAATTTGTTTTACATAGTGTATTCGAGAACAAAAATACTTCCTTTATCATATAACTCTAATTGTACAAAGACATAAGTGAAGACAGAGTACTTATTACTTATGAGGAATGGCTCTTGAATTAGCGGAGAAGCGCCAAAGAACTGGAAAGAGTCGACTAGTAGAGATACAACAGAGAATAATAGCACAGTGTTATAGTGCGTGGGCTGCAACCCATATTCGACCCGCGATATAACCCGCTAGGCCTTCTTTGGAAAGCAGTTCAAGTATGGGATAAGCCCACCTTAACCCTTAACTTAACATGTCTATTTGAATTAAGAGAAATTTCCATAAAGCACTATATTTTAGCGGTAATTAGCTATCTATAGATATCATTTGCTATATTATGGATTGTAGATAAGTTTTATGTTGTTATAAGATGTATTAGATGTATTTAAGCTACTATATTCATGAATACAAAAGCAAAAATAGGCGTGAATCAGGGAAGTCCAGTTAATCAGTTGTTGTATTCGAGTGTATTCGACTGTATTCATGGCGTGAAACATGGGACTACAGCTGGAAAGATTATTGTATTCGACTGTAATCACGGCGTGAAACAGGGGATTACACTGTTTTTAAATGGAAAGTGAATCAATTAACATAATAGACTCCTAATATAACTCAACAAACTCAATTATAACACACAAATTTGTATTTCCAGTTATAAAAAGATTCTCAACCGAAAAACACCCCAAAAACATAGCAATCTTCAGAGAAATTATATAATATATCTGAATACATAAATTATATTAATTAAAAATATATATGAATACATTCATGGAATACAATGAGACAGTGAATACAATGAAATACATGGAATACAACGAGATACATTGAAATACAATGAAAAAAGACAATGAATACAATGATATACATGAAAATACAATCCCACACCCGACTCTTCAGACCCCAATTTCCTCAGTCCCACGCCAACTTCAGAAACAACAATCAGCCTAGAAAAATTCCCAATAGAGAAACGAAGAAAGTCAGAGATAATTCGGGATAGAAAAGCAAGAACTGGGCTTGTGAAGCAGGATCCACCAAACTTTGAGATTGGATGGAAGAGAACAAAGCCTAATTTTCGGCAACATAAAAAATACAGACCAGGTATTGCATTCTCCTCGCATAATGTAATAGCCATCATATCCAATGGGGAAGCACCTTCGGATACCAGTTCCCTGAAGGAAATATGCTCAGCAACAGCATTATTATTTCGGGAGTCACAAACGTCGACACCTCTACATTTGTACCCTTAAGTAGTGCATCGGCATGAACTGGAGAAGGAAAAATTTAATCATTAACCACTCTAAATAGTAATTGGGATCGGAGAGAACATAGGTGATATGGGTGAGAGGAATTTTGAGATTGAGCAGCGTATTTTTAGGGAATTGGGGAAGAGAATGGCATGTATCAAAGTAGAGAGAGAAAGAAAATAGTGTAACTGAATAGCGTATTTAGTGATTTAGGGTTAGGAGGTAACCAAAATTAGATATTTTGCTATAAACATTAAAAGGTATCTATAGAATATAATTTTTTTAAATGGTATTTATTTAAAATAAATAAAGTGTTAACCTTTGCTATAGGAGGTAAAACTTCCTTGAATTAATCACAGGGAACTTTTGTTTTAAGGATCTATTATGGTTTCTAACATGGGTAAAATAAGAAATAGCTTGATTTATAACTGGTAATTAAAAAATAGCTACAATTTCAAAAGTAATCGATATTTAGCCACTTTTTCATATAAAGATATAATCTGAATAAAAACACTCTTAAAAATTCGAAAAATTCCTTCATCATATGCTAGAGTTTGAATTTTTTACATATGGGATTCCAACATAATGTGCCGGAATTTCATAATGTGCTGGAGTTCCAACATAATATGCTGGAAGTTTATACGCAATAGCTCCATAATCTAGTATATTATGCTGGAACTTTCCGTGTTTCAGTTGGAATTTCATAATGTGTTGGAGTTCCAATATTATATGCATGAGCTTCATAATCCAACATATTATGCTGCAATTTTCCGTATTTTCAGCTAAAATAGTGGCTATTAATTATTGACTTTGCAAATGCTGGCTATTTTTCGATTACAAATCCAAAAGCTGGTTAACTATTTTCACCAAAAGTGTTGCTAGTGTCACACCTCCTTTTTCCTACACCCCCGTAAGGGTATGAGGGAATTTTTTCCAACTTAAAGTGGCAATCAAAATGAGATTATTTATTTATTAAATTCAGAGTCACCACTTCGGATAATTTATGGTGTTCCAAGTCACCGGATTAGAATCCCGAATCGAGGAAATATTTGACTCTGTTTATGTCTGCGAACACAGAAATCTAGGTAAGGAATTCTGTTAACCCGGGAGAAGGTGTTAGGCATTCCCGAGTTCCGTGGTTCTAGCACAGTCGCTCAACTGTTAAAATCGGCCTATTATCTGATTTTAATACATGTTTTAGCCTATGGTTCAATCTTAACTTTATAACCGTTTTTATTTAATTATTTTCAGGAAGATTGCAACGCTATTAAAACTTATCTTGGACCACGTCACATAAATGCACCCGCGGTCTTTGACATATTTTAACATTGTTGAGACTTGGATTTAGGTCACATAAATGCGCACCCGAGTTTAGGAAGGTAAATTATTAAACTAACACGCCTAAAGCAATTACGAATTTGTAACTTTGCGAGGGCCATGAAAATTCGCTAAATGACATGCCTCGATTTCTAAGGATAAACAAAATTAATTAAACGAGGGCCATGCAATTGTCATTTTTGTTTGGCACGGCGCGCCTCGATTTATTAGGAAAACAATACTTAATCAAACGGGCCTAAGATGTTTGAGCCTATTCTAGATTAAGACTCAAATTGCTTTTAATGGTCATAAACCCAAGTGAGATCAGCAGGTATTTTAATTACATGAAAAGGTTTGGGCCAATACAACCATTAATTAAGAGCTGGTTCGAATAAAAAGAACATAAGCCTTAGCATATACAAGGACCTGTTCGTGGAAGGCCCTTAGACTTGGGCCTGGGGAGAGCCCAAGTTTTCTTACGGACTGACTCGGCATCGAGTCTAGATGGAGCCTCGTCAACCCAATTCGAGTAAGGAAATTGGACTCCAAATGACCATTACAGAATCACGAAAAACAAACATGATTATGCGAATTAGGCTGTTATTACAATTCCTAAGCAGATTATTCGAATCTACACTAACATGATTTCTCAGCACACGTATGCTAACAACTATTTCACTTCAATCTCATTTTCCTTGCCTTAAATCATCATTCCTAGACAATTTCAAACCAGCAATGATTTTCAAAATAAAACATTCAACTAATACTCATATCATACAGCTTAAGCTATCAAATAGTAACATGAAATCCTGGACATATCATTAGGCTTCAATATTCAAATGAGCTGCAAAGGCATAAGAGATCTAACACCATATGCTATTTAGCTAATGATCACTATTTTATCAAGTTCCATTTCTCAACTGTTCAAGACCAGCTGTACTAGCAAGAATTTCAAAGCAACATTTAACTACAAGGGCTCTACTAACTCCAAACAGATGCAGCTGACTAAGAGTTCTCATATCGAACATACAATGCATCAATTAACTCCAAAAGACTAAAATTGAACTAAAGGATCTGAATATGTAGAAGCCATATTTAGCACTCCAGATTCCATTTTACTTCAATATCAAGCCTCATGTGAGGTGAGTCTAGAAACATGTACCTGGAATATGCAATGAAAGAAAGCAAGGGGAAGTCAGTAGCCAAGCAGCAGAGTAGCAGAACCCAGCAACTAAGAATACCCAGTAAAACCAAATCCAAACCCAAGAGTGAGGTGCAGCAGTCCAGAAAACAATTTCAATTGAACCGTGACCTCAACAACTTCAAATCAAACTTTCACAAACACAAGTTCAATCCATTTTAACCCCCAAACAATTCAGGAATTACTTCAGAGACTAAATTGTAACCAATAAATGAAGAAAAGAATCAATGAAATAGTGATACTTTTGTATTTCCAGTCATTTTCAATTTTTCTCTGATTTTTCTATTCAATTTCTGTCTTGAAAGGCAAGAAAACCATGCCTTTATAGGCAAGGAAGTAGGGCAGCTTACAGAATATCAGATTTGCAATTAGACCCTTTTCAGCTTCTTTTTCTTTGCTTTTTAGTCTTGTCTTTTGACTTGTTAACCAAGTAAGTGTACTATGCAGCTTCTAGGAAGCTTCATGGGTGGTTACTTAAGAGATTCTCTCAGTAACTTCCCCAGTTTACCCTTAATACCCTCTGAATTTTACTTTGAGAACCAGACCAAGATGGGTCAAAATTTGGCCCAATACTAAACCGAATCAGGTGGGCTACTCCTTGCCAAATGGATCAGAGACAGCCCAAGCAAGCACTTATCCAATTGAAAAGAATACACTACAGACCTAGATATCATGAAATGATTTCAACAACAATCCTAATTCAATCACTGATCCATTCACAGCTAGGTGAGGGATTAACTAAATTACTAAATCAACATAAACTAATTAACCTAAACTAAAGAACTAACAAGAAGGAAATCAGATACTTAACTCTAAAACTAAACAAACACGCAAACAAGGTTAGTGAGCAAGTTTTAGGAGTTGAAAAGAAAATTAAAAACGACCAGAATCAAATACCAAACCCAAATTAATCTAAAGGAGGGAAAACTAAACCTAAGTCTATTCATAGAAGACAAAATTAGCCAAGGCAAACAGAAAAGAAAAGAAGAAGACCAAGAGATAAAACGGACATGCAGAAGAACTCACCAAGCAAACTCGAAACCAAACCGAATTTCTTGGTTTAACGAAATTGATGCTATTCACTTGTTCTTTAACAAGTGAACTGCATCGATTTTGCGTCGAACCAAGACTTCGAATCGTGACAACCAAGAAGCCTGGACTAGTGCACGCTCAGAACTGAAGGTGAAGAGATTTGGGGTTTTAGGGTCTCTCATTTGATTTGAGATTCGAGCAACTCTGTGAGGATTTGAGAGAAACTTGTTGTGGATTAGGGAAGACTGGGCCATGGGGGTTATCTAGTGTTAATTTAGGGTGGTTTGGGAAAGGTTAGGTTTTTAGTCTAGTCTTTTATTGAAGATTCGACGAGTTCCGCGGTGATTCGAAGGAAACAAACGACGGATTCGACATGAGGGGAGGAAGAAGGTGTTATGCTGTAAATCTGGTGTGGATTGAAGGTGGCGCCGCCACTAATGGTGGTGGGAATTTAATGGCGATTTCTAGGGTTTTCAGTGGTTAGGGTCTCTGAGATTGTGAAAGAGACGATGAGGGGGGGATAAGGGCATTAGGACACTTATATACTAAGGAACCCCGTGTTCCCAGCCGTTTGATCGAGAAACCTCGACGACTGGGATTGAACACTGGTTAAACGGTGTCGTTTAGACACTAGACGGGGCAGAACAGGTTGGGGCGCGGGTTTGGGCTGGGTTTACATGGGTTTGGGAAGAAAAATAATTTGGGCTGGGGAATTTAATTAGTTTGGCCCAAAATTTTATCCTTCTCAATTCTTTCCTTCTCTTTTCAATTCTCTTTTTAATTCCTTTTCTTTTTTCTAAAAATGAAAATAAAATAAAACCCAACTTAATTCCTAAACCAAATTATCCTAGAAAATTAAATTAATTACCCTAATAATTATTACAACTGATTAAATACCAAAACTCAAATCTAAAAATTGAACAATGCATAATAAACCATTTTTTGTGATTTTTCATTTTTGTAAAGCAACTAAATTACTAATTAATTTAAAAATGCAAAATTAAATCCTAAATGCAAATGCAACATATTTTTGTATTTTTCATAATTTAAACAAAATTAAACATGCGCAGACAAATGCAAACAATAACAAAAATGCTACGAAAATCCACGAATTTGCAAACAATGGAAAAAATTATTTTGTTTTGAATTTGTGGGAGTAATTCATATAGGACAAAAATCACGTGCTCACAGCTGCCCCTCTTTGCTCGAAAACACAAAGAGTTTTCGTGCAAAGATAAGTGAGCGGATCCGTGCGATTTTTGCCAGTTCGAATACTCTGTGGGAAGCATTTTTGAAATATTTGACCGCACCCTGCTTCCGAGGTTGCCTACATATCCTTGGCTAGAAAGGAATCAGGTCAGTGTAGTTCAGGAATGTCTGGTAGCTAGGACTACCATGAAGCTGTGATTTCACTGTCGCCGCTGCTGCTACTGCTTACTGAACCCCCTTATTACACCATGATAAAATAAAAGAAGCTAGCCTAGACTATGATCTATGCATTACAAAATCCTATCTATATCTTCAAACTTGCTCTTGTGGTTCCTGTTGCCTTGTTGACTTATA
The DNA here is from genome assembly GCF_000393655.2 of Nicotiana sylvestris. Lineage (NCBI taxonomy): Eukaryota > Viridiplantae > Streptophyta > Magnoliopsida > Solanales > Solanaceae > Nicotiana > Nicotiana sylvestris. Next base: position 71,832,652 of record NC_091059.1, on the reverse strand, counting down.
TTCTCCTAGTGGAATCCCTTTGTTGTCGTCTTGAATTGTAATCTGAAATGTTTCCCTTTCTCCAGGTGGACACCCACTTGCTGAAACTTAAATGTATTCCCTTGTTCTCCAGGTGGGCGCCTGATTGCTGAACTTGAAATGTATTCCCTTGTTCTCCAGGTGGGCGCTTGATTGCTGAACTTGAAATGTATTCCCTTGTTCTCTAGGTAGACGCCTAATTGCTGAACTTGAAATGTATTCCCTTGTTCTCCAGGTGGGCGCCTGATTGCTGAACTTGAATGTATTCCCTTGTTCTCCAGCTGGGCACCTGATTTCCACAAAATAGACAAAAACAAAGAAAACTTCTGCCCCAGTTTGGTGTTGGGAACATCTGTGAGTGTTAATTGAATTATGTTACCAGAAAATCTCAAAGAATTTTAAAATCTAGATCACATTATCCAGGAGGGTCCTGAAAACTCCTAGTTATATGACAGTTTTAAATCTAAGTTATATTTCCTAAAGGTACGACTTCCGCTAAATTTTGTTATCTATGAAGACCTTAAAACTAAATCCCATTATCCAGGAGGGTCCTGAGAATTTAAAAACTAAATCTCATTATCCAGGAGGGTCCCGAAGATTTAAAAACTAAATCCCATTATCCAGGAGGGTCCTGAGAATTTTAAATTAAATCCAATTATCCAGGAGGGTCCTTAGAATTTAAAAACTAAATCCCATTATCCAGGAGGATCCTGAAAATTTAAAAACTAAATTTCATTATCCAGGAGGGTCCTGAAAACTCCTAATTGAATCCTATCTTCAACATGCAAACTTTGAAACAAACTTATATTCCTTGGGGTACATTTATGCTAGATTTTGTTACTCGTGATTGTTTTGACTTTTAAACTAGGTCTCATTTTCCAGGAGGGTCCTGAAACTTCAAATGACATCCCATTATCCAGGCATGTCCTGCAAACTTCAAATGAAATCCCATTATCCAGGAGGGTCCTGAGAGTTTACGGTCAAACCTGTCTGGTGCTTGCTTTTCTTATGGAGGGTTTCCCCAAAACAATCGAAACTTTTCTGCCCCTGTTTCAATCAGAGAAAAATCTTGTCAGTTTAAAATGTGGTGGTTAGTTTGTGGCATTCTTGCTGAAAGTCTCCCCGCTGTCGTGCTTTGTTTTGACTGGCTTCCCCGAACTGGCTCTGAACCTCTTGACTTTATGACTATCTTTCAAACCCCATGACCTTGGATGACCCGAGTATTCTATACCCAAACCGTTGAAATTCCTTTTTATTTGCTTAAACAGAACTAACATTGGGAACATCTTAGAAAAATAAACCCAAAAGAAATGAAATGCAATGACTTTCAGAGTTAAGGATGAGAAAAATCCAAAACTGGAAGACTATCTGAGGGGAAAAAGAAAAAGGGACTTATCTGAGTGGACTGCTGGCACCAATGATCATAACATGTATTTCGGATTAATCGGCCCAATCTGTCCAACCAATCAACTTTCAGTTGCCATACTTGTTGCCTCAGAATTTCCATAACCTGATTTCTTCACCAAAACCTTGACCTTGTTCGGCCTGCGGTGCCCTGAAGGGTTTTCACCAACAAGCCTCTCTCATTTATTTATCTCTCAACTAACTTTTTCCCCAAGGTGTCCGTGAGGGTTTTCACCAATAAGACTCTCTCATTTTTGGTTTCTCTCAGCTTCCGTCTCCTTACGGTGCCCGTGAGGGTTTTCACCAATAAAACTCTCTCATTTTGAATTTCCTGCTGGGACCAGAGTGTTGCCCCTGATATGAATCGCTTCTACTTGCTCGACTTGGCATCTCTCGAAGATTGATCTGAAGGTCTTTCTTTGGACCGTAACGTGGGCTTTTGGATAGGGTTAGAAAGAAATGGTATCAAAGGCTCAAAACAATTCAACTGGGTTCAAAATTACAACTTTTGAATTTTATTTTGATGGAACCGAACCGTGAGGCTGCCTACGTATCCTTAAAAGGAATCAGGTCGAACGTAGTTCATGTTATAGAAATTGCTTTCTTTTTGTGCTTTTTCTCTTCTTTTCTTTTCTCTTCCTTTTTCTTTTTGTAGTTTTGTTTTGTTGTTGTTGTTGTTGTTTTCATTCTTTTTTTCTTTTCGTTTCTTTCTTTTACTTGTCGTTTGTTCTTGCGTTTTTGAATTTTGCCACTGATTCCAAAAGAGGGGTATGAAAGAAAATAAACAAGTCTCAAAAAGGGGTAACAAAGGATAAAGTGTTTAGATAGCAGAACAAAATGCCTTCGTCATTCCAATCTCCAAAATATGCCAAGTACAAACATACCCAATTTGACCAAAGAAATCATACATAGTATCTTTTGACTACATCAGAATTGATGGCCATTTTTACAAATTTGCCTTCTATATCCGTTAAATACAAAGCACCATGGGACAACACTCTTGTCACGACGAACAGCCCCTGCCAGTTTGGGGCGAACTTGCCTTTGGCTTCAGCCTGATGAGGAAGAATGCGTTTCAATACTAACTGACCCACTTCAAACTTTCATGGACGCACCTTCTTATTATATGCTCTTGCCATTCTCTGTTGATACAATTGTCCATGACACACTGCTGCTAATCTTTTCTCATCAATCAAACTCAATTGTTCCAGGCGGGTTTTAACCTACTTATCATCGTCAATTTTGGCTTCAGCAACAATCCGAAGGGATGGAATTTCAATTTCCGTGGGTATCACTGCTTTCGTGACATATACCAACAAGTAAGGAGTTGCCCCTACTGAAGTACGAACAGTAGTGCGATAACCCAACAATGCAAAAGGCAGCTTCTCATGCCATTGCCTGGACCCTTCTACCATTTTCCGAAGTATCTTCTTTATGTTCTTGTTGGCTGCCTCGACTGCTCCATTCGCCTTGGGGCGATATGGGGTGGAATTGCGATGTGTAATCTTAAACTGTTGACACACCTCTTTCATCAGATGACTGTTGAGATTAGCCCCATTATTTGTAATGATCACCTTTGGTATCCCAAACCGGCAAATGATACTTGAGTGTACAAAATCAACCACCGCCTTCTTGGTTACAGACTTGAATGTTTTAGCCTCTACCCACTTGGTGAAATAGTCTATGGCCACCAGAATGAACATGTGCCCGTTTGATGTTGATGGCTCAATTGGCCCAATGACATCCATGCCCCAAGTGACAAAGGGCCATGGTGCGGACATCGTGTGTAATTCAGATGGTGGAGAATGAATCAAATCTCCATGCACTTGGCACTGATGACATTTACGCACAAAACTGATACAATCTCGCTCCATAGTGAGCCAATAATAACCTGCTCGGAGAATCTTTTTTTCCAGCACGTACCCGCTCATGTGCGGCCCACAGACTCCAGAACGTACTTCGGTCATAATAGTTGTAGCCTGCCTAGCATCTATGCATCTCAGCAGCCCAAGATCTGGAGTCCTTTTGTATAGAACCCCTCCGCTAAAGAAAAAATCGCTTGTCGGCCGCCTAATTGTTCTCTTTTGATCACATGTGGCTTGCATTGGATACACCCCCATCCTGATGTATTCCTTGATATCGTGAAACCAAGGCTCCTCATCGAGCTCTTTTTCCACCACATTGCAATAAGTGTGCTGATCGTGGACTTGAATCTGCAAAGGGTCCATATAAGTCTTATCGAGATGGTGCAACATTGACGCCAGAGTAGCCAAAGCATCAACATCCTCATTGTGAATCCTTGGAATATTCATGAACTCTATTGATTGGAACCATTGACAAAGATCCTGCAAGCACTGTCGGTTCAGTATGTGTTTTAAATCTCGTGTTTCCCATTCCTCTTGAATCTTGTGCACTAGAATGTCTGAGTCACCCAAGACCAAGACTTTCTGGACACCCATATCCACAGCCATCCTCAAACCCAAAATGCATGCCTTGTATTCAGCCATGTTGTTAGTACAGTAGAACCGAAGCTGAGCCGTAATAGGGTAGTGATGCCCTGTTCCAGAAACAAGTACCGCTCCTATCCCAATGCCTTTCATGTTAGTAGCCCCATAAAAGAAAAGTTTCCATCCTGGCTTTTCAATTTGTTCCAATTCATCAATATGCATGACTTCTTCGTCAGGGAAGTAAGTCTTTAGAGGTTCATATTCTTCATCCACTGGGTTCTCAGCCAAATGATCGGTCAATGCCTGGGCTTTCATTGCAGTCCTAGTCACATAGACGATGTCAAATTCTATGAGCAAGATTTGCCACTTTGCGAGCCTCCCTATAGGCATAGGTTTCTTAAAGATATACTTTAACGGATCCAAACGAGAGATGGGGTAAGTAGTGTAAGATGACAAATAGTGCTTCAACTTCTGTGCTACCTAAGTCAGGGCGCAACATGTCCTCTCAAGGTGAGTGTACTTAACCTCGTAAGATGTGAACTTCTTGCTGAGATAATAGATCGCCTGCTCCTTCCCTCCGGTGACGTCATGCTGTCCCAACACACATCCAAATGAATTGTCTAAGACCGTCAAATACAGAATCAAAGGTCTCCCTGGTTCTGGCAGGACCAACACAGGTGGGTTTGACAAGTACCCCTTTATCTTATCAAATGCTTCCTGACATTCATCTGTCCACTTGACCACAACATCTTTCTTTAACAGTTTGAAGATAGGCTCACAAGTCGTCGTGAGCTGAGCAATAAACCTGCTGATGTAATTCAATCTCCCTAACAGACTCATTACCTTAGTCTTGTTCTTTGGGGGTGGCAATTCCTGGATAGCTTTGATCTTTGATGGATCTAATTCAATACCTCGGCGGCTGACTATGAATCCCAACAACTTTCCAGACGGAACACCGAACGCGCATTTTGCAGGATTGAGCTTGAGATTGTACCTGCGAAGCCTTTGGAAGAACTTTCTCAGATCTCTGACATGGTCAAACTGCTTTCTAGTCTTTACAATCACATCATCCACATAAACCTCGATCTCCCTGTGTATCATGTCGTGGAATATGGTCGTCATAGCCCTCATGTAGGTTGCCCCAGCATTTTTCAAACCAAATGGCATGACCCGATATCAGTATGTTCCCCATGGTGTGATGAATGACATCTTTTCTGTGTCCTCCTCATCCATTAAGATCTGGTGGTAGCCCGCATAACAATACACAAAAGAACCAAGCTCATGTTTGTCACAATTATCGATCAATATATGGATGTTCGGCAATGGGAAGTTATCCTTAGGACTTGCCTTGTTGAGATCTCGATAATCAACACACACCCTGGTCTTGCCATCTTTCTTCGGCACAGGCACAATATTGGCTAACTAGGTGGGATACTGGGTGACCCGAATGACTTTGGCCTCAAACTGTTTGGTGACCTCTTCCTTAATCTTCACACTCATATAAGTTTTAAATTTCCTTAGCTTTTGCTTGACCGGGGGAAATTCCGGGTCAGTGGGAAATTTGTGAACCACCAAGTCAGTGCTTAGACCTGGCATGTCATCATAGGACCATGCAAAAACATCTTTATACTCGAACAATGCTTTAATTATCTCCTCTCTGAGTTGTAGTTTAAGATGGACACTTATTTTAGTTTCTCGGACATTATCTTGGTCCCCTAAATTGATTGCTTCTGTATCACTCAGGTTAGTCTTGGGTTTCTCTTCAAAATGGCTTAATTCTGTACTAATCTCTTCAAAGGCTTCATCCTCGTCATATTCCGATTCACCATTACACTCTATTTCTTGAATTACTATTTTAGAATTAGATTGGCTTTTAAGACTGGGCTGGAGATTCCTCATGCATGTCATATCATTGAAGTCAGCATAAAAAGAACTATACAAGGAGGAAAAGAAACACAAAAATAAAACTATCAGGAAGGAAGAAAAAGGGAAATTGCATTTCATTGAAATTAAAGATAACAAGGTTTATACATCCAAACGGACGGGACCTAGAAGCTGAATTACAACCCTGGAATAATCCAGATAAACTGAAAGAAAATCAAAGCAAACTACCAAAACTCCTTCCTGGTGGGGAGAAGAGTAGCTTCCCAATTGTTAATCTTTGCACTGGGCCCAACAAACTGCACATCCACTTTACTCGAACCCTCTCCAGTTTCCAACATCTTCATATCGGCAAATAACCTCTCAAACTTTTCAATCAAATCTCTATCTACATCAACCACTGAATTGGGAATTGTTGCCACTGGGTGTTTCTTGGTGCCAGGCCTAACAAATGACCTGAAGAGCCGTGGGATGGGCTTTGGGAGGACCTAGGCCCTCTGTTTCAATTTTCTAGCTCTTTTTACGTCCGCAACTGTGGGCTTGAACCCCAAACCAAACGTATCCAAGTTTTTGGGGAGAGATACCGGTTGTACGATACCTTGCAGAGATGCACCCAAACCCTTACCCGGTACAAAACCATTTTTCAACATTTCGGTAGCTACCATGACTGATGCGGCAGCTACCCTCGGGGTTGGAAAGCACTTCCCTTCTGGAATTTTCTCTACCGACACCGTGTTAAAAACCTGATAAACCCATGGCCCTTTGTCGTCCTCGAACTCTATGAACGGAACAACGGCATCGCTGGGAACACACCAATTATCTTCGCCATGCACAACGATTTCCTGTCTATCCCATTCAAACTTGACCATTTGATGCAGAGTAGACGGGACCGCTTTGGCAGCATGAATCCAGGGTCGACCTAACAGCAGATTGTAAGAAACAGCCACATCGAGCACCTAGAACTCCATGGTAAATTCAACTAGCCCTATTGTAAGCTCAGGCACTATGTACCCGACTGAATTTTTCCCTCCACCGTCAAATCCCTGAATGCAGATACTGTTCTTGTGAATTATTTCATCATCCACCTTCAACTTGTTCAGAGTGGAGAGAGGGAAAATGTTTGCGCTGGAACAATTGTCAACCAGTACCCGAGTAACCACAGAATCTTCGCATTTCACTGTCAGATAGAGGGCTCTATTGTGCTCGGTACCCTCCATGGGCAACTCATCATAAGAAAAAGTAACTCTGTTCACCTCAAATATCTTGTTAGCTATCTTTTCCAAGTGGTTTACTAAGATTTTGTCAGGAACGTGGGCCTCATTCAGGATCTTCATCAAAGCCCGACGGTGCTCGTATGAATGGATCAATAATGACAATAATGAAATCTGAACTAGTGTCTTCCTCAACTGCTCTACAATGGAATAATCCTGCGCTTTCATCTTTCTCAAGAACTCCTCTGCTTCTTCCTCAGTCACAGCTTTCTTCGCCAATACTGGGTTGTCTTTGGAGCTTTTAGCTTTTCTCAACTCTTTGGGGGCAAAGCATCTCCCCGATCGAGTCAAACCATGGGTCTCACATACTTCTTCTTTAACTTCTTTCCCCTTGTAAGTCACTATCACTCGTTCATAATTCCACGGGACCGCCCTGCTATTGACTATTGGTAATTGAGTTACCGGCTTGATGATGACAGGTCAATACGGGCATATTCCACAATTACAACAGGCTTGTTCGCCACTCTTGGCACAACCACTTTCGCTCTTTCATGTTTCCCTACAACGTCACTTGAGGACCCCCTTCTTGACCACCACAGATGGTTCACTATTTGCCTCATTCAACTTGATCGCAAACTTCTCACTTGTTGACTTTTCGAATGGCCTGGCATCACTGGACCGAATCATCATGACAGTTTGTGAAGGCTTCTTAGGCTCCCCTTACTTATGCACTATCTCAATCATATTCGTCTCTTGATGAGCTGGTAATGGGTTCTGGTTGATATTAGGTGCCTTTGGAGCTTGGACCTCAATCCGAGTAGTATCAATGAGCTCTTGAATAACTGTTTTCAATTGCCAGCACTTCTCTGTGTCGTGCCCCGGGGCACCAGAACAATATTCGCAACTCACGAAGTGATCAAGATTCCTCGGGGGAGGATTTGACAATTTTAGTTCAATGGAACTCAACATACCCAATTGTCTCAACCTACGGAACAAACTGGTATAGGATTTTCCCAATGGAGTGAAAGTCTTCTTCTTCTGTAACCTCTCATTCTTGGTGGCCTGATTGGGCCGGAACCTGTTCCAGGGGGATTTCAGTAGGCTCTTGGTGGTGGATAGGCATTTTGTAGAACTGGTTAGGTACTTTATGGAGCTGACGCATACCATTGCGCGTGCGCAGGAGGTTGAGTGTATGTTTGTGCATGATGGACAGAAAAATGGGGATCTGGCGGTGGGTAGTAGTGTCGTGGTGGGCTATATGGAGTGTGGTGGTAAGTTTGGTGATATGGTTGAAGCTGGTTGTAGTAATGTGAAAGGTCCCTGGATCCGACCCAAGCTCCCGACTCAATTGTCACAACATCCTCTTTCTTCTTCTTCCCGAGTACACCCCTAGTACCGTTTTGAATGGCCTGGGTGGTTGCTTTAATTGCTGAGTAGCTCATGATTTTATTAGACTTGAGTCCCTCTTCTACCATGCCTCCCATTTTTATAACCTCATTAAAGGACTTGCCCACTGCTGACACCAAATGACCAAAATAAGTGAGCTCCAAGGCCTGCAAGAAATAATCAACCATCTCGCTTTCTTTCATCGGAGGGTTAACCCTCGCTGCTTGCTCCCTCCAACAGAATCCATATTCCCTAAAACTCTCACCAGGCTTTTTCTCAATCTTCGTCAATGACAGACGGTCTGGGATAATTTCAAGATTGTACTGAAAATGATAGGTGAAGGCTTGGTCCAAATCGTCCCATGTGTACCACCTATTGTGATCTTGTCTGGTATACCATTCCAATGCCGATCCGCTCATACTTTGGCTGAAATATGCCATCAATAATTCATCTCTTCCGCCTGCCCCTCTCATCTTGCTACAAAATCCTCTTAAGTGTGCTACTAGGTCACCATGCCCATTGTACAGATCAAACTTAGGCATCTTGAACCCTGCTGGTAACTGAACATCTGGGAACAGGCATAAATCTTTACAGGCCACACTTACTTGATCTCCCAAACCCCTCATATATCTGAACGATTGTTCCAAGCTTTTGACCTTTCTGATTATCTCCTCATGTTAGAGATTTTTGGGTGGCTTCTCGGTCTCTGTCGGAAGATCAAGATAAGAGGTGTAAGAATATGGTTCAGGAACTTTGAAGGTGCGCTTAGGGGGATAATACTGGTTGTCGTGAGTCTGGAACAGAGCCTCACTGGAAGACCGGTGTAATGCAGCTGGTGGAGGTGCCAAAAAACAGGTATGACTGGTAGAGAGGGGTATGGAACTTGTTTGGGTGGTGGAGCTTGTGATGTATGGGAAGTGGTGCCATATCATTGTTGGTAGAGGGGAAAGGCCGGAGCCGAATTCACAGTGGGAGGTTCCTGAGGTTGAGCCAATGGTGGGATATAAGCAGGGTTGACGGGATAAACCGGTGGTGGATGCCCTTTTGCCCAGGCCTGGTACATTTCAGCCATTTGTTGCTTTAACTTATATATATCTTCCCTCATTGCATTTGTAAGCACGTGATTTTTGCCCTAAATGAGAATTACTCCCAAAAAATTCAAAAATAAAATAATTTTCCTTGGTGTGCAATTTTTGTGATATTTTGTGTAACTATTTGTATGTTTGTCTGTGCATGTTTATTTGTTAAATTATTAAAAATACAAAAATATATCGCATTTTGCATGTAGGATTTAATTATACAATTGTTAGTAATTAAGTTTGTTTTACAAAAAATAAAAAAATTACAAAAATAGGCATCGTTTGCATTTTTAGCATTTAATGTCCAAATATACAATTTTATGCTTAATTATTACTTAATTGTGCGTTAATTGTTATTGGGAGTTAATTTGCGCTTTTATAACTTAATTTAGTTCTTAATAATAAGTTAAGTATTTTTATAATTTAGTTTTAGAAAAATAAAAGAAGAAAAGAGAGCAAAAATATAAAGAAAGTCGGAATTGAGCCTCTTCTTCGATTTCAAGCCGCAGGCCCAAAAAATGGCCCAACCTTCCCTATGACCCGGTCCATTTCAAACCGGGTCGACCCAGTCCATAACCCAACACCCCTATTATCTTACATTTCATAAAACAACACAAAAAAAGAAGAGAAGAAAACCCTAAAAATATACTAAGCTATCCGCCCCCCCACCTTTGTTTCTTCTTCCCCAAAGCTCCAAACCTTCCAACCATGGCTTCCCTCTCCCATTCCCCTCCATTCTCACGTCCAAACGACTCCTCACGTCCTCTTCGTCGAGCTCAAGCTTGAGCTCAGGCTGCCATGGCTTCCACCCTCCCCCACCTCGCCATCGCGTCCAGCCCGTCAACCAAACAACAACTATCGACCAGCTGCCTCCCCCTCCAGTCAAACAGCTCCATCATTGTCGTCGTCGAACCCCAGCCAACGCGACCATAATCGCGAGCTCTGACCACAGTCGACGAGAACCAGCGGCGACCAAACAACCTGCCTGCGCCACCGTTGCTGCTGCCGTTCCAGCTCGTCCAGCTGCTGCCTCATCGACGCAGGCAGCTATGGCTGCCATTACGTCGCCTCAACGTCGAGCTGCGTCTGCTTCACGTTTCCGCTGTTGCTTCATCTTCCTCGTCTCGTCAAAGTTCGAAGGTCTTTCGTCGAGTCGAGGCCCGGACAGATTTGTTTACAATCGAGTTTGTCGTTGATTCATCTCCGGTTAGTTGGTTTTGAGTTTTATTTTTGTCCATATTTCGTTTTTATATTTCTCGAATCCAAAATCGTTAAATGACTCAATTCTTGTTTTGTTTATTCATCGTTGAAATAGTTTTCTAGTTTGTTCATATGTTTTTTTGGTTTAGTTTTCAGATTCAAATGAAAAATTAATTAGTTGTTTTTCATGTTTATTTCATGTTAATTTTATTCATTTTTGTAAAAAAGGAATTGTTAGTTTAATGTTTGTTAGATTCAAATTGAAGTTTAAATTAATTATTTCTTCAATTTGTTTCATGTGTTTTATGTATTTTCAGAAATTGTTAACATTGTTTAAATCATGTGAATCTGTCATGTTTTGTTGTTTAAAAATAGATTTAATTCATGTTCATCTTTGATTGAAGTTCGCTTTTAATTTAGTAATTTAATGTGAAGTTATGTTTTGGTTTTAATTTTTGGATCATGTATCTTTGTTATAATTTTGTTGGATTTGATTTTATTGATTATTTGAAAATTAGTGATTTGAATATGTTTATTTGTTTTGTTTAAGTTTAATTCGAAGTTTGAATAAAGCTTGTTGTTGTTGTTGTTGAATCTGAAAATAGGTTTGTTTGTTACTAAAAATATTGTTCAATCAAAATTTTAGTTGTTCTTTGTTGTTCAATTTGTGTTCATGTGATATTGTTGTTGTGTTGTTTATCCGTGTTCATATGATTTGTTGTTTGAATTTGTGTAGAAATTGGTCATATTGGCTATATTTTGGTTGAGTTGATTAATTGATTTGTTATAGCTGATAGGGGTAGTTTGGTAATTTACAGTACGTTCAGGGTTAGTTTGGTAATTTCAGTAAGGGCAGAGGGGTATTTTTGGAATTTAATTTCTGAATAATTATTTATTTTGAATGTTCTTTCCATTAAAATTAAGATAATATTAAAGTAATTAAGCATGGGGGACAAAATGTAATGGGGTGGGTTTCGATATAATTGTTTAATTTAATGGGGGACAAGACAAAATATAGTGGAGGGGAATATGACAATTGTTTATGGTAGGCATGGGGGATAAAATATAATGGGTTGGTTTGATATGTTAGTTTAATGTAGTGGGGGATGAGTGGGAAGATAATGAGTTTGGTAGGAGAAAATGGGTTGATTTTAATTGATTAAAAGATTTCTGGGATGAGATAATAAGTAGAGGTCTTGAATCAGATTTTAAGGGGAGGATACAAAAATAGAGAGAATACAGAAAAAAAGGAGAAACAGAAAAAGAACGGACAGAGAGAAAAAAGGGCTGAATATTTAAGAGAGAGAAAATTCTGAAAAATATTAAAACTTTCAAATAAAAAAAAAAGAACTAAAAAAAAATCTTCTATTTTCTTTCATTGTTTGAAATCAACATTAATTGTTGTTGTTTCATCAAAGCTTGAAGCTTTTGTTTTTGGGATTACTGCTCCACTGGTTTGCAAACTCTGTTCCTGGGTTGTTACTGTTGCTGGACTGTTGTTGATGTGCTGTATTGTTATTACTGCTGCTGATTCTCATCTTCATCTTCTTTTGTTTCCAATATCAGGTACACAACTGACACAATGATTATTGTAAACTGAAACAGGAAGCATGAATACGAAAAATGAAGAGTTGAAATTCTAAATTTACTTTAATTATATTCTGAATTTTATTTGTATGTATAATTTATTTAGTTTGCAAAAAATCAGAATCGTGTAGCTATTTAATACATATAGTGGAACATCCGACGATAGCTTAACGATTGAACTATCTATATATTGCCTAAAAATAAATAAATGGTGTAGTAACTCCGTCAAGTAAAAATCAAACGAATAGGTAGAAATATTGTTTAGTTAAATAATATTGGTTAATTTCAGCATGTAAATGGTCTAGGATTAAAATTAGATTGCTAAGTTTTTTTTTAATTTGACAAACTGATAGCATGCCTAGTATAATGTAACTATGTAATAACATGTGAATAAGACGACCCAGGTCTAGTTTTATGTCATACACGTTGGGCCTGAGCCTGCAGTGACAACGGACTATCCTGTTTGCATCATTTTCAGATTTTATGAATCATATTCAAAATTCATCTATAACAACTCAAGCATGTAAATAAATTAAGATATTTTCTCTTTTATTTTGTAGAGACAAATTTCAATAGAAAAATGTAGGTATTTTAGGACTGTCCTTTTTTAAAATAAAATGAGACGAGCCTCGCTTAATAAAATGTATAGATTGCGGGGCCCTCATAAAATGTTTAATTAAAATTAATTAGACTTTGGGATGAGCTGTTTAGCAAAATTCCACGGCTTTACCCAGAAATAATAATACGCTAATTGCTTTAGGCGCGCATTTTAATAAGCTTACCTTCTTAAACTCGGGTGTGCATTTCATGCGACCCAAATCCAAATCCCAAAATATTGAATAAAAATACGTTCCGGATCGCGGGTGCATTTTATGTGACGCAATCCAAAGACATGTTTTTAAACGATGTTCACATTTTTTTTAAAAAAAATATAATGATAAAAGCGGTAAAAAGATAAAATTTGCACATGAGCTCATAATTGTATAAAAATCAGATATTTAAGCCAAATATGACAGTTGAGCGATCGTGCTAGAACCACGGAACTCGGGAATGCCTAACACCTTCTCCCGGGTTAACAGAATTCCTTATCCGGATTTCTGGTGCGTAGACTGTAATATGGAGTCATTCTTTTCCTCGATTCGGGATTAAATTGGTGACTTGGGACACCTTAAATCTCCCAAGTGGCGACTCTGAAATAAACAAACAAATCCCGTTTCGATTGTCCTTTAATTGGAAAAAACTCCCTTGCACCCCTCGCGGGGGCGGAAAAAGGAGGTGTGACAGCTCTGGCGACTCCACTGGGGATTAATATGTTAACCCAGAACCACTGGTTCAGGGTTTAAGAATTCGAGCTTAAAATAACTGTTATAGTTGGCTTTATTTATTATATGATGTTTACATGTTTATGCTTAATGTGCTAAATGTTGCTTTTTACCGCTTTAATATTATCTGAATTGTGCATATAAAACTGCTACGAAACCCTCCTTTCTTCTGAGTCTTCTGAATTTATGGTGCACACGTGCGCGTGGCCCACCTTTCTGTTAGAAGTCATACCAAATAAGACGAAGTTGGGACAAGTAACTAGGCCGGGTAGACTTTCGTGCTCCCGGTACGTTGCCCCCACTTCGGCTCAAGCTGTCCACTTGGGTAAGCCAGGGCTAGAACAATATGCCTCAGGTTTTTCACTTAGAATAACTCAGCTTCATGCCGGATCCCTAGTAGGAACGTTTGTTTGCATCACGTGCATCTGACTTTGGAGGCTCAACACAGGGGTTGGGTCTGTCTAGGACAGGTGTACCCAAAAATGAAAATGACCATCCTGATGCATCTTACTTGCTGCTACTTGCGCATTTATTTGAATCGGACTTGTGTGTTGACTGACTTTTGAATATCAGGAATAATATTTTGAAATTAAAAAAAAAGAAAAAAGAAATAGCGGTTAGGGAATTGATTGTTTATTTTTGAAAAAAAACTAATGCCCAAATATTGTCAAAACTCTGCCGAAATTTTGAGAAAATGAAAAAAAAATGTTTTATTAGTTTGTTTTACTAAAAAGCAAAGGAAAAATAGAAGGAAAAAAAGGTCGTTGTTTTGTCTTATTTTTCAAAAAAAAAAAATTAAAATAAAAAAGGAAAATAGTTTGTCTTCCCCTGAAAAATGACAATGAAAAAAAAGGGTCTTATTTTTAAAATAGTTTTTTTTATTTGTTTCTGAAAATTCCAAAATGAAAATGAAAGAGTCGTGTTCGGAAAGTGGTTTTGTTATGTGTTGCTGAAAAAGAAAAAAAAAATCCTGTTTTAAAATAGTTCGGTTAATTAACCCGAACTACGCGGGTTTGATTCTCACCGGATGTGAGATACGTAGGCAACCCTCATCGGGTCCAACCCCCTTTTTGCTAAAATAGCCAAAACAAATAAATATAAATAAAAAAAATGTGTCAAAATTTTAATTTTGTCATAAATAAGTCGGGTGGTGTCCAACCTCCCCTTTTGCTAAAATAGCCAAAAAAAAATATGTCAAATTTTAATTTTGTCATGGGTGACGCTGTTTTATCAAGACATAGCCGAATGTTCCCGAAAGGGACGCCGGAAGGCTGACTTTGCATAAACAGCCACCTTTGGGTCATTTTTTAAGATTTGGTCCAATTGACCCACACAGCCTTAAAAATCTTCGTCCCCGAGGCGCTGAAGGGCCGTGTTTGCAACACCAGGTTTTTATTGTAATTTGAAAAAAGAAAGAGTCAGCGGTCAGGTGAATACCGTTTGGATTTTTGGTCAAAATAAGTCGAGCCGGCTTCAGACGCGTCTTAAACCGTTCTTGCCGAAATAGCCTTAGAGTATCTTTCAGTTGTCGAAAGGCTATTTTCTTAAAAGAACGGACAAGTTTGTAAAGGGTCAAAATAATCCTCCCCGGCCTCAAAATTCATGTGAGATTTAGAAGGGGCCACATTTGCAAAAATAGCCGTTTGGTTGCATTTGTCAAACGGGGAAAGGAAGCTGGCCTTTTTGTTTTGAGAGTATAAATATTTTGATTAAAATATGTGGGTTGTTTGATTTTCAAGTTTGTAGGTCATCTTCAAACCATTGAAACCCAGTTTGTTTTAATATGAAAATTGATAAAAAATGTTTATTGTTTATTTGTCCGAACTACGCAAGGTCTGATTCATGCGGGGTCATGATACGTAGGCAATCTCCATAAGATTCGACCACAACAAAAAATGAGAAAAAATGATAAAAAAAATCGAAAAAAAAGAAAAAATGAAGAAAAAAAAATCGAAAAAAAGAAAGAAAAAAAAATGAAAAAAAAAATGAAAAAAAGAGGAAAAGATGTTATTAATAATGGGGACCGACGGAGTCCATTCTAACCTGTTTCGCTTTGAATCACAAAGAAAGTTAAGGTGGTTGGTTTGTGGTAAGCCGGAAATACAAGACCCATAAGCACACTTTGCGGGGATCAGGCCTGATAACAGAAGCACTCGAATCCTATTGGGACTTGTTGACTAAAGATAATGATATCGAAGTTGGAAATGGTCTGGACAATACTGCAAAGCTCAGTGGCTAAAGATGCCAACTTTGATAAAATGGGAGGACGCTCCGTTCCTTGGTTAGCAAGAGAGAAGCTTGTGGTGGCTTATTTTGTTGTCATTTCTGTTGTCCGGATTATTCTTAGGGTTGTAATCCGAATATTGTCTTGTGTCAAACCTTCTTATCTTTCCATTTTGTCATAGCGGTTTGTTTAAGTTTTGTCCAGTTTGTTTTAGGATGTTATTCTGGTTGTTTTGTTTGTTTTATTATTCAAACCATTTCACCGGTAGTCTAATACAAAAGCCGGTCTTTTATTTTTTCCAGTTTTCTTTTGTTTAGTCCTTTTATCATTTTTATTCAACGCCGATTCTCGTGACATGACATGCGCACACGGTTTGGGCCTAATCTTAAAAGTTAATCATAAAACCCCGGAAAGGCGATCAGAACGTTTAAAGGAAATAAGGACGGTTTGAGATTATTCAGAGCTCAAGTCATGTGGAACTGGGGCAAATAAAACATAAAGAAAACCGTTAAATGCAAGATTCGCCAAATTGGCATGAGGGTCGTGCATGAGAGTGAGAGTGTCGCCCGACAGTGCTTTAGAAATGACAAATGAAAAAGCAAGTGTTTAACATGATTGTCAAGTCCAGCACCATCGGAAGAGACTATAAATCTATGTTCAATTGTGTTGTTTGCACTTGGCATGTTTTGAAGACTAGAATGACGAAGGCATTTTGTTCTGCTACCTAAACACTTTATCCTTCGTTACCCCTTTTTGAGCCTTATTTATTTTCCTTCATACCCCTCGTTCGGAATCAATAGCAACGACTAGGAAATACGAGCCTGGAAGGTAAAGAAGAAAAAAAAAATCAAAAAAAGAGAAGAGAAAATGATAACAAAAAAACAAAAGAAAGTCAGAAGAAAACAGAGGAATTGGGAACTACGTTCGACCTGATTCCTCAAAGAGGATACGTAGGCACCTCATGGCTCGGTCATGGTGTAATAAAAATTAAAAAATTAAATAAATAAATAATCCCCAAGCAAGGAACTGGGGCAAGGGTTGCGCTTGTGGTAAGCAAAATTGGTTTCGAAAGTTGTAATTTTAAACCCCAAATTTATTTTGTTTTTGAGCTTTTAATACCCTTTCTTTCTAGCCTGTCCAAAAACCCACATTACGGTCCAAAGAAAGACCTTCTGATCAGTCTGCAAAAGATGCCAAGTCAGACAAATGAGAGTCTTACCGGCGAACATAACATTCTGTTCCACGGCAGAAAGGACTCTAGTCTCCAACAGAAAGAGTCATACCGGCAACACTCCAAATCCCCAGCTGGAAAGTGATATAAATGAGAGAGTCTTATCGGTGAAAATCTTCACGGATACCATAAGGCGATGAAAGCTGAGAGAAAAACCAAAATGAGAGAGGCTTGATAGTGAAAACCCTTTGGGCACTACAAGTCGAATAAGATTGGGAATCAGATGGGGAATTGCCAATTGAAGGTCTTGAAAGACGATTGACGACGGAGGATAGGCCACATGTGCATGTCATGACCATTAGAGTCGGTATCTGCGTTTGATAGGTTTTTATTTATAGTTTCTTGTGTTAAAGAGTCATCTTTTTCCTTTGTCACTTATTCTGTTCCTTTTTATCTTTCTCCTTTCATAAAAAATTCCCCAGTAGAGTCTGTTTGGTCAGAACCAGTGGGAAATGACTTCAAAAAAGGCCATCAGCTTTCCAATTATGCAGGATGAGATCTGACTAGTACATCCAAGTGGTATAGTCAGGAAGGAACAAGCGCGAGGCCAGTGTCAAGAAAGATATCCCCAACAAAAGGATTGACGAGTGTCAAGAGGGATATCCTTGCCGAAATCAAAGGTTATTAAACCTCAAGACCAGAGCCCGTGGACAAAACAAGGAGAGCAATAAGCATGATTTGGGAAATTCATGCGAGACTAAAAGGTTGGGAAAATTCAAGTTTCCGAGCCATGCTACGAAAGAAGAGGGATATCCCCAGCAGAAAAGGATTATCCCCAGCAAATAATATCATCCCCAACAAGTTTTGGAACGCAGAGCAGGGAAGGAGAAAGGGAAAAGCCATCCCAATAGGCGTATCACAACCAACCACCGCATTTTAAACTAACAAATTTTATAGGTAAAAGAAATGGCATTTATAACGGAAATGCATGCCACAAGAAAGATTGTCAAACTGGGGCAGAAAATTTTCTTTTCAGTTAGAAAATTTTCTGGAAATCAGGTACCCATTTGGGGAAGAATAAAGATAACACCAGTCTCAAGGGAAGTGGTCTTTGAACCAGTGTTGCCCCCGACATAATAAGTTTCCAATGAAGGAAGTTGATCCCCAGCAGACAGAACAAAGGGATGACATTTGTGCTCAGAAAAGCAAAGAGCCATTATCATCCCCAGCAGCTTCCAGAAGAATGAAGCATCGATTTGAAGGGATAAAATTCCCCAGCGGCATTATCCTCAACAACGTTATCCCAAGAAGATAACACTTTTATCCCCAGCAGTGTTGAGAGAAAATAAAAAAAATAAAAAATGGAGGAGGGGAAAAAAGGAGACTCCCCTAGTGGTATTATCCTTAGCAGTCAGGCGTCCACCTGGAGAACAAGGAAGAGAAATGGAAGTATTAGCAATCAGGCGTCCACCTGGAGAACAAGGAAGGGCGATGGAAGTATTAGCAATCAGGCGCACACCTGGAGAATAAGGGAATACAGTTGTTTATTTGAAGTCAGGAGCCCCCCTGAAGAATAGAATGGCGATTTATTGGTTGAAGTCAGGAGCCCCCCTGAAGAACAGAATGACAATTTATTGTTTGAAGTCAGGAGCCCGCCTGAAGAGAGGAAAGGCGTTTTAAAAGTTGTTGAAATCTCGCCAACCTAAAGAAAGGAATGACATTTTTAAAGTTGTTGTTGAAGTCAGGAGCCCCCTGAAGAACAGAATGGCGATGTATTGGTTGAAGTCAGGAGACCCCTGAAGAATAGAATGGCGATTTATTGGTTGAAGTCAGGAGCCCCCTGAAGAATAGAATGGCGATTTATTGGTTGAAGTCAGGAGCCCCCTGAAGAACAGAATGACGATTTATTGGTTGAAGTCAGGAGCCCCCTGAAGAACAGAATGGCGATTTATTGGTTGAAGTCAGGAGCCCCCTGAAGAACAGAATGGCGATTTATTGGTTGAAGTCAGGAGCCCGCCTGAAGAGAGGAAAGGCGTTTTATTTTTAAAAGTTGTTGAAATTTCGCCAACATAAAGAAAGGAATGGCATTTTTAAAGTTGTTGTTGAAGTCAGGAGCCCCCCTGAAGAACAGAATGGCGATGTATTGGTTGAAGTCAGGAGCCCCCCTGAAGAACAGAATGGCGATTTATTGGTTGAAGTCAGGAGCCCCCTGAAGAACAGAATGGCGATGTATTGGTTGAAGTCAGGAGCCCCCTGAAGAATAGAATGGCGATTTATTGGTTGAAGTCAGGAGCCCGCCTGAAGAAAGGAAAGACGTTTTACTTTTAAAAAAAAAGTTGTTGAAATCTCGCCAGCCTAAAGAAAGGAATGGAATTTTATTTTCAAAGTTGTTGAAGTCAGGAGCCTGCCTGAAGAGAGGAATGACGTTTATTTTTAAAGTTGTTGTTGAAATCAGGAGCCCGCCTGAAGAGAGGAATGGCGTTTATTTTTAAAGTTGTTGTTGAAGTTGGGAGCCCGCCCATATAACAGAGGAATACATTTCAGTCTTTTCATTTCAAGTGTTGAAGTTGGGAGCCCGCCCATAGAACAGAGGCATACATTTCAGTCTTTACATTTCAGTTGTTGAAGTTGGGAGCCCGCCCATAGAACAGAGGCATACATTTCAGTCTTTACATTTCAGTTGTTGAAGTTGGGAGCCCGCCCATAGAACAGAGGAATACATTCAGTCTTTTCTTTTCAAGTGTTGAAGTTGGGAGCCCGCCCATATAACAGAGGAATACATTTCAGTCTTTACATTTCAAGCGTTGAAGTTGGGAGCCCGCCCATAGAACAGAGGAATACATTCAGTCTTTTCTTTTCAAGTGTTGAAGTTGGGAGCCCGCCCATATAACAGAGGAATACATTTCAGTCTTTTTATTTCAAGTGTTGAAGTTGGGAGCCCGCCCATAGAACAGAGGCATACATTTCAGTCTTTTCATTTCAAGCGTTGAAGTTGGGAGCCCGCCCATAGAACAGAGGAATACATTTCAGTCTTTTAATTTTCAAGTATTGAAGTTGGGAGCCCGCCCAGATAACAGAGGCATACATTTCAAGATCAAGTCAGAGGACAATAAAACAGAGGGTTACAATAGGAATCCCCAGCAGGAAACAATAAAATTCCCCGGCACCGGGAAACAGAAGGTTGCAACAAGAGGTCACAGTACAAACTCAAGTACATGTGTCAAAAGAAGAAAAGCACCGGAAGAAATGCAAGCAGACAAGGAAGCAAGGCAACAAAAACAAATTGTACTCTAGCCTAGCTTCTTGTTTTCTTTTAAGCATGGTGTAACAAGGAGATCGGTAAGCAGTGGTAATAGCATGCAACAACAGTAACATTGCAGTCCCACGGTAGTCCCAGCTACCAAAACTTCCCGAACTACATTGACCTGATTCCTGTTTAGCCCAGGATATGTAGGAAACCTTTGAAGCAAAGGTTCGGTCAAATCTTTTTCAAAAAAATGCTTCACACGGAGTACTCGGATGGGCAAAAATCGCTCGCTTTATCTTTGCACGAAAACCCTTCGTGTCTTCGGGCAAAGAGGGGCAGCTGTAAGCACGTGATTTTTGCCCTATATGAGAATTACTCCCAAAAAATTCAAAAATAAAATAATTTTCCTTGGTGTGCAATTTTTGTGATATTTTGTGTAACTATTTGTATGTTTGTCTGTGCATGTTTATTTGTTAAATTATTAAAAATACAAAAATATGTCGCATTTTGCATGTAGGATTTAATTATACAATTGTTAGTAATTAAGTTTTTTTACAAAAAATAAAAAAATTACAAAAATAGGCATCGTTTGCATTTTTAGCATTTAATGTCCAAATATACAATTTTATGCTTAATAATTACTTAATTGTGCGTTAATTGTTATTGGGAGTTAATTTGCACTTTTATAACTTAATTTAGTTCTTAATAATAAGTTAAGTATTTTTATAATTTAGTTTTAGAAAAATAAAAGAAGAAAAGAGAGCAAAAATATAAAGAAAGTCGGAATTGGGCCTCTTCTTCGATTTCAAGCCGCAGGCCCAAAAAAAGGCCCAACCTTCCCTATGACCCGGTCCATTTCAAACCGGGTCGACCCAGTCCATAACCCAACACCCCTATTATCTTACATTTCATAAAACAACACAAAAAAAGAAGAGAAGAAAACCCTAAAAATATACTAAGCTATCCGCCCCCCCACCTTTGTTTCTTCTTCCCCAAAGCTCCAAACCTTCCAACCATGGCTTCCCTCTCCCATTCCCCTCCATTCTCACGTCCAAACGACTCCTCAGGCTGCCATGGCTTCCACCCTCCCCCACCTCGCCATCGCGTCCAGCCCGTCAACCAAACAACAACTATCGACCAGCTGCCTCCCCCTCCAGTCAAACAGCTCCATCATTGTCGTCGTCGAACCCCAGCCAACGCGACCATAATCGCGAGCTCTGACCACAGTCGACGAGAACCAGCGGCGACCAAACAACCTGCCTGCGCCACCGTTGCTGCTGCCGTTCCAGCTCGTCCAGCTGTTGCCTCATCGACGCAGGCAGCTATGGCTGCCATTACGTCGCCTCAACGTCGAGCTGCGTCTGCTTCACGTTTCCGCTGTTGCTTCATCTTCCTCGTCTCGTCAAAGTTCGAAGGTCTTTCGTCGAGTCGAGGCCCGGACAGATTTGTTTACAATCGAGTTTGTCGTTGATTCATCTCCGGTTAGTTGGTTTTGAGTTTTATTTTTGTCCATATTTCGTTTTTATATTTCTCGAATCCAAAATTGTTAAATGACTCAATTCTTGTTTTGTTTGTTCATCATTGAAATAGTTTTCTAGTTTGTTCATATGTTTTGTTGGTTTAGTTTTCAGATTCAAATGAAAAATTAATTAGTTGTTTTTCATGTTTATTTCATGTTAATTTTATTCATTTTTGTAAAAAAGGAATTATTAGTTTAATGTTTGTTAGATTCAAATTGAAGTTTAAATTAATTATTTCTTCAATTTGTTTCATGTGTTTTATGTATTTTCAGAAATTGTTAACATTGTTTAAATCATGTGAATCTGTCATGTTTTGTTGTTTAAAAATAGATTTAATTCATGTTCATCTTTGATTGAAGTTCGCTTTTAATTTAGTAATTTAATGTGAAGTTATGTTTTGGTTTTAATTTTTGGATCATGTATCTTTGTTATAATTTTGTTGGATTTGATTTTATTGATTATTTGAAGATTAGTGATTTGAATATGTTTATTTGTTTTGTTTAAGTTTAATTCGAAGTTTGAATAAAGCTTGTTGTTGTTGTTGTTGTTGTTGAATCTGAAAATAGGTTTGTTTGTTGCTAAAAATATTGTTCAATCAAAATTTTAGTTGTTCTTTGTTGTTCAATTTGTGTTCATGTGATATTGTTGTTGTGTTGTTTATCCGTGTTCATATGATTTGTTGTTTGAATTTGTAGAAATTGGTCATATTGGCTATATTTTGGTTGAGTTTGATTAATTGATTTGTTATAGCTGATGGGGGTAGTTTGGTAATTTACAGTACGTTCAGGGTTAGTTTGGTAATTTCAGTAAGGGCAGAGGGGCATTTTTGGATTTTAATTTCTGAATAATTATTTATTTTAAATGTTCTTTCCATTAAAATTAAGATAATATTAAAGTAATTAAACATGAGGGACAAAATGTAATGGGGTGAGTTTTGATATAATTGTTTAATTTAATGGGGGACAAGACAAAATATAGTGGAGGGGAATATGACAATTGTTTATGGTAGGCATGGGGGACAAAATGTAATGGGTTGGTTTGATATGTTAGTTTAATGTAGTGGGGGATGAGTGTGAAGATAATGGGTTTGGTATGAGAAAATGGGTTGATTTTAATTGATTAAAAGATTTCTGGGATGGGATAATAAGTAGAGGTCTTGAATCAGATTTTAAGGGGAGGATACAGAAATAGAGAGAATACAGAAAAAAGGAGAAACAGAAAAAGAACAGACAGAGAGAAAAAAGGGCTGAATATTTAAGAGAGAGAAAATTCCGAAAAATATTAAAACTTTCAAATAAAAAAAAAAGAACTAAAAAAAATCTTCTATTTTCTTTCATTGTTTGAAATCCGCATTAATTGTTGTTGTTTCATCAAAGCTTGAAGCTTTTGTTTTTGGGATTACTGCTCCACTGGTTTGCAAACTCTGTTCCTGGGTTGTTACTGTTGCTGGATTGTTGTTGATGTGCTGTATTGTTATTACTGCTGCTGATTCTCATCTTCATCTTCTTTTGTTTCCAATATCAGGTACACAACTGACACAATGATTATTGTAAACTGAAACAGGAAGCATGAATACGAAAAATGAAGAGTTGAAATTCTAAATTTACTTTAATTATATTCTGAATTTTATTTGTATGTATAATTTATTTAGTTTGCAAAAAATCAGAATCGTGTAGCTATTTAATACATATAGTGGAACATCCGACGATAGCTTAACGATTGAACTATCTATATATTGCCTAAAAATAAATAAATGGTGTAGTAACTCCGTCAAGTAAAAATCAAACGAATAGGCCATCTAGTAGGAACTTGGTAGAAATATTGTTTAGTTAAATAATATTGGTTAATTTCAGCATGTAAATGGTCTAGGATTAAAATTAGATTGCTAAGTTTTTTTTTTAATTTGACAAACTGATAGCATGCCTAGTATAATGTAACTAGGTAATAACATGTGAATAAGACGGCCCAGGTCTAGTTTTATGTCATACATGTTGGGCCTGGGCCTGCAGTGGCAACTGACTGTCCTATTTGCATCATTTTCAGATTTTATGAATCATATTCAAAATTCATCTATAACAACTCAAGCATGTAAATAAATTAAGATATTTTCTCTTTTATTTTGTAGAGACAAATTTCAATAGAAAAATGTAGGTATTTTAGGACTGTCCTTTTTTAAAATAAAATGAGACGAGCCTCGCTTAATAAAATGCATAGATTGCGGGGCCCTCATAAAATGTTTAATTAAAATTAATTAGACTTTGGGATGAGCCGTTTAGCAAAATTCCACGGCTTTACCCAGAAATAATAATACGCTAATTGCTTTAGGCGCGCATTTTAATAAGCTTACCTTCTTAAACTCGGGTGTGCATTTCATGCGACCCAAATCCAAATCCCAAAACATTGAATAAAAATACGTTCCGGATCGCGGGTGCATTTTATGTGACGCAATCCAAAGACATGTTTTTAAACGATGTTCACATTTTTTTAAAAAAAATATAATGATAAAAGCGGTAAAAAGATAAAATTTGCACATGAGCTCATAATTGTATAAAAATCAGATATTTAAGCCAAATATGACAGTTAAGCGACCGTGCTAGAACCACGGAACTCGGGAATGCCTAACACTTTCTCCCGGGTTAACAGAATTCCTTATCCGGATTTCCGGTGCGCAGACTGTAATATGGAGTCATTCTTTTCCTCGATTTGGGATTAAATTGGTAACTTGGGACACCTTGAATCTCCCAAGTGGCGACTCTGAAATAAACAAACAAATCCCGTTTCGATTGTCCTTTAATTGAAAAAAACTCCCTTGCACCCCTTGCGGGGGCGGAAAAAGGAGGTGTGATAGCTCTGGCGACTCCACTGGGGATTAATATGTTAACCCAGAACCACTGGTTCAGGGTTTAAGAATTCGAGCTTAAAATAACTGTTATAGTTGGCTTTATTTATTATCTGATGTTTACATGTTTATGCTTAATGTGTTAAATGTTGCTTTTTACCGCTTTAATATTATCTGAATTGTGCATATAAAACTGCTACGAAACTCTCCTTCCTTCTGAGTCTTCTGAATTTATGGTGCATACGTGCGCGTGGCCCACCTTTCTGTTAGAAGTCATACAAAATAAGACGAAGTTGGGACAAGTAACTAGGCCGGGTAGACTTTCGTGCTCCCGGTACGTTGCCCCCACTTCGGCTCAAGCTGTCCACTTGGGTAAGCCAGGGCTAGAACAATATGCCTCAGGTTTTTCACTTAGAATAACTCAGCTTCATGCCGGATCCCTAGTAGGAACGTTTGTTTGCATCACGTGCATCTGACTTTGGAGGCTCAACATAGGGGTTGGGTCTGTCTAGGACAGGTGTACCCAAAAATGAAAATGACCATCCTGATGCATCTTACTTGCTGCTACTTGCGCATTTATTTGAATCGGACTTGTGTGTTGACTGACTTTTGAATATCAGGAATAATATTTTGACGATACTTGCCTCCGGTTCTTGGTTGGCCATGTTCAGCTTGTCTTTTGATTGGGTGTTGTAGGAGTGAGTTGCCAGAATGCTAATCAACTAACCACCTGCCTGAACTCAATACATCAACAACAACTTGTTAGCGATTAGGGCTTTAACAGACTAGTAACCGCACATTTGGGGAATGAATACACCTAAGCAGTTAACCGTTGCTATTATGCATTTGTTCGGCTGCTTGCGTCATCCCGACTTTTCCTTATTTTTGTTTTGCAACTTCTCTTTTCCCTCCTTTGTTTCATTCTTACCTTTCCTTGCTTGATCTCTCATGGTTTCCGCCCCATGGTTTCTTGTTTTTCTCTCTTTTCTTTTCTTGTTTTTCTCTTGTTTTTCCTCTCTCTTTTTTTTTGGTTATGGTCGAATCCTATGGAGATTGCCTACATATCATGACCCTGCATGAATCAGACCGAGCGTAGTTCTGGGAGATAAGTGTGAAAGTAAATAATAAATTTTTTTTGGGATTTTCAATTTTTATAAAAAGCAAATGCTTTGATTACAAAGGCTCAAAACTAACAGACTCCAAAAGAAACTAACAGACTCTGATGTAAGGACGAAACACATACTCCAAATATAAACTATCATACTCCCACAAAAGAAAATATAGACTCGAAAACAACTGACAGGCTCCGTCAGAAAGAAAATACAGAATCAAAACAACTGACAAACTCTAACGGAAAAGGAAATACAGACTCAAATGAAAAATCACGAATACATTAATGCTCTTGGTACCCACGGGACATCATTCGGTCTCGCCGCGGGCCTATATGCAAGATCCCTTTGAAGTCTATCCAAGTCACTCATTATCTATTTAACAAATGTCCTCACTGCCGCGAAGAAGGTGGTGCGAGTCATATCCTCACAGGCTTGGCACTTCAAAACAATGTAATCGGCTATGGTTCTAATTATTTTTCTTATGACTCCTTTTTCTTGCAACAAACGCCCGATCTGTTGGGCCATGGCTTCCAAAGTTTGCTCGGCCGCATGATTCTGCTCTTGAAGTTGTTGTAAATCCATTTCTAATTATGCCAATGCTGTATAAAAATGTTCTCTTTCTGCCTTAAAGTCTTTTGCCTGCTTGATCACTTTATTCTCTGCGGCAACGACCCTTTTCTTTAATCCCGCGACCTCATTGTCGTACTTTTCTTTCAACTGCTTAACCAGGCGTGCTCGTTCATCCGCGTTTTTAGCCAATTGCATTCAAACCCTGGCTAGTTCACTTTCTGTTTTGTTCAAATCAAAACTATAGTCACTCACTTTCTGCCTCAGGTTACCTATAAGTTTTTCATCTTTGGCACTTCGGGCAGGGTTTTCTGCCGCTACTTTCATTTTTTGAATTTGGGCTCGAAGGGCCTCGTTTTCTTTGGCTAGCTTTTCCTTTTCACCTTCGTCCGCCGCGACTTGCAAGCTATTCTCGAATTGAAGTTCTTTGACTTGTTTCTCCAACTTTCCTATTGTGGCCGTGTACTTATTCTCCTTGGCCAACCAAGCCCATTTTTCTTATGACGCCTCGACGAATTCCTGAAGGTGGGGTCTTTTAGCCGGCCTCCCAAACTCAATTTCTCTTCTATACCAAGCCAGGTACCCTGGAGAAACTTCACCTTTGGATCGATCACGTACACAGGTACTTGCTGTTAAGTATTGACATTCACTCCAAATTTGGCGGACTGCTGCTTCATGAAACTGATCGTTGGGTTCGATATCGACTACTTGGGCACTAAGATATTCATCTCTTGGAACTATTTGGCATCTTCCCAGCTGCCTCAAAACCCGATACGGGGCATAAGGCTGGATACTCCTGAGTCCCATCAAGAGGAAATAAGGCCCGATGGCTGGCATGTATATGATCTCATCCACAGGTAGCCATCCAAATGTCCACTCTATTTGGCTTGCAGTGACAGAACAGAGGCGCGCTATCCACTCCGTGACCCCTTCTGGCAAGCTGATTCCATCAACCCTCATAGAAAATTCCTCTATGCATATTTTCTTTGTCGACCCATAACTCATAAATTGAGGACGATGGCATAGGTGTTCGATCATCCACATTTGCAGCAACACGTTGCATCCCTCAAAAAATTCTCCTTCGGCTTTGCAGGCTGTGAGAGCGCGGAGGATTTCGGCTACTATCATGAACGCGAGGGTGCTGTTGGCCTGAGTGAGCAAAGTGCTAACAACCCCAGCTACTCGTATGTCAATATTCCCATCTTTCCTAGGAAACACCAAAAGTCCCAAAAAGACCACCATAAATGCAAAACACCTGTGTTCTTCCCACTTAAGGCGGTTTCCTTTGCTGCAAATTTTGTTCTCTGGCTTGTTGAACCCCCCTATATGACCATATCTGTTGTATATAAACTGCAAAATATAAAAACTAGCTGCCAAATCTGGGTTCTGGACCCCCTACTTATTTTCAAAGAGTCTAGGAACCTGTGTATGACTACGACCCTTGGAGCAATCATGTACTGGTGTCTCAGAGGAACTTTGGGGCCCCCAATATATCCGATTATTTCTTCCAATGTTGGGGTAAGTTCAAAATCTGAGAAATGAAATACGTTGTGGGCCGGGTCCCAGAATGTAACCAACACCTTTATAATGTCTCCCCTAGGATTGATCTTCAGCAACCCAGTGAGGCCTCCCAGGTATAGATTGATCATGTCTTGTCCCGATTTACCCAGATCGTCCCACCACATATGCAACTCCAAAGGAATCTTGTTCATGATTGTTATTGGCAAATTCTAACTTGTGCTCATTCTGCATATTTATTAGGGTGGTTAAGCAAAAATCACGATTCAATTGACTCAAAAAACAAAGCTGACACTTTTTCAGATTTTTATTTCAAAAGTAAAAACCCAGCTTTGCAAATACGGCCTTTCAGCACTTCCGGGGAAAGATTTTAAGGTTGTGCTCGCTAACCGGCTAAAAATTTGAAAAAGAGACCGAAGGCGGCTGTTCTTGCAAAAACAGCCTTCCGGCGTCCTTTTCGGGACAGTCGGCTATTTTTGACAAAAATGGCATCACCTTAACCATAAAAATAATTTTTTTTTTTGTTTTTTGGGCTATTTTTGCAAAAAGGGATTTGGACCCGATGGGGGTTGCCTACGTATCTCACTTCCTGTGAGAATCAAACTGGCGTAGTTTGGGCAATTTTGACAAAATTAAACCAACTATTTTTCCTTTCTAAAACACAAAGATTTTTTTTTCTCTCTTTTTTGAAAACCACAAAATTCTTTTTTTTTTCAAAATTTCGGCAGAGTTCCGATATGTTTTGGGACATTGGTTTTTCAAAACAAGCACTTATCCCTCTTAACCATTTCATTAACCTTTCTAAATTTTCCTTATAAGTCGGTCAACATGCAAATTCGAAGCAAATGAATGCACAAGTAGCAAGTAAGATGCATCATAATGGTCTTTACATTTCGGGCACACCTGTCCTAGACAGACCCAACCCCTGTGTTGAGTCTCCAAAGTCAAATGCACATGATGCAAACAAACGTTCCTACTAGGGATTCGGCATGAGGCTGAGTTATTCTAGGTTCACAACCTGGGTATTTGTTCTAGACTGTGTACCCGAGCAAACAACTCGAGCCGAGGAGGGGGCTACGTACTGGGAACCAAAAGGCCATCTGGCTTAGTAACTTGTTCGAGCCTCTTTTTTATTTCAAGGTATGACACTAACAACATAGAGAGTCTCGACCAGCGAGCACATTCCCGAAGATGAGAAGAGAAGGGTTTCGTAGCAGTTTATATACAGTTCAGATAATATCAAAGCGGTAAAAGCAACATTTAGCACATTATGCCCAAACATGTAATAAAATCAGATAACAGATAAAACCAAATATAACAATTCATCTAAGCTCGAATTCTGAACCCT
This sequence comes from Nicotiana sylvestris, assembly GCF_000393655.2. Classification (NCBI taxonomy): domain Eukaryota; kingdom Viridiplantae; phylum Streptophyta; class Magnoliopsida; order Solanales; family Solanaceae; genus Nicotiana; species Nicotiana sylvestris. The sequence goes on along the minus strand of NC_091059.1, from coordinate 71,803,571 downwards.
GAACCAGAGATTCTGAGTTCGATCCCCAACAGAGTCGCCAGAACTGTCATACCTCCTTTTCCCTACACCCTCGTAAGGGTCTGAGGGAGTTTTTTCCAACTTAAAGTGACAATCAAAACAGAATTATTTATTTATTAAATTCAGAGTAGCCACTTGGGATAATTTATGGTGTCCCAAGTCACCGGATTAGAATCCCGAATTGAGGAAATATTTGACTCTGTTTATGTCTGTAAACACAGAAATCTAAGTAAGGAATTCTGTCAACCCGGGAGAAGGTGTTAGGCATTCCCGAGTTCCGTGGTTCTAGCACGGTCTCTCAACTGTTAAAATCGGCCTATTATATGATTTTAATACATGTTTTAGCCTATGGTTCAATCTTAACTTTATAACCGCTTTTATTTAATTATTTTCAGGAAGATTGCAACGCTATTAAAACACGTCTTGGACCACGTCACACAAATGCACCCGCGGTCTTTGACATATTTTAACATTGTTGAGACTTGGATTTGGGTCACATAAATGCGCACCCGAGTTTAGGAAGGTAAATTATTAAACTAACGCGCCTAAAGCAATTACGAATTTGTAACATTGCGAGGGCCATGAAAATTCGCTAAATGGCATGCCTCGATTTCTAAGGATAAACAAAATTAATTAAATGAGGGCCATGCAATTGTCATTTTTGTTTGGTACGGCGCGCCTCAATTTATTAGGAAAATAATACTTAATCAAACGGGCCTAAGATGTTTGAGCCTATTCTAGATTAAGACTCAAATTGCTTTTAATGGTCATAAACCCAAGTGAGACCAGCAGATATTTTAATTACATGAAGAGGTTTGGGCCAATGCAACCATTAATTAAGAGCTGGTTTGAATAAAAAGAACATAAGCCTTAGCATATACAAGGCCCTGTTCGTGGAAGGCCCTTAGACTTGGGCCTGGGGAGAGCCCAAATTTTCTTACGGACTGACTCGGTATCGAGTCTAGATAGAGCCTCGTCAACCCAATTCGAGTAAGGAAATTGGACTCCAAATGACCATTACAGAATCACGAAGAACGAACATGATTATGCGAATTAGGTTGTTATTACAATTCCTAAGTAGATTATTCGAATCTACACTAACATGATTTCTCAGCACACGTATGCTAACAACTATTTCACTTCATCTCATTTTCCTTGCCTTAAATCATCATTCCCAGACAATTACAAACCAGCAGTGATTTTCAAAATAAAACATTCAACTAATACTCATATCATACAGCTTAAGCTATCAAACAGTAACATGAAATCTTGGACATATCATTAGGCTTCAATATTCAAATGAGGTGTAAAGGCATAAGGGATCTAACACCATACGCTATTTGGCTAATGGTCATTATTTTATCAAGTTCCATTTCTCAATAGTCCAAGACCAGCTATACTAGCAAGAATTTCAATAAAACAAGCAACATTTAACTACAAGGGCTCTACTAACTCCAAACAGATGCAACTGACTAAGAGTTCTCATATCGAACATACAATGCATCAATTAACTCTAAAAGACTGAAATTGAACTAAAGGATCTGAATATGTAGAAGCCATATTTAGCACTCCAGATTCCATTTTACTTCAATATCAAGCCTCATGTGAGGTGAGTCTAGAAACATGTACCTGGAATATGAAATGAAAGAAAAGAAGGGGAAGTCGGTAGCCAAGCAGCAGAGTAGCAGAACCCAGCAACTAAGAATACCCAGTAAAACCAAATCCAAACCCAAGAATGAGGTGCAGCAGTCCAGAAAACAATTTCAATTGAACCGTGACCTCAACAACTTCAAATCAAACTATCACAAACACAAGTTCAATCCATTTTAACCCCCAAATGATTCAGGAATTACTTCAGAGACTAAATTGTAACCAATAAATGAAGAAAAAAATCAATGAAACAGTGATACTTTTGTATTTCCAGTCATTTTCAATTTTTCTCTGATTTTTCTCTTAAATTTCTGCCTTGAAAGGCAAGAAAATCATGCCTTTATAGTTAAGGAAATAGGGCAGCTTACAGAAGATCAGATTTGCAAATAGACCCTTTTCAGCTTCTTTTTCTTTGCTTTTTAGTCCTGACTTTTGACTTGTTAACCAAGTAAGTGTACTATGCAGCTTCTAGGAAGCTTCATGGGTGGTTACTTAAGAGATTCTCTCAGTAACTTCCCCAGTTTACCCTTAATACCCCCTGAATTTTACTTTGAGAACCAGACCAAGATGGGTCAAAATTTGGCCCAATACTAAACCAAATCAGGTGGGCTACTCCTTGCCAAATGGATCAGAGACAGCCCAAACCCCATGCGAGCACTTATCCAATTGAAAAGAATACACTACAGACCCAGATATCATGAAATGATTTCAACAACAATCCTAATTCAATCACTAATCCATTCACAGCTAGGTGAGGGATTAACTAAATTACTAAATCAACATAAACTAATTAACCTAAACTAAAGAACTAATAAGAAGGAAATCAGAGACTTAACTCTAAAACTAAACAAACGGGCAAACAAGGTTAGTGAACAAGTTTTAGGAGTTGAAAAGAAAATTAAAAACGACCAGAATCATATACCAAACCCAAATTAATCTAAAGGAGGGAAAACTAAACCTAAGTCTATTCACAGAAGACAAAATTAGCCAAGGCAAACGGAAAAGAAAAGAAGAAGATCAAGAGATAAAACGGACATCCAGAAGAATTCACCAAGCAAACTCGAAACCAAACCGAATTTCTTGGTTTAACGAAATTGATGCTATTCACTTGTTCTTTGTTAAGAACAAGTGAACTGCATCGATTTTGCGTCGAACCAAGACTTCGAATCGTGAAAACCAAGAAGCCTGGGCCAGTGCACGCTCAGAACTGAAGGTGAAGAGATTTGGGGTTTTAGGGTCTCTCATTTGATTTGAGATTCGAGCAACTCTGTGAGGATTTGAGAGAAACTCATTGTGGATTAGGGAAGACTGAGCCATGAGGGTTATCTAGTGTTAATTTACGGTGGTTTGGGAAAGGTTAGGTTTTTAGTCTAGTCTTTGATTGAAGATTCGACGAGTTCTGCGGTGATTCGAAGGAAACAAACGACGGATTCGACATGAGGGGATGAAGAAGGTGCTATGGTGTAAATCTGGTGTGGATTGGAGGTGGCGCCGCCACTAATGGCGGTGAGAATTTAATGGCGGCTTCTAGGGTTTTCAGTGGTTAGGGTCTCTGAGATTGTGAAAGAGACGATAGGGGGTAAGGGCATTAGGACACTTATATACTAAGGGACCCCGTGTTCCCAGCCATTTGATCGAGAAACCTCGACGGCTGGGATTGAACACTGGTTAAACGGTGTCGTTTGGACACTAGACGGGGCGGAACGGGTTGGGTCGCGGGTTTGGGTTGGGTTTACATGGGTTTGGGAAGAAAAATAATTTGGGCTAGGGAATTTAATTAGTTTGGCCCAAAATTTGATCCTTCTCAATTCTTTCCTTCTCTTTTCAATTCTCTTTTTAATTCCTTTTCTTTTTTCTAAAAATGAAAATAAAACAAAACCCAACTTAATTCCTAAATCAAATTATCCTAGAAAATTAAATTAATTACTCTAATAATTATTACAACTGATTAAATACCAAAACTCAAATCTAAAAATTGAACAATGCAAAATAAACCATTTTTTGTGATTTTCCATTTTTGTAAAGCAACTAAATTACTAATTAATTTAAAAATGCAAAATTAAATCCTAAATGCAAATGCAACATATTTTTGTATTTTTCATAATTTAAACAAAATTAAACATGCGCAGACAAATGCAAACAATAACAAAAATGCAACGAAAATCCACAAAATTGCAAACAATGGAAAAAAATATTTTATTTTGAATTTGTGGGAGTAATTCATATAGGGCAAAAATCACGTGCTCACAGCTAGTAGCTTATATTTTATGTATTCATGCACGCACATAAGGCTGTATTTACTGTATTCGTTCGTGCAACGAATACAACCTGCGTCAACTGTATTCGTTTGCGCAACTAATACAATATGTATCACTGTATTTGTTCGTGCAACAAGTATAACCAAAGGCGAAGTACATAAATACAGAGGTGTATACACGGATACAAACAATGAAAAAATACATTATATATGTAAACCAGAATACATTTATCAAATAGTTCAATCACATACTATATCAAAAGACAACAACATTGATAAATATAGTCAAATGCACTCAAACACAACAACATTCTCATACAAACATTGTATGAAATAATATCAAAATTAGAATAGTGAAGTCATCACTACCGCAAAGTTATCAGAGAATACATTGTTTCAGACTGTATCCAAAATAGAATTTTTCGTATCTGAAGTCAACGAGTCATAAAGAGAAGCCACATACAACGAAATCTAGAGTTATACAAGGATACAATAATGAAAAATATACTATATACAAGATGTATTCACTGGTATAATAGAATTTAAGTTGTATCCAAAATAGAACTTTCCATGTCCGGAGATGATCCAGATCTTTGAAAAGAAGAGAATCTCAAATCTCAAATCGAGAAGACGACTCAGATCACTATGGAAAATTCCAAAGCAAGAGAATCTGCTCGAACATAAATTGATTTGCGATGCTGAAGCATTTGGCAAAGATTTGTGAGAGTAATTTCTAGAGAATAATTGAATAATTTAGCCAGGTAATTCAACGGTGATTTTATCACCAGCTGCTCCATTTTCAATTGCATCTCCATCCGGGGCGGTAGAATTGGTCCAACTGATGTTACATTAACTTCAGAAGAGAAACTGAAAAATTTATATGGATCAGGGACATGGTTCGACAGTCTAGAGGAAGTAAAAATGGGGGAATCATCGGTGCCGGTGGCAGTTGCATCATTGGCAGACTCAAAAGTTGGAGAAGGAGTCAAATCTCTGGGACGAGAGAGGAGGGTCGTATCCAAGATAGGGTTAGAAATTTCGTTAAAGAGGGTATTTGTTATAAAACTCAAAGTGTAGCTAGGAATTATAATTATTTTAAATTGTATTTATTTATGGTAAATATATTTATCATGACCCAAAATCCCACTAAGTCGTGATGACACCTAACCTAACCCGCTAAGTAAGGCCAATAGTAAAAGTCACTATTATTATAAGAGACCAACAAAGATAATGAATAAAATAGCCAAAGAGTTTAATACAATTATTCCAAGAACTGGTAGTACAAGTCATGAGCGACTATGAATAAGAGTACAACTATAGTTTGAGGAGAAATACATCATCTGTTTGAAATTTATATTAACAAAGTTATAACTTATAATCTACCACGAACAAATAGTAGCTTATATCAGGAGTGCCAGTACGTCTTCAATGCTAGGCTCTCGAACTCCGCCAAGCGCCCTTCTCCAAATATCTGCATGCAAGATGCAGAAGTGTAATATGAGTATAACCGGCCCCATGTGTACTCAATAAGTATCTTGACTAACCTCAGTGAAGTAGTGACGATATTTTTAAGTAAAAAAAATACTCACTAATGTAACATGTTCAGTTGAATTTGCAATAGAAATAATACTAAAAATAATAAAGTTGATTACCATTACAAATATGAGAAGTACTAAATGATTAACTAGAAGAAATAACAGTTGGTTTCCTCGATGCCACAACCAATCCTTTTCTAACAACTTAATTCATGAGGTTACAACAACATAGTAAACTCACGAATCTTCATAATATGTCAAGATATCAAATCAAATGGCACGACAACATCCTTCGTACATTTACCTCGTCCTTGCTAAACATGTGCATGCATGTTAAATTAATTGGTGAGACAACATCCTTCGTACACTATAAATGTACAAATGCATACGATATTGAAAGTAGTCTAGTATGTGCTGCATTTAAATTTTGAGAAAGTATATGGAGCAGTTATAGTAATTAATCCAAACACCAATGCCACGACGAATTCGAAACATGAGTATCAATTAAAATAATACAATGTGTTATATATATATATAGAGAGAGAACAGGTTTTAGTAAAAACAAATATTGAGAGACATGTAATCTCTACGGGATCCGTTTGAATTAGATACAAATTATCCAGAGTTTTAACGCGTTTTCATAACCTATACCCACATTTACATAACACGTATAATACATAGTATCAATGCTCTAACGGCTATTAACTTCGTCCTTCAGCCCAAACCTATTTAGTGCATATGTACCATGCGCTATACCTAGAATGACTCTTACAATAGTTCTTTTGTAATATTTTCATGTAACTTTGGTTCAGAACTCGTTTTTACGTGAAAGACTAATTTATTTCTTGTGCTCTTCTTGTTTGAAGAAATCGGCAAGATTAATCAGATATAAATTAGATGGGGGTAATGTAAAATTTTAGTTTCTCAATTATTATAAATTCTGTTTACCCTAAAAACGGATAACAATTGAATTTATACTGTGGTTTTAAAGACACGTGATTTTACTTGGCACAAACTGAGAAAAACACAATATTGTTATTGAAATTAACTGTAAATAGAAATAAAGCAAACCAAAAGAGATGTATAGCTTTGATCCTCGAGCTAGGTTACCTTCGAATCAAACAAGTATTTTCTGGAAAATATGAACCAGAGTATTGAGAGCTTAAGAAAAAGATAGTATATTGCTTTATGTAACGTGAATATGATCCGTTTTACAAATGATTAGACCCCTTTTATTTAGTAGGGGAGTCCTATCCTTAATACAATCCTATATACAGTAAGAAATTCCATGATTAGCTGATTGATCGGCCTCTTTTTGATACGTGCTGAGATTTCCTCCGTGATCCTCACCCGATCACGGATATCTCGGCCTTTCGTTATTTGGCTCGGCAGACTTCCCTCGATCTTGCTCGATCTCTATCTTGCTCGGTCTCGATCTTGGTTGATCTCGATCTCGATCGGTCCTTGAGTCACGAGCCTGGCAATCTAACTTCGTGTCATAATTCGGTATGACATGAGGTCGAATCTTGGCCTGTCACCCCCGGTCTCGATTACTCATAAAAAGGTCGAGCCCGATTTTGACCGTATACAGATAGTCTCCTAGTTTTTTGGAGAGTAATGACAAGAAACAATTTGAGTCATTAAACTTCACCTTGATACATCATGACGTAAGCATCATGATGTAAGCAACAAAGACCAAAATGTCTCGTCGGTACGGTTCCCCAGGCATTTAATGCATGTTAGTCGATGGCCGGCCATTACCGGCTTTGAACCGTCACTGAGAAATTATAAATACCCATCATTCTTAACTTTTCAAACTCTACTTTCAAATTTTCTTCACTATAATCTTCAATATCCTTTTCCTTCCTCAAAGCTTTGTATTCTCAAATTCAGAGTTTCTTCACTCGTTTCATCACAAAATACCAAGCGCTCTTCCACAGTTCCATTCTTCTTCACTCATAAAAGTAAAAATGGCTAAGACTTCAAAAACCGTTCCACAAAAGGAGACTACTTCATCGTCACGGTTGGTCGGTGAGGAACCGACGGTGGAGCCATGCCCTGAAGAGTTTTTTCCCGGAAGGTGTGTCCTTGATTCTGATTTCGAGGTTGAAAAGACTTCCTTGGTTCCAGGCTGATGCGAGCCAGTATCGAGGTATATATGCTCGATAACCGAAAAACTCCTCTCCCGAGTTAAAAAGATTGCAACTAGGGTAAAAAGCATGTGGTGGTGCCTGCTCTAGAAGAATCAATCACCACCCACGTGGAGGGGTTCTTAAGTGTTTACACTAACCCCCTTCACGTTAAGTCCCTTGGATCTGATCATCATAGATTTCTACAAGAAATACGAGGTGACCCTCGGTCAGATTCATCCCTCTTTCTGGAGGATAGTGATACTGCTTCATTTCTTCGCAAGCAAAGTCAATGGGTTTCCCTTCACTCTCGACCACCTCATACGCCTATATAACCCCCGACTCTATCGAGGAGATTAATAAAGCTTCAACGTCGAGCTACCAGGGCACCTTTATCGAGCATAGATGAGGACAAAGATCGGGGCTGGATGGGCCGATTTGTTCGAGTGAAGACCTCGAACTTGATCTCGGCCGAGAGTATGCCATTTCCTGAGAAATGGAATATGAAACGTAAGTTTAATTCCATACTTAACTTCTGTTTATTATCTTTGTTTTGTCACCCTTTCTTATCAATGTTTTACTTGATGCAGCCGTTGCTTGGATACAGGGTGCGGTTCCCCAATTCGAGGACTAGGTCAGGAGCCTAATATCGCAGTCGACACATGCTGAGCGTGCATGGCATGATTTGGCGAGGGGTCATTGGGAGGCTAGTAGTCATGGTAAAATTTTCTTCCCGACTTAATGGTTTGACCACTGTTCGAATATTTTCTCGGGCTTGCTCATTTATTTTCTTTTGTAGGTCTCGGGAAGGATGATGAGGCCCCTGTCTGGTGATGAAGAAGTCCAACCATCTATTTCGAAGCCGGAGAAACAGAGGAAAATGGCTTTGAATTCCATGGACTCTGAGGGGCAGAAACCTAAAATGAAAGCAGCCCGTAAGCCCAAGGGGAAAATCATCCCTTTATCTATGGAGTCAGTCCAACGGCTAAGGGATGAGGCCGAGGGAGAAGAAGAAAAAGAAGACTCTGGGCTGGTGGCCTGTGTGCGAGCTGGCACCGAGATTCGAGGAATTACTGAGCCGGTGGGAGCTGAAACTGCTCTACCTCGAATTGATGAGATTAAGGGGGAAGCCTCGGCCGAAGTCCCCGAGCCAGAAAAAGTTGAAGACGCTTCGCCTCAAGGTGTGAAGGTCATCGAGGAGGCGGTTGATGCTGGTGTAGAGACTGGGCCCGAGGCTTCCTGAGATGAAAGCGCCTCAAAAGATTCACTCGGGGTGATAAATATCTAGGATTCCCATTCGTTTCCTTCGTTTACTGAGTCAATGATCAAGGAAGCCCAGGCGGTGGGGACTAGCCACGGTGAAGGGGTCCATGAAGTAGAGGACCCTTTCCATGGTTACTTCATCGGAGTGGAGGATGTCACCGGCCTGGGTGATTTGTAATTACTGAGGAAGAGCTCAAGCGAGGCTTCCTCGAGCCTTAAACTGACCAATCGATTTCAGGCTCCAAGTGTTGCTCGGGTCCTTTTCGCCCCCCTAGGGGTGGCTATATGTTTGGTAACCGAAGAGGACCAGGCTAGGATGGACGAAGTGTAGATGTCATGCCTATTTAATGAAGCTCAACATGTGTTGAATCGGGTACCCTTAGAAATCTTTGACAATATCAAGTTCTGCACTTATACGTTTTTTATATATAATTTCCTTTTCCATGTTTTGCAGGCTTCGGTGCTTCATTATGAGGCCTTCCTCCGATCTCGAGAGGAGCTGAGCCGGTATGAGGCCGAAATCTGGGGACTCACAGAGAAGAAGGATGCCTTCAAACTTCTTAGTGAGCAAAGAGAAGTGGAGGTTAAGAGTCTTCGAGCTGATTTAGAGGTGGCCCAAAAAGAGCATGTCGATCTGGTCAACAGAATCTTTGAAGTTACTGAATATGATTCGGGCATAGTCACTAATGATTTGAACCCGTAGGTCCAAAAAAAGATAGATATAATCGGGCAGCTTCGTGAAGAGGAAGAAACTGTAAAGTCTAAGGCAGGAGAATGGAAAAAGAACATGGATCGCTTGGCCTCAGAAAAGGAGACTGCTCAGGCCCAACTGACCTCGACTGAAGTTTAGCTCCAAAATATAAAGATAAAAAACTTGGCACAAGCCAAGAAAATTGAGGAGCTCCAATATCAGTTGGGTTTTGCAATTTTCGATTGGGAGAAGCTGGTCACAGGGCTCGAAGCGGCCAAATCGGAGGCCGGAGCGACCAAGTCCAACGCTGATGCAATGGTGGCTGTCTACCGGGATGATGCCAAAGCTGCTCAAGACCGAGCAAAGGAGGTTGCCGAGGCTGCTCAGATTCGAGAAGAGAGGATCGCCGAGCACGCCAAATGTCAATCTCGGAGGGAGACCCTCGAGGAAATCCATACTCGGGGCTTTGATCTTTCAACCGAGATCTAGAACGCTAAGAAGCTTGAAGTTGAAGCTGAGAAACTAGCCTATCCGATGATAATGATGAATCTGAAAGCTTGAGCGAATCCGAAAGTGCAGAATACCCCGAGGACGGAGATACCACTCCCCGATATGACCAGGCCACTTAGGATTTTAAATAGTTTTTGTGTTTCTGTCGATGCCGCTTTATCCTTTTGTAAAGAACTTTCATCGGGTTGTGTTGCCCTTGTAAATAGGTTTTGATGAACATATAAAACTTTTTTCCTTCCATGGCTTCTGAATCTATTTTATTTTTGTTAATTTATGTAAGGATCAAACCGCCTTAGCATAAAATTATGAAGTTGTATTCGAAGGTCCAAGGTTTGAGATGGTAAGAACCGATAATAAATATTGCCCTCGACCGTTTCTGATGATGGACCCCGAATGATCATTTGAACTTGAGCTGAGGTAGCCCTTAAGTTTAATGATCGAGTGAGGACCTGCTAGAACTCGAAATAAGGTAGCCCTTAGACTTTCTAATCGAGTGAGAATGGTCTTTCGAACTCGAAGTAAAAGTAGCCCTTAGGCCTTTTTGCTTGCTTTTGTATCTTTTTCGAGGCTATTTTGGCCATCATAAGTTTTGTATTTGGCCGATCTGGCCTTTTTAAAGAGATAGTATATATATATATATATATATATATATATATATATATATATATATATATATATATATATATAAGACTTTTTACCCTTTTTGGCTCTGAATTTTTTTGTTTTGTTTTATTGCTTGTATTCACAAAGGTTGGAATGCCTTAGCATGAAATAATAAGGTTGTGTTCGAGGTTCGATAAGACCTTGCCTTTATTGCCTTTTTGGGTCAAGGCGTTATCGGGGTTGGAAGTTACCGAAGTTTTCTCTTGAAAATATCTCAAGTTTAAGATTCTGCCGAGGGTAGCCTTTGAGAACCGGTTGTGAAAGAAATTTTTTTCTTTTTTGAAGGCCTATTTTTGTTACGGATTTCGGACGTCTCCAAGCCGTGTTAAATTGTCTATAGCCTTTTAGTTCGGGATCTGCCCATTGGGCTCATTTTCCCGTTTTATTTTATGTGAGCTTGCCCGAGATAATAGTCCCCGAGTGGGGTGGCCATGACCTTTAGAAATCGGGGAGTTGCCTATTAGGTATTTTTTCCCCGAAGCTCAATAGTTTGATCTGTTCAATTTTTATTTTTCAGATGGCAGTCCTCGAGTGTGGGAGTGATTAACCGAACTCTGGTTATAATCGGCCCTTGAGCCCGTTTTCTTATGAGATCGAAAATATGGGATCGTAAAGTGGAAGTTTTTCCAAGACATAAGATAGCTGCAAGGAAAGTACTTCTCTTTATTCTTGTCAAAAATAGTCACACATGCATATATGTTTTATGTCAGGGCTCGAGCAATTGATGTGGGCATGGTTCGTTTTGACTGTTTGTCCCTTACAATAAATCCTACCTATTGAAACCCTTCCACTTCGAAATAATTTCCTTGCTAGAACAATTTAATATCCGAGGGTAATCCCCCTAGTATTCGAGGTTGATTGTAGAGAAATCTCAGATACTATAAACAAAATCTTTGATACCGATTCGTGATCGGCCTTCAATTCTAGGTTAGCACGATCCACTGTTTCCTCATTAAAAATCTTACCGAAAAACCCAATTGGGACAAAAACGGTTCAAGGGAAAAGAGTGCAACGCGTGCTTTCAGACCTAAAGGCTTTGTGCCGCTCCTTGTCGATAACCTGCAAGTGTTAGTCAAAAAATAGAAGAATTAAAATAAGGTCGTACCTCAACAGTAATATCGTTTGAGATGAGTTACGTTCCAATTGTTCGGTAGCTATTCTTCGTCCATTGTTCTGAGCTTATGGATCCTTTCCCTGTGACCTCGAGAATCTGGTACGACATTTCCCTATTCGGACCCAATTTCCCTTAATTTGGATTTCGGGTGTTTAATTTGTCCTTCCTCAGTACCAAGTCCCCAACCTTAAAATATCAAAGGTTGGCCCTTCGATTTAAATACCTTTCGATCCATTGTTTCTGGGTAGCCAATCGAACAAAGGCAGCTTCACGTTGTTCATCTATTAACTCTAGGCTCGTATTCATGGCCTCATCATTCGATTCCTTCTTCGCATATCAGAATCTGATGCTCAGCTCCCTAACTTTGACCAGTATTAATGTTTCGGCGCTATAAACCAAAGAGAACAGGGCGGCCCCGGAACTGGACTTCGAAGTTGTGCGATACGCCCAAAGGACTTCGGGCAGAATTTCTCTCTATTTTCCTTTGGCGTCGGTTAGCCTTTTTCTTGAGGTTTTGTTGGTCAATTCGGCTTGCCCATTCCCACTATGGTGATAAGGTGTTGATAAGATCCTTTTGGTCTTAAGGTCTTCGAGAAACTTGGTTACCTTGCTGCCGATAAACTGTTTTTTGTTGTCACATGCAATTTCGGATGGTATCCCGAATCGACATACTATGTGGTCCCAAATGAAGTCGATGACTTCTTTCTCCCTAATCTTCTAGTAGGCTTGTTCTTCAACCCACTGATGTCTCACACCACAAATATAGGTAGTGAGGCGGTCGAAGCAATAATAAATCCCAACGTGAGTCGGGTCGAATCCTCAGGGAGTTAGAATTGGGATTAGGTATATATTTAGTGCAATTGTGTGATGCTCCTCAAATTACACTTCCACATTCTTGTTTGTTTTACTTCTACTTTAGGCTATTGATTGCAAATATGAAACTAGGAGACAATATTTTTGATTTTGGTTGTTTTTCAAATGATAAAAGATCTAAGGTCGTGACTTCCACCTAGGTGGTTACCTAACGGAGTTTGATTAGTCGGGGTTGTAATATAGCAATCACACATAATTACCCGCTCTATACCTCTCGGTAGTTTGAGTAATTTTGCCAATTTGGTTTTCTCAAGTCCAAATGGGTATTGCACAAATCAAGTGATATATGCTCAAGTCGGGTCTTACTATCTCTAGATTTGACCCTTTAATTAGGGCTATCAATTTCTTGAATTCTCCCCAATTTCTTGTTAGCCAAGTTTTTCTAGACTTAGTCTCTCTTTCTCAAGTAGGGACTAAGTCAAATAGGCATTTCAATGTTTGCAACCATTAATTCTTGAATACAAGCATGAACAAGGCTAAATATCACTAACCCAATCACAAACAAGCCTTAAATAAAACACCCAATAAGTCCCACACTAGGATTGGGCCACAACCCTAGCTAGAAATCTAGTTACACGTGAAAAATGAAGAAATACAAGAAGAAATTAAGATAGAATGCATAATAATTTATTAGGGAAAGAAAATCTAATGTTTAGAAGTTAATCTAGTACAAAATTACTCAAAATACCGAAGAAAAATGGCTCAGGTGCTCTCCCAAAACTAAACTTAACCTAAAAATAACAAAAAGTTCTATTTATACTAAGCTAAAATTATCTGACAAAAATACCCCTGTGAAGGTTGTGCGGCCGCATAATTATATGTGTGGACTGCACACTGAGCTTTTGCGGGGGGGGGGGGGGGTACAATTATAGTGCGGTCCGCATAAAAATGAGTATGGTCGCATAAAAATAGTACGGTCCGCATTCCAGCTTGACTCTAGAATTCTCATCTCTCTGATCTTTGTCTTCTGTGGACTGTATAATTTTAAGTGCGGTCTCACTTGTCCTTCTGTGGCCATACAATTATGTTGCGGTCCACATGCCTTCAACTGGCCCAAAAACTAATTCTCTGAATCTCCTCTTCTGCGACCGCATTGTTGGCCTTTTTGCCATGTTTTGGTTCTTGTTCACTTTTGACTTCTTTATGAGTTGATTTTGACTTCTTTGGTTTGTTTCCTAATATTCCTGTACAAAAGCACATTTCATTAGTTCTTGGGAATATCTTTAAGCATTTTTAAGCTAAAACGCAAGTAAAAGAGAGCAAATAAGCGGTCAAAATCCCTACTTATCAACTCCCCAAACTTAAGCTTTTGCTTGTCCTCAAGCAATTAAGGCAGTTCCCACCTTCACTAGAAGAAGGGATATTTCAGCTAGCCTAAGGTGAATCAATTGCACATCAATTGGGACCAACAATTATCCACAACACATATGAATAATCAACAACACAATGATTTGACATTTTGAGTACAATAGTTTTAATGTGACACTAGAGCATCAAGAGTTGACCCTATTCATCAAAGAAGCTCGCTCTTTCACGTAGTTCATTGTGGATCCCAAACTTCTCCTCATCTACTCTCCATTATCAAATCTCACTTTAGAATGTAACACTCGAATCAAAGATTGTGAAAAGTTCTCTCATCTCTTTCAAAAGAATGTCACAAGTCCGGCTCTAAGTACCATAAGCTTTCCTCTTATGTAAATCACCAATAATGTAAGCTCGCTCAAACTGAAATCATGTAGGGCGTTTGCAGGATGTAATGAAGGTTTTTTGGATCAAGGTAGGTCTTGATGAAATAGAATGGGTTCATCTTTCCTTAAGCACTCCATTTTCTCATTTTTGGCTCATACTTTGTCAACTCTTTGAGTCAATTTCTTTTTCCTCGGGGGAACTAGAGAGACGTAATGTCACTCTTTCTTGGTCATGACATTCATTTTTCTCCTTTTCTCTTTACTCCATGCCTTTCATCATTGTTTTCTTTGAATCCCTTCAATTTTCTACCTTATTCACTTTTTTTTGGCATTTTTCTTTTTGTTCTTTCTTTCTTTCTTTTTTTTGTCTTAACTTTTCTTCATTTCTTTCTCTTCTTTGTACCTTTTATCACTTTCAAACTCTTTGTCTCTCCCCCAAACTTATTGGTGCCAAGAGAGGGGCATTACAATCTAGATAAAGGCTTGTAGCGTTGTTATTGAAAGAAAAAGGGATTAGGCTGAAATGGGTTGACTAAGGATATCACATTGGTAGGCTATGGATTATTTCAAACTTCAAATCGGATCAAGGAGAGTCTACATTTATTTTTCAAGCCAAGCTACACTTAGAATTTCGCCTAGAAAAACATTCAGGGCAAATTCTAGACTATAAGCACGGGCACTTGGACTTGCAATTCAATACCTCACCTCTCACGCTTCTGGATTGCTAAATAGAACGGAGTCGAGGGCCCACAACAACCCTAGTTAATATTAAGAATCACAAATGGCTCGACTCAACCACTCGATGACTGCTTAAGTCAACACAAGAGTCAAAAGGTCACAACTAGAGCTATTTTCTGGCAACAACTTGTTTTTAACCATACGATCATAGGTAAATGTGTTGGTACCAAGTGAAGCATGCTTGATACCCTTTTATTCATTACTACTATATTTGCCTAAACATAAAAGGAAACGGACTCGATCCCTTAAGAAGGTTGGCACGCCATCCATCGTTGGGAAGAGTCACCCGGTTCACACAAAATCTACCTTTAGAAAGAACCATGGCATTAAGAAAACCAAAGGCATAGTTTGATCAAAACGTAAAAAGAAGCTATTAAAGTAAATAAGAAATTATACTACTAAGGAAAAACAAACTAAAGAAGTTATGAAGTAAACTACCGAATGTAAAATGAATATACAAAATGAAGTAAGGTGAATATATACATAAGGGAAATAAATATATACATCAAATGGGAGGGAAGAATATATACATACCAAAGAGAATATAAAGATAAAAGAAAAATAAATGAAAGAATGTATACATACCAAAAAGAAATTAAAGATAAAAGAAAAATAGTATAAGAGTTATTATAGGCCAAATCCAAATGCCAATGTCAATTAATCAAAATAGACCACCCCCAAATGAAATAAGCATTATCCCCAATGCTTAACAAAAATAAGAACAGGGAAGGGTAGAGAGTTAAGAGAACTCCCTATGTGGTCTTAGTCTGCATGGGATCCGCAGCACCCTCGACTCTAGCTATATCTCATCATCACCTGGCTGAGGGACAACAAGGTTGTTAAGCATCTGGATCATCTCCTCAGCGGTGTGGGCAGTCGCAACCGGCTCCTTAAACTGGCCGGCTGATGCCTCTGGTGCCTCAGGTACTGCTGGTGCTGCTGACTCCATAAGTAGGTCCAATGGTAAATCTCCGGCAGATGCAATCTTTTCAATCTCTTTTCTCAGCTTCTCCACCAACTTCTTTGATGCCTGAGACTTCCACATCATCTTGACCTGTTTTCCCAAATCCTTAATGACCTTCCCATATGTCTCAGAGTGTCCATAATGGTCTTCTAGTTGTCCAGAATCTTTTTCAATATTTCCTTCACTAATGGAGGTACCTGTGGCTCTACTGGGGTTGCTGGGGCAGAGGACTGTGCTGCAACATCACTGGATATATCAGTTAGCTTTGTAGTAGCTGCCTCCATCTAGTTGTTAAGACTCACTAATGTCTAGGAGACTCGCAACACAGTCTGAGGATAAGTAGATAAAGCCGGCATTAATACTCTAGTAGAAGCAGGTAGTCTAGAAAATGAAGGTGGTATGGCTACTGTCCTAGTAGAAGTACCGGCTGTTATGGAAGGCTCGGTAGTTGAATCAGTAACTACTACCGTTGGCTCCTCAGACTGGCCAGCGGAGGTAGTTGCCTTACCTTTGAACTTTGGGTTGTCACTACCCTGAAGGTGGTACTATGATAAAGGCTTCTTAGCCTTAACTTCAGTATCATAGTACCTTGGTTCCACCCTTTGATCCTTGAAGTATTCTGTGAGGAAGCTCGAGTACGGATAGGATTTTTCACCTTTCTGGATAGCTAAAGTGATGTTGGTGGACATGATGGCACCAACATTAATCGGATAACCAACCATAATGGATGCCACCAAAACTGTACGGGGAAGTAAGAGGTTGTTCTCATTGAGGCATGGATCAATGGGGTTGCACACGAATGTCTGCCACCCTTTTACTTCAAAGTTTAGGGTAGCTCAGACTATTGGAACCCTGTTATGAGCCACAAAGGTGTTGAGTCTCAGATTGCCAGAATCTCTGCTAGCCACGGACGAGATGCATCACCCATAGCTAGCTTTTCCAAGTATTGCACTACTTCTACTTCTTCAAACCCCACATATGAGTGCAGTACACAGGAGTCAAAACAGACTTTCAAATTTCGCACTTTTGTCACTTTGGTATCCTTTTCTATGTGAGCTACATTTGCATAGAATTCCTTGACCAAATGCTCATTTGCATCTAGGATGTTGTGGGTGAACCATTTCCAACCTTTTCACTCCTGAAATTGTCTAAGGACGTTGGGGTTGTGCTTGTTCAAATATTTCATCAAGAATTGTCGCAATGGAGTGAGCGACATTTCCGGACACCATTCTCTAAATTTTGCAAAGGTAATGGCACTGACGAATCTGTCTTCCTATAGGTCTGGCCTCCTTGATCTCTCTAAACCTACCACTGTAGTATCACCCCCGCTCCCATCATTTGGGACATCATCATCATCATCCAAATTAATTGAAGCGGCTGGAGCATGTGGGGAAGAGGGCTCAGAGTCTTGGCTACCCTCTTTTGAAACTTCAGAAGAGCTAGCATAAGAAGATGACTCATCTAGTAGGTGGAATCTACTAGGGACTTGTTGTGATTGGGCTTCTAGTTGTGCTTGCACGGAGTTGCCCTCAGAAGCTTCCCCAGATGGGTCATACTCACTGGTCCCAGAGGGTTCGGGGACTCTGTTGGCTGTAGCTTTCTTGCTGATCGCTCTTTGGATGGCAAGTGGCCGGTCACTCTTGCCTCGACCTTGGCCTCGAGAGGGTTCTGCCCTCCTTTTAGATATATCTCCTCTGCCTCTTGATCTAACCATTGTCTGCAACATATAAGTAATAGAAATCAGTTAGAATTGAAGCTCAGATGCATGCTTGCTAGTTGCAGTAAAGCAGACTCAGAAGAGGCAGTGTGAATCGTACAAAAATGACTGGGGCTGCAGATTGCCAAGTGCGGACCGCACAAAAGTGAGTGCGGCCGCAGACTGCCGAATGCAGACCGCACAAAAGTGAGTGCGGCCGCACAACCCCAATTTCAGACTACTACGGTCTCTGATGTTTCATCAATGTGGACCGCAAAAAAGTGAGTACGGACGCACAAGTCCACTACGGAGCACAAAAGTGTGTGCAGCCGTAAAGCTAAAAGTATGGGCCACACAAAAATGAGTACAACCGCACAAAATTTTACGGGCACTGCCTTACGATTCAGACAAGGTTTTAAAAAATTAGGCATAGTTCTAGCAATTATGCATGATTAGCTACTTACCCAGGCCCCAATTAACATTTGATATGCTACCCACATGATTCAAAGCAAAAATGACTAACTGTTGACATTTTGAGGCATGTAATTAACCCTAGACCAAAGAACAAAACTAAGAGAAGATGAAAATCTAAAGATGTAATGAACATACCAGTAATGAAGGATGTAGGTGAGAATCTAAGAGATGAAATGCTTGAAATTTGTGAATTAGTGGGGGATGCACTGTGCTTGCTTAAGGCTTGAAGGTTCAGAGAATATAAAGTATAAAAAGTTGAGAAAAGCCTATTTATACTTTTGACCCGTCAGGCCCAGACCTACCTGAGTGCGACCGCACAATTTTGAGTGCGGTCCGCACTCTTTACCTGATCTTCTGAAGATGTTCTGCAGACTGGAAAAAAGTGAGTGCGGCCCCGGAGGTTGTGCGGCCGCAATTTGTTAAGGATTTTTGACATGCCAAACTTCAGAGAGCATGCATTTTTTATCTTCTAGTTGTGCGACCACACACATAATTGTGTAGCTGCAGAGTGTCAGTGCGGTCTGCATAATTCTGGTACGGTCCGCACTTTTGTGACATTTAGGCAAATTTTTCATGCATAGCCCCTGCAATGCACACCCATTCCTGCATACACTTCAAAACTAGTTAACACAAAACAAAGCCTATCTAATCTAAAGGAGACAAATAAGAAAAAGAAAAAAGACTCATGGGTTGCCTCCCAAGATACGCCTGATTTAACATCACGGCACGATGCAAATTACCAATCACTTGAAATGAAGAATTATCACATTGTGACCATCATTAACCTTGCCAAGATAATGTTTAACCCGGTGTCCATTGACTCTAAACACCTCATCATTCTTATTTTTCAAATCTAGAGCACCAAAGGGGGTTACATTCACCACTTCAAAGGGGCCACTCCATTTTGACTTGAACCTTCTCGAAAACATCCGTAACCGAGAATTGAACAACAACACAAGATCACCTTATTTAAACTTCTTGTTGTGGATGTACTTGTCATGGATGTACTTCTTCTTCTCCTTGTAAAGGGACGAACTTGTTTAGGCATGGTACTGGAATTCATCAAGCTCATTCAAATGTGCCACTCTTAGGTTTGCGGCGACATCCCACTCAAGGTTCAACTTCTTCAAAGCCCACATTGCCTTATGCTCAAGTTCTACCGGAAGATGACACACCTTCCCAACCACCAATCGATATGGAGACATCCCAATCGGCGTCTTGTAGGCCGTCCTATAAGCCCAAAGAGCATCATCAAGTTTTCTTGACCAATCCGTCCGGTTGCCATTCACAATCTTTGACAAAATACTCTTGATCTCCCGGCGGGAGACTTCAACTTGTCCGCGTACTTGAGGATGGTAGGGGGTCGAGACTTTGTGAGTGACACCATACTTGGTGAGTAATGTATTAAAATCTCGGTTGCAAAAATGCGAACCCCCATCACTAATAATGGCCATCGGAGTACCAAACCTTATGAAGATATTCTTCTTAAAAAATGCCACCACACTTCGAGCTTTGTTGTTGGGTAAAGCCACGGCTTCAACCCATTTTGACATAGTTCACAGCTGCCAAAATGTAAGTGTTCCCATAAGAGCTCACGAACAGTCCCATGAAATCAATACCCCAAACATCAAAGATATCATTCTCCAAGATGGTGGTGAGGGGCATCTCATTCTTCTTAGAAATCCCACTGGCCCTTTGGCATTCATCACAATTGTTGACAAGCTCACTAGCGTCCTTGTAGAGAGTAGGCCAATAGAATCCACAACTCCACCTTTGTAGCTGTTCTAGCTCCACCATGGTGACCACCATACGGTGAAGAGTGTCAAGCCTCAAGAATTCCCATTTGTTCTTTTTCCGGAACACTTCACCAGATCACATCATCGGTACATATCCGGAAAAGATACGCCTCATCCCAATAATAGTCCAAGCAATCCCGTTTGAGCTTCTTCCTTTGGTTTGAAGAGAACTCATTCGGTACAATGTTGCTCACAAAATAATTGGCTAGATTGGCAAACCATGGCATCCCGGTCATTGAAATGACTAACAATTGCTCATCGGGAAAGGAATCATTGATCTCAAGGCCGTCATGTGGCCTACCCTCCTTCTCCAATCGGGACAAGTGGTCCGCCACTTGATTTTCATTACCCTTGCGGTCTTGAATCTCTAGATCAAACTCTTGCAATAGTAGCACCCACCTCATCAAACTTGCCTTAGAATCTTTCTTGCTCATCAAAATACCGAAGCGCCGCATGGTTGGTGTGAAGAATCACCTTAGTACCCATCAAATACGGCCTGAAACTCTCCATAGCAAAAATAATAGCAAGTAGCTCTTTTTCGGTCACTATGTAGTTGACTTGGGCATCCTTCATGGTCTTGATAGCATAGTAGACCAGATGGAAGATTTTGTTAATTATTTTCCCCAACATCGCTCCACTGCAACATCACTAGCGTCACACATGAGCTCAAAAGGAAAGCTCCAATCTGGTGCGGTGATTATAGGAGTAGTCAACTTGAACCTAAGCAATTCAAATGCCTTCATACAATCTTCATTGAAATGAAACTTGGCATCCTTCTCCAAAAGTTTGCACAATAGGTTCACCACCTTGGAAAAGTCCTTGATGAATTGACGATAGAAACTCGCATAACCCAAGAAGCTCTTCACTCCCTTCATAGAAGTAGGGGAGAGTTTGGAGATCTCCTCAATCTTGGCCTTATCGACCTCAATACCATGCTTTGAAATTTTGTGGTCGAGGACAATGTCGTCTTCGACGATAAAATGACACTTCTCCCAGTTCAACACCAAATTTGTCTCCTCACATCTAGCCAATACCCTATCCAAATTGTTCAAGCAATCTTCAAATGAATTCCCAATCACAGAAAAATCATCCATAAAGATCTCAAGAATATCCTCCACCATGTTGGTGAAAATAGCCATCATACACCGTTGAAAAGTAATTGGTTCATTACACAACCCAAATGGCATCCGCGAGAATGCGAAAGTATCATAGGGACAAGTGAAAGTGGTCTTCTCTTGGTCCTCAAGAGCAATAAGGATTTGATTGTAGCAGAAATATCCATCAAGAAAGCAATAAAAAACACGTCCGGCCAACCTATCAAGCATTTGGTCAAGAAACGGAAATGGGAAATGATCTTTTCGAGTGACTTTGTTGAGCTTACTATAGTCCATGCACACTCTCCACCCGGTGACGGTTCTTGTTGAGATCAATTCATTCTTATCATTTGTTACCACAGTCATGCCCCCTTTCTTTGGGACACATTGCACTGGAGAGGTCCACGAGCTATCGGAAATGGGGTAAACAACCCCGACATCCAACCACGTGATTATCTCCTTCTTCACCACCTTTTGCATTGCTTCATTTATCCTCCTTTGATGTTCAACGGAGCTCCCTCCTTCAAAATAATTTTGTGCGTGCAAAAGGCTGGGCTTATGCCCCGGATATCTGCCAAAGTCCATCCGTTTGCTCTTTTCCTCCTTTTTAGCACCTCCAATGTGGACTCTACCTACATGTTAGTTAAGCAAGAAGAAAGGATAACCGGTAAAGTAGAAAAAGGGCCAAGGAATTCATACCTGAGATGTGGAGGCAATGGATTTAACTCCAAAGTTGGAGGCTCCTCGATTGAGGGCTTTGTTGGAGGAGTCTTCCGGTTTTCAAGATCCAAAGATAGCTTACGGGGCTCACAAGTGTACGACCCTATCACGCCCCGAACCTATGGAGGCGTGACTGGCACTCGGTGTCGTGCTGGCCTGAGCGAACCACTCTGTAACTCATGATCGTTCGACCAAAATTAGAACATGCATAGTTCTAGTTAGCCGGACTCATTCCTTTTGTAACTATCATGTGCCCACATGGGCACAACTCATAATGTACAACTGTAAGTGGAAAACACTATTTTACTGAACCATTTTTCTTAAAACATGAATACATATGGGCCCGTTAAAGCCTTTGACATACTGTACAAAATGAACCTCTATCTATAAAGACCTTAAAATTATTTGACATCAAATGGGACAGGGTACCGGCCTACCCATAAGTCTGTAGCAACTCTGCCATGATGAATCATAGACCCGACTTCACCCCGAATGATGTGGAGTCTTACCGATCCTTCGCTGAATGCTAATCTCGTCTACTATGAGCGATCGTCAAACTAATTATCTATACCTACGTGCATGAAACGTAGTGTTCCCAGGCAAAAGGGACGTCAGTACGAATAATGTACCGAGTATGTAAGGCACATAAATAAGTACAGTAACAGACATGGAAGAAATATAGAGTAAATGGTTGAACCTGTAAGTCTGGATAATTCTGTAAATCATGTATACTTATAGTGTCATGCATATGCGTATATATGTCATGTCGTGCATAGGTACATATTTCATAACATCATCAGGCCTCTGAGGTCATCCCATCATATCATCTCGTCCACTGTGAGCAAAATCATCAACGTATACTAGTTGATCAGGTGGTGGTGCGTATATAATGCCATAACCTTTTCCATATCCCATATAAATATATATACATATATACATATATATATATATATACATATATATATATATATATATATATATATATACATACATATATATATATATATACATACATACATATATATATACATACATACATATATACATACATATATATATATATATATATATATGCATATATAATGCCATCTGGTCATGGGTCAATGTGCATGTATAAATGCATGAAATTTATATGAAATATGTTAATTAAATCTTCTCAGAATGCCATAAAAGTCGATATACCTTTCGGATAAACTTTAACAAATACGTATTTTTCTGAGATCCATGAACAGAAAATATAATAATAATTCATATGGGGAATTGTGAATATAGACACCCGTAGTATTTCTATTAATAGAGTCATTTATGGAAGTTGTGCATTTTCTCGTTTCGTTTGGATCATGCTAAAAGAAAGAAGGATTAGCCTTAACATACCTAAGCAAACGCTGGGAACGAATTGCAATATTGTTGTCTTTGGGGATTTAACATCCTTAGTGAATGTTGGAAACGAATTGCAATATTGTTGTCACTGAGGTTTTAACATCCTTATCAAAAGAAGAAAATGAAAAACTTTACGATACTTGTGCTTTTGAAAATCAATCATTGGTCCCAAACATCTGAAATCTCAAACTTATCAAAGTGTTTGTCAACCTAGATAGAAGATTAAAATGTCTTGGCATGAGCATTAACCAAAAGTGGAAAAGGAACATAAAAGAATCACAAAATTAGGAGAATAAGCCTCATTTTTCCACTACAAAAAAATAGCATTTAGCGACGGATTTTAGCGACAAACTTAGTTTCATCGCTGATTAGCGACGGATTAGATACAGAATAATAGTTTCGTTGCAAAAAAGCCAAAAAATAGTTAGTATATAATATAGCGACGAAATCGAAAAATCGTCGCTAAATATTGGCGCCCTTAATTTAGCTACGGATTTAGCGACAAAACCTGAGCGACAAAATTTATTTACCTACATCGACGGAATTAGCAACGAAATTTCCGTCGCTATGCTTAATTTCTGTATCAAAATTTTTTTAATCTCCTTGCTACGGAAATTTCCGTCGATAATGTTATTTCCAGTGAAAAATAATATCATTATTAGCGACGGAAATTAAGCCGTAGCTAAATCCGTCGCTGAATACCACTTAATTATTTACCCTAAGGCACAAAATTGGTAAAAGTTTGGTCTCTTCTTCTTCTAATAGGGTAGAACGCTGGGAGAAAATATAGGCGGCTGGGAGCAAAATCAATAGAAAACACACTTGAGGGCAAGAACAAGAGCAAAAATTAGTAGCCAACGTGAATCTAAGGTGTGTAGATGGCTTTAATTTGTTTCCTCTTCTATTTCTTATGAATCAGTAGCTTGATGGCGGTGCTAATGACTACGAATACTATGTTCATTACACTGAATGTGAGTGAACATTTTCAAATTATTTGTTTTCTTCTGACTTTATTTGCATCAATTTGGAGTAGCTAGGGCTTGGAGCTTTATCAGATTTTAATTGTAAAAGGGGGCTTTTTTTTGTATGTAAAGTTCTTTTCTTTCATAGTTGGACTTGTGTTTCTGGATTAATTGTCAAGATGGGATCTTTTTATGTGACTAATTAGGTTTTCACTATATTTGTATTTGCTTCTTTTACAATTTTACTGACTCTTTATGTGATTGTCTTGGTGAAGAGGTTATGTGTTATTAGCAAAATTGGGTTTTAATTCGACTTAAAATGGATATAAATTAGTATCTATCAAGTCTTGACTTTGGTTGTAATAATCAATTTTTCATTTTTCCCCTTGATGAAATCTCCCAAAGTGCAAGATCCTTTTATTATTCAATCTCCTTTGTTTGTAAAAAGGTTTGGAGTATGTAATTTTTGTTCTCCCCTCTTCACCTTACTTGGGTTTTATTTTGTTTTATATAATTTGAAGTTGAATTTGAGAAAGTCTGTGGATTAGTTTTTACTGTATCTACTATTCTACTGTGATTTGATCTTGTGAACTTTTTTTTCTTATTTTAGTTGAATAATTGCCATTTATGGCTAACTGTAGTTCCTGCACTTCCTTTTTCTCCATATCAGCAAGCATGTTCTAGCAACATTGTTGACTGGTAAAATAATGTGTCACTTTATTTTAAGTTATTCAAACAAATTTTGCCTTGTAGAATCAATTGATCATCTTTGATAGATATTTACATCTATTTGGCTTCGAATTTCATCTTTGTTTGGTATATGAGAACTTTTCTTCTGCATATGAAATATTAGTATTTCACTGATCTCCCTGCAGCCTTGGTATGATTGAGAAGATGGTGGCATTCTTGTGTTTACTAAGCAGGAGTTTTTGATGTCTTTTTTATATATATTTGTTTGCCTAAAATAATTAGTTTATATATATATATATATATATATATATATATATATATATATATATATATATATATATATATATATATCTAATTATCCTGTTTTGTTTCTATATTAAATAGGAATATGGATAATTTAGAGCGCGCTTGGATGTACGAGAGGTCGGATGGCCGAGGGGGTATTAATTCTAATTTTGTAACTGGCGTGGATAGCTTTCTCCTGTTTGCACGTTCTCAGCAAAATAGCATGAGTGGTGAGAATGTTCGATGTCCATGTAAAAAATGTCGCAACATTATATACATGGATGTTGAAACAGTTAGATTGCACCTTTTTAAGTTTGGATTTGTTGAAAACTATTCTGTTTGGAAGTATCAAGGGGAAAAAGATATGACTGGTGTGAGGTCTTCTAGCAGTGATCTACATGGTGGTGTTCAACCTGCATTAGGATATGACAATCCATACCGACAAATAGTTTAGATGCAGCTGGACCCAACTTTGGCCAGGGTTCTAGTTGGCAATCTTATATTAATACTGAATTTGAGTCGTCTCATCATTTTGAGCCTTCAATGGAGGACGAGGCTAATCCTTCAATGTGGGAGGATCCTAATCCTGAGTCTCAAAGGTTTTATGATTTGCTAAAGGCTGCTGATACAGAATTGTATCCTGGTTCTTCCCTTTCTCAACTCGCAGTAGTTTCTAGGATGCTAAACATTAAAATAAAGAACACTTTATCACAAAGGGGATATGACCAAATGATGCAATTGCTGAAAGAGGCTTTACCTGAAGATAACATAATGCTTGAAAGTTATTATCAAAACAAGAAGCTAGTGCGTAGCTTGGTTTTGCCGGTTGAAAAGATTGATTGTTATAATTCAGGATGTATGTTGTATTGGGGTGACGATGAAGACCTCACATCTTGCAAGTTTTGTGGCTACGAGAGGTTTAAACGTCGTGTTGGTTCTCGTAAGAGGAAATTAGTCCCTTATAAAAGGATGTATTATTTTCCTTTGATTCCTAGATTGTGAAGATTATATGCATCTCATGCTACAGCTGGTAACATGAGATGGCATCATGAGCATATACAAGAGGATGGGGTAATGCGTCATCCATCAGACTCTGAGGCTTGGAAGCACTTCAATGAAACTCATCCATTTTTTGTTGCTGAACCAAGAAATGTGAGGCTAGGGTTATGTACTGATGGTTTCCAACCATTTGGTCAATCAGGAAGAAAATACTCTTCGTGGCCGGTGATTGTTACTCCATACAACTTACCTCCTTGGATGTGTATGAAAGAGGCGTACATGTTCTTAACTGTCATTGTTCCAGGGCCAACCAATCCTAAACAAAAAATTGATGTTTTTCTACAACCTCTAATAAAAGAATTGACTTTGTTATGGGAGGAAGGTGTGGAAGCATTTGACATCTCAAAAAAGCAAAACTTTCAATTAAGGGCGGCTTTGATGTGGACAATCAGTGACTTTCCAGCATATTCTATGTTATCAGGATGGAGTACTGCTGGAAAGTTAGCATGTCCTTATTGTATGGAGGACGCACAATCTTTTAGATTACGTCATGGTGGGAAAACAACTTGGTTTGATAGTCATAGAATGTTCCTTGACCAACATCATCCATTTAGGAAAGATCGTAAAAACTTTCTTAACGGTCATACTGTCAAAAGTCTACCACCAACACTTAGAACAGTAGAGGAAATTTTGAACCAAATTAGTGAGTTAGGTCTAAGAAAAGTAATAGAGGAAGATGTACAAGTAGTTAATTCGAGAATATGTAAATCTTGTGGATGGAAAAAGCAAAGCATCTTTTGGGATTTGCCTTATTGGAGTTCTAACATGATTCGGCATAATCTTGACATCATGCATATTGAAAAGAATGTCTTTGATAATGTATTTAACACAGTTTTTAATGTTAAAGACAAAACCAAAGACAATCCGAAAGCACGTCTGGATATGCTAACCTATTGTGATAGACCTCAGTTGGCAAAGGATGCTAGTGGAAAATATCCCAAAGCTGCATATACAATAGACAATGAAGCAAGAGATATCTTATTCAATTGGGTGAAAAGTTTGAAGTTTCCAGATGGGTATGTTTCAAATTTGGGTCCATGTCTAGAGACGAACAAGTCTAGGTTATTTGGCATGAAAAGTCATGATTGCCACGTGTTCATGCAACGATTAATGCCTATTGCCTTTCGTGAACTACTTCCTAGCAATGTGTGGCAGGCACTTACAGAATTGAGCTTATTTTTTAAAGATCTTACTTCGACCACTCTACGAGTGGCTGACATGGAGAGATTAGAAATAGACACCCCACAGATCTTCTGTAAGTTGGAACGTATATTTCCACCGGGGTTCTTTAACTCAATGGAACATTTGCCCGTGCACCTGCCATATGAAGCAAGAATTGTTGGACCTGTACAATATCGATGGATGTATCCTTTTGAGAGGTAAATTTAAAACTTCTATGTCATAAAAGTGACAAGTATGCTACACATGACTTTTTAATTTAATGGTCCATTCATTTATCTATTTAGGTACCTTGGAACTTTGAAAAAAATGATTGGGAATAAAGCTAGTGTTGAGGGATCTATTTGTGAAGCATATTTGATGACAGAGTCAACACAATTATTTTCTCATTATTTTGAACCTCATGTCATTACACGTGATCATAATGTGAACCGGAATGATGATGGTGGTGTTGTGGAAGATCATAAAGGAAATTTATCAATATTTACATATCCGGGTCGACTATCGGGAGAAGCAAAAAAGAAGAGTTTATCCTTGGAAGAAATCAAGACTGCCCAAACTTACATTCTACTAAATTGTAAAGAGGTTGAGCCATTTGTAAGGTAACATTTGAAAGTTATACCTTCTTAATATAAGAAATATTCGTATATCAGAAACACTAATTTTAACTTATTTTGTTGCAATGAAGTATGTACGTGGAACGTTTACAAGAAGAATATACGAATTTATCTCAGGATCAAATAGATGAGAATCTCGAAACATATTTCTCTATATGGTTCAAGCAATATGTAAGCCTCCAACAATAATTTACTTTTATACAATAATGTACATAAATTGACTTGTTAAATTTAACTAAGTCTCACAATTTTTTAAATAGGTCCGAAGCAACCATATTAAGAATGCATTCTTGCGTAGCCTTGCTCATGGACCATTGACAAGCGCGATATGTCATTCAGTGTATTTTGTTAATAGATATAAATTTCACACAGAAAGTCATGGTAGCGCAAGATCAACAATGAACAGTGAAGTTTGTATATCGGATCCAAATGTTGGTGACTACTATGGTCGGATACAAGAGATTATACAAGTAGAATACCGTGAAGAACCTTTAAAAAATACTGTATTATTCAAGTGTGAATGGTTTGACCGAACGATGAATGTTGGTGTTAAAAAGCATAATCAATACAAATTGGTGGATGTTAACCATCGTCGTCGATATAAAAAAATATGAACCTTTTATTCTTGCAATGCAAGCAACTCAAGTGTGTTATGTTCCTTATCCTAGCAAGAGAAAGGACAAGGAGGATTGGTTAGCTGTATTGAAAATTAAACCTCGGCATGTTGTTGAATTACCCGATGAGGAAGTGATGGCAATTTCAGATGCAAATCTCCCCTTCCAAGTTGAAGAAGTTGAAGATCATGTGATAGATATGAACATTGTCGTTGATGAAAATATACTCTTACATGATCCAAATGGGGATTTAATTGAAATGGATGAGTACGTTGATGATGAAGTGTTGCTAGATCATGAAGATGAAGAAGAAGAAGAAGAAGAAGAAGAAGAAGAAGAAGAAGAAGAAGAAGAAGAAGAAGAAGAAGAAGATAGAGAGGATGATGAGGAAGAAATAGATAGTGACTAGTGTGTTAATTAAAAATATGTTGATGTATCTTACTGTGTTTTGTTTGTAATCTAAGCTGAATGCTATGTGTTTTGTTTGTTGTAATCTAAGTTGAATGCTATCTGCAAGAATATATCTATATTTATTTCTTTTCTTTGATGTCTAACTTCGCACTCATTTCCCTAAATTTATAACTTATAACAGTAATTTTGGTCTGATTCTTGACTTATACCAATATTTTCTGTTTGTAGGGACTTAATTCTTGACTTATACCAATTTATGATTCTAATTTGCTTACATGTAATTTTTTTTTGTAGATATGACTCGAGGGAGAGGCAAGTCCTCAGTTAGGGGTAGGGGTAATTCTGCTATTCGTGCAAAAATGCCTTCTGTTCCCATTCCAATAATTAGTCCTCAACAAGGTGGTACGAGCTCTTTTATTGGGCAGAATCACATAAATCAAGTACAAACTTTAGCTCCTAGCAGTACGACACTCGTTCAAACATCAGGTCATGGTAGTACCCCAACTATCCATTCTGAATCATCTCCTAATACACTTGATCATAGTAACTCAATAGGTGAGGGCATATCTACTCAAAGCAACACAATTGGCGAAGGTGAGTGCACCAGTAGTCGCGGGCAGCAGACACTTGTTACTCTTGCTCCTACAGGGTTAGTCCATGTTTTTACTATTATTTTTTATATAGAAATTTTGATTTATGATACCCCTTCAACTATTGTCTTCAAATTTTTTCAGGTTAGAACCTAGTGGATTATGCTCGTCGAAAATATTTAAATCTTTCAAGCATGAACTTGATCCCAATGGAATCAATTGGAAAAGTGTCTCTGACGAGATAAAAAACTTTTATTGGGGAGAATTTAAGGTATAACTTCTCATTATATAATGAATTTAGGAAGTGTATTAACTGTTATAAATAAGATATTAATGTTATTACTGTATAAAATTATTTCAGAAGAAATTCTATTGGGACTCTTCCATTGATAGTGCAGTGAGGAGCCAATGGGAGAATAAGGCATCAATCAGGTACAAAGATTTCATTTCCAAAATGAAAGCTAAAAAAGTTAGGCCAAGAGGTGTTCCAGTAGAAGTGTGGGAAAGTTGGGACCAACTTTGGAAAGATCCCAAGTGTGTTGAAAAGTCAGAAATAAATGCAAAGAATCGTCGTGGCGGTAGGAGTGGAGTCTCCATCGGGACTCACACAGGCGGCTCTGTCTCCATTGGGGAGTATCGCAAGAGACTTGTAAGTATATCGCAATTTTGGAAGATTCATTTGATTGAACTCATATAGATATGTTTATCATACTGATTATTATTATTTTTTGGAACTCATATAGATATGTCACGAATTACAAGCTTAGGGGATTTGATTGACTTACAAACAATATGGTTTATCATTCTGAAAATCCATGTATCTATACAAGTTATATGAAAAGCATGACTGCATAAAGGGAGCAGCCTTAACTTGTCTTGTTCTGCTATAGCCAGGTTTGCGAAGTTTGTACAGATATTGGTCAGATTTGTAATGTTAGTGATTTTTCATTGTTTCTTGTGCTCGTGCCAGTGGATCTGGGACTAAAATAGGACTGCCTGACTAGGCATTGTGAAGGGGACAAAATGCTCTTGCCTTGTACAAGTACTCCTCTTTACCTGTTAGCCTGTATAGTGAAAGAAAGAAAGACATTGCCTCTTTATCTGTTAGCCTTGTACAAGTACTCCTCTTTTGAGAAAAAATTATTTGTCTTTTACTTTTTGAAAATGGAAAGTGTTATAAACATTAAAATCTGACATCTTTTTGATTGGTGTTATGCCTTGTGATATGCAGGGTTTCAGAATTGAGATAGGTGGTTTAAGATAGTATTCTATTATATAGATTAAGACTAGATAATTCACATTTGTAGTGTTTTGTGTCTCTCTTTCATCTTTTTTTGTGCCTTTGTGATATTGGAATTAGTAGTGACAATCTATGCCCTTTTTATAAGAATGCTTCTAAAACAAGTGAAACATATATTCTTGGTTTGTAGTAACACCAGTTAGCCTGTGTAACTTTTTGAACATGGGGAGTGTTATAAACATTAAAATCTGACAGTGCCTTGTGATATGCAGGGTTTCAGAATTGAGATAGGTGGTTTAAGATAGTATTCTATTGTATAGATTAAGACTAGATAATGCACATTTGTAGTGTTTTGTGTCTCTCATTCATCTTTTTTTTGTGCCTTTGTGATATTTATATAGAGTTCCATCAGTGTTATCTTGTGGCACTTTTTTTATGCTTTTAGTTATAGATGTGACAAAACTTCTGGTTCTATATTAATATTTTGATGCTTTTAAAAATAATTTTTTTTATAGGCTGTTGAAAAGGGTCGAGACCCAACACCAAGTGAGTTACATTTGTACGTCCATACACATGGGTATGATGGAAAATCTTTTCTTGATGAGAAATCTCGAATCGTGCATGTAAGTGCAATATTGTATAATCTTATTTACTACAATGTAAAAAGAGTATGAAAAGTATCCTCTCTGTTGGTTAATTAAATGCTCAATATTCTTGACAAGAAAGGTATCAGGAAATATTACAAGAACAAACACAAACTCAATCTGGTATTGATCAATGGAAAGCGTATTACGAAACCACGGGAGGGGAAAAGAAGAGAAGAGTATATGGTCTTGGATCTCAAGCAAAATGCTACTATGGACTGAATCTTTATGGCTCTTCTGGATCAGATGCTTCATCATCAATACCACCTTCGAGTGCTCAATCAGCATCGAACATGGATGAGTTAGTAACGCGTTTGATTCCTACACTAACAGAGCACATAGTTCCTGTGCTAACTGATCATATGCTTCCAGTATTGATTGAGCGGGTGCGTGAAAGATTTCATCACCCTCACTGACTTCTACTGACCACCCATCAGATGTGGTACCAACAGTTCATGCTCCTACTACTACTGCTACCGTTCATGGGGTTCGTCCATCGGTTTTAAATGATGACCTTAACCCCTAAGCCCTGTATTTGGAAGCTTTTTGTTTTGAACTTTATTGTTGGTGTTATGGATAATTCGCACCTTTTTGGTTTGAACTTTATTATTGGTGTTAGGGATAATTCGAACTTAATTGTATTAGCTATATGCATTTTGATATCATTTTGATAATTCGAACATCGGGCATTTCGATATGCATTTTGATATCATTTTGATAATTTATATGAATTTTAGTTATTATTAAGGATATTTAATAAATATAGCGACATATTGCGACGACTATTTTTTGTAACAAAAATGAATATATGAAATAACATTGCGACAGATTGCAACAGACGATTTTGGTCGCCCAATGCAAAGCTGAAATGAGTCTAACAATGTTGGCGACGGATTAGCGACCGACTTTCTGTCGCAAATGTATGCCAGCGACGAAATGCATTGTGAATTTAGCGACGGAAATTCTGTCGCTAACGTTAGCAACGGACAATGTTCGTTGTTGGAACGTCGCTAATTTAGCGACAGATTCCATTTTTCCGTCGCAAAGAGCTTAGCAACGAGCAAACTAGCAACACCCGGTAATCCGTCGCTAATTCTGCTTAGCGACGGAAAAGGCTCTTTAGCGACGGATTTGGGTCGTCGCTAAATGCTATTTTTTTGTAGTGTTCATTAAGTTTTCTAACTTCTTCAAAACCAACAGCTCTGGTTGCCACTATGTGAAGGAGCTAATCCTGAATCACATTTTGGTTCATGAAACCGGAATAAATTTGGATTTCCCTGCCAAACCTAGAACTGCCACTTTATCACTTTGTCACATATATCAATTAAGGCATGAGTCGCAAATTTTGCTAAGGCAAAATCTGCCACGTACTGGGATGTTTTAGATAATTATCAATTACTCGCATAATTAAGAATTGTCTCAGATTACTTAAAATTTTACTTATTTTTAATACACTTTATACACCTTATTATAATATACTTTACTATCATGATCATGTGGTACCATATAAAATTAATACATACACTATTATTTTTAAAATATCCATGTAAAAATACATATATTTTCTTAACTTATAATTTTCCTAATCTCATATAAGGAGTATAAATTTTCGTACGCTCAATTCTTAAAATGGTAAAAAGATAACCTTCTTTTCTTGTGAGAAAATAATTTTTATCTTTACAATAAAGAAAATCTCATAAACCTTTCTCATATTATGTGTATAATTTAAAACATATTCGAAAGTAGTAATATTAATAACTATATAACATCATATTTTTCAAATTATTTTTTTCTTTCAAAAAAAAGTTCCACTCAAAATACCATATCAAATATATATATATATATATATATATATATATATATATATATATATATCAAGGTTATTAAACTTACGGGGTGTAACATCCTTACCCCCTTTAGAATATTCGTCCTCTAATGTTAACTCTTACAGATTTATAAAATTTTCACTAGGGTCTCCTCTTTAACTTAAACTAAACTATATCTGAAGTCGCGACTATGCACAACCTTTTGTACTTGAGTATCTCGTATCTTCTTCACCTTTACCTGACTTACCTTTCAATCTCGTGTCGTATTTTCTGTTTCTTTCGTAATCTTCCTTCCTCATAGGCGGAAATTATGCCTTAAAGCTCTACTGTAATACCTGTACCTCTAGTGCATACAAAACCTGGCGAAAATTCATACCGAACTCTTACGGCTCAGCTCTATGGCACGATCTGGAAACAATAGAAGGGTAACATTTCCTATATGCCCTATAGCATCTCAATTATAAATGTTGCGCGTAAGTGAGATTCTACTAGGTACGGCTTTGTAGACTACCTAGGACACGACCCGTTCTGATACCACTTTGTCACACCCCGAACTTGGGGAGGCGTGGCTGGCACCCGGTGCCGTGCTGGCCCGAACGAACCACTATGTAACTCATGATCGTTCGACCAAAACTAGAACATGCATAGTTTGAGTTAGCCGGACTCATTCCTTTTTGTAACTATCATGTGCCCACATGAGCACAACTCATAATGTACAACTATAAGTGGAAAATACTGTTTTACTGAACCATTTTTCTTAAAACATGAATACATATGGGTTCGTCAAGGCCTTTGATATATTGTACAAAATGAACCTCTGTCTACAAAGCCTCTAATATTATTTGACATCAAATGGGACAGGGTACTGGCCTACCCATAAATCTGTAGCAAAACTCTGACACGATGACTCATAGACCCGGTTGCACTCCGAATGATGTGGAGTCTTACCGATCATTCACTGAATGCCAATCTCGTCTACTATGAGCGATCGTCAAACTGATTATCTATACCCGCGGGCATGAAATGCAGCGTCCCCAGGAAAAAGGGACATCAGTATGAATAATGTACCGAGTATGTAAGGCACATAAGTAAGTACATAACAAACATGGAAGAAATATAGAGTAAATGGCTCAACTTGTAAGTCTGGATAATTTTGTAAATCATGTATACTCATAGTGTCATGCATATGCGTATGAATGTCATGTCGTGCATAGGTACATATTTCATAATATCATCAGGCCTTTGAGGGCATCCCATCATATCATCTCGGCCACTGTGGGCAAAATCATCAACGTATACTAGCTGATCAGGTGGTGGTGTGTATATAACGCCATAACCTTTCCCATATTCCATATCCATATATACACGCGTATATAACGCCATATGGTCATGGGTTAATGTGCATGTATAAATGCATGAAATACATATGAAATATGTTAATTAAATCTTCTCGGAATGCCATAAAAATCGATATACCTTTCGGATAAACTTTATCAAATACGTATTTTTCTGAGACCCATGAACAGAAGATATAATAATAATTCACATGGGGAATCAGGAATATAGACACCCCTGGTATTTCTATTAATAGAGTCATTTATGGAAGTTGTGCATTTTTTTCGTTTCGTTTGGATCATGCCAAAAGAAAGAAGGATTAGCCTTAACATACCTAAGCGAACGCTGGGAACGAATTGCAATATTGTTGTCTCTGGGGAGTTAACATCCTTAGCGAATGCTGAGAACGAATTGCAATATTGTTGTCTCTGGGGATTTAACATCCTTATCAAAAGAAGAAAATGAAAAACTTTATGATACTTGTGCTTTTGAAAATCAATCATTGGTCCCAAACATCTGAAATCTCAAACTTTTCAAAGTGTTTGTCAACCTAGATAGAAGATTGAAATGTCTTGGCATGAGCATTAACCAAATGTGGAAAAGGAATAGAAAAGAATCACAAAATTAGGAGAATAAGCCCCATTTTTCATTAAGCGTTCCAACTTCTTCAAAACTAGCAGCTCTCGTTGCCACTATATGAAGGAGCTAATCCTGGATCACATTTTGGTTCGTGAAACCGGAACAAATTTGGATTTCCCTGTCAAACCTATAACTACCACTTTACCACTTTGTCACATATATCAATTAAAGCATGAGTCACAAATTTTGCTAAGGCAAAATCTGCCACATGGTGGGATATTTTAGATAATTATCAATTACCCGCATAATTAAAAATTGTCTCAGATTACTTAAAATTTTACTTATTTTTAATACACTTTATACACCTTATTATAATATACTTTACTATCATGGTTATGTGGTACCATATAAAATTAATACATACATTATTATTTTTAAAATATCCATGTAAAAATACATATATTTTCTTAACTTATAATTTTCCTAATCTCATATAAGGAGTATAAATTTTCGTACGCTCAATTCTTAAAATGGTAAAAAGATAACCTTCTTTTCTTGTGAGAAAATAATTTTTATCTTTACAATAAAGAAAATCTCATAAACCTTTCTCATATTATGTGTATAATTTAAAACATATTTTAAAGTAGTAATATTAATAACTATATAACATCTTATTTTTTGAATCATTTTTTTCTTTACAAAAAAAGTACCACTCAAAATACCATGTCAAATATATATATATATATATATATATATATATATATATATATCATTTTATACTCAACATTCATGGTGACACTAGCATCATCAATAATCACATCGGTGACCAAATCCATGAATGAACATACTTCGTTATTATTAGGCTGCCTCATAGATTTGCACATATGCAAGACCACCTTTTCGTCACCCACCCGGAAGGTGAGTTCATCGGCTTCCACATCCACAAGAGTCTTCCACGTAGAAAGGAAAGGTCTACCCAAAATGATAGGCACCTCATAGTCCACTTCACAATCAAGAATCACAAAGTCCGTCGAGAGGATGAACTTATCAACTCGAACCAACACATCAACAATAATACCCAAAGGCCTCTTCATTGTTCGATACACCATTTGCAACCTCATGGATGTGGGTCTTGGTTTCCCAATTCCC
Organism: Nicotiana sylvestris; assembly: GCF_000393655.2. Taxonomy (NCBI): domain Eukaryota; kingdom Viridiplantae; phylum Streptophyta; class Magnoliopsida; order Solanales; family Solanaceae; genus Nicotiana; species Nicotiana sylvestris. Next base: position 71,767,138 of record NC_091059.1, on the reverse strand, counting down.
AAAGATTTTAACACCGAATAGGGTATCAAGTTGATACTTGCCCCAAGATCACATAATGTTTTGGCAAAGTTGGCACTCCCAATAGTGCAAGGGATTGTGAAAGCGCCCGGATCTTCCAACTTAGGAGCCATTGAGTGCAAAATCGTACTCACTTGATGTGTCATCTTGATTGTCTCACAATTCATCGATCTCTTATTGGTTACCAAATCCTTCATGAATTTTGCATATCCCGGCATTTTTTCCAATGCCTCAACCAACGACACATTAATCAACAAACTCTTCATCATAACAATAAAAATTTTAAATTGGTTTTTACTATTTTGCTTTGCAAGCCTTTGAGGGTATGGAGGAGGAGGAGGCCTTGTCATTGGTGTCTTTGTCACGACCCAAACCGATGGGCCGCGACAGGTGCCCGAGTCCTACCTGTCAAACGACCCTAAGCATGCGTCTAAGATATAAACCTGAATAATATCTGCTGAATTAAGAGAATAATGTATATGAGGGAAACCTACCCAAACATACTATCTACATACCTCTAATGGAAACATAACTGTACAAAGACGGGACTGAGCCAAGTCATACCCATATATATATATATATATATATATCAAAAGCAACTCCGGATCAAGTGGAGCACGCCATCTCTCGCTGATCAAGGATCCTAAGAAGAGGGACTGTTAGCTTGCCTACTTGCACGGGCATGAAACATAGGCCCCATAAAATAGGGCGTCAGTACGAAAAATGTACTGAGTATGTAAGGCATGAAAATTAGTACGCAAAAGACATAGATGAAACATGGAATATAAAAACACGTCTTTAAATCTGAATAACTTTATAAATTCTAAAACATTTATAATGTCATGCACGTGCGTATAAATGTTATGCCATGCATAGGTATGAGTGTACATTATATCATCAAGCCACTGAGGGCATCCCATCATATCGTCTCAGCCACTATGGACAACATCATCAACATATACCAGCTGATCAGGTGGTGGTGCATATATAACGTCTTAACCTTTTCTCATATCCCATATACATATATTTACATATATACGCGTATATAACGCCATCTGGTCATGGGTCAATGCACATGTATAAATGAGTGAAATGCATGAAAAACACGTGATAATCTCAATATTCCTTCCGGATAAACTTTTTCAACTACGTATCATTCTGAGAACCATGAACAGAAGATAATAATAATTCCCATGGGAATCAAGAATATAGACACCCCTAGTATTTCTATGAATAGAGTAATTTATGGAAACTGTGCATTTGCTCGTTTCTTCTGTATAATTTGGACCATGCCAAAAGAAAGAAGGGATGTCCTTAACATACCTGGAGTAGGAAAAACTCTGTATAATATTCCGCTAGAAACCTTTGTGGGTTGAACTTAGAACCCTAAAAAATCGGATTAATCTTCTGCTTTTTGAAATCCTTGAACGCGATTTGTTCCTGCTTCTTTAAAACTTATGAACGAAATTTTTTGCCTTGGATTCTTTGACATTATGAACGAAATTGCTTCTGAATGAAGCTTTTTTTTTTAAACAAATCTTGCTTCTGCTTCAACGTTTCTTGTTTGAACTAAAGACAGAACATTTTGAATTTTAACAAGGAATTCCTATATCAATGTCTCACATATAAGATTTGTAATCAAGTTTTGTTTTTTATAAGACTTATATTTAAGTCTTGTTTTGATAAGACTTAGTTAAATCTCCATAAGTAGACACATGGCTTGAATGACTAAGAGTCATTCTTAGTCATTGTAGCTTTGTGCCACGTTGCTTTGGGAGTTACTTTATAAATTTTTATCCACTTATTAGTTAACTGGGTAATGTCCTATTACCCGGTAATTAATAAATTATCAGCATAATTTAAAAATTACCTCAAATTACTTAAAATTTTACTTATTTTTAATATACTTTATATATAGTTTATACATTATACTACCGTGGTCATATGGCACCTTGCATTATACTAGTTCATAATTATCAGGTATTATCGCTCGAGCCGTATTTTATCCTAAATTGGCAACTTTCAACAAAACTCATTTTCTTTAATTCGTGTACCCTTACTCCTTCACGACACTTATTTATCGCTTGTTGTAAATACGTTAATGTCAAGATGATCTCATCTCCAAGTCTACGTCAATTAACTGAAGACAAAACTTTTAACGTACGAAAATGCGAGATGTAACATCCTCCCCCCTTAGAAGCATTCATCCTCGAATGTTTATCTCTGTAGGGTCTATACAACTATGGCAGGTCACCTTTGTAACAACGCTACTACCTCATCTTCTTATAGAAACTCAATAATTTACTGCCACATAGAACCATGATCATCAATAATGATAACGGCCTCACATGACCAACGACTATGACGACCTGACCGGTCATATTAAGAATTAATGCTATGATATTAACTGATTTACCCGCGTTTATTTCTGCTATTTTGATTTGCCGGGATGTTTGGTTTTGAGTTTCGGAGAGTTTTGGGACACTTAGTCCCTAAATGAGAGCTTAAGTGTTGAAAAGTTGACCGTAGTCAGAACAGTATGAAAACGACCTCGGAATGGAAATTCGATGGTTTTGTTAGCTCTGTGGGTGATTTCGGGCTTAGGGGCGTGTTCGGATTGTATTTTAGATGTCCGTAACTAATTTAAGCTTGAAATGCCGAAAAGTCACATTTTGAAGTTTCTGGTTCGATAGTGAGATTTTGATCCAAGGGTCGGAATAGAATTCTGGAAGTTTGAGTAGCTCCATAGTGTTGAATGTGACGTGTGTGCAAAATTTCAGATCATTCGGACGAGGTTTGATAGACTTTTTGATCGAAAGCGTATTTTTAGAGGTTTTGGGATTCTTAGGCTTGAATCCGATGAAAAATAGGTGTTTTGATGTTGTTTTAGGCATTCCGAAAGTTGGAACAAGTTTGAATGAAGTTATGGGATATGGTGGTAGGTTTGGTAGAGGTCCTAGGGGCCTCGGGACAATTTCGGATGGTTGACGGAAGGATTTTTGGAGTTTGGGAGTTGCGGCTTCAGTTGGTTTCTATCATAACAGCACCTGCGGTTTGGGTTCCGCAGGTGCGGAGCCATAGAAGCAGCGGAGTAACCGCAAAAGACGAAAAGGAGGAAAGGCAGCAGGGACTGCAGAAGCGGGGTCTTCACCGCAGAAGTGGCCTCGCATCTGCGAAAGGATAGCCGCAGATGCGAAAATCAAGCCTTAAGTGAGAAGTCACAGATTCGACAATGGTTCCACAAAAGCGGGACCGCAGAAGCGGTCCCAGGACTGCTTATGCGGTAACAGCTGGGCAAAAATATGAAATTTCGAGGGTTTAGTTTCAAAAGATGGAAATTCGATTTAGAGCTTGGGAGAGGGCGATTTTGAGAGGAAATTGAAGAGGAGATCATTGGGTAACAATTCTTTAACCCTTTCTAGTTATATTCCGTCAATCTATAGTTAGTTTCATCATTTAAATTCGGATTGTAGATGCAAATTGGGGAAAAGTTGGAAGAAAGTTCTTAGACCTTAAATTTGACTTTTGGTTGGGAATTTGGCCTTAGATTTGGATAATTTTAGTATGCATGAACTCGCGAGAGTATGAGAATTCTCAAAATATAAATTTTACTTGATTCTGAGACGTGGGCCCAAGGGGCATTTTGGTTATTTTACCTAATTTCGCGTATTAGCTTAGAATTTCTTTGTAGAATTAGTTAATTGAAGTGTTATTTAGATTATGCAATTGAATTGAATAGATTTGGGCCACTTGGAGTCGAGTACTCGTGGCAAGAACGTGATCTCGGGTTGATTATTGAGTCGGTTCGAGGTAAGTGGCTTGTCTAACCTTGTGTGGGGGACCTCCCCTTAGGATTTGGTATTGTTGATAGTGAGGTGACGAGTGCGTACTTGTGCTAATTGTTGGAATCGGTTTTTCATTAAGTAATTACTAGTATGTTTTCTTTCCTATTTTTATTACTTGCACTATTAAGCCTTTTGTTAGCTTAGGAAAGCATGTCTAAGTAATTTAGTTGCTTTATTTGTCAAACTGCTTTGCCTAAATTCTGTTCAGTATGCTAGGATAGACTTACTTGTTTGCCTTAATATGAAATTTGAAATTTCTAAATACCTTCTTGTTGCTGCTGTGTATTTACATGGGGACTACGGATGTGGGATTCCGGTAGTTCCCCTTGCCTATTTATATTTGGGACTACGGATGTGGGATTCCGGTAGATCCCCCTGCACAGTTATATGGAACTACGGGACTGCCCCCGGTAGATTCCTCCAGTACTGGATATTTACATCTGGGACTACAAAACGGGATTCCGGTAGATCCCCGCGCACTATGAGTTGGACTACGGGACAGGATCCCGGGAGATCCATTGGATATGTATATTTGGGACTACAGGACGGTATCCTGGGAGATCCCCGATGGTTATTTTGGTGCTAAGTCATATTTCTTTCTGTGTTTACCTTATCTATGTAATAATGGTTGTTGCCCTTTTATATCATGTGTTACTTTTACTGCTGTATTTATTTATACTGTTCCATTCTACACTGTTGAACTTTATATTTTATTTAACCTCAGTAGGGCACTGACCTTCCGCGCCACTACCCGACCGAGGTTAGGCTTGGCACTTACTAAGTACCACTGTGGTGTACTTATGCCCTTTCTGCGCATGTTTTTCATGTGCAGATCCAGGTACGTCGACTCAGTCCTACCACCCGTGAGGCAAGGCGACTGCTCTAGAGACTTCGAGGTATATCTGCCGCGTCCGCAGACTGAGGATTCCTTTTCTATTCTAGCTTTTAAACATTTGCCCTTCTGTATTTATTTTACTTGTTAGATATTCGGAAGTTAGACACTGTTAGACATTCAAAGGCTTGTGGTTCCGTGAGTTTTCGGGTTTTGGGATAGTGTATTAGATTCTGAGAAGTTTTGTTGTATATGCCAAGCGACATTTTAAATATTGTTTCATTTGGTTATTTTTGGCTTTTGATTATTTCTTCCGCAAGTTTCGTTTATTTTTCGCATTGTTAAGCTTACCTAGTCGTAGGGACTAGGTGCCGTCACAACATTTCACAGAGGGAGAACTGGGGTCGTGACATGTTGGTATCAGAGCTCTAGATTCATAGGAGTCATGGATCACAAGCCGGTTTATTAGAGTATCGCTTATCGGTATGGGGACGTCTGTACTTATCTATGAGAGGCTATGTAACTGTTAGGAAATTTCTACTTCATTTGATTTCCTTGTCGTGCAATATTTTTGACATCACAATTCTAAACTTCTGTCTTCTATTCTCTCACAGATGGTGAGGACACGTGCTATCCGAGATGATCAGGCACCTGCGTCCCCTACTACAGCCGTTAGAGGTCGGGGTAGAGGCCAAGGACGCGCACGTGGTGCAGCCAAAGCACCTGCGCGAGCTACCACCGAGGTACCACCAGCAGTTCCAGCCGGAGTCCAGGCGCCTGATACGCTTACTGCTACTACTACTCCAGCTCTTCAGGAGACTCTGGCATAGTTCATGAGCATGTACACCACTTTGGCTCAGGCAGGGTTGCTTCCCCTTGCTGCAGCTATGTCTCAGGCCGGGGGAGGAGCACAGACTCCCACCGCCTGCACTCCTGAGCAGCGAGTGCATGTTGAGCAGGTCCATGAGATTATTCATGTACCACCTGTAGTGCTAATTCAGCCCGAGGGCAGGGCAACGCCTTTCGAGGAGGAGCAACTGAGGCTTGAGAGGTTCAAGGGTACAAGCCTCCTGTATTCAGTGGTCTAGCATTAGAGGATGCTTTGGGATTTCTAGATGAGTGTTACCGCATTCTCTGTACCATGGGTATATCAGGATCGAGTGGGGTTTCCTTCACTACCTTCCAGCTTCGAGGAGCCGCCTATGAGTGGTGGCTCACATATGAGTTAGACAGTCCAAATGAGGCTGCTTCACTAACTTGGACTTAGTTTTCAGATTTGTTCCTCAGGGAGTATGTTCCTCAGAGCGTCAGGGACGCATGGCGCGTAGAGTTTGAGCATTTGCACCAGGGTGCTATGACTGTCTCAGAGTATGTTGTCTGTTACACTAGTTTGGCTAGGCATGCACCAGCCTTGGTTTCTACTGTTCGCGAGAGGGTTCACCAGTTTATTGAGGGCCTTATTCCCAATATCAGGTCTAGCATGGCTCGTGAGTTGGAGATGAATATTTCTTATCAGCAGGTGGTGAGCATTGCTAGGAGGATTGAGGGTATGCATGCTAGGGAGAGAGACGAGAGGAAGGCCAAGAGGTCGAGAGTCGGGCCATTTCTCTAGTGCCCGTGCCCCAGCAGCAGGTCGTCATGGTAAGGGTTATATGAGTCACCCTTTTCATTCAGCTCTTCCAGCAGCCAGTGGTATTATAGCTCCTCCTAAGCCTCAGGAGCCTTATTATGCACCGCCGGTTTCTAGCGCACCTCCTATGCGAGGTGCTTTCAGAGGTCAATCTAGCAGACTTGGCCTGAGCCAGTCACAACCACCACATCCTCCCAGAGCTTGTTTTGAGTGTGGTGACATACGCCATATGGTGAGGGATTGCCCCAGACTTTGGAGGGGTGCACCTCCACAGACCTCTCAGCCACAGCATGCCCCACAGAGTTCTCAGGCTATGGTTACAGCTCCGTTACTACCCCACCTGCTTAGCCAGCTAGAGGTGGAGGTCGGGGAGGTGGAGTTCGCCCTAGAGGGGGAGGCCAGGCCCGATACTATGCCCTTCCTACCCGTACCGAGGCTGTTGCCTCCAATTTTATCATCACAGGTATTATACTGGTTTGTCACAGAGATGCATCGGTTCTATTTGATCCAGGCTCCACTTACTCTTATGTGTCTTCTTATTTTTCTCCGCATTTGGGTGTACCTCGGGATTCTTTGAGTTCCCATGTTTACGTTTCTACTCCTATGGGAGATTCTCTTGTTGTGGACCGCATTTATCGGTCATGTTTGGTTGCTTTTAGTTATTTTGAGACTAGAGACAATTTATTGTTGCTCAGCATAGTAGATTTCGACGTTATCTTGGGCATGGACTGGTTGTTGCCCCATTATACTATTCTTGATTGTCGCGCTAAAAGTGTGACGCTGGCTATGCCAGGTGTACCGCGTGTTGAGTGGAGGGCTACTTTAGATCACACTCCTAGTAGAGTTATTTCTTTTCTTAAAGCTTAGAGTATGGTTGAGAAGGGGTATGGCACGTATTTAGCTTATGTGAGAGATGTCAGTATTGATACCCCTTCAGTCAATTCAGTCCCAGTAGTACGGGATTTTCCCCATGTGTTTCCAGCTGACCTTCCGGGCATGTCGCCTGATAGAGATATTGATTTTGGCATTGATCTATTGTCGGGCACTCAACCCATTTCCATTCCTCCGTATCGTATGGCTCCTCCTAAGTTGAATGAGTTGAAGGATCAGTTATAGGAATTACTTGATAAGGGTTTTATTCGGCCTAGTGTATCACCTTGGGGTGCTCCTATCTTGTTTGTGAAGAAAAGGGATGGTTCTATGCGTATGTGTATTGATTTGGCCAGTTGAACAAGGTCACAGTGAAGAACCGTTATCCTTTGCCTCGTATTGATGATCTATTCGACTAGCTTCAGGGCACACGAGTGTTTTCTAAGATTGATTTGCGCTCAGGTTACCATCAGTTGAAGATTTGGGAGCCAAATATCCCGAAGACTACTTTCAGGACTCGGTATGGTCATTACGAGTTCCTTGTCATGTCATTTGGGCTGACCAATGCCCCAGCAACCTTTATGCATTTGATGCACAGTGTGTTCCGGCCGTATCTTGACTCGTTCGTCATTGTCTTTTTTGATGATATTCTGGTGTATTCCGGAGTCGGGAAGATCATGAGCAGCACCTAAGGACTGTGCTTCAAACTCTGAGATAGAGAAGTTATATGCTAAGTTCTCGAAATGTGAGTTTTGATTGGATTCAGTGGCATTCCTAGGCCACGTGGTATCGAGTAAGGGTATTCAGGTAGATCAGAAGAAAATAGAGGTCATGCAGAGTTGGCCCAGACCATCCTCAGCTACAGAGATCCGCGGTTTCCTTGGCTTGGCGGGTTATTTTGTGGAGGGGTTTTCATCGATTGCGGCCTCTATGACCAAGTTGACCCAGAAGGGTGCTCCGTTCCAGTGGACGGAGGAGTATGAGGCAAACTTTCAGAAGCTCAATACAGCTTTGACTACGACCCTAGTCTTATACTATCTATTGTGATGCCTCGAGGATTGGCCTTGGAGCGGTGTTGATGCAGGACGGTAGGGTGACTGCATACGCATCTAAACAATTAAAGATACATGAGAAGAATACCATGTTCACGACCTTAAGTTAGCTGCCATTGTTCACGCCCTAAAGATTTGGCGCCATTATTCATATGGGGTTCCCTGTGAGATTTATACTGACCGTCGGAGCTTGCAACACCTATTCATGCAAAAGGATCTAAATTTGCGCTAGAGGAGGTGGTTAGAGTTGCTGAAGGACTATGACATTACTATTTTGTACCACCCTAGCAAGGCCAATGTGGTGGCCGATGATTTGAGTCGCCGGGCAGAGAGTTTGGCTTATTTACCAGCATCGGAGAGGCCTATGGCGATGGATGTTCAGGCCTTATCCCGTCAGTTTGTGAGATTGGATCTTTCGGAGCCCTGTCAGGTTCTAGCTTGCGTGGTTTCTCGGTCTTACTTATTTGGTCGTATCAGAGAGAGGTAGTATGATGACCCTCATTTGCTTGTCCTCAAGGAAAAGGTTCAACACGGTGATGCCAGAGATGTGACTATTGGTGATGATGGGGTATTGAAGATGCAGGGTCGGATTTGTGTACCCAATGTTGATGGGCTTCAAGAGTTGATTCTAGAGGAGGCCCATAGTTCGCGGTATTCCATCCATCTGGGTGTCGCAAAGATGTATTAGGATTTGAGAGAGCACTATTGGTAGAGGCGGATGAAGAAAGATATAGTTGGATTCGTAGCTCGGTGTCTCAATTGTCATCAGGTGAAGTATGAGCACCAGAGACCGGGTGGGTTGCTTCAGCAGATAGAGATTCCGGAGTGGAAGTGGGAGCGGATCACCATGGACTTTGTAGTTGGGCTCCCACAGACTCTAAGATAGTTCGATGCTATTTGGGTGATTGTGGATCGGCTGACCAAGTCCGCTCATCTCATTCCTGTGTGTACTACTTATTCTTCGGAGCGGTTGGCGGAGATTTATATCCGGGAGATTGTTCGTCTGCATGGTATTCTAGTGTCCATCATTTTAGATAAAGGTACTCAGTTCACATCACGATTCTGGAGAGCCGTTCAGCATAAGTTGGGTACTCGGGTGGAGTTGAGTACAACATTTCACCCTCAGATGGACAGACAGTCCGAGCGTACTATTCAGATTCTTGAGGATATGCTCCATGTGTGTGTGATCGAGTTTGGAGGGTCTTGGTATCAGTTCTTGCCATTAGCAGAGTTTGCTTACAACAACCGGTATCAGTCAAGCAGAGATGGCACCGTATGAGGCTTTATATAGTAGGTGGTGTAGATCCCCAGTGGGCTGGTATGAGCTGGGTGACGCTAGATTATTGGGCACAGACTTAGTTCAGGATGCTTTGGAGAAGGTTAAGGTGATTCAGGATAGACTCTGTACCGCCCAATCCAGACAGAAGAGTTACGCAGATCAGAAGATTTGTGATGTTTCCTATATGGTTGGAGAGCGGGTTCTACTACGGATTTTGCCTATGAAAGGCGTTATGAGATTTGGGAAGAAAGGGAAGCTAAGTTCGAGGTTTATTGGCCCTTTTGAGATATTGAGGAGTGTTGGGGAGGTTGCTTATGAGCTTGCCTTACCTCCCAGCTTGGCAGGAGTTCATCCGGTATTTCATATTTCGATGTTTCGGAGATATCACAATGATCCATCGTACGTGTTGGATTTCAGTTCAGTCCAGTTAGATAAGGATCTATCTTATGTTGAGGATCCAGTGGCAATATTGGACAGGCAGGTCAGAAAGCTAAGGTCAAAGAACATTGTTGCAGTAAAGGTTCAGTGGCGGGGTCAGCCGATCGAGGAGGCGACTTGGGAGACCGAGCAGGATATGCACAACCGTTACCCTCATCTTTTCACTACTTCAGGTATGTCTCTATGCTCATTCGAGGATGAACGAATGTTTAAGTGTAGGAGGATGTAGCGACCCGGCCGTTCGTCTTAAGAATTAATGCCTTGATCCCCTATTAACTACTTTCCCCGAGTTTATTTATGCTATTTTGATTTGCCAGGATGTTCGATTTTGAGTTTTGGAGAGTTTTGGGACACTTAGTCCTTAAATGAGATCTTTAAGTGTTGGAAATTTGACCGTATTCGGAACAGTATGAAGACGGCCTTGGAATGGAAATTCGATGGTTTCGTTATCTCTGTTGAGTGATTTCGGGCTTAGGGGCGTGTTCGGATTGTGTTTTGGAGGTCCGTAGCTAATTTAGGCTTGAAATGCTGAAAGGTCGAATTTTGAAGTTTCCGGTTCGATAGTGAGATTTTGATCCGAGGGTCGGAATGGAATTCCGGAAGTTTGAGTAGCTCTGTAGTGTTGAATGTGACGTTTGTGCAAAATTTCAGGTCATTCGGACAAGGTTTGATAGACTTTTTGATCGAAAGCGTATTTTTAGAGTTTTTGGGATTCTTAGGCTTGAATCCGATGAAAAATACGTGTTTTGATGTTGTTTTGAGCATTCCGAAGGTTGGAACAAGTTTGAATGAGGTTATGGGATATGGTGGTAGGTTTGGTTGAGGTCCCGGGGGCCTCGTGATGATTTCGGATGGTTGAAGGAATGATTTTTGGAGTTTGGGAGTTGCAGCTTTAGCTGATTTCTGTCACAACCGCATCTACGGTTTAGGTTCCGCAGGTGCGGAACTGCAGAAGCGGCAGAGTAACCGCAGAAGCAGAAAAGGAGGAAAGGTAGTAGGGACCGCAGAAGCGGGGTCTTCATCGCAGAAGCGGCCTCGCATCTGCGAAAGGATAGCCGCAAATGCAGAAATCGAGCCTTAAGTGAGAAATCACAGATGCGACAATGGTTCCGCAAAAGAGAGACTGCAAAAGCAGTCCCAGGACCGCAGATGCGGTAATAGCTAGGCAGAAATATGAAATTTCGAGGGTTTAGTTTCAAAAGTTGGAAATTCGTTTAGGAGCTCGGGAGAGGGTGATTTTGAGAGGAAATTGAAGAGGAGATCATTGGGTAACAATTCTTTAACCCTTTCTAGTTATATTCCATCAATCTATAGTTCATCATTTAAATTCGGATTGGAGATGAAAATTGGAGAAAAGTTGGAAGAAAGTTCTTAGACCTATAATTCGACTTTTTATTGGGAATTTGACCTTAGATTTGGATAATTTTGGTATGTCTGAACTCGTGAGAGTATGAGGATTCTGAAAATATAAATTTTAGTTGATTCCAAGACATGGGCCCAAGGGGCATTTTGGTCATTTTACCTAATTTCACGTATTAGCTTAGAATTTCTTTATAGAATCAGTTACTTGAATTGTTATTTACATTATGCAATTGGATTGAATAGATTTGGGTCATTTGGAGTCGAGTACTCGTGGCAAGAACGTGGTCTCGGGTTGATTATTGAGTCGGTTCGAGGTAAGTGGCTTGTCTAACCTTATGTGGGGGACCTCCCCTTAGGATTTGGTATTGTTGATAACTGAAATGCCTTGTACGTGAGGTGACGAGTGCGTACTTGTGCTAATTGTTGGAAATCCGATTTTTCATTAAGTAATTACTAGTATGTTTTCTTTACTATTTTTATTACTTGCACTATTAAGCCTGTTGTTAGCTTAGGAAAGCATGTCTAAGTGATTTAGTTGCTTTATTTGTCAAACTACTTTACCCGAATTATGTGCAGCATGCTAGGCTAGACTTACTTGTTTGTCTTAATATTAAATTTGACATTTCTGAATACCTTCCTGTTGCTGCTGTGTATTTATATGGGGACTACGGATGTGGGATTCCGGTAGCTCCCCCTTGCCTGTTTATATTTGGGACTACGGATGTGGGATTTCGATAGATCCCCCTGTACAGTTATATGGAACTACGGGACTGCACCCGGAACAGGATTCCAGTAGATCCCCGCGCACTATGAGTTGGACTACGGGACGGGATAGCGGGAGATCCATTGAATATGTATATTTGGGACTACAGGATGGTATCCTGCGAGATCCCCGATTGTTATTTTGGTGCTAAGTCGTTTTTCTTTCTGTGTTTATATTGTCTCTGTAATAGTGGTTATTGCCTTTTTATATCTTGTGTTACTTTTACTGTTGTATTTATTTATATTGTTTTGTTCTACACTGTCGAATTTTATATTTTATTTAACCTCAGTAGGGCCCTGACCTTCCTCATCACTACCCGACCGAGGTTAGGCTTGACACTTACTGAGTACCGCTGTGGTGTACTCATGCCCTTTTTGTGCATGTTTTTCATGTGCAGATCTAGTTACGTCGATTCAGTCCTGCCACACGTGAGGCGAGAAGACTGCTCTAGAGACTTCGAGGTACATCTGCCACGTCTGCAGACCAAAGAGTCCCTTTCTATTCTAGCTTTTAAACATTTGCCCTTATGCATTTCTTTTTCTTGTTAGATATTCGGAAGTTAGACACTGTTAGACATTCAAAGGCTCGTGGCTCTGTGAGTTTTCGTGTTTTGGGATAGTGTATTAGATTCTGAGGAGTTGTGTTGTATATACCGAGCGACATTTTAAATATTGTTTCATTCGGTTATTTTTGGCTTTTGATTATTTCTTCCGCAAGTTTCGTTTATTTTCCGCATTGTTAGGGTTACCTAGTCGTAGGGACTAGGTGCCGTCACGACAGTTCACGGAGGACGAACTGGGGTCGAGACAACGATAATAACAAACACAAGAATTTATTACATGTACCTTATAGTTATGACGTCTCAGTCGGACCCTTCTCTGGAAGAGGAAATAAGTAGGGATATCTAGACTTCATGTCTTCCTCTGCCTCCCAAGTCATTTCTTCCACATTATTGTTCCTCCAAAGTACTTTCACGGAGGCTACCTCCTTATTCTGTAGCTTGCAAATTTGTCGGTCTAGGATGGCAACTGGAATTGCCTCGTATGACAAGTCCTCTGTAATATGTACATCATCCGTGGACATCACTCGGGTAGGATTGCCAATGCACTTCTGTAACATAGATACGTGTAAAATCGGATGGACAGACTCCGATTCCGAGGACATTTCTAACTCATAAGCTACTTGGCCCACTCTCCAAATGATCCTATAAGGCCCAATATATCGTGGGCTAAGTTTTACTTTCTTTCCGAACCTCATGACAACTTTGTTGGTGATACCTTTAGGAATACCCAGTCGTCAACTTAAACTCCAAGTCTCGCCGTCGATTATCCGCATAAGACTTCTGACGAATTTGAGCTGCTAATAGCCCTTCCTGTATAAGCTTGATTTTCTCGATTGCCTGCGGTACAATTTTTTGGTCCTACTAACGTAGTTTTCCCAACATCGAACCACCCTAGAGGCGATCTACACTTTCGTCAGTAAGGAGCTTTGTATGGAGCAATCTGAATACTGGAATGGTAGCTATTATTATATGCGAACTCAATAAGCGGCAAATGATCATCCCAGATACCCTTAAAGTTATCACACAAGCTCGTAATATATCCTCAAGTGTCTGAATATTACGCTTAGCTTGTCCGTCTGTCTGGGGATGAAATATTGTACTAAGATTTACCTGAGTCCCTAATACTTTTTGGAAGGACCTTCAGATGTTAGCTGTAAATTGAGATCCTTTATTCGAGATAATAGATACAGGGACACCATGTAGTCGTACTATATCCTTAATATAAAGCCTTGCATAGTCTTCTGAGGAATATATAGTTCTAATGGGCAAAAAATGGGCTGACTTTGTAAGCCTATCAATAATCACCCATATCAAATCAAACTTACGCTGGGTACGAGGTAAGCCTACGATGAAATCCATATTGATTATTTTCCATTTCCAAGTTGGAATCTCCATAGCCTGCAATAATCCACTGGGTTTTTCATGCTCAATCTTAACCCGCTGATAGTTAGGACACTGAGCAACAAACTCTGCTATATCCTTTTTCATTCCGTCCCACCAATATACTTCCCTAATATCATGATACATCTTTGTTGCTCCTAGATGGATAGAATAACGAGAATAGTGAGTTTCTCACATAACCTGCTGATGCAGTCCTACAATATTAGGGACACATACTCGATATCTAAGGACCCCATCTTCTGTATTTTCAAACGGTTTCTTCTCCTTTTGAGGGGTGGTATCCCTATAATGAACTAACACAAGATCCTCGTACTGGTGTTCCTTTACTTCAATTACTAAAGAGGATGTTGCCGTATCCTGAATAGTAATTCCAATATCACCTGAGTCCAATAACCGAACTCCAAGACTAGCTAGCTGATGAACCTCATGGGCTATTCTCCTCTTTTCTGGCTGTAAATATAACAGGCTACCCATAGATCTATGGCTGAGGGCGTCAGCTACTACGTTTGTCTTCCCCGGGTGGTATAAAATATCAGTGTCATAATCTTTAAGTAGCTCCAACCATCTCCGTTGGCGTAAATTCAATTCCTTTGCTTGAAGATACACTGGAGGCTCTTATGATCCGTATAGATATCAACATGAATGCCTTACAAGTAGTGCCTTCGTATCTTTAGTGAATGGATCACCGCAGCTAACTCTAAATCATGGGTCGGGTAGTTCTTCTTGTGCTTTCTTAGTTGTCTAGAAGAATAAGCTATAACCTTACCATGCTGCATCAGTACACAACCCAACCCAATGCTCGAGGCGTCACAATAGATAACATAACCATCGGTCCCTTCTGGGTGCGTTAGAACTGGTGTTGAATTTAATCTGTCCTTCAATGCCTAGGAACTCCGTTCGCAAGCATCGGTCCATTAAAACTTGGATCCCTTATGAGTTAACTTATATGGGTATTCTAATCTTTCACAATTCATGAAATTCCCCTCTTCGAAGGCCCAAACTTCATCCTTTATTTATCACAACTACGCCCTTACTCCACTACCAGGGCAATATTTCATCTATTCCAAATGTTACTAGTCTTAGACTCCTTTGAGTTCATTCAGGCTATATTGAGCCTTCTATAACTTAGAGAAACCATCAGCTCTCTTATGAGCTTAACCCCAAGGACTTATCCATTCTCGTCACATTTTCACTCATCTTTTCTTATCCTTCCTTGTGTCTTCCTAAAACCTTGTCACTCTACCATACTTTAGCTTGCGACCTACATATATCTATTTATAATTATTTGCAACTTTCCTTTAACTTACTTGCACCAAAGATTTCCTTGTGTTATTCTGGATCATCAAGTGAGACACCACATACCACTTTGGTCAAATGTGCTAAAAGAGAAGAAAGTTCCGTTACAAGTTTCCTGTAATAACCTGCCAAACGGAGAATCTACAAACCCTCGTCGGTGTTGTGGGTCTAGGCCAAGTCTTCACTGCCTCAATCTTTCATGTATCCACCCGGATGCCTTTACCCGAAATGGTATGTCCAAGGAAAGTTACAGAGTTCAACCAGAATTCACATTTAGAGAATTTTGCATATAACTTCCCTTTTTTGTAGAACTTTGAGCACCGTACGCAATTGATCTGCATGCTCAGCCTCTGAACGAGAATATACCAATATATATCGTTGATAGATACCATCACGAGCATATCAAAAAAGGGCATGAACACATGGTTCATCAACTCCATGAATACTACTGGGGCATTGGTCAAACCGAACGGCATAACACGAAGCTCAAAGTGCCCATATCTGGTCCTGAATCCTGTCTTTGGAATATCTTCCTCCTTAATCCTTACTTGATGGTACCCGGACCTCAAGTCTATCTTTGAAAAACACTTGGCACCTTGCAACTGATCAAATAAATCATCAATCCTCGAGAGTGGGGTACTTATTATTGATCTTTACTTTATTCTACTGTCTATAATCAATACATATCCGTAAGGAACCATCTTTCTTCCTCACAAATAACACAGGTGCTCCCCATGGTGATGTACTAGACCTGATAAAGCCTTTTTCAAGCAGGTCCTTTAGTTGTTCCTTCAACTCTTTTAGTTTTGCGGGGAACATTCTATAGGGAGGAATAGATATTGGATGTGTATCTGGCAGTAGGTCAATAACAACTCAATTTCTCGCTTTGGAGGAAGACCCTAAATTTCATCAGGGAAAACATCGGGAAACTCATTAGCCACAGGGAAGGACTGAATGGTTGGTAACTCTACTTCCACATCCCAAACCCAAACTCAGTGAAAAATATAGTCCTTTATGATCATCTTCCTTGCCTTGAGATAAGAGATAAATTTACCTCTTGGCGATATCGTATTACCTTTCCATTCTAAAACAGGCTCTCCTGGGAACTGAAATCAAACCATTTTTGATCTACACTTGATGTTGGCATAACAAAAGGCCAACCAATCCATACCCATTATAATATCAAGTTCTACCCAACCGAACACCACGTACCTTATCCTTGTTTATTATCAAATCTATCACGGGCCATTTCATGCCACATCTATATATATAGATAACAATATTAAAACATAAGTTGTATAAGTAACTTAGAAAAGGTTTATATACATAGGGGTTGACCAGGCCGCAGACATGTCATACCCAAAACTATATACAAGATACTGTCTACAAAACCTCTAAGTAAACATAACCATAGTATATATACAAGTGGGGATAGAGCTCCCTACGTCCTTGTAAAACAACCTAACACATATCGAACTGTGAATTGGTAATATTCCCAAAAGAAGTGGATCTCACCAACCAAAAGATGACATCTAGAGGAAGTCTAGAGTAGAGGGTCCTTGCCTCGTCCTGTATGAGAGACTCGATCTGACACACTTCGAAGTGGAATCTTCATGTCCTTATCAGTTACCTTCCTCGTCTTGGCCCGACTACTATCTTCTTCCTCTGCGTATCCCATAACATACGCCGACGAAGCTTGATTGACGGACTCCCAAGACTGTGGACTATCTGGAACCTCAGAAGAGTTGGTGTCCGCAAATACCTTGACATAGTTTTGAGCCTGAGGGAATCCCGACTGTGCCAATCCATGCACTACTCCCCTCATACCCTGGTCAACGGGTTATGATAATAAAGCTAAGGGCCTTGGTCAAGTCAAAATTTCTCTCACCCCATCTGCTTCTGGAGTGGTCGAAACAACTCGAACGGATGACTCATATGGACCCTCGGATGGATCCTCCTCAGTAGAACCCATGATCTCCGATGGGTTTGACTCCATAGTGTAACTTATATCTTTTTCTAACTATTTAGTAGCATTCTGACCCGTGCTAGTGGCTTGCGCCTGTCGTCTAGTTGTAACAGGCATCACTAAAAACATAAATAAAGTAAAGATTAGGAGGGGATACTTATGACTCAGTTCTATCGCACAATCTGGATTAAAAAGAATTGTAACCATCCTAAATATCCGGTAGCCTCCTGTCTATAAGTGTGGTGCACAACATACCCATAAACAAAACTCTACTAGATATGGTCTGTAGACAATCCTAGAACAAAACTGCTCTGATACCACTTTTGTTATGACCCAAACCGATGGGCCGCGACGGATTCCCGAGTCATACCTGTCAAATGCCCCAAAGCATGCGTCTAAGATATAAACCTGAATAACATCTACTGAATTACGAGAATAATGTACATAAGGGAAATCTGCCCAAAAAGGCATACATACATATACGTAAAACATACGTAGGGCGAGCTAACGAGGCTGCTATAGACAACTATATATCTCAAAACTGGAAGCCGGCAAGACCATATACTATCCAACTAGACATACTGTCTGCATACCTCTAATGGAAACATAACTGTACAAAGACGGGACTGATATATATATATATATATATATATATATATATATATATATATATATATATATATATATATATATATATATATATATATATATATATATATATATATATATATATATATATATATATATATATATATATATAAATCGTACCTAAATCAAAAGCAACTCCGGATCAAGTGGAGCACGCCAACTCTCGTTGATCAAGGATCCTAAGAAGGGGGACCGTTAGCTTGCCTACCTGCACCTGCGGTATGAAACGCAGGCCCCGTAAAATAGGACGTCAGTACGACAAATGTACTGAGTATGTAAGGCATGAAAATTAGTACGTAAAAGACATAGATGAAACATGGAATATAAAAACACGTCTTTAAATCTGAATAACTTTATAAATTCTAAAACATTTATAATGTCATGCACGTGTGTATAAATTTCATGCCATGCATAGGTATGGTTGTACATTATATCATCCAGCCACTGAGGGCATCCTATCATATCGTCTCGGCCACTGTGGGCAACATCATCAACATATACCAGCTGATCAGGTGGTGGTGCATATATAACGCCATAACCATTTTCCATATATATATGCGTATATAACGCCATCTGGTCATGGGTCAATACACATGTATAAATGAGTGAAATGCATGAAAAACACATAATAATCTCAATATTCCTTCTAGATAAACTTTTTCAACTGCGTATCATTCTGAAAGCCATGAACAGAAGATAATAATAATTCTCATGAGGAATCAAGAATATAGACACCCCTAATATTTCTATGAATAGAGTAATTTATGAAAACTGCATTTGCTCGTTTCTTCTATATAATTTGGACTATGCCAAAAGAAAGAAGGGATGGTCTTAACATACCTGCAGTAGGGAAAACTTCGTATAATATTCTGCTGGAAACCTTCATGGATTGAACTTAGAAACATAAAAAATCGGATTAAGCTTCTGCTTTTTGAAATCCTTGAACGTAATTTGTTCCTGCTTTTTTAAAACTTATGAACAAAATTTTTTTGCCTTGGATTCTTTGACATTATGAACGAAATTGCTTCTGAATGAAGTTTTTTTTTAAACAAATCTTGCTTCTGCTTCAACGTTTCTTGTTCGAACTAAAGACAGAACATTTTGAATTTTAACAAGGAATTCCTATATCAATGTCTCACTAATCAAGTCTTGTTTTGGATAAGACTTACATTTAAGTCTTGTTTTGATAAGACTTAGTTAAATCTCCATAACTAGCCACATGGCTTGAATGACTAAGAGTCATTCTTAGTTATTGTGGCTTTGTGCCATGTTGCTTTGGGGGTTACTTTATAAACTTTTATCCACTTATTAGTTAATTGGGTAATGTCCTGTTATTCGGTAATTAATCAATTACCCGCATAATTTAAAAATTGCCTCAAATTACTTAAAATTCTACTTATTTTTAATATACTTTATATATACTTTATACATTATACTACCGTGGTCATATGGTACCTTGCATGGTACTAGTTCATAATTATCGGATATTATCGTTTGACCAATATTTTATCTCAAATTGGTCACTTTCAACGAAACTTATTTTCTTTAATTCGTGTACCCTTAATCATTCACGATATTTATTTATCGCTTGTTATAAATAGCGTAAATACGTTAACGTCAAGATGATCTCATTCCCGAGTCTACGTCAATTAACTGAAGACAAAACTTTTAACGTACGAAAATACGAGATGTAACAGTCTTAGCCTTTGGCACTACCGGTTGTGGCATGTCAATCACGTGTTCTCTAGACGAGTGCACTTCTTCTGGCGTCTTCTCCACACTTTCATCAATATCAATTCTTACTTCTTCATTAGCTTTAACCACATTTCTTGGAATTTTATCTTCTTGTACCACAACATCTTCATATACAATCCTTCTTTGATTTGAGGTGGTTTCATCTCCACCTTTTCCACTTCTAGTAGTCATGGTCATAGCATTCCCCGTATTATTCCCACCCTTTGGGTTCACCACCACATCACTAGGTAGTGCCCCTTTAGGACGAGTGTTCAAAGCTTGCGAGACTTGGCCTAATTAAACCTCCAAATTGTGAATAGAAGTGTTGTGAGAGGCTAATTGAGCATCGAAGTCGGCATTCTTCTCCATCATCTGTTTAAACACATTCTCAATGTTACCCATCTCATTGTTAGAAGAGCTCGGACCTTGAGAAGGATATGGGTGGATTGCTTGGTTGTTGGAACATTGGAGGCCTTTGAAAACCTGGCCCCCTATTGTTGTTGTTGTGAGCACGTAATTTTTGCCCTACGAGAACTACTCCCAGAAAATTCAAAATAAAATAGTTTTGTGTTGTTTGCAGTTGTTGCGAATTTTGTGTTATTTTTCTTGTATTGTTTGCATTCGTTCGTGCTTGTTTATTTGTTAAATTAAGAATAAAATACCAAAAAATATGTCATTTGCATTTAGGATTTGATTTTTGCAACTGTTTAGTTAATCAAGAAAATTGGTGTTTTGCCAAAAATGAGAAATCACAAAAATAATGTACTTTGCATTTTTTTAGCATTTAAGGTCTAGTTGTGTGATTTTATTTTAAATTGGTACTTAATCATGTGTGATAATTATTATTATTAAGAGCTAATTAGTATTTTAATAACTTAATTTGGTTTATAATTTAACTTAGAATTTTAGTTTTAATAATTAGAAAAAGAGAAAAAAAAGAGAAGAAGAAGAAAGAACAAAAATAGGAAGGAAAATCGGATTGGGCTCAAATCCCTGGCCCAATGGCATGTCCAAAATCCGGTCCAGGCAGCCCCTCTCACAGGACGGTGAAATGACGTAGTATAGGAGCCAAACTACGTCGTTTCAATGGCAAAAATCTCAGCCATTCAACCAAACCACATCAAACGGTCACAGATCAATACTCGTATCCAAGAACCGAACCCGGCCCGTTTGTCCAGAAACCAACCCGGTCTCAAGAGTGTCCAAATGACACCATTCCATTAAGTGAATTGATCCAAGCCATTGATCTTAATCGATCTAACGGCCTGGATCAAACCCTTCCCCAATATATAATCCTAAGACCGCACCCCGCCCTCTATTCGTCTCCCTCAAAGGGTCTTCAGAGACCAAACCTCGTTCCGCCACTGACCGCCCGCCGGAAATCGCCCACGGCGGCGGTCAGTCACCAATGGCCACCCAATTAACACCCCTAAGCCATCTGACAACCCTCGTTGCAAATCCAGTACTCGTTTGCTTCGAATCATCCTCAAACTTCTCGAATCTTCATTTGAAGATTCGAGCAAAACCTGGACCTACCCCAAGCCGCCCTGAACTCGCACCCTGGCACCCCCTGACCTCCCTCATGCCCAAAACACACTTGGTTGGGTTTGAATCTGACCAGAGTTGGACGAATCCCAAATCGAACCCCCAAGAACCCTAAAAAACCAAAAGTTGAAATCTGTCCAAATTAAAGGATGATTTGGGGTCTAATCGACTTTAGTCGAAGTGTTCTCAGTTGAGAACACTCGATTAAGGTCTGTTCGACCTCAAAAATGGTCCGAGTCAGGGTCCAAGTCAGAGTTGTCCATGTTTCCGAGTTCTTGAGGTATTTTCCCTTTCTTGTTTGTTCCGTTTTTGGGTTTGGTTATTCTGTTTACTTATTTTAGTGTAGCTTTATTGGTTTTTCAATTGTTGTCGATTGATTCTGTCCTTCTCCACCAAACCTTTTATTTGGTCCAATTTTATCATTGCTTCTGTTTGTTGTCGATTGTTATGTGGTATAATTTGTGTAATCGATTGAATAAGTGTCGTCGATTAGTCTGGTATGCTTGAATGTTAGATTAGCATGATAATAGTCTAAGTTTTGGTTCATGCTTGTCTGTTTCCCCTCCTGCCTCATTTGTGTTATAAGGTTGTATTAAAATGAGCTCGTTGGTATATTTGAACTTAGAACTGAGCCTGTTGGTATATTCAGTTTATTGAACTGGATTTATTAGTCATTTGTTATCCTGAATCTGTCAATACCCTTAAAGCCCTGGTGGCTGTTTCTTCTTTTGTATTCCAATCTGATTAAGGCACATGCTCGTCTAGTTGATTTCAGCTCATCTGTTTCTGAGCTAAATATGATTGTTTCCCCAATATAGCTAGTTCAATGTGTGCTGCCCTAAACCCTTAGTCTTCATTTTAATGCCATTTGATTTAATAGTTTGAATTACTGATTGAATTATTAGCTGATTTGAATTGGTCGTAGTTGTTAGTTTGTTGGATTCAACTTGGTTAGTGGGTAGATTTGAATAGGTTAGAGTTGAAAGGTTCAATGCAGGATGAAAGGGAGTGGGTAGGACAGTACTTTCAGGGCTTTAGGGGGCAATTTGGGAATTGAAAACAGGAAGAAATGGGTAGTTTGAGTGTTCTATCCACTAAGTACTAAAATACCATTAAACTAATACAATTATTTAGTGCTAATGGGGAACAAGACATAATGGTGGGGGAAAGATTTAATGAAAAGGGCCCATACCTATTGGGATTTAAAGAAAGAGAAGACAAGTGTAGTGGGGATCAAAACACATACTAGTGGAATTAAAAGGATAATGGGCAGAATTAGTGGGAAAAAATTCTGCCCAAAGTTCTTTTGAAATTGAGGGGCAGGGCAGCATTTGGTTATAAATAGAGTCACTTAGGACAGATAGAGGGGGTGGTTTTTTTTTTGGACACACGGGATTAATCCTGAAAAATCTGAGGAGAAGATTTCTGAGTCTTGAATCAGTTCTAAGAAAGAGTTTAAAAGAAAGGATCCCAGTTTTGAATTAGAATCTAGTCCCTTAATCTATTTATTTCGATTCTGTGAGTTCGAGTTAGTGGATAAATCAGCTGACTGCATATATTCCAGTCCCTGATTCGTTCTTGGGTTTTGGCATTATTTGAGCTTGTTCTATCAACTCTGTTGGGTTTTCATACTGTTCTGGGCATCAAACTTGGGTGGATTTGTTATTGGTTATTGTTTGTTGTCCTGCTGTGTTGTATTGCTACTGCTGCTGCTGATCCTCTTCTTCTTCTTCTTGTATTGTCAATACCAGGTACACATTTTGTATATTCTTGGCTATTGGAATGAAATGAAGCAAGTTTCCTGCTGCGGAATTATAGTGAAAATTTCTTATATAGATAAATTGTTTATGATGCGTGTATTCGTCCACTGTAGTTAAGTATTCTGAACTCCAATGGATTGTGATGGACTGTTTGCTTTAACTTGTGGACTGTGTTGAACTGTTATAATAGATTTTAGAATTTAGAACATCAATCTGATTTAGTTAAACTAATTAGATGTGTATTCTTGGAAGCCTAAGAATTCTATAGCTAACAATCTGATTTAACTTGTGTTGATTAATGGAAGCTCAGTTTTTTTTTAAATACATTCCACTAAATTGTTTTCCTAGGATACAGTTGATTTTGAAATCAGTATGACGGCCACTTTAAGTTTGATGGCCCGGAATTCATTGTTACTGCATAAGTGTTGGTAATTCTGGATTAATAGTTCATAGCAGTAGTTAATCGAATTGAACATGCCTTATTAATAAGATTGCTTTGAATCTGCTCGTGGATGTTAGCTGTTTAGTCCAAAACACGATCCTTCATTAGGAGTCTCCTTTAGTTAAACAGGTGGAGTAAGCTGAATTTTTATATGAGATTCCAATGATTAATTGTTCCTTAGTTTGAGTAGATAAACGTGATTCTCCCTTCTCATAACTTGTTGAGTGCACGTTAGATAACTTGAAGTTGTTCCATTGATTCTGCGTTAAACTAGAATTGAAGCTGAGGTCAGTGATCCACTTTGGACATTTTGGGCTTCGGTACTGTCAACAACGGCCCAAGTCCATCTCTGATTGCATGTTTATTTGGACCTGGGCCCAGATCTATAGTTGGTTTGCTCTGTGTACACACTTAGATAAGGGTCTATTTATACGGACCGCATTCAGAACCTAAAAATGAATAAAAGTTGATTTCTATGATTTCAATAGACCCAGGTCTTCTAATCCTTAAATAATGCAAATAAAAAATAAAATGATAGATTGCTTTAGGATTAGCCCTTTAAAAATGATGAGACAAGCCTCGCCGAATAAAAAATGCAAATTGCGGGGCCCTCAATGAATGGTTGAAATGAAACCTTTAGAATTCGGGACAGGCTATTTAGCAAATTTTACGGCCTTCCTTAAAATAACAACGCGCTAGTCTCTTCAGGCGCGTATTTTAATAACATTACCTCCCTAAACTCGGGTGCACATTTATGTGACCCAAATCCAAATCTCAACGAAGTCGAAATATGTCGATAATCACGGGTACATTGATTGTGACGTGGTTCGAGATGCATTTCCATGACGTTGCAATCCTTTTTAAAATAATGAATGGGACGAACCTCGACAAACAAAAGTTGTGGGGCCCTCTATAAGTGTTTGTAAAATTCCTTAGACTTCGGGATGAGCCGTTTAGCAAAAGTTCACGGCCTTCCCCGAAATGACAATATGCTAGTCCACTTTAGGCACGCCTTTAATAATTTACTTTCTTAAACTCGGGTGCACATTTATGTGACCCAAATCCAAATCCCAACGGAGTCGAAATGTGTCGATAACCACGGGTACATTGATGTGACGTGGTTCGAGATACATTTTTACAACGTTGCAATTCTCTGTTAAAATAATAATAATAAAAGCGGTACGTAGTTAAAATTTGCACATAGGTTCAACATGTATTAAAATCAGATAAATAAGCCGAATATGACAGTTGAGTGACCGTGCTAGAACCATGGAACTCGGGAATGCCTAACACCTTCTCCCGGGTTAACAGAATTCCTTACTCGGATTTCTGGTTCACGGACTGTAATACAGAGTCAATCTTATCCTCGATTCAGGATTCAACCGGTGACTTGGGACACCATAAATTTCCTAACTGGCGACTCTGAAATAAATAAATAAATCCCGTTTCAATTGTCCTTTAATTGGAAAAACTCCCTTTTACGCCCCTTTACAGGTGTAGCTGAAAAAGGAGGTGTGACAGCTCTGGCGACTCTGCTGGGGATCTTAACCCAGAATCTCTGGTTCAGGGTTCAAGAATTCGAGCTTAGATGAATTATTATATTTGGCTTTGTTTATTATCTGATTTTTACATGTTTGGGCCTAAGGTGCTAAATGCTGCTTTTACCGCTTTGATACTATCTGAACTGTATATAAACTGTGCCGAAACCCTTCTCTTCTTACCTCCGGGGATGAGCTTGTTGGTCGAGACTCCCTATTCTGTTAGTGTCAATACCTGAAATAAGAAAGAGGTCGTACAAGTTACTAAGCCGGACGATCCCGCGGGTCCCCGGTACGTAGCCCCCTCCTCGACTCGAGTTGTCCGCTCGGGTACACAGTCTAGAACAAATACCCAGGTTATGAACCTAGAATAACTCAGCTTCATGCCGGATCCCTAGTAGGAACGTTTGTTTGCATCACGTGCATTTGACTTTGGAGGCTCAACACAGGGGTTGGGTCTGTCTAGGACAGGTGTACCAAAAATGGAAATGACCATCCTGATGCATCTTACTTGCTACCTGTGCATTTATTTGCTTCGGACTTGCACGGTGACCGACTTTTTGAGGAAAGCGAAATAGCAGTATGAGGGTTAAGGAGGGTTAATCGCCTGTTTTTGGAAAAAAACAATGTCCAAATAGTGTCGAAACTCTGCCGAATTTTTTTTGAAAGTGAAGAAAAAAAAAAGAAAAAAGAAAATATATATAGTTTTATTTGCCAATGAAAAGAGGCTGGTTTTTAAAAAGAAGTTTCCTTTACCGGCCCGAACTACGTCGGTTTGATTCTCACCGGATGTGAGATACGTAGGCAACCCTCATCGGGTCCAACGTCCCCTTTTTGCAAAATACCCAGAAAATGTCAAAATTTTTAAGTTTCGTCATAAATAAGTCTGGTGGCGCCGTTTTTGTCAAAATAACCGAATGTTCCCAAAAGGGACGCCGGAAGGCTGACTTTGCATAAACAGCCACTTGTAGTCATTTTTTTGGATTTCTGACCGGTTGACTCACCCAGCCTCAAAATCTTCGTTCCCGAAGTGCTGAAAGGCCGTGTGCGGAACCAGATCTTCCTTTTAATCTGTGGAAAATTAAAAAATAGTCAATTTGTTGAGTCAAATAAATTTTATTTCTTAATCACCTTAATAAATGTGCAGGATGAGCACGATGCAAAATGAACCTTTTTCAATAATGACTAAAATCCCTTTCAAGTTGCGGCTATGGTGGGATGATTTAGGTGGTGAAGGGCAAGATGAGGTCAAGAAATATCTAAAAGGTCTTACGGGTTTGTTAGAAATCCAGCCTCGGGGGATATCATAAGAGCTTTGGTCACCTGCTGGGACCCGGCACACAATGTCTTCCACTTCTCCGATTTTGAACTCACTCCGACTTTGGAGGAAATAGTCGGGTACATCGGAAATGCTGAAGTTCCGTTGAGGCAAAAATACTTGGTTTCTCCAAGAGTTGTCACTGTGCACCGGTTTTTAGATTCGTTAAAGATACCCAGGACGGTCCATAACCCAGATTTAGCCGCAGGTTTTTGTAATCCGCACTTCATACACGACAGATACGGTCATGTCGGAGGATTCAACAACCCGGGTAACAAGTTATGCAGCAAAGGTAACCGTCAGAAATGGGACGAGCATAGACGAGTGGCTTTTATGATAACCTTTTTGGGCCTTTTGGTATTTCCAATGAAAGACGGAAACATTGATCTGAAAATAGCTGGGGTCGTCAGTACCTTGCTCACTCAAGATAAAATCTCTCTTGCACCTATGATAGTATCTGATATCTTTCGAGCTCTCACAGCCTGCAAAGCCAGAAGGAACTTTTTCAAGGGGTGTAACTTGTTGCTACAAATATGGATGACTGAGCATCTCTGCCACCGTTCCCAACTCTTGAGTTATGGTTCCTCGAAGAAAACTTGCATAGAAGAGTTTTACACAAGAATCAAGGGGGTCAGTCTACCCGAGGGAGTTACGGCGTGGACATCATTCTTTCGGACCCTCACCGCCAACCAAATACAGTGGACACTCGGATGGTTGCCTGTGGATGAAATCATATATATGCCAGCCACTGGGCCCCATTTCCTTTTGATGGGACTCCGGAGTATTCAGTCCTATGCCCCGTATCGAGTCTTGAGACAGTTGGGAAGATGCCAAATAGTTCCGATAGATGAAGATCTTAGTGGCCAAT
This sequence comes from Nicotiana sylvestris, assembly GCF_000393655.2. NCBI lineage: Eukaryota > Viridiplantae > Streptophyta > Magnoliopsida > Solanales > Solanaceae > Nicotiana > Nicotiana sylvestris. Next base: position 71,739,971 of record NC_091059.1, on the reverse strand, counting down.
TAGTCGAGATCGGGCCCAACGGACAATTTCCTGAAGTAGCAGTCCGACAAATTTGGAGAGAGTGTCAATACTTAACATCCAATACATGTGTACGCGATCGGTTCACGGGTGAAGTTTCACCGGGATACCTTGCTTGGTTTAGGAAAGAAATCGAGTTTGGGAGACCGGCCAAAAGGCCCCATCTACAGGAGTTCGTCCAGGCGTCGCAAAAATAGTGGGATTGGTTGGTTGAAGAAGAGAGTTACAGGACAGAAATAGGAAAGCTGAGGCAATAGATTAGAGACCTGGAATTTGAAAATAGTCTGCAAGTTGATACCGATCGGGGAGAAAAGAGCAAACTGGCCCAAGAAAACGAGGCGTTGAAAGCCCAAATCCGACAGATGAGGAGAGATGCTGACAAACAACAAAGGAGTCGGTCGGATGAGCGGTTGATAAAAGGGTTGAAAAGGGAAATTGGTGAGTGTCGGGATGATTTGAAGAAATCTGAGGATACCATAGCACAACTCCACGCACAAGGAGCAAAGATAACGAAAGAGCACACACAGTACTTACAGCAGGCAGGGAAAGATTATGAAAAGACCATTGTCAGTCTAAAAAGGAAGGTGACCACCCTAGAAAGCAAGGCGGCTAAACAAGCCAAGGCTTTTGAAACCGAGAGTAAACACTGTTGTAATCTGATGGCCTCGATGGAAGATGAAATACAGCAGTTACAGAAACAACATCTGCATGATTCTTGGGTTTTGAAGGCTAGAGGGGATCAGATAGAACGCCTACTCCTAGAGAAAAACCGAACCAGGAACAAGATTCTGACTATTGCTCACGTTATTACCAGGAAATGTCGGGCGTGTGAAAACATGACCCGCACTACTTTCTTCTCAGCAATGATGATATTAGTAAAGCAAATCATGTATGAATTGGAATAGCTGGAAAAGAACCTCACACCTAAACCCGCGGCGAGGCCGAATGATGCCCCGCGGGCACCCAAATTTAAAACTTTAATGTGTTCATAGTTTGAATCTGCATTTTTCTTTCTTTCCTAGAGTCTGTTGTCTATTAGAGTCTGTCTTTCTTTCGCATCAGAGTCTGTCAGTAGTTATCGAGTTCGTACTTGGTTTGGTTTCGAGTCTGTTATTTTCCTTTCCAAAAAAACGTCGGGTTTGTAATAGAATATTTATTAATGAAAAATCGAAGTTATTAACTTTGCTTTTCGCACTTATAAGGCAAAACTATGCCCGGTCTGATTCATGCGGGGACATGATACATAGGCAATCTCCATAGGATTCGACCACCACTAAAAAGGAAAAAAGAAGGGAAAATGAAAAATGAATAAAGAAGGATAAAATAAAGGAAGCTTAAAAAGGGGCACAATTATGAGAGACCGAAATGACGCATGCAACCGAAGCAAATGCATGATAGAAATGGTTAATTGCCTAGATGCATTGCATCCCAACGTGTAATTGCGTATGTGTTAAACTCTGAAAACTAACAAGTTTGTTGATTTCTAGAGAATTCAAGTAGTTAGTTTATTTAGAGGATACTGGCATGTTACCATTACCAAACCAGATCGAAGGGACCCATACCGTAAATCATGTCTATTCCAGATGTCGATACTAGTGTTGAGGTAGAAGAGTTGGACATCTATAAAATGAAAAAGGAGATGCTCAAGCTTAAGCAACAGATGGCCGAAATGTACCAGGCCTGGTCCAAAGGGCAATCACCGCCAGCTTACCCTACCAACCCGGCTCTTACCCCACCATTAGCTCGGTCTCAGTATCCTCCCGCCATCGATCCAGGTTTTCCCATTTATCAGCACTACCATGGCACTACTTCTCAAACGCCACAAGCTCCACCACCAAAATCAGTTCCATACCCTCCTCCGCCAATCACCCCTGTCTTTGTGACATCTCCACCAACTGCACTCCATAAATCCTCGAGTGAACCTTTGTTCCAAGCACAGGACAACCAGTATTATCCCTCGGAGCTTACCTTCAAAGCGCCTGGAGCCTATCCACATGATCCACATTCTGACCTACCGGAGTAAGCAGAAAAACCGGCCAAAAATCCTGAACAGGAAGAGATGTTCAGAAAAATGAAAAGCATAGAGCAATCCTTTAGGGATATGAGAGGGATAGGAGGCCAGGTAAGCGTGGCTTACAAAGATCTGTGTTTATTCCGAATGTACAATTACCGGCAGGGTTCAAAATGCCTAAGTTCAACTTGTACAACGGACACGGTGATCCGGTGGCTCATCTGAGAGGTTTTTGTAGCAAGATGAGGGGAGCGGGCGGAAGAGATGAACTACTGATGGCGTATTTCAGCCAAAGTTTGAGTGGATCGGCGCTAGAGTGGCACACCAGGCAAGATCATGACAGGTGGTACACATGGGACGATTTGGCCCAAGCATTCGCTTGTCACTTTCAATATAATCTTGAGATCATTCCGGACCGACTGTCCCTGACCAAACTAGAAAAGAAGCACAGTGAAAGTTTTAGAGAGTATGGGTTCCGGTGGAGGGAGGAAGCAGCAAGGGTAGATCCCCCAATGAAAAAAAGTGAGATGGTCGATTACTTTTTGCAGGCTCTAGAGCCGACTTACTTTGGCCATTTGGTGTCCGCAATTGGCAAATCTTTTAATGAGGTTGTAAAAATGGGAGACATGGTCGAGGAGGGGCTTAAGTCCAACAAAATCATGAGCTATTCAACGATCAAGGCAACCACTCAGGCCATCCAAAGCGGCACTGGGGGTGTACTTGGGAAGAAGAGGAAAGAAGATGTCACAACTGTTGAGTCCGGAGCCTGGTTCGGATCTAGAGGCCCGTCACCCTACTATAGCCAACCACGACCCTACAACCAAAATTACCCCCATACTCCATATAGCCCTCCACAACATCACTACCCACCGCCAGATCCCCATTTTTTCGTCCATCACGCACAAACCTATAACCAAACTCCGGCACACGCACAATGGCGCGTGCCATCTCCACAAAATCCCTACCCAGCCCCACAAAACACATATCCACCCCAAGGGCCTACAGAAATCCCCCCGGGATAGGTTTCCGACCAAACCCAGCCCTTAAGAATAAGAGGCCACAGAAGCAAAAGACTTTCACTCCACTGGGGGAATCATATACCAGTCTTTTTCACAGATTGAGGCAGTTGGGCATGTTGAATCCAATTGAGCCTAAAATGCCAAATCCTCCTCCTAGAAATCTTGACCATTCGGTGAGTTATGAGTACTGTTCGGGGGCCCCAGGGCATGATACAGAGAAATGTTGGAAGCTGAAAATAGTTGTGCAAGAGCTTATCGATACTCATCGGATCGAGGTTCAAGCACCAGAAGCACCAAATATTAATCAAAATCCACTTCCAGCTCACCATGATACACACATGATTGAGTTGATACACAAAGAGGGGGATCCCAGGAAGCCCTCACAGACGGTAATGATGATCCGTTCCAGCGAAACCAGCTCAAAGGAAAAAGTAACTAGGGGGAAGTCCGTGGTCCAGTTGAGAGGGGTAGATGATAAGCCAGCTGTGGTAGCCGAGAGAGGGTCATCAAGCATTGTTGCAGTGAAACCAGAGAAAGCTAAAGTGGTAGTGTCAGGGGTTGCAAGTAAACCTGTTGTGGTTGTGAAGGGTGCTTGCACAGAGCCTGTCATTATAAAATCGGTAACTCAGCTTCTAGTGATCAACAGCAAAGCTGTTCCTTGGAATTATGAACGAGCGACGGTGATATACAAAGGGAAAGAAGTCAAAGGAGAAGTGTGTGAAGCCTAAGGTATAACTCGTTCGGGGAGGTGTTTTGCTCCCGCAGAGTTAAGAAGGGTCAATCCAATAGCAACAAAGAATCCAGTTACCGAGGAAGAAGCGGAAGAATTCTTAAAGAAAATGAAGGCGCAAGATTACTCCATTGTGGAGCAGTTGAAGAAGACCCCGGCACAGATCTCATTGTTATCCTTGTTGATCCATTCAGATGAGCATCGCCAGGTATTGATGAATATTCTGAACGAAGCCCATGTTCCGGATAAGATCTCTGTGTACCATCTGGAGAAAATAGCAAACAAGATTTTTGAGGTCAACAGGGTCACTTTTTCAGACGATGAGTTGCCCGTGGAGGGTACAGAACATAATAGGGCCCTCTATTTGACTGTGAAGTGTGAAGACTCGGTAGTCACTCGAGTACTGATTGATAATGGCTCCAATGCCAATATCTGTCCGTTGACCACCTTGAACAAACTAAAGGTCGATGGTGACAGAATTCACAAGAACAACATCTATGTTCGAGGGTTTGGTGGTGGTGGTACAGACACCGTGGGTGACATCGTACTTGAATTAACAATTGGTCCGGTCGAGTTCACCATGGAGTTTCAAGTGCTGGACGTGGCAGTGTCATATAATCTTCTGTTGGGGCGACCCTAGATCCACGCCGCCAAAGCAGTGCCTTCTACATTACATCAGATGATCAAGTTCAAGTGGGATAGGCAAGAGATCGTAGTACATGGGGAAGACAATACAAGCGCCGTAAGTGATGCCATCGTACCCTTCATAGAGACTGACGATGATAAGGGGCCGTGGGTCTACCAGGTTTTCGATACGGTTTCAGTGGACAAAATTCCCGAGGGTGAAAGTATCCCACTTCCCAAAATAGCAGCTGCAACTGTCATGGTAGCCTCGGAGATGTTGAAAAACGGGTTTGTGCCAGGCAAAGGTTTAGGGGCTGATCTTTAGGGTATTGTTCAACCGGTTTCTTTGCCCAAAAATCTGGATACCTTTGGGCTAGGGTTCAAGCCTACCATGGCAAATGTGAGACGGGCCCGCAAGTTGAAGAAAAGAGTCTGGGTCCGTCCCAAGCCAATCCCACGCCTGTCCAGATATTTTGTCAGGCCAAGCATCAAAAAGCAATTGTTGTCCAAGATTACAGAGACATTGATTGGTGCAGATGGAGATTTAAATGAAGGCTTTGAGAGATTATTTACCGAAATCAACATGGTAGAAGTTGGGGAGGGGTCCAGCAAGGCGGATGTGCAGTTTGTGGGGCCAAAGGCAAAAATCAACAATTGGATAGCTACTCCTTTTTCCCATTCGGATGGAGTCTTGGTAGTTGGCTCTGATTTTCCTTCCCGTTTTCTGGATTATTCCAGGGTTGTAGTCCATATTTCTTTCATTTTGTTGTGTTCATCGAAGTGTGAAACCTTGTTATCCCGTAATTCAATAAAATAAAAAGTTTCTTCTTCATTTCTTATTTCATTTTAATTTTGTTTTCTTCTTTTTCTGTACAGTTCTCTTTATATTGGTCTTAATGACATGGCGTGCATAAGGAATTCTCAGCCCAGTCTTAAAAATCAATCTGATTCCGAAATGATAGTTCAAGAAGTAGATTGCGATTACGAATCAGAATATGATGATGAGGATGAAACGTTCGAAGAAGTTAGTAAGGAGTTAATTTACTTCGAAGAAAAACCCAAACCTAATTTGAATGACACAGAAGCCGTCAATTTAGGGGACACAGACAACGTCCGAGAGACTAAAATAAGTGTCCACCTCAAGCTAAAAATCCGGGAGGAATTAATCAAAACACTCATTGAGTACAAAGATGTTTTTACGTGGTCATATGACGACATGCCAGGGTTAAGCACTGATTTAGTGGTCCACAAATTGCCCACTAATCCAGCATTCCCTCCCGTCAAGCAAAAGTTGAGGAAATTCAAAACTGATATGAGTGTGAAGATTAAAGAAGAGGTTACCAAACAGTTGGATGCAAAGGTTATCCGGGTCACCCGATATCCTGTTTGGTTGGCTAATGTTGTGCCTTTGCCGAAGAAGGATGGCAAGATCAGAGTACGCGTCGATTACCGCAATCTCAACAAAGCAAGTCTGAAGGATAACTTCCCACTACCCAACATCCACATTTTGATCGATAATTGTGCCAAACATGAGATCGGATCTTTTGTGGATTTCTATGTCGGATATCATCAGATTCTAATGGATAAAGAGGATGCAGAGAAGACGACATTCATCACACCCTGGGGAACTTATTGCTACCGGGTAATGCCATTTGGTTTAAAGAATGCTGGGGCAACTTATATGAGGGCAATGACTACTGTGTTTCATGATATGATACACAAAGAGATTGAGGTATATGTAGATGATGTGATCATAAAATCAAAGCATCAGGCCGACCACGTCAAGGATTTGAGGAAATTCTTCCAGAGGCTTCGCAGGTACAACCTCAAGCTTAACCCCGCCAAGTGTGCATTTGGTGTTCCATCCGGAAAGCTGTTAGGATTCATAGTCAGTCGGTGAGGCATCAAATTGGACCCATCAAAGATCAAAGCCATACAAGATTTGCCCCCTCCGAGGAACAAGACTGAAGTGATAAGTCTGTTAGGAAGGCTGAACTACATCAACAGGTTTATTGCTCAGCTCACGACAACTTGTGAGCCTATTTTCAAGTTGTTAAGGAAGGATGCTGCGATCAAGTGGACTGACGAGTGCCAAGAAGCGTTCGACAAGATAAAGGGTTACTTGACAAACTCACCTGTGCTGGTTCCGCCAGAACCAGGGAGACCTTTGATTCTTTACTTGACAGTCTTGGAAAATTCATTTGGATGTGTACTGGGGCAGCATGACATCACCGGCAGGAAGGAGCAGGCCATCTATTATCTTAGCAAGAAGTTCACAGCTTATGAGGTTAAGTACACTCACCTAGAAAGGACATGTTGCGCCTTAACTTGGGTGGCACAGAAGTTGAAACATTATTTGTCATCCTACACTACTTACCTTATTTCACGCTTGGATCCATTGAAGTATATCTTCCAAAAGCCTATGCCGACAGGAAGACTTGCAAAATGGAAGATTTTGCTCACAGAGTTTGACATAATCTACGTGACTCGGACTGCGATGAAAGCCCAGGCATTGGCCGATCATTTGGCCGAGAACCCGGTCGATGAAGAGTATGAGCCGCTGAGGACTTATTTTCCTGATGAAGGGGTGATGCATATTGATGAACTAGAACAAGCCGAAAAACCAAGCTGGAAACTTTTCTTTGATGGGGCTGCTAACATGAAAGGAGTCGGAATAGGAGCTGTGCTTATTTCTAAAACAGGGCATCACTATCCTGTTACAGCTCAGCTTCATTTTTATTGTACCAACAATATGGCTGAGTACGAAGCATGCATTTTGGGTTTAAGATTAGATGCGGACATGGATGTCCAGGACGTCTTGGTCTTGGGAGACTCGGACCTCCTGGTGCATCAGATTCAGGGTGAATGGGAAAAAAGGGATTTGAAGCTCATACCATATCGACAATGCTTGCTTGATCTGAGTAAATGATTTCGATCAGTGGAGTTCAGACACATCCCAAGAGTTCATAATGAGGTCGCCGATGCTTTGGCTACTTTAGCATCGATGTTGCACCATCCGGACAAAGCTTATGTCGATCCTTTGCATATTCAAGTCCGAGATCAGCATGCTTATTATAACATGATTGAAGAAGAACTGGATGGTGAACCATGGTTTCACGATATCAAGGAATACATCAGAATGGGGATATACCTAGTGCAAGCCACGGGGGATCAAAAGAGAACAATTCGACGTTGGCAAGTGGATTTTTCTTGAGTGGAGGAGTTTAGTATAAGAGAACACCAGACCTGGGACTGTTAAGATGCATAGACGCTAGACAGGCTATAGCTGTCATGTCCGAAGTACATTCAGGAGTCTGCGGACCACATATGAGCGGATATGTGTTGGCAAAGAAAATTCTCCGAGCAGGTTATTATTGGCTCACCATGGAGCGAGATTGTATCAGTTTTGTGCGCAAATATCATCAGTGCCAGATACACGGAGATCTGATTCATTCTCCACCATCAGAATTGCATACAATGTCAGCACTATGGCCATTTGTTGTCTGGGGCATGGATGTCATTGGACCTATTGAGCCGGCAGCTACCAACGGTCATAGGTTCATTCTGGTGACCATTGATTATTTCACTAAGTGGGTTGAAGCTAAGAATTCAAGTCGGTAACCAAGAAGGCAGTGGTAGATTTTGTTCACTCCCATATCATCTGTAGATTCGGAATCCCAAAGGTGATCATCACGGATAATGGTGCTAATCTTAACAACAATTTGATGAAAGAGGTATGTCAACAGTTTAAGATTACACACCGCAATTCCACCCCATATCGTCCCAAGGCGAATGAAGCCGTTGATGTAGCCAACAAAAACATAAAGAAGATACTTCGGAAGATGGTAGAAGGTTCAAGGCAATGACATAAAAAATTACCATTTGCATTGTTGGGTTATCGCACTATTGTCCGAACTTCAGTAGGGGCAAATCCTTATTTGTTGGTATATGGAACTGAAGCAGTAATACCGGTAGAAGTTGAAATTCCATCCCTTCAGATTATCGCTGAGGCTGGGATTGATGACGATGAATGGGCCAAAGCCCGATTGGAGCAGTTGAACTTGATTGATGAAAAGAGATTGGCAGCAGTATGCCATGGCCAGTTGTATCAGAAGAGGATGGTAAGAGCATATAATAAGAAGGCGTCCCAGGAAATTTGAAGTAGGACAGCAGGTGCTGAAACAAATCTTGCCACATCAGGCCGAAGCAAAGGTCAAGTTCGCCCCGAATTGGCAAGGGCCATTCACTATAACCAGAGTGTTGTCCAATGGCGCTTTATGTTTAATAGATATCGAAGGGAAATGCATCGACATGGATATCAATTCTGACGTAGTTAAGAGATATTATGTATGATTTCTTTTGATTGTAATTGTTGTTTGTTTGCACTTGGCATGGTTTTGGAGAATGAAATAATGAAGGCAATTTGTTCTTCTATCCAAACACTTCAACCTTTGCTTCCCCTTTTGAGCCTTATTTATTCTTTCATACCCCTCTTTTGGAATCAGTAATGAAAATGAAAGAAAAAGAGAAGAGAAAGATAATGATAATAAAGACAAAAGAAAAGTCACAAGAGAAACAAAGGAATTGGGAACTACGTTTGACCTGATTCCTCAAAGAGGATACGTAGGCGCCTCACGGCTCGGTCATAGTGTAACAAAAAACAAAAAAATCCCCAAGCAAGAAAAATTGGGGCAGAAGTTGTGTTTATAATTTTGGGAAAGAAAGTTGATTGCAAGAGTTGTAATGTTTTACCCATCAAAATTATTTTAAACCTTTTACCCTTTTTCTTTTAGCCATACACAAAAACTCATATTGATTTCCAAAAAAAAAAAGACCTCCCGATCAGTATCCGAGAAGTGCCAAGTCATGCAAACGGAAGTCGGGAATAACACTCTGATCACCAGCAGAGAAGAGGATCATAAGCTGGAAATGAATTGGTAGCCGAAAGAATCCCCAGAAGAGAGAGTCATATCGGTAACACTCCGATCCCCAGCTGGAAAAAATAAAATAAAATGAGAGAGTCTTATCAGTGAAAACCTCCACAGGCACCATAAGGCGACGTAAGTTGAGAGAAATAAAACGAGAGAGTCTTATCGGTGAAACCCTTCACAGGCACCTTAAGGCAACGGGAGTTGAGAGAAACGAGAGAGTCTTATTAGTGAAAACCCCTCGAAGGGCACTATGAGGCGACAAGACAAGATTTGCGGAAAGGATCCGCATTTGGCAAAGAGTTGAGTGCCTATTTATCCCCAGCAAGTTGAGGCCATTCGAAAGATTGATTGATACAAGTAGACTGGGTGGATTAATCCGGAATGCACGACATGATCGTTGGGATCGGTTATATCATTCAGATAAGTTCTTTTCTTTCCTTTTCCCCAGCATTTGTTTAGAAAGTTTTCTTCTTTTTCTATCTTTTGAAATCATCACTTTTTCATTTCTTGGTCTAAAGACTTTATCACCCCAGCAGTTTGTTTTGAAAAAGATTTTCAGAGCTTACTACCAGTTGCCAAAACGGTGCAAAGCAAAATGCGAATAGGACAGGCCAAAGATAAGGCGACACAGCAAAAAGAAGTTTGTCGCAAGTCCAAATGATGAATGGGTCTAGATTCCAAGAGGACCAAATTTCCATGGGAAGTTGGAGAAAAACAGAAAAACAACAGTTGAAAAGTTATGGATCAAATTCCAAGAGGATCCCCAGCAGATTTGCGAGATGCAGGAACAACTCCGACAGATTATCGACCAAGTTCCGTGATGGTCGGACAACACAGAGCGGGGAATAAAGAGAAAAGAAAACCATCCCCGGCAGGAATATCATCCCCAGCAAATAATATCATCCTCAGCAAGTTGTGTAATAAAGCGCAAAGCAGGGAAAGGAAAAAGGGAAAAACCATCCCCAGCAGGAGTGGCACGACCACTCACCACGTTTTAAACTAACAAATTTTTCTTTGATTTGAAGCAGGGAAAGGAAATGTTATTGACAGCGGGAAGACATGGCCACAAAGAAGATTATCCAACTGGGGCAGAAAATTTTCTCTCATTGCGAAAATTTTCTTGAAATCAGATAACCACTTGGGGGAAGATGGAAGGTAACACAAGTTTTGAAGGAAGTGGAATCCCCAGCAGTTTACGGGCGAAGGCAATACAAATTTTAAAGAAAGCAATCTTAGAAGAAGCAAGATAACCCGCGTTTTAAGGGTAGTGGTCTCTGAATCAGTGCCATCCCCACCATTGTTAAAGGGAGGAAAGTAACTAGTCTTAAAGAAGGAAGATAATTCCCCAGCAGTGTTATCCCCGACAGGTTTCAGAGAAGTGAAAACACCAGCTTGAGGAAAGTAGTTCCAGTGGAAGGAAGACACCAGCTTTAAAGGAAGTAGACTGTGAAGAAGGAAAATAACATAGTTGTGAATAAAACACCAGTGTTGTCCCCAGCAGTTTTCGAAGGAGTAAGACACCAGTTTTGAGGGAAGCAGTTCTAAAAGAGGATGATTCAAGTTAGAAGGGAAATGGTTCAGGAGGCAGGAAGGAACAACATCAGTAAAACGCATTTTTTAAGAAGTAGTTGAAGTCAGGAGCCCGCCTGGAGAATGGAGGTGTTATATTTTGAAGAGTTAGTTGAAGTCAGGAGCCCGCCTGGAAAATGGAGGTGTTATATTTTGAAGAAGTAGTTGAAGTCAGGAGCCCGCCTGGAGAATGGAGGTGTTATATTTTGAAGAGTTAGTTGAAGTCAGGAGCCCGCCTGGAGAATGGAGGTGTTATATTTTGAAGAAGTAGTTGAAGTCAGGAGCCCGCCTGGAGAATGGAGGTGTTATATTTTGAAGAGTTAGTTGAAGTCAGGAGCCCGCCTGGAGAATGGAGGTGTTATATTTTGAAGAAGTAGTTGAAGTCAGGAGCCCGCCTGGAGAATGGAGGTGTTATATTTTGAAGAAGTAGTTGAAGTCAGGAGCCCGCCTGGAGAATGGAGGTGTTATATTTTGAAGAAGTAGTTGAAGTCAGGAGCCCGCCTGGAGAATGGAGGTGTTATATTTTGAAGAAGTAGTTGAAGTCAGGAGCCCGCCTGGAGAATGGAGGTGTTATATTTTGAAGAAGTAGTTGAAGTCAGGAGCCCGCCTGGAGAATGGAGGTGTTATATTTTGAAGAAGTAGTTGAAGTCAGGAGCCCGCCTGGAGAATGGAGGTGTTATATTTTGAAGAAGTAGTTGAAGTCAGGAGCCCGCCTGGAGAATGGAGGTGTTATATTTTGAAGAAGTAGTTGAAGTCAGGAGCCCGCCTGGAGAATGGAGGTGTTATATTTTGAAGAAGTAGTTGAAGTCAGGAGCCCGCCTGGAGAATGGAGGTGTTATATTTTGAAGAAGTAGTTGAAGTCAGGAGCCCGCCTGGAGAATGGAGGTGTTATATTTTGAAGAAGTAGTTGAAGTCAGGAGCCCGCCTGGATAAATTCTTTATCTTTCATCAAGGTGTAATAAGGAGGTCAGTAAACGGTAACATCAGTAGCAACCTTAGTAAGAGCAAAAAGGCAGTCCCATGGTAGTCCCAGCTATCGAAACTTCCCGAACTACATTGACCTGATTCCATTTTAGCCAGGGATATGTAGGAAACCTTTGAAGCAAAGGTTCAGTTAAAATCTTTTCAAAAAATGCTTCACACGAGTATTCCAACAGGCAAAAATTGCTCGTATCCGCTCACTTTATCTTTGCACGAAAACTCTTCGTGTTTCCGGACAAAGAGGGGCAGCTGTGAGCACGTAATTTTTGCCCTACGAGAACTACTCCCAGAAAATTCAAAATAAAATAGTTTTGTGTTGTTTGCAGTTGTTGCGAATTTTGTGTTATTTTTCTTGTATTGTTTGCATTCGTTTATGCTTGTTTATTTGTTAAATTAAGAATAAAATAATAAAAAAAAATATGGCATTTTCATTTAGGATTTGATTTTTGCAATTGTTTAGTTAATCAAGAAAATTGGTGTTTTGTCAAAAATGAGAAATCACAAAAATAATGTACTTTGCATTTTTTTTAGCATTAAGGTCTAGTTGTGTGATTTTATTTTAAATTGGTACTTAATCATGTGTGATAATTATTATTAAGAGCTAATTAGTATTTTAATAAGTTAATTTGGTTTATAATTTAACTTAGAATTTTAGTTTTAATAATTAGAAAAAGAGAAAAAAAAGGAGAAGAAGAAGAAAGAACAAAAATAGGAAGGAAAATCGGATTGGGCTCAAATCCCTGGCCCAATGGCATGTCCCAAACCCGGTCTAGGCAGCCCCTCTCACAGGACAGTGAAACGATGTAGTATAGGAACCAAACTACGTCGTTTCAATGGCAAAAATCTCAGCCATTCAACCAAACCACATCCAACGGTCACAGATCAATACCCGTATCCAAGAACCGAACCCGACCCGTTTGTCCAGAAACCAACCCGGTCTCAAGAGTGTCCAAACGACACTGTTCCATTAAGTGAATTGATCCAAGCCGTTGATCTTAATCGATCTAACGGCCTGGATCAAACCCTTCCCTAGTATATAATCCTAAGATCGCACCCCACCCCCCTTAGAACCCCCCTATTCGTCTCCCTCAAAGGGTCTTCAGAGACCAAACCTCGTTCCGCCACTAATCGCCCACGGTGGCGGTCAGTCACCAATGGCCACCCAATTAACACCCCTAAGCCATCTGACCACCCTCGTTGCAAATCCAGTACTCGTTTGCTTCGAATCATCCTCAAACTTCTCGAATCTTCATTTGAAGATTCGAACAAAACCTGGACCTACCCTAAGCCGCCCTGACTTACACCCTGGCACCCCCTGACCTCCCTCATGCACAAAACACACTTGGTTGGGTTCGAATCTGACCAGAGCTGGACGAATCCTAAATCGAACCCCCAAGAACCCTAAAAAACCAAAAGTTGAAATCTATCCAAATTAAAGGATGATTTGGGGTCTAATCGACTTTAGTCGAAGTGTTCTCAGTTGAGAACACTCGATTAAGGTCCGTTCGACCTCAAAAATGGTCCGAGTCAGGGTCCAAGTCAGAGTTGTCCATGTTTCCGAGTTCTTGAGGTATTTTCCCTTTCTTGTTTGTTCCATTTTTGGGTTTGGTTATTCTGTTTACTTTGTTTAGTGTAACTTTATTGATTTTTCAATTGTTGTCGATTGATTCAGCCCTTCTCCACCAGACCTTTTATTTGGTCCAATTTTATCATTGCTTCTGTTTGTTGTCGATTGTTATGTGGTATAATTTGTGTAATCGATTGAATAAGTGTCATCAATTAGTCTGGTATGCTTGAATGTTAGATTAGCATGATAATAGTCTAAGTTTTGGTTCATGCTTGTCTGTTTCCCCTCCTGCCTCGTTTGTGTTCTAAGGTTGTATTAAAATGAGCTCGTTGGTATATTTGAACTTAGAACTGAGCCTGTTGGTATATTCAGTTCATTGAACTGGATTTATTGGTCATTTGTTATCCTGAATCTGTCAATACCCTTAAAACCCTAGTGACTGTTTCTTCTTTTGTATTCCAATCTGATTAAGGCACATGCTCGTCTAGTTGATTTCAGCTCATTTGTTGCTGAGCTAAATATGATTGTTTCCCCAATATAGCTAGTTCAATGTGTACTGCCCTGAACCCTTAGTCTTCATTTTAATGCCATTTGATTTAATAGTTTGAATTATTAGCTGATTTGAATTGGTCGTAGCTGTTAGTTTGTTGGATTCAACTTGGTTAGTGGGTAGATTTGAATAGGTTAGAGTTGAAAGGTTCAATGCAGGATGAAAGAGAGTGGGTAGGACAGTAATTTCAGGGCTTTAGGGGGTAATTTGGGAATTGAAAACAGGAAGAAATGGGTAGTTTGAGTGTTCTGTCCACTAAGTACTAAAATACCATTAAACTAATACAATTGTTTAGTGCTAATGGGGAACAAGACATAATGGTGGGGGAAAGGTTTAAAGAAAAGGGTGCCCATACCTATTGGGATTTAAAGAAAGAGAAGACAAGTGTAGTGGGGAACAAAACACATACTAGTGGAATTAAAAGGATAATGGGCAGAATTAGTGGGAAAAAATTCTGCCCAAAGTGCTTTTGAAAGTTGAGGGGCAGGGCAGTATTTGGTTATAAATAGAGTCACTTAGGACAGATAGAGGGGGTGTTTTTTTTTTGGACACACGGGATTAATTCTGAAAAATCTGAGGAGAAGATTTCTGAATCTTGAATCAGTTCTGAGAGAGAGTTTAAAAGAAATGATCCAGTTTTGAATTAGAATCTAGTCCCTTAATCTATTTATTTCGAGTCTGTGAGTTCGAGTTAGTGGATAAATCAGCTGACTGCATATATTTCAGTCCTGATTCGTTCTTGGGTTTTGGCATTATTTGAGCTTGTTCTATCAACTCTGTTGGGTTTTCATACTGTTCTGGGCGTCGAACTTGGGTGGATTTGCTGCTGGTTATTGTTTGATGTCTTGCTGTGTTGTATTGCTACTGCTGTTGCTGATCCTCTTCTTCTTCTTGTATTGTCAATACCAGGAACACATTTTGTATATTCTTGTCTATTAGAATGAAATGAAGCAAGTTTCCTGCTGCGGAATTATAGTGAAAATTTCTGTTACGTATATAGATAAATTGTTTATGATGTGTGTATTCGTCCACTCTAGTTAAGTATTCTGAACTCCAATGGATTGTGATGGACTGTTTGCTTTAACTTGTGGACTGTGTTGGACTGTTATAATAGATTTTAGAATTTAGAACATCAATCTGATTTAGTTAAACTAATTAGATGTGTATTCTTGGAAGCCTAAGAATTCTATAACTAACAATCTAATTTAACTTGTGTTGATTAATGGAAGCTCAGTTTGTTTTTTTAGATACATTCCACTAAATTGTTTTCCTAGGATACAGTTGATTTTGAAATCAATATGACGGCCACTTTAAGTTTGATGGCCCGGAATTCATTGTTACAGCATAAGTGTTGGTAATTCTGGATTAATAGTTCATAGTAGTAGTTAATCGAATTGAACATGCATTATTAATAAGATTGCTTTGAATCTGCTCGTGGATGTTAGCTGTTTAGTCCAAAACACGATCCTTCATTAGGAGTCACCATTAGTTAAACAGGTGGAGTAAGCTGAATTTTTATATGAGATTCCAATGATTAATTGTTTCTTAGTTTGAGTAGATAAACGTGATTCTCCCTTCTCATAACTTGTTGAGTGCACGTTAGATAACTTGAAGTTGCTCCATTGATTCTGCATTAAACTAGAATTGAAGCTGAGGTCAGTGATCCACTTTGGACATTTTGGGCTTCGGTACTGTCAACAACGGCCCAAGTCCAGCTCTGATTGCATGTTCATTTGGACCTGGACCCAGATCTATAGTTGGTTTGCTCTGTGTACACACTTAGATAAAGGTCTATTTATACGGACCGCATTCAGAACTTAAAATGAACAAAAGTTGATTTCTATGAGTTCAATAGACCCAGGTCTTCTAATCCTTAAATAATGCAAATAAAAAATAAAATGATAGATTGCTTTAGGATTGGCCCTTTAAAAATGATGAGACAAGCCTCGCCGAATAAAAATGCAAATTGCGGGGCCCTCAATGAATGGTTGAAATGAAACCTTTAGAATTCGAGACAGGCTATTTAGCGAATTTTACGGCCTTCCTCAAAATAACAACGCGCTAGTCTCTTCAGGCGCTTATTTTAATAACATTACCTCCCTAAACTCGGGTGCACATTTATGTGACCCAAATCCAAATCTCAACGAAGTCGAAATATGTCGATAATCACGGGTACATTGATTGTGACGTGGTTCGAGATGCATTTCCATGACGTTGCAATCCTTTTTAAAATAATGAATGGGACGAGCCTCGGCAAACAAAAGCTGCGGGGCCCTCTATAAGTGTTTGTAAAATTCCTTAGACTTCGGGATGAGCCGTTTAGCAAAAGTTCATGGCCTTCCCCGAAATGACAATACGCTAGTCACTTTAGGCACGCCTTTAATAATTTACTTTCTTAAACTCGGGTGCACATTTATGTGACCCAAATCCAAATCCCAACGGAGTCGAAATGTGTCGATAACCACGGGTACATTGATGTGACGCGGTTCGAGATACGTTTTCACAACGTTGCAATTCTCTGTTAAAATAATAATAATAAAAGCGGTACATAGTTAAAATTTGCACATAGGTTCAACATGTATTAAAATCAGATAAATAAGCCGAATATGACAGTTAACCTACCGTGCTAGAACCACGGAACTCGGGAATGCCTAACACCTTCTCCTGGGTTAACAGAATTCCTTACTTGGATTTCTGGTTCGCGGACTGTAATACAGAGTCAATCTTTTCCTCGATTCGGGATTCAACCGGTGACTTGGGACACCATAAATCTCCTAAGTAACGACTCTAAAATAAATAAATAAATCCCGTTTCGATTGTTCTTTAATTGGAAAAACTCTCTTTTACTCCCCTTTGCGGGTGTAGCTGAAAAAGGAGGTGTGACAGTTGTTGTTCCACCCTCCTTGATTATTGCCTCCCCAATTACTTTGATTGTTGCCGCCCCAATTGCCTTGATGATTACCTCCCCAATTGCCTTGGTTACCTTGATTATTCCAATTGCTTTGATTATTGTTGTCGCCACTCCAATTGCCTTTGTGGCCTTGGTTGTTCCAATTGCATTCGTGGCCTTGGTTGTTCCAATTGCCTTTGTGGCCTTGGTTGTTCCAATTACCTTGATTTCCTTGCGACCTCCATTATTGTTGATTTTGTCTTTGAGCATTGTTTTTTGTCCTTGATAACTGTTGACATATTAAACTTCTTCTTCTTGCTCATTGAACGAATAACCTTAATCATAACCACTATCATCTTGCATGAATTGTTCCGGACGGCTTTGCATTTGTTGACTTTGTTGTCGTCTCTTGTTCATCATCATATTTAAACCTTCCATTGCATTCACTTGTTTCGGCCTTTGAACTTGTTGAAGCTGAGCTTTGGCCAATTGGTTCATTGTGGTTGTCAACTCGGCAATATCTTGATCATGATCATGTAGCTTCTTGTATAGGTGAATAACATTAGGGTCACCTTGCGGAACATTGGATCTACTTTTCCACCCCGATGAGGTATCCGTCATCTCATTAAGAATTTCACAAGCTTCAGCATATGGCGTGTTCATGAAGTTCCCTCCGGCGTGTTGATTTTCCACACATTGATTTGTTGTGTTGATCCCTCTATAGAAGGTTTGTTGGATCATGGCCTCGGTCATATCATTATTCGGGCACTCTTTAACCTTGGAACGATATCTTTCCCAAATCTCGTGCAATGGCTCATTGGGTTCTTGCTTGAGTGCAAGAATCTCATCTCGAAGCGTTGTAATTTGGAAATAAATTTCTCCGCTAACTCATCCCAAGTGTGGATGGAATGATTGGGCAATCTCTCTAACCAGTCCAATGCCTTTCCCCGTAGAGAAAAGGGAAATAGTCTCAACCTCAGCGCGTCCTCAGAGACATTTGTTTTCTTGCTCCCCCAACAAGTATCAACAAACCCCTTGAGATGCTTGTAGGCATTTTGACTCGGAGCCCCGGTGAAGAATCCTCGTTGCTCAAGTAGTGTAAACATAAAGTTGGTGATTTGGAAGTTTCCCGCTCTAATGTGGGGCGGGATTATAGCACTTGCATAACCCTCGTTCGGTAATTGTCGGTGGGCTGCCGCTCTCGGTAGAAGTGGGGGAGGGGCGGGGATATTATCTTGAGGCAGGCAGCCTCGTCTATTTGCTTGAGGTTCAATAGAAACCTCATCCAGTTGGTCATCGTCTACATCCTCCCCCAATGGCACATTTTCGTTGGGCTTGTTGTTGAGAGCCATTTTCGTACCTAAAATCAATTCAAAAACAAAATTAGTGACTCGGAAGGAAAAGAAGACAAAGCACATAAAACTCTAGATATATAGCTAAATCTGTTTAACTCCCTGGCAACGGCGCCAAAAATTGATGTCGCCCAAACTCACACCACAAATATAGGTAGTGGGGCGGTCGAAGCAATTATAAATCCCAACTCGAATCGCGGTCGAATCCTCATGGAGTTAGAATTGGGATTAGGTATATATTGCAATTGTGTGATGTTCCTCAAATTACACTTCTACATTCTTGTTTGTAGTTTTACTTCTACTTTATGCTATTGATTGAAAATATGAAACTAGGAGACAATATTTTTGGTTTTGGTTGTTTTTCAAATGATAAAAGATCTAGGGTCGTGACTTCCACCTAGGTGGTTACCTAACAGGTTGTAAACTCTAGGGCAAGTTTCATTAGTCAGGGTAGTAATATAGCAATCACACGCAATTACCCACTCTATACCTCTCGGTAGTTTGAGTGATTTTGCCCAATTTGGCTTTCTCAAGTCCAAGTGGGTATTGCACAAATCAAGTGATATATGCTCTAGTCGGGTCTTACTATCTCTATATTTGACCCTTTAATTGGGGCTATCAATTTCTTGAGTTCACCCCAATTTCTTGTTAGCCAAGTTTTCCTAGACTTAGTCTCTCTTTATCAAGTAGAGACTAAGTAAAATAGGCATGAATAAATGTTTGCAACCATTAATTCTTGAATACAAGCATGAACAAGGCTAAATATCACTAACCCAATCAAAAACAAGCCCTAAATCAAACACCCATTAAGTACCCACACTATGATTGGGCTACAACCCTAGCTAGAAATTTAACTATTCATGAAAAATGAAGAAATACAAGAACAAATTAAGATAGAATGTAAATAATTGATTAGAGAAAGAAAATCCAATGTTTAGAAGTTAATCTAGTACAAAATTACTCAAAACAGCAAAGAAAACAGCTCAGGTGCTCTCCCAAAACTAAACTTAACCTAAAAATGACAAAAAGCATACTAAGCTGAAAATATCTGACGAAAATGCCCTACGAAGGTTGTGCGACCTTATAATTATGTGTGGGGACCGCACACTGAGCTTCTGCGGCCGCACAATTATAGTGCGGTCCGCATTCCTGTAACTTGGGCTTGGAACTTTGGGACTTCTGCGGTCCGCATAAAAATGAGTGTGGCCGTGCTTCTGATTGTGCGACCGCACAAAAACAGTGCGGTCCAACATTCTAGCTTGACTCTAAAATTCCCATCTCCTGATCTTTGTCTTTCGTGGACTGCATAATTTTGAGTGCGGCCGCACTTGTCCTTCTACGGCCGTACAATTATGGTGCGGTCCGCATGCCTTCAACCGGCCCAAAAACTCACTCTCTAAATCTCCTCTTTTGTGGCCGCACTAGAATGTGCAGTCCGCATTGTTGGCCTTTTTTCCCTGTTTTGGTTCTTGTTCACTTTTGACTCCTTTATGAGTTGATTTTGACTGCTCGTTTCCCAATATTCCTGTAAAAAAGCACATTTCATTAGTTCTTGGGAATACCTTTAAGCATTTTTTAGCTAAAACGCAAGTAAAAGAGAACAAATAAGCAGTCAAAATCCCTACTTATCATCCACTTAGAGAATTAGTTAGTCATAAATAAAACAAATTGAGCCTTACCTAGTGCTGATGGAAGAGGGCCAACGATATCCATTCCCCACTTCATTAACGGCCAAGGGGATAAAACTGAATGTAGCAGCTCCCCGGGTTGATGAATCATCAGAGCATGTCTTTGACATTTATCACATTTTTGCACAAACTCTTTCACATCTTTTTCCATATCAACCCAGAAATAACCGGCTCTGATTACCTTTCGAACCGGTGATTCGGCGCCTGAGTGGTTCCCGCATGTGCCTTTGTGGACTTCCATCAAAACATACTTGGTATCTCCCGAACCTAGGCATATTGCTAGCGGACCGTCGAACATCCTTCTGAGTAAGGTTACATCCTCGGACAAGCTAAATCGGGCTGCCTTTGTGCGCAGGGCCCTCGATTCCTTCGGATTTGAGGGAAGTTTTCCATTCTTCAAATATTCTATGTATTTGTTTCTCCGATCCTAGGTCAAGCTCGTGGAGTTTATCTCGGCGTGGCCTTCTTCGGCCACTGACCTCATGAGTTGTATGATAGCCCCCGAATTGAGCTTGTTATCTTTGACCGATGACCCTAGGTTTGCGAGGGCATCGACTTCACTATTTTGATCTCGAGTCACATGTTGCAAAGTCCATTCCTTAAATCGGTGAAGAGTTACTTGTAGATTATCCAGGTATCTTTGCATTTATTCCTCTCGAACTTCAAATGTTCTATTAACCCTATTCACAATAAGGAGGGAGTCGCATTTGGCTTCGTCACCTCTACTCCCAAGCCTTTGGCTAGTTCGAGACCTACAATCATGGCCTCATATTCGGCCTTATTGTTATTCAATCTGACAGTTCTAATAGATTGTCTAACCACGTTACATGTGGGTGGTCTTAACACGATGCCAAGTACGGACCCCTTTACGTTTGAAGCACCGTCTGTCAAGAGGGTCCAAATTCCCAAAGATGTACCCGAGTTGACTAATAGTTCTCTTTCAACCTCGGGTACCAGGGCCGGCGTGAAATCAGCCACAAAGTCAGTCAAAATTTGAGACTTGATGGATGTTCGGGATCGATATTCAATATCATACCCGCTAATTTCTACAACCCATTTGGACAATCTTCCTGAAAGATCGGGCTTATGCAAAATATTTCGAAGCGGGTAAGTTGTTACAACACAAACAGGATGACATTGAAAATATGATTTTAGTTTTCTAGATGCTCTTATCAAAGCGAGCACTAATTTTTCCAGATGGGGATACCTAGTTTCGGCGTCACCTAAGGTCCGACTGACATAATAGATAGGGAATTGCGTACCTTGTTCTTCTAGGACTAGGACTCCACTTACCACTATCTCTGATACTACCAGATATAAATAAAGTTGTTCGTCTGCCCTCGCCGTGTGAAGCAGCGGCAGGCTCAACAAGTATCGCTTAAGCTCCTATAAAGCTCGTTGACATTCTGGGGTCCATGTGAAGCTATTCTTCTTTTTCATCAATAAGAAGAATCGATAATTTCTATGGGCGATCTCGAGATGAATCGACCCAGGGCTGCAATGCGCCCGGTTAGCCTTTGTACAACCTTCACATTATCCACTACCGCGATATTCTCAATTTCTTTGATCTTATTGGGGTTGATCTCGTTCCCCGATTCGACACCATGAATCCGAGAAACTTCCCGGACCCGACCCAAAATGCACATTTCTTTGGGTTGAGCTTTATGATCTATTTCTTCAATATACTGAAAGTTTCTTGCAAATTCTTCAAATGGTCCTCTGCTCGCAGGGACTTAACTAGCATGTCATCAATATAAACTTTCATAGATTTTCCTATTTGTTCTTCGAACATTCAGTTTACTAGGCGTTGATAGGTTGCAACAGCATTTTTTAGTCTGAATGACATTACATTATAACATTAGGTACCATACTTAGTGATGAACAAAGTTTTTTCCTAGTCTTCCAAGTTCATTTGTATTTGATTGTATCCAGAATAGGGGTCGAGAAAACTGAGGATCTCGTGGCTGGCCGTGGCATCGATCATGCGATTGATGTTAGGTAAAGGGAAATGAATCATTGGGCATGCTTTATTTATGTCTTTGTAGTCTACATACATCCTAAGATTGTTTCCCTTCTTAGGGACTATTACCACATTCGCTAACCATTCGGGATATTTTACTTCTCGGATGACCCTATTTTGAGAAGTTTGGTTACCTCGTCTTTGAAAAAAGTGTGTTTGACCTCGGACTTAGGTCTCCTTTTTTGTTTCACCGGGCGGAACTTCGGGTCCAAGCTCAGTTTATGGGTAGTGATCTCTGGTGGGATCCATGTCATATCGAGGTGGGACCAAGCAAAACAATCCATATTAGCTATAAGAAATCGAATAAGTTTTTTCCTGAGCTTGGGAGTTAACCCTGTGCCTAGGTATACCTTTCGATCGGGCAGATGTTCAATTAGTATGATTTATTCCAGCTCTTCGACCGTTGATGTTTTGGTGTTGGAATCATCGGGGACTATGAAGGATCGAGGAACCCTATAATCATCTTCGTCAGTCCCCTGCTTCTCCGATTGGGCCGAGGTTGATGTCTGTGGTTGCTATTTGACCTCCTGTTTTCCCTTTGAATTTGACTCTTTCGTTGATGAGAGCGCCGATATCGGTATCACTTCGTCGATGACAAATATTTCCTTGACGGCGAGTGGCTCCCCGTAGACTGTTTTGACTCCCTATGGCATTGGGAACTTTAGAACCTAGTGAAGGGTCGAGGGTACTACCCTCATGTTGTGGATCCATGCCCTCGATCACTTGGAACTTCGTTTCTTGCACGGTCCCAGCCACATTCACTGGCAAAGTAATCTCGCCTTTGGTGGTTTCACATGCCATGTTGAAGCCGTTTAGTACTCGGGTTGCGGGCACAACCTAATCCTGTAGGCCGAGCTGTTCTATGATCCTCGACCGAATAATGTTGGCCGAGCTACCGGATCAATTAAAACACGTTTAACTTGAGTCTTATTCATAAGTACAGATATTATCAGTGCATCATTATGGGGTGAATCTTCGTCATTGACAGATAATGTTCCTTCTGGTACGTAATCCCGAGTTCACTTTTCCCTCGTGATCTTCACCTTAGTACATTTAAATACTAGTCATTGAGTAGTATCGACCCCTCCAACGATCATGTGAATCACGTGTTGTGGTTCTTCTTGCTCGTTCTATCTATTTGAATCTCTATTCTTGAAGTGATTTTTGGCCCGATCGCTTAAGAATTCCCGAAGGTTCCCCTCGTTGGACAATTAGGCTACTTCCTCCCTTAGTTATTTGCAATCTTCTGTTTTATGGCCATGGGTACCATGATATTTGCACACTTGGTTGGGATTTCTCTGGGATGGATCGGTCTGCAGAGGTCGAGGCCATCTTGTATCTTTGATACGTCCGATGGTAGATGTGATGGTAGATGCATCAATGTTGAAGTTATTATATGATAGTCGCGGTGCTTCTTTGGGACCGACATCCCTATCAAAACCATTCTTGCTCATGAGTCCCCGTGAACTTTGACCTCGATCATTTCTTCTCTCATTACGTGGCAGAGTTTTACCTAGATCTGTTGCCTCTACGGTCTCCATTATACGGTTGATATCGATCCCTATCCGACCTCGGTTCTTGGTCGATATCTATCTTGATTCTATCCACGGGTCTGTTAGGATAAATAGACCTAGAAGGATCCCCTAGTTGATCATACTCGACCCCGATCTTTGACTGATACCGATTATGTATATCAGCCCAAGTGACAACTGGATATTTGATTAAATTTTGCTTCAACTACTCTGAAGCTATGGAACTTCCAATGTTGAGACCTTGAGTGAAAGCTTGAATAGCCCAATCATCGATGACCGGTAGCAAATCCATTCGTTCTATTTAGAATCGAGATACGAACTCTCTGAGAATCTCGTTGCCCTTGTGCTTTATCTTGAAAAGGTCCAACTTTCTTGTTGCGACCTTAATGGCCCCGGCGTGTGCCTTTACAAAAGAATCTGCAAGCATAGCAAACAAGAAATAGAATTAGGCGGTAAATT
Source organism: Nicotiana sylvestris (assembly GCF_000393655.2). Classification (NCBI taxonomy): domain Eukaryota; kingdom Viridiplantae; phylum Streptophyta; class Magnoliopsida; order Solanales; family Solanaceae; genus Nicotiana; species Nicotiana sylvestris. The sequence goes on along the minus strand of NC_091059.1, from coordinate 71,716,030 downwards.
ATGATACCATATCATAGCACCCTTCGATAAAGTCTCCCCGAATATTTTTAGCAAGACGGATTCGATCTCTTCATCCTCCAAGTCATTTCACACGTATAGGAGGTGACCTATTCATTTGGATCAGTCATCCCGTTATACTTAGGGATCTCGGGCATACGGAACTTCTTGGGGATTGGCTTCGGAACCGCACTTGGGGGTGAAAGGTTTTTGTACAAACTTTTTGGAATCTAGTCCTTTAAATACTGGTGGTGCCCCCGGGATTTCATCGACCCTGGAGTTATAGGTTTCCACCTTCTTATTGTTTTCCTCGATCTTCTTTTCCCCTGTCTTGATTCACTTTGTCAATTCTTCGAGTATCTTTATGATAGCAAGATTGGTCTCTGATTCATTCTCATTCGATTTCCTCGAAGCCGATTCGGCCTTGTGTATGACTTCCCGGGATGGCTCGAGTTCAACCCTGCTTGGTGTGTGGTTCTGATTTGGAGCTGGGCTATTGCTGCCTGTTGGGCCTGCAACATTTCGAAGATCACCCGCAGGCTGATCCCTCCATCTTCACCGCTATGTGTATTCTGAGTAGCTTATCGGGTACCCCCGCGAATGCTGCTTTCGAGATCGACGGCCAAATTTCCATTGATGGCTATATGCGAACTGACGTCGATTGTATCAATAGCCGAAATTCCATTTAGGCCAGCAAGGGGTATAACGTTTCCTGGTGCAATGTTCTCATTTTCGCCGTGCTGGCTGAGATCATTGTCAATGTGTTGAGGTGCTGATTGAGAGTTTGACATTTTTTAATCATGTAATCAAAGACACTTCAAAGAACAAGTGTAAAATAGCGTGTGTAACAAAAATTTGTACCAGGAAATTACTATTATCCTTAGCTCTACGGTGGGCGCAAAACTGTTTACCCTAAAAATGGATAACAATTGAATTATACTGTGATTTTAAGGACACGTAATTTTACTTGGCACAAACTGAGAAAAACGCAATATTTTCATTGAAATTAACGGTACCAAAAGAGATGTATAGCTTTAATCCTCGAGCTAGGTTGCCTTCAAGTCAAACAAGTATTTTCTGGAAAATATGAACAGAATAACAGAGTATTGAGAGCTTAAGAATAAGATAGTATATTGCTTTATGTAACGTGAATATGATATGTTTTACAAATGATCAGACCACCTTTATATAGTAGGGAGTCCTACCCTTAATACAATCCTAAATACAGCAAGAAATCCCATGATTAGCTTATTGATTGGCCTCTTCTTGATACGTGCTTTGATTTTCGCCGTGATCCTCACCGATCGTGGATATCTCGACCTTTTGTTATTTGGGTCGGCAGACTTCCCTCGATCTTGATCTGTCTCAATCTTGACTGATTTCGATCTCGATCGGTCCCTGAGTCACGAGCCTCGCAATCTAACTTCGTGTCACGGTCCGGTATGACATGGGGTTGAATCTTGGCCTGTCACCCCGCGGTCTCGATTAATCATTGAAAGGTCGAGCCCGATTTTGACCTATTCAAATTCCAATTTCAGTCCTTGTGATATCTAATTTAGTACATTTAACTTTCAATATTGAAATTTGCAATTTGATCTCTCCCCTTATTAATCTTTACAAATTAAACGAAATATAAAATGTTACATGCCTTCTGAAATCCTAGATTCGATGAATTTTCAACAGGAATGTCCATCGAAAATTTACAAATTTATAATGTTGTTTCGAAATTAATCAAAATATGATATATTTCCAATACAAAGGACAAAAAATATATTTCTAAATAATTAAATATTATATATACTTAGCAAAATAACACAAGGACAAGAAATCAAAATTTCCTAAACCGCAATTATTTCTCTCCCCCCTCCAAAAAAAGGGATTAGTTTACAGGAAAAGCATATGCATCCTTGTATTCATTGTGTTAGCCACACATTAATGACGTGCTACGCATATTGTCTGCCTTGTTGATGCCTTCAACATGCCAATTTGTAAAAAGCAGCTCGACTTGTCTATCTAATATTCTATCCTGTGTGATTTATGAGAAAATTTTAAGACCTTTTAATGTGATTTGGTACATTAATTAGCGGTTGATTAAAGGGAAAGTGAGTGGTCCATAATTAATTGGTCTTCCCAATAAGGTATAGATAGGGTTGTTAAGGTAAATCCCCATATGCTAGTATATAATTGACTTTTGCTTTTATCTGTGGGTTTGAGCAGAATTAAACACAACAGGGATCAAACAAAGTAGTGCAACAAAAACATCTCTGCCTAACCTTAGGCCTTAGCAATCTATTTTTTAATCCATAGAGTTCAAATTCATCAAGTCTGCATTTCTTGTTTCTTTCTTGTTTTTTCTTTATAGCTTACTCTTTCTATATGACAACCTTTTCATTTGGAACATTAGAGAAGTTTTTATTCATGCCAATAATTAGTTTTCATTCATTTTAGTAATTCAAAAAAACTTTGACAAACTTGATTTATGTGTTCTCTATCAACTCGTTTCTAACTATTATTTTAGGAGTCGTTTGGTTGAAAACATGTCATCCCATGATTAATTATCTCATGATTAGTTATCCCACTTTTTATAGAGATAAAAAAATACTACAATTTCAGGATTAGTTATATCACGATTTTATCCTAATTAAACGTGGGATAAACTCAACTCAAATTTGATCCCGAGATTAATTATTCCTTATTGCTCGTACCAAACAAGCTACTTTTTGCTTAACTACTTGTAAGTGTAATATACGAGTCATTAACATTTTAAGCTCCGTACAATGATGTTATGTCAATTGGAATGGAGATAGTATTAATTATTTTATTGTTTTCGTTCATTTACAGCTTAAAATAAATGATAAACTAATATAGCATCCTGCGAAATAAATTTATTATATTTTTCAAATGCCAAGTTTAATGATAATTTAGAAACTTTTTCTGACGAGCAAGTGAAAACACGAAAGACAACAGGGCAAAGGCATATATCAGTTATTGAACTCTCAACTACTCGATCTAACCAAAAAAATAAAGGCGAAATATATAGTTTACCCATCCAACTTGCGTTCAAATCTCTGTTACACACATGTTGACTATGAGTATAACTTTACACATCAAATTTTTCAAATGTGTGTTAATTACACACTACTTTTGACCATCCTCTGGGACGTGTGAAACACGAGCAATACAACTCGTGAAAAATTATTTTCTGCCTCACCTGACAAATTACAACAGCTAATTACTGGAATTGGGCCCATTTTCTTAACTCTAACGCCCAATTCTTCATCTCCTTCTTATTAAAAGCAACCATTTTCATCTTCTTCATATTAAAAAGAACAATTTCAGAAAAATCCAAATAAACCCTAACTATTTCGACCTACCCATCTAAATCAAAACGATTGAACAACCTAAAATGAGAATACTAACCTGAAAATGAAGAATACTAACCTCAAAGGTTAGGGCTGAAGAACAAGGATTTGAAAATGGAATTATGTTTGTTAATCTGGTAGCGGAGTTGTTTTTAATTAACAGGGTTGGATCTTTTTTGGGTCGGAATTAAGAAAAGGGTCGGTTTGTCCATTTTAATTAAAGAATCGTTTGTTTTTTAATTTAAATAAGCGCGTGTATACACAGTATTAAATATTAATGGGGCTGGTCAAAAGTAGTGAGTAATTGACACACATTTGAAAGATTTTGTGTATAAAGTTATACTTTGGTCAACATGTGTGTAACAGAGATTTGAGTGTAAGTTGGATGAGTAAACTATGTATTTTGCAAAAAATAAAGGAAAACTCTCAACTGCATCATGGACATGCATATATAATTTACAGACATTTTATTATAAGTGTTGGGTAAAATATGCATGTTCAATGTCAATGTGGCTCACCACTGGTTGTGGCACCTCGTCCTTGTATATTTTGTCTCGTGGTTCTCTCCCCTCTCAAATCCAACTGTCACTCTCTTCCAACAACTACTGAACCCTCTCTTCCTTCTGGACAAAGTATACACTCTATCTGTTCTAATCTTTTTAAAATCAAGTGGTTTAATTAGTTTGATATCTGTTGTCTATTGATTGTTAAATACGCTAAGTTGAAGTTGCTTTTAAAAACGGATTAGAAAAGTTTCTGGTGGATTTTTCCAGATAGTGAATGTTTGTTTTTATTTTAAAAAAATAAATCAAATCAAAATGTTTTTTCAGTTCCCAAATAAAATAGAATTTTAGACTTTAGTTAACATGAAATACATTCCCAACGGCTCGATACGAGTGGATATGCACTTATAATTACAAGATTTTAAGACCGTAAATGAGTATAACTTTGTTGTATTTGGAATAACCTCACAATTGAAATGATGTGGGTTTGTTATGAATGATGAGGATTTGTTGTAAAAGACTCTTATGACTTTTCATGCCTCAAATATGGTATTACAGCAGCAATATCATGAAAGGGGTTTTGAAAAGTATTCTGAATTGATCTCATACCTTCTGGTGACTGAGCAACATAATATCCTTTTTGCTGAAAAATCATGAAGCCCGTCCCACAGGGTCAGCTCTGATTCCTGAAGCGAATGGCAGCGAGACGTGATAAGTATGGAGAAAGACAGAATAATTATCATGGTCATATGAATGTACGTGGGCATGGCAATGGCAAGAGACGATATAATAATCATCATCGTGGTGGTCATGGCAAACGAGAAAACAATGTGGGTTCTCAAAGCAATCCTTCAAGAGGCAAAAGTGGTAACTACACCGCTATGACATGAATGGTCATTGGAAAATTGAATGTCGTGCACCTGAGCATTTTGCTAGATTTTATCAAAATTCCATCAAAAGAAAGGCAAATAATGTTGGAGCATCTTCTGCTAATGCCCCAGTGGAGTCTCACTTGACCTTCAAAAATAATTTTAAGGCAGGACCTTCAAACAAAAATGATGATAACGCCGAGGCAAATCTTGCTTTGAATGATGATGATTTTGAAAGCCTCGATGATCTTACTCATTTGGAATTCTTAGGGGATCAAAACTAAAGTTTGATCATTTTACTGGGGAATGCAATTATGTTGTTATTTTTATTTTAGTAGTTTTTTGTCTCGTTCTAAAGTTATTTTTATTTTCAAGTAGTACTTAAGTTGTCTTACGTTATTGTTAGTGTTGTTAGTTTTTCTGTATTTCTCATGGTGTACCTTTATTTTTTATGAAGAAAATAAAATTCTCCAGTCTTCAATTGGATCCAAGATAAGTAATGAAGATTTAAGTCTTTTGGATAGTGCTACAACTCACACAATATTAAGAGAAAAGAATTTTTCTCTTATTTGGTTATGAAAAAGGCCTATGTTAATACAATATCTGGTAGTACAAAATTAATTGAGGGCTCTCGAAGAGCGGCCTTATTACTACCTGGAGGAACGATATTAACTATTAATAATGCATTGTATTGTAGTAAGTCTCAAAGAAACTTGTTGAATTTTAAAGTTATTCACCAAAATGGCTATCATATTAAGATATCTACCGAAGGAAAGGTTGAATACATTTATATTTCTACAATAAAAAGGAGGGGGGAGGGGGGGAATGTGTGCACGAAAAATTACCCTCATTTTCTTCTGGGTTGTGCTGAATCACATTCCATAGTAAACAAAAGGTTTACTACTTCTAATGATTTTATCATTTGGCATGACCGGTTGGGCCATCCCTATAATGACCCGACCGATTGTTTTGAGCCCTAGCGTGTCGTTCGGTGGTTTGAGGCCATGAGTAGCTTCACTTCAGGTATTACGACTTGTACGCGCGGTCGAAATTGAATTTTCGAAAAGTTCGGAGTTGATTTAGAAAGAAAAATTCTCATTTTGGAAGCTTTAAGTTGGAAGAATTTGACTAAGGTTTGATTTTGAGTAAACGACCTCGGAATTAGGATTTCGAAAGTTCCAACAGGTTATTATGATGATTTTGGACTTGGACATATGTCCGGGTCGGGTTTTAGATGACACGGGAGCGTTTCTGCACCTATTGTGGAAGTCGGCATTTTGGAAGAATTTCATAAATTTGGGTTGAAGTTCATTTTAATGTCATTGATGTCCGTTTGGAATTTTGAGTCTATGAATAGCTCCGTATGGTGATTCTGGTCTTAGGAGTGCGTCCATATGTGGATTTGGAGGTTCGTAGGTCATTTCGGGGTCATTTGGCGAAAGTTAGAAACTAAAATGCTTTTGGAAATTTTGACCGGGAATGGACTTTTTGATATCGGGGTCGGATTCCGATTTCGAAAGTTGGAGTAAGTTCGTAATATTGATGTGACTTGTGTGAAAATTTGAGGTCAATCGGACGTGATTTGATAGGTTTCGACATCGAATGTAGAAGTTTGAAGTTCTAAAGTTCCTTAAGCTTAAATTGGGTTGCGATTCATAATTTTGATGTTGTCTGATGTGATTTGAGGGCTCGACTAAGTTCATAATGTATTTTGGGATGTGTTGTTATAATTGGTTGAGGTCCCAAGGGCCTTGGGCGGATTCCGGATGGTCAATGGATCGAGTTTGAACTTGAAAGAAATGTCGGAGCTGCTATCATCTGGTGTAACCGCACCTACGAGGTTTTGGTCGCAAGTGCCGAGCCGCAAAAGAGGCCAGGAGGGTCGCAGAAGCGATGTTGGGTGAGCTGGGCAAGAGCGCAGGTGCGAGGGAGTGTCCGCACCTGCGAAGGCACAGATGCGGAGAGGAAATTGCAGAAGCGGAAGCGCAGAAGTGCTTATTTGACCATAAAAGCTGAGGTTGTTGGGATGAGTTAGAGCCGCACCTGCGATGGATTTTTTGCAGGTGCAGAACGCAAAAGCGGCTGTTGGACCGCATGTGCGAAGGACGGGTTGGGTAGTGTCCTCTTTAAAACGAAGGGTTTGTCTCAATTCCATTTTTATTTCGTCCATGGGAGCCGATTTTGGAGCAATTTGGACTGCCATCTTCATCAACTATTATGGAGTAAGTGCTTTCTTCACCTTGTGAGTTAAATACATGATTTATATACGGATTTAAGCATGGAAATTTGTAGAAATTGGATTTTTTGATAGAAAGCCTAGAAATTTGGTATTTTTGAATCTTGACTACGAATTTGGGCATGAAATTGAGAATAAACTATATATTTGAGTTCGTGAGGCTATGGGTAAAATTTATCTTCGAAAATTTTCGAACCCGAGCACGTGGTCCCAAGGGTGATTTTATCGTCTTTTCGAACGGAGTTGAAAATTGTTATAAATTAAATTGTTATAAGTTTTAGAGTATATTTTTATTGGTTTGCACATTGTTTGACTAGTTTTGGAGCGTTGGGCATCAATTTGTGGTGTTAGAGTGGCGGTGGAGCCGGTTATGAAACTTCGGAGCAAGATAAGTCTCTTGTCTAATCTTGTGAGGGGGAAATTACCCCTAGATGTTGTAAATTGATGTGTGCTACTTGTTGTGGGGGCTACGTACGTGCGAGGTGATGAGAGTCCGTACGTAGTTACATTCAGGTTATTGTCCGGGTAGGTTTAGGTTCATATCATGCTATAACTGTACTATTTGAGCAGCCTCTCGCCTATTAAATTCCGTTGTTTTACATTACTACTTGAGACTAGACTTGCTATCACAGAGATTTCACGAGTTCATGATGAGTCACTGTATAATTGTATCCCTCTTACGAAATAATTTCGCGATATATATATATGTTTCATTGAAAGGTTTTGTTAAAGAAATTATAACTCACACGTTTATTCGTGAGTGGGGTCAAGGACCCGTTAAAGCTTTTTATTCCAATGGGATCGGTTTATACGGCTCGACAGGATTATGTACTTCTCATCTTATGGGATCGGGCTATTCGCCTCGGTAGGATTTATGTACCACGCTCTCATGGGAGCGGGTCGTTCGCCTCGGCAGGTTAATAGATGCATCTATAGTTCGTGCCGTTCGACCCTCAGCAGTGCACAGTTGAATCATTTATGTTGGATTGGGTCGTGTGCCTCGGTATTTCTATAAAAATATCCTCATGGAAATCGTGCGTAATATTTGGCAAGAAGCTAGTGTATTTGTGAGTTTTTCTGATTTGAATTACGACAACCTATCTGATGAGATCTACCATATCTACATATACACTTGATGATAGGCTATAATTGCGTATTTTAGTCGCTTATTACACTCTAATTTACTACACTTTAATTGAGTTTGAGCTTTAACCGCTAATGTTTTGCACTAACTGTGTGTTTTGTTCCTTGTATGAGTGATTCCAAGCTATATAGATGTTATAAAATGAATTCAAGTGATTTAAAGCTTTGAAGTCTGAGTAAAAGCCCAAGAAATTAAGCCGGGATCGTGTTCAGGGGTCAAATTTGATAGTTAAGAACAAACGAAGACTCGAGTAAGCGTATTGCGAACTTCTAGTAAACTAGACATAACTTTTTTCTCAGAACTCCATTTGGGCTCCACAATATATGGTTGGAAAGCTAACTCAAAGATCTACAACTTTCATATTTTACATTTATCCAAATTCTCAACAAAATAGGGTGAAAAGTGCGCGGTCGCGCTCAGGACGAGCTCGTCAGGCAAAATCAAAGTGGATATGCGCGGTTTGAGCGCGGTCGCGCACGTCCTTCCCGGAAAAAGTATCCTTTTTCGCATTGGAGAAGGTATAATTGTTTGGATCCGATTGGTATATATACATAGAAAAACGGTATTTTGAGGAGGTTGGACAGATTTGAGACATATATTCGACCTAAGGAGGCAGATATACAATAGAAGCAAGGCGGGGAATTCTTCTACGGGTATTTTCTTCCTCTTCCTATTTTTCATTGTTGGTTATGACTTTTAGTATTGTAGTTTTACATACTATTATGAATAGCTAATTTGTTATCTAGGGTTTTGATGGAACCTTTTGTAAGATAAATTCTTGTTATGTTTTTATATAATTGAGTCGTAGTATTTTCTCTATTTGTTCAACTATATTATTCTTGTGATTGATTGAAGGGCCCTCAATTAGCTGTCCCTATTTAGTATGTATTACTCGGGAGAGAGTGCATAGTTAGGTAGTTGTTGAACAACATCACTCCCGACGTATGTGAGGAATCAATAACAAAGGGTTTAAAGGTGGGATTAGGGATAACAAAACTTTGGGTGCGATCTAAGTGAGCTGTAATTAAAGCCAGCTAGCGTAACTCGGGAGAGTATGTCTAGTAAATTGTCGTAATTACTCAGAAGAAAATTACAACACGCAGAGCGCTCATGATCGGTAGAGAATACTTAGGCGAAATTATAGAAGACATAGCGGGAAGGATTCTGACAATTGGGGAAATCATAACTCTAGACCTCTTAATCTTTTCTCTAACTTGTAGTATCTTTAGTGTTAATTTATTATTTTAATTTGCTAGTTTGTTAGTTAAACACAAGAATCTTAATATCTATAAGTTAGGAATTGTTCAAGCTTGTATTCTTGGTGATAGTGAACAACTGTAGCTAAGCCTTAGTTCTCTGTGGGATTCGAATTCGGACTTGTAAACCGGATTATATTTGCAATAACCGCTTTGTCCTTTTTATAAGGCATAGTTGGGCGTGATCAACACTACGGTTAAGGAGGGAATTGCTAATGAAGAGCTTGAGTTTATTGCAAAGAGGAGAACTGTACCATGTATTTTATACTTGTTTATGTCATTTATTTATTATGCCTCATATTTATTTACCTCTTTACTGTACCTGATATTATTGGACCACTAGTAAGTGTCGATGTCGACTCCTCGTCACTACTCATCCGGGGTTAGGCTAGATACTTACTGGGTACACGTCGATTTACGTACTCATACTACACTTGCTGCACATTTTTGTGCAGGTACATTTATGTCTGGTGGTCCTACGGGCGCAGAGGTGTGGTTACTTGCGGGGACTTAGGCGAGCTGCATCCTATGTTACAAGTACGCAACACGCAGAGTCTCCTTCAGAGTATTTATATATTTCCTGTCCAAATTTGTATTCCGGACAGATGATGTATTTTATTTTACTTCCTAGTTGATGCTCATGCACTTGTGACATCGAGTTTTGGGGTATTTATGGGTTGTTCAGTATTGTGGTTGTAATAAAATATCATCATTTACTCTGTAAATTTTATCACTTATCATTTAACTGAAGGAAATTATGATTTCAAAATACTAAAAAGAGTAATTAAGTTAATAAATTTTTGTTGGCTTGCCTGACAACGGTATTAGGCGCTACCACAACCTTTAATGAATTTTGGATCGTGATAATCCTAGTTCTAACATGATGCGCAGAATAATAGAGAATTCAAATGGGCATACATTGAAGAACAAGAATATTCTTCAATTTAAGAAATTTTCTTGTGGTGCTTGTTCTCAAGGAAAATTGGTTATTAAACTATTAACAACTAAAGTTGGGATTGAATCCCCTGAAATTCTGGAACGTATACAGGGTGGTATATGTGGACCTATACACCATCCATGTGGACTATTTAAGTATTTTATGGTCTTGATAAATGCATCTACAAAATGGTTACGTGTGTGCTTATTGTCAACTCGTAATATGACATTTGCGATATTGTTAGCCCAAATAATAAGGTTAAGAGCACAATTTTCAGATTATGCAATTAAGACAATTCGTTTTGATAATGCTTGTGAATTTACATCTCAGGCCTTTACTGATTATTGTATGGCCACAGGAACAAAAGTTGAGCATCTGGTTGCTCACATTCATAGTCAAAATGGTCTAGCAGAATCCTTGATTAAACGCCTCCAATTAATAGCTAGACCAATGCTAATGAGGACAAAACTTCCCCTTTCAGTGTGGGGACATGCTATTTTACATGCTGCAGCACTTGTGCACATAAGGCCAACCAGTTATAATGAAGTCTCCCAATTACAATTGGCTTTTGGCTAGGAGCCAAAAGAATTTTTGGATGTACAGTATATGTTCCAATTACTCCATCACAATGCACAAAGATGGGTCCCCAAAGAAAGTTGGGAGTATATGTTGGTTATGAATTTCCTTCTATTATTAAATATTTGGAGCCTATGACAGGAGATTTGTTTACAACCAGATTTGTTGATTGTCATTTTGATGAATCAATTTTTCCAATATTAGGGGGAGAAAATAAATAGATGGAAAAGGAGATAGATTGGAATGTATTATCTCTATCTCATTTGGATCCCGCACAAATTAATGTGAACAAGAAATTCGAAAGATCATTTATATGAAAAATATTGTAAATCAATTTCCAGATGCATTTACTAACCTTCCACGGGTTACTAAATCGCATATTCTAATTGTAAATGCTCCAATTAGAGTTGATGTCCCAGCTGGACAATATAATAATGCAAATGAGTCTAGGTCACGCCTTAAACGTGGTAGACCAATCGGTTCCAAGGATATGAATTCCCGAAAAAGAAAAGGAGCAAATGATCAAGTTGATCATAATATCAAGAGGAGCATAAATACATAATAATTGATAAAACCTCACAAGAGGTTCTAGTACCTGAAAATGATAAAAATAAAGAGATCTCAATATGTTATGTCTCTACAGGAAAAAGATGGAACAGAAATAATATTGTTATTGACAATAATTTTGCATATAACGTTGTAGTTGAAGTAATGCAACAAGATGAGGATTTTGAGCCAAAATCTATCAACGAATGTAGACAAAGAAATGATTGACCAAAATAAAAAAAAAATTCAATTCAAGCGTAATTGGCTTCAGTCGGAAAATGTGAAGTTTTCGGACCAATAGTCCGAACGCCTGAAGGTGTCAGGCCAGTGGGGTATAAATGGGTTTTTGTGCGTAAACAAAATGAGAAAGGTAAAGTCGTAAGACATAAAGCACGACTTGTGGCATAAGGGTTTTTGCAAAGGCCTAACATTGATTATATGGAGACATATTCTTTTGTGGTAGATGCAATTATCTTATGGTATCTAATAAATCTGGCAGTTCATGAAAAGCTTGATATGCGGTTGATGGATGTTGTCACATCCTACTTGTATGGCTCGCTAGATAATGAATTTTTTATGAAAATCCTTGAAGAATTTAAAGTTTCTGAAGCACATAAAAGTTCAAGGAAAACTTGTTCAATAAAGCTTCAGAAATCCTTGTACGGATTGAAGCAATCAGAGAGGATGTGGTACAATCCCCTTAGCAAGTATTTGCTAAAGAAAAGGTACAAAAATGACCCCATTTGCCCCTCTAATTTTATTAAGAGGTCTGGATCTGAATTTGTCACCATAGCTGTGTATGTAGATGACTTGAATACCATTGACACTTCTAAAGAGCTTCCAAAGGTTGTAGAGTGTTTGAAGAAAGAATTTGAAATGAAAGATTTTGATAAGACAAAATTTTGTCTTGGCCTACAAATTGAGCATGAAACAAACAGAATTTTTGTCCATTAATCAACATACACTGAAAAGGTTTTAAAGCGATTTTACATGAAAAATGCACATCTATTGAGTACTCCAATGATTGTGAGACCGCTTCACATAAATCAAGATCCATTTCGCCTCAACAAAATGACGAAGAACTCGTTGGTGATGAAACTCCATATCTTAGTGCAATTGGGTTACTGATGTATCTTGCTAACAATACCGACCATATATTGCTTTTGCAGTAAGCTTATTAGCAAGATTCAGTTCCTCTCCAACAAGAAGGTATGATTTTAAACATATATTTAGATATCTTCGGGGAACTATAGATATGTGATTGTTTTATTCTAATAGATTCAAGTCAGAAATGATTGACTATGCCGATGCAGGTTATTTGTCTGATCCACATATAAAGCCCGATCTCAAACGAGCTATTTGTTTATATATGGAGGTACAATTATATCATGGTGTTCAATGAAACAAACAATTGCTGCCACATTTTCAAATCATACTGAAATAATAGTCATTCATGAAGCTAATCGAGAATATGTTTGGTTGAGATCAATGACTCAACATGTTCAGCAAATGTGTGGTTTTCTTATGAAAAAAGATAATCCAACTACACTATATGAAGACAATGTTGCTTGCATTGCTCAACTGAAAGGAGGATACATCAAAGGAGACTGGACAAAGTGCATTTCACCAAAAAAAAAATTCACGCATGATCTTCAACAAAATGGTGAAATTAATGGTCAACAGATTCGTTCAAGTAAATCTGTTCGCTAAGGCATTACCAACTTCACCATTTGAGAAGTTGATACAGAAGATTGGAATGTGCCGTCTTCGAGAAATAAAGTGATATTTTTATGAGAGGGAGTAAGATACGCGATGTACTCATAAGGTTTTTAACGAGGCAGCAAATAAAGCGTATTACAGATATGTGTACCCTTTTTCCTTCATTAAGATTTTTTTCCACAAGATTTTTTCTTAGTAAGGTTTTAACGAGGCATATTATCTATTTTTGGACATCGAAGGGGGAGTATTGTAAAACCTATAGTAATTGTGGATGTCCACTACTCCCACTACTTTCACCTATGATGTAGATAGCTTTCCACTACTCATCACTATTATGATTGCAATTCTCACACCTCCATACCCCTCCCATGATCTTCCGCATGATCTCAATTATTAATGTTATGTGTAAGACAATCATTTTGTAACCTTTCATGTAATAGTATAAATAGAGGCATGGAATGTGATATGTGACACACTTGAACACTTGATGAAATAAGAAAACTATCTCTTCTTGTATTATTGTATTACTTATCTTCTTGTTTTATATTGTTATTCTGAACTACATTACTTTAATACTAGTCGAAATATAGTCAATTTTTATCCATAAAAACATAGAGCTACTACGGTTTAGGACTGATTTAGCACCGAAAAGTGGTCCATTTCATTAAGACGGTAAAGAAACGAGTCAAAAACATTGAACTAATTTTTACATATTCCAGCAAAAGATACTTGTATCCTTTTTTGCCTTCCAATTGCCCCACATCATCATCATCCACTTCGTTGCCTCTGCTCAAATTCCACCCCACCCCCACCCCCGCCCCCTGCCCCTCGTACATAAATATATGTCAAAGAATTTCTTATGAACCCAGAATTTTAAAATCCTCCCCATTTCTCCTCCACTTTATCAACTTGACTTTGATCATCACATCAATTTTTTTGTGACAGGCTTGTAGATCAACACTTCAAGGTATGTATTTTGACTTTACTAACTTTTTCTAAAAGCTCAAGATCACTTTTTAGAAACTAATTTTTCTAGAACCCAAGAAAAAAATGTGCTAGGCGATTTGATGGTAAAGTACTGATACCCAATTTGTTTTTACATCAGATCGGTGTATATTCTTGAAATTGATTGCAAATATCTGAGTCTTTTTTGCATCTACAGAGTCGAATCTGAGCTGGGAAAAAGGAAGATCTAGAGTTTTATTTGTCATTAGAAGAAGTATGTCTTTTATTGGGACACAACAGAAATGCAAGGCCTGTGAAAAGACAGTTTACCCGGTGGAGCTGTTGTCAGCTGATGGGGTTAATTATCACAAGTCTTGCTTCAAATGCAGCCATTGCAAAGGAACACTTAAGGTGCTTTTGCTATGCTTATATAAACTACAATCTGGTTTTCACTTTATGTTGTTTGCTTTTTGTGCATAAAGTATTAGTCTTAAGTTGTGAAATTGGAAAAAGAGTAAACTTGTCTTGATTCACAAATACTATCCTAAAAAAGAAAAATATCTCCATGTTGGATCATACTGCATTGGTAGTTGTACTTTGAGCATTGACAATTGGACGAGGCCAAGCATTGAGGAAACTGTACCCAAGATTTGAATAGTTTAAACTAATCCGAAAAGAAGAAGATAAAGATTTGAATAATTCCATATGAAAAGGATAATGGTGTTTAGACTCAATTGACTGATGTTATGTATTTGTGAACTTTTTGTTAGCTGAGCAATTTCTCCTCAATGGAAGGTGTTCTGTATTGCAAGCCCCATTTTGAGCAGCTTTTCAAGGAGTCTGGCAACTTCAATAAGAACTTTCAGTCACGTAGGTCTATATATTCTTGCTTAGTTAAGTTCTTTCTCCAATTTTATACCTGATCTGCTTTATTCATAATATCAAACGTATTTTACTTTCACAGCTGCGAAGTCAGCTGAGAAGTTAACTCCTGAGCTGGTAAATTTTCTTTGCATCTACTTGTGTACAAAATTAACAAACTGAAAATCAACAAACCATGCCTCATACTCTCTCCTTTCTTGTTTTGTTATGCAGACAAGGTCGCCTAGTAAAGCTGCTGGCATGTTTTCTGGCACGCAGGAAAAATGTGCAACTTGTGGTAAAACAGCTTACCCACTCGAGAAGGTAAAAACTGGCTCCTCAAATTTTCCCTAGCCATGATGTTTCTGTTGAAAAGTAAACCGTTGCATTCTTCTTTTTGCTGTAAGTTCCTATTCTGGAACTTCAATTGGGAAAAGGTGGTTGCCCATTTCGCTTATTTGATGCATCAATAAGTTGCTTGTCTGTGGCAATGGTGTCATCAATTTCCTGCTGTGGATTTAGCATTGTCAGAACGTTACTGATTTTCAGTGGCGCGTGAAAGCACAATTAGCGTTTAAGTAGCTTTCCAATGTGAAAGTGCACAAGCAATGTTCATTTAGAGAGCAGGGACAACCTTTTACTTTTAAATGGTTGGAGGTGCTTTACCAACTGAGCAAGCCTCACTTGTCATTTACACCACATTTGTTGGTTAAAACGATAGGATTGATGTTATAAATGGTATAACGTTAGCATAACAACTGAAGTCCACAAAGATCTATTCTTTTCTTTTTTTCCGGTAATAAGATGTGAATATATTACCAGACAACCAACCATCAATTTACACAGAAAGAGCACTCACTACTGTTATAGAACCAGTAAATGAGCCTCGAACACCTCTCTCTCTCAAAAAAAAAACTACTAGCTACATATCCCATCAATTAGAAATCTAGTTTTCCTCGCTTCCTTAGTTTCCTTCAACATATCAATTGTCTCCCTTATTACACTTTGGATTTGCTACAAAACAAAACTATTATTTACACTATGTCCTCTATAATGTTTCCGATTTTGTGCTTGCCATATTTGAAAGATTCCCGCTCCATATATTGCTGCCATGATGTTCTTCTTAAAGAGTCTCCAGTGTTTCCTTTTGATGTTGTGCATGGTATCCGCCACCTCTGGAAGTTGTATGCTGAGACCAATCCATTGGTTTACAAAGATCTATTCTTATTCAGTCGCAAATTGACTGTTAATGGTTCGGCCATGATAGTAGTTAAAACTGACTTGCTGTGCAAATTGGTGAGTTTGAGCATTTTGCATCTTACTCTCCCTCCTCCCGTCATCTAGTACTCTACCAATCTTTTCCATTTTTGCACATTCTAGTGGACGCCAACTCTGAAATTATGAGGCAGAATCACATGTTATATTGCTTCCATATTTCTTAGGTAGTTCTCAGACTCTCAGTTGCCAGTTGCCACAAAATGGTGAATGTCCACCTTTGAAGTTGTAATGCAGCTAAGAAATTTAATTTGTATGAAAAGCTAGTCTTTCGATCAGAATGTGATATGACGCAAGAAAAATAGCTGAGCTGTCTAATGCTTCCATACATTCTCTTGTCCAGCAAGTAGTTATTTCTCTTGATTTATGATTTATTTTCTTGGCGGCTTGGAGATGATTTCTGAATATCATCATCTTTGATGTTGGAAGTTATATGTAAGTGAACAATACATTAGTGACCTACTTCTAGACCACAGATTCTGAGTTAAGCATACCTCTCCTCATTTTAAATTTATTTGAGAAGGAAAATATAAATATTAATTTCCTTGCAACAATTGACCTGGTCTACTGAGTACTGTCTCTAGCATTGAAACATGGAGGGGTTATCCAACGTTTACTCTAGGTTGTTAACTTTTTCTTTTCTACCTGGGAAGTTTCTACAATTGCCTTTCCTTTTTAGATCAAAATTGGAGCAGTAAACACAAGCTTTACTATTGCAACAGTTGATGCATGTGTTGGTTGCATTTTTTTAGGTGACAGTGGAGAACCAAAGTTATCATAAGACATGTTTCAAGTGTTCTCATGGTGGATGCTCTTTATCTCCTTCGAATTATGCCGCCCTAAATGGGATTTTATACTGCAAACCTCATTTTTCACAGCTTTTCAAGGAGAAAGGCAGCTACAATCATTTGATCAAGTCTGCCTCGATGAAACGTCCAGCTGCAACCGTTCCAGATTCTTAAACTCCATGTTTCAGTCACAACTACTTTATCCATCCACATGGACTTGATATTTCTTGAGTGTGTTTCTTGCGCTTTCTTTGTTCATTAGCTGGTAACCTCGTCATTTTGGGTTACTGGTTTGACCATCGTGAAGGCTATTGTCCTGATTTATTGTATCATTTAACTTTTGGATGTTGAAATTCCTGCCCCTATCAAATGATCTTTGGCAGGAGCTAATTGTGTGATACATAACAGTGTTGTTACTTAGTATTCTTCTGTTGCTCTCCTTATATTTGTCTTCTGCTTAGGTGCTGATGCGCCCTTTCCTGTCACAAAAGCAGCTCCATTGGATATGAATTTACAGTCGGTGTTTGCACCAAATAAATACATGTATGATATCATATCTCTTACATAAATTTTCATCAGGAGCATTTTGAATAAGAAAACAAAAAACAAAAAACAAAAAAAAAAGGGGCATGGGATTAGGATGAGAATGTTTGAACTAACGATGACATTGTCACCGTGAAAGCTGACGAAGGATTTCTGAAAGCCCTTGTATGCTATTCCTCCATCTGTTTTTTTGCTTCTGTATTTTCTGCCTACGTTTTAGCAAATTGGGATATTTCTAGATATGTTATTAAACTTTGCTTTACAAGATGTCACGTCTTTCCTTAGGTTTAGTGGCATGTCTTTTTA